>NC_080632.1:37228263-37882624 GCF_027887145.1 Ammospiza caudacuta
GCCCAGCCCATATGGCTGGCATGTCCACATGGAGTGCTGGTGGTGAAAGTGCTGAAGCAAAGCCAGTCAGCAATCATTTGAGCAGAAACTGCTTGAATGCCATGTATGCTTGTAGCGATGCAACAAACTCCCATGTGCCTTGCAACTGAAATACTGCCAACCAGAACTATCTATTTACAGAACAGTATAACTTTAGGCTCTTCAAATTATGTCATCCATCCACAGGAGTAGAGCAGACCTCCAGATGGTAGCCTGAATTGTTTACAATACTTAAATATAATTTTATCTCCCCCCTACTTTCATGTTCATTAAAAAATACAATCAGTGAGGATAGGAAATGTAAACATCAAGTAACTTTGCAATGAAAACTATCAAGTGTCTATACCATGCCATTCACCTTCTCCCTACAAAGGCACTGGATATGTCCATCTAGACAATGCCAGCACTGCATCAATTCTTCCAAGCAGCATCTCTGATTGCACCTTTTACAAATGCTAAACTTTCATAGAAGGTCCTTATTATTGCTGCCTCAATAAAATTTAAATCCTTTATGTTTTTTAATGATGAAGAGCCTTAAGCAAAAATTTTTTAGCCTGTAATAAGTTTTGTTCTAGTTTTTACTGCAACAAATAATTTATGCACATGTGTGTGGGGATGGGATTTCTTGCTTGAAGGCATCCATGAACAAAATTGCAAGCACAGAAATGCCTGTAGAATTCTAAATATACTAAATATACTAAGAATACTAAAAACCAGTACTAAAAGAGACTTTTTCACTTGTATATCTCAAAATGTCTTAATATAAAAACTGCCTACTATAAAATGGCAATAACATTTAAAAAATACATATTCAGTATCCTTTTGCAAACTGTGACAAATTAAACAAAGTAGTCTAAAAAGAGTATTACACCAAGTTTGGGCTTTGACCTAGTACTTGAGTCCATTCTATCATGTGGTCAGGACAAACATCTGAATTGCATAAAGTTACTCTGAGAATCATGGAAATCGAGATTTGTTACTCAAAATTAAATAGAACTTGTCTCTGATTTTTAAGTTTAGAAGAAATACAGCCTTTCTGTATTGCAGACACAGGCACAAAACAGGCTGAGAAACCCAGATATGTAGTAATAAGCAGAGGAGAGACCTGAACAGCTTATCCTCTTTCCTCTGTGTATGTTTTGGGCTCTTGGGTCTCTGTGTGGCAGGGCTATGTCTGTCCCAAGTTTTCTGTCAAGTCTTGGACATGTAATTCACTGCAAAGGTAAAAAAGCCAAAAAATTCCATGGCCTGATGCTGGGGGCACTCAACTGGAACACAAGTTAGAAGTCTGGAGCCTAGTCCTATTAAATGTTTGCCTGTGTTAAAAGTAAATGACAGCAGAGATTCATCTTACATTAATTAATAATCTAACAAGTAGAAACTTTTACTTGGAAATGAGAGAGATCTATTTGCTGTTTGTATATATTTCAAATTCTCCTTCTTTCAGACATGCCCAAGTACTTGTTGGCTGTTGGGGGGGGAGTCTTCTTGGTGTATTTTCAGATTACTTTTTTTTGCTTTTGATCAGAGAGCCAATCATGAACAAGGGAAATGTTCTATCCAAAACTGACAAGTTAACTGAAAAAGTAGTTGTTTTGAAAGATTATCTTTTCAGTTACATTGGTAATAATTTCAAAGTTCTTCTCTAAGCCTAAGGTAAAAAGGCTGAATCCAGGAGCAGAGAATTGCACAACTAAGCAAATACTTCACAAAGCATGCTCATGTGCACTAACATTCTTTCAGGGAAAAATAGGAACCAGTGATAACATTTTACCAATAGAAATTATAAAAAATAATAATGAATGCCAAAAAATCTGAGACATGTAGAGATTAAATGAAAAATAGCACCAATGTAGAACAAGTCATGAAATTATAATTTGTTACCCAGTGGTTACAGCTTGTTTTGTCAACTCAAAAATTTGTGTACTGATCTTACAGGTTTATGAATGTAATTGTTGTATCATAGTCTCAGTTATAGATAGATCTGAAATTAAAAAATTGTATACCAAACGGCTCCAACTTTAAAAAAATACATTAGATCACTGTGAACTTCATACAATGAGATGAAACTAGAGGTGGGTTTTTTTGTAGTTGTTTCTCTGACACTTGGATTTTAAAAAATCACATTATTTTTTTGAAGAGAACCTAGCAGACCAATTTCACTCCTGCAAAACTGAAGCACCCTGTGACTGTGATGGGAGGCAACACTACAGTGGATCAATACATGTTCCAGAGTTTACAAAAAGCCTGTCTCATCACAGTTACAAGTATTTGAACCACATCTAAAATCTCCATAATCTCTTGATTATCATGTTGTGAAGCACCTCAAGGAGTCCTGCAGTAATTTTAACTTAATGCCCTTGCTTTGAAAGGGGATGCCATGGACAAAGACCTATATCTATAATGTTTACTTGACTTCTGTCTGTAGGAGAAATCAGCATGTTCTGAGGCACTTAACCAAAACCTAAATTGTTGGTTACTTCAAAAAAAGTAACCAGTAATAACAAGATCTGAAATTAGGAAACCAAAAGGCATATTTATTTAAAGCCATACATATGGAAATGCAATAAACATTCTGATAGCTCTGCCTTCACAGGCATAATAACAAGACACTTCAGAGAACATACTACTGAATACTTTTTTTTTCTAGGTTTGTTCACCTCCATGATGCTGAGCAATGCCATTTTCCTATTCTGTGGAAGGGTGTGCTGACTCCTGAGTGAAAAATGCTATTCTGGTCACATTGAGGAAGGCTGTAGGGTGAAGTACAGCAGTCCAAACCACCATTAGAGTGCCCTTTTGCTCCAAGTGCCCCCACCAACCACCAGAAAGAAATGCTCTCTCCTTCCCTCCTGCAGCTCCAGTGGCAAGGTGGGCTTCCATGTGAGTGCAAGAGGCATCAGAGTTTTACCCTGAGATGGAGGCAGTGAGAGCCTCTGCTCCTCAGGCAGAGCAGAGCAGAGCCCATTTAGTAAATTTGCATTTTAAACTCCCAGCCTCGTGCTTCTTTTGCACAGTCTACTTATGAATTATCCCACTGTGCAGACATTCATCCAGAGTAAATCCACATCTCAGCTTGCTGAAGACATGTTATTGGTCTTGCATATTACAATCTAGTAAGTTTTTTGACATGTCTTTCTCCTTCTTCAGACATTCGGTGGGACATGTACGACTGCAGTGGTGGTGCTGCTGTGCTCTCCAAGGCAATTAAGCAACAACATTTTGTATTAAAACAATGAATATAACTAGAGAGGGCAACCATGAAAAAGCAGCCTGTGTTTTCTGAACAGGACTTGAGTGCCCTGGAGTTTGCTCATTTTCCTTTTTCCTCATTATAATCTTTCTGTATATTGTGTAGCTTGATTTCTGGTATAGCTTTCATTTGAAATAACTAACAATTGTTTTACTATTCTGCCACATAAAATAGGAAAAAATATCTCTGAAAAGATTTTTAAGGGACAGGGGAAAGTATACTACAACAATCCAAAACCTTTTTTTAGGCAATTCTGATAAACATGGATGATTACAAGCAAGGTAAAATAAGCCTGGAAGCAATTTCGAGAGGATAATTACTTGTAAGAATGTTTAGACCAAGCTGCTGCTAACACTCATTGTAAACTGCAGGTGGCACCATTTATACAACATTTTAAAGAGCAGCAGGGAAAAAAGTTCTTCATTTTAATATGAGCTTTCTGATGGCTTGCCGTGATCGTATAGTGGTTAGTACTCTGCGTTGTGGCCGCAGCAACCTCGGTTCAAATCCGAGTCACGGCAGGGGATGGAGTCTCTTTTGAGGAAATGTAATTACAGATTGCATACCAAATGTAATCCATTAGTGATGTCTATGACTAAGATGAGAAAACAAACAGAAGCTTGTAACTTTTACAAGAATGTTTTTCTAAAAGACTACTTAGCATAAGTAAGTATTAGTTCAGAAATCCTGGTGCCAAGTGGGATTTTTTAAAAATTTAAATTATTATGGATAGTGTGAAAAATGCAGTCTCATAGTGGTCGTGGAATTTTTACTCCTTACAGCTACTTCTAGTGCAATATAACACTACTCAATGTCTGGACTGAGCCATGAAGCCTCTTCGGTTTTGATCTCTCCTGGTTTCTCATGCTAATAAAACAATCAGCCTGAATTGCTTGGAAATATGACAGTGCTTCTTACCTAGGCCTGGACTGCTGCCAGCAGAAGGTCTTTGCTGGCGACAGACAAGAGGAACCATCACTTATCTGTTGATTCTCTTTGTTGTTATAGTAGGAACACTGTGTGATTTCACTGTCCTCTTTCACTGAATAATACGAGCGTAGATTCTCAGTATGAAGACTTCTAAAATTACGATTTTGATTTAGTAAATTGGTTATGGTACCTAACAGCTGTTTGTGCAATAAACAAACAAACAAACAAAATTACGTAATTGGTAATAACTACTCTAATAAAACATCATTATTACAAGTTGATAAAGTATTTATAAGCTACTGAATAGTTTCTGGTAGTTGGTCCTTTAATTTGATATGGAGTCAATTCAAGAGCTAGCTCTGCTTTCCTCTCATTGCTGCATCTCACAGGACATCAGCCCTTTACAATGGATAACATCTCCAAAAAGCCCAGATAGATTCAAGCTTCCTGCAGTAGGCCAACTGCTTCAGAGTGAAAATGACAGGTGCGTTTCTCTCTCCTCAAGGGAGTAGGAAAATTCTTTATCATCCTTCTGAGTGAGTAAGGAAAACAGATAATTTTTAGCACTGGAGTCAGGAAAAATCAAAGCCCTACATGCCTGGAAACCTGGGAGGGCACACCACCTTTAGAGGCTGTGGGTTTAGACGTCCTATTTTTGGTGTAGTAGGCTAATGACCCCTGGCATGTTAGGACCTTCCTCAGATTCATGAGAGCTCTTTCTTTTGTATTTTTCAAAATATCATTGAGTATTCCTCTGATTTGCCTTAGATTTCCTGTCTAAATTTCATTCAGCCTTTTAGAAGCATGTCAGAGCAATTAACTTGTGAATTTTTGGTCTAATTGATGAGACAGATGTGACTGATTTCCCAAAAGAAAGCAATTTAGAAATATGCACTAGCATGAAAGAGATCAGGATGATCTTTTGTACTCTTTCCCTGCTGTATTCTTTTGGAAATGTCATCTGCTGTGTTAGATTTTATGAAATCCAGAAATAGCAAATTAACTCATCACAGGTGCACATACTCTTTAAAGAATCCTAGTGAATTAAGTCCTGAAAAAGGAATTCAAAAATTACCACACCAAATATTTTGCTCTACTTATTCATCATCCTGAGTCTGCTAAAGCACTCAAAGCTCACCCCTGCTTGACCTCAACCTACCTGGAACTGACTCCTCTATATCCAGTGTTCATCTGTGTCTGAATATTACCTTACTGTAATTATTGATGATTTTGAAGAATTTCATTAGGATAGTAGACAAATTCCAAATGTCCTTAAAAAAAAAAAAAATAAAAAATTTATGATGGCTTACTGGAAAACAGTAGTTATTCAGTTTGATTTATTTTACTTGTGATACCAAAATTTGTTTTACTAGCTCAATGGTCAGACTATAAACTGAGACCAAGGATAGTGTAGACAGCTAATCAAACCTTTCTTACCACTTCCCCCTGCAGTTATTCTCCTCTCAAGAAAAGGAAAATTAAAAGCCAGGTTCATTATGGAATATAAACATGCAAGTGCAGATGGCTCCCAGTGTTCTACTTCCTGAGAAAATATTTATCAATTTTCCCTTCTCATTAGGGAAAAATAAAATGAAAACTTGTCTGCAAAAGAGTTTCCAAGGATTACAGGACTTCAGACTAGGAAACACAAAGAGGTAATCCTGGAACTGATTTTGAATGGGGAATTGCACAAAGATTTGCATGTATGTTGCTGGAATATGCAGGTTGTCATGTCTAGCAGATAAGTCCACATAACACTTTCCCAGCTGAAAACCATGGTCTAAATAATAATAATAACAATAATGACAATAATAATAACAATAATATTAAAATGCTTACATAAATATATTTCTGAAGCTCTGAATTTTTTTATTGTCTAAGAACAATTTGGGGGCCACAGAGAACGGTTCACTTTGGCGGCCTTCTCTACCTTTAGGCAGCAAACTGAAAGCAAGCATGAAATGAATAGTACTTTCAAAACTAGGCATGAGAAGAGAGTACATGCCTTCCTTTGCAGTTTTCCCATGCCATTTCATGCTTGTTATTGTTCTCATGCATGGCTCATTCTGCATAGAACATAAAATCTTTAAGGCATGGAGGTGTCTATCTCCATATCCCCAGCATAACCCTTTGCTTCTTGGCACTGAAATGAAAAACTAGTAGGATGTAATCATCAAGTTCTTGGGGCAAGATGACTTTCTTGTTATTGTATCTTAACATTAGCTGTTGATTAGGGCTAAAACTGCTAAAGTTTTTAAGTTATAGAGAAAACCAGCTAGTTTTTGAAAATGCAGCACTGAACAGAAAGTCTTGAAAAGCTTTTGAAACATTAATAGAGGCTAGTGTGGGTTTCTGTTATTCTTCATTTTTTCAGGAGTGCAGCAAAGTTGGTTGTATCTTATCTGATATCCATATCGGGTGTTGAGCAAGATAGAATTCAGTGGCTGTTTTAAATCTGCAGTCATCACATCAAATTAATTCTGTTTTTTTTCATTCTCTTTACAGGAGTGTAGCTCATATTAAAACTTTTATAGATCCCTTCTGAAATCCTTTCAAAAGGCTGTAGTCAAGTAGAGTCTTTGAAAAGAAATATGTGGTAAAAAGAACTTCTGAAAGCTTAAATACCTGGTTGTGCTTTAGCAAAGAATGCCAGGAATTCGCTTCACAGGTGGGATGATTTTACACCTGGAAATTCAGCTCTGAGTTTGCATGCTATTATTGCAGAATGGGTAGTAATTGGGAAAAATTTGGCAGACAGAGAAATTCCTGAGCCTGATGTGTAAACAGAACTACATAAACAATATCTGATGTTGCAGTTCTGTTCTCGTAATCTGTCTTTGGTGTTTCTTGAAAAAAAACATAAGACTGCTTCTTATTCATAATGCTTTGGCAGTTGCAGCCGTGGAAAGAGCTGCACCAGAACACATGTGAGGATTATTGTTCAGTTTGTGAAGCTTTTGACTTGTACCACATTTGGTTAAGCTTTGACTCAGGTTTGAGTCCTATAATGTTTTGCACTACAACTCAAACTAGAGGCCTTGAGTAGGGCCTTGTTTTACTTCTTCATCAAAAGCTCAGCACAAATCCAAACCCACCAAATGTCTCCAAAACTATCTAGGTAATGGTTTATATTTCATTTTTTAAAAATGTATTTCTCTATGTGTTTTCATCTTAAAAAGCCAAGTTCTCATTTTGCTTTATTCTAAAATCTCTATAGATGTGACCTTTTGGTATAAAATCTCACAGAAACAAAATCAACTCTTTCATTCAGATTCAAACACATCTGATAAATAACTCTTTTACAAAGCGTCATGAAATTAATTCTCGTGCTTAATGTTTTACAACATTTTCCCCCACTCTTCTGTATGTCAAAACATACAGAAATGCTGTGTATGTTTTCTCTACACCAAACACAACTCAGGAGATGACACTTTGTGATACTCCTTCCAAAAGAATTCATTCTTCTCCACAAAAAAGCCTCAATCCAAAGGGATCTCAAAACATCGTGCTTTAAAAGTCTTTAGGAGAGTATAGTTTTGATATTTTGTGATAATTGTGATAATTAAAAAGATTCTTTTATAACATGGTCTGTAGTGTCAACACAATCAGCATCTCTGTGCTGCTGAGCCAGCATCTGTGTGCCTCTTGTACCTGAGAGCTGTGCATGAAGCCAACAACAGAACTCCTTCAATTTTTCTGGTAGGTTTTATTTGTGAATTCCTGAATTCCAAATTCAAATCTTGTGCTTCCAGGCTACTCAAATAATGGTTTTTTTTTTTTTTTTTTTTTTTGCTGTTGTTTTTATTCTCAAATATGAGCAGCAAACCTCTTCTTTTACTCTCCATAATTGTATCTAAACTACTGAGAAAAAACTGGCATACTAGGATGTGCTTATTCTGGAATCTGCACTATTGCTATTATTCACCATGCAGCTGAAGGCAAAAAGGTGTACTGACCTTTTTATTGGCACAGAGAAGAAAAGTTTACCATATAGCTATGGTAAATGTACCAAATGTACATTTGTATAACAACCATGAGGTATAAACTGCTATTTTACTGTTACACTTGAGAAAGCATTTTGAATAATTTTGCTACAGCAACAGTAAGAAAACTAGCATAGAACAGAAAATTCTCACTAGAAACATGTTTGAAGGCTTCATTGTTGGGGTTTTTTGCATAGGAACTAAGCTTGATTGAAAAATAATTGTAACAGGACTCTAGAAATCCTAATACAAGAAATATGAAAGACAAAAGTATAATTTCTAGAAAGAGATTTGTGGTTGATTCAACAGCTTTGTTTCACCTTAAAGTCATTCTTAATTTTTTTGCTGATTGATAGATTTAATGGAATTAAATATTCCCTGCAGGTCTTCAGAGTTATGTGAGCCCCACTTTAAAAGCAATCCCTTTTCATCTTAGTCTCTAAATAGTCTTGCTTCCTTACTTAGTTCTGGACAAACACCTGAAGGAAGTTAGCCAAGAGTTGTGAATACTCTGGTTGACTGACTGATGTTTGACCTCAGAAGATATACACTATCTTCAGTAAGGAAAACTTGAGAATTTGCCTTCAACTGTTAGAAAAATAAATCCATTTGCCATAAATTACTATTTGTTTCTTCCTCCTTTTTTAACCTGTTTCTTTTTTTTATCTGTAGTCAGGCTGTGTGCTTCACTATGAAGAAATCATTTGGTCAAAATGAGAAGTTTTTACTTCAGTCATCAGGATGTGTAGCTATCTATGGATGAAATTCCAATTGGATACATAATCTAAGTTTGTAAATAAATTTTTGAGCATATTCTATTAATAACAAATTAGAACTGTGCTGCTACATGATTCAGTGAGCATGAAAAGTACCAGCAGTAGGGCTTGGAAGTGTCTCTTGAAAATTTCTTCCCTTTTGCCTTTCAGCCAACTTCCCCACCTCACCACTCCCACATGGAAAACCAGTCCCTAGCACTCCCACCCTAACAGACAGAAAGAGCCACGAGACAGTATGGACAGGAGGAATGAATGTTGCTTTGATAAACAGAGAATCTTATTACACCATTTTTCTGCCTTGTGGCAGAATTCTCTCAGTCACATCATCCTCTCCCCCTGCCACAAAAAGGACACTGAACTTCCAGCAGTGTCTTGCTTCTCTTTTATCAGATTTATACCTAGACATGATGTGTTCCATTTGCTGTCATTGACTCATCTCATAAGTGCATAATTCTTGGAGTAAGGATACTATGAGGGCCTCACAGTAAAGAAATAAATTGCATGTAATTTAAAGCCTCCTTTGCTGCTCTTTCTGGAAAAACTCCTCTGGAATTTTCCTTTGTGGTGAGTAATCCCTGGGGACAGATCATAGAAATAAATTAATGTTACATTTGCTGGGAGAATGCAAGGCATTTGTTTAAAAATTGACAGTGTGAAATCAGAGAAAATATTGTCCCAGACAAAATTAGTACATCAACATCTGTGTGATTTTCTCGAAAACACACAAAACGAGACAAAAAAGCTCACGCTGCAAAGGGCGCCTACAAACTTATCAGGTAGCAATGAGCCACATGAGCCTTTCTTTTGTGCAGCTCCTGCTTTCTCTGACCTTTTTTTCCGCGCACCAGACGCTGCAGTGGTTTCAGCAGGGAGGGTTTGCGCGGCCGCCGCCTCCAGCCCCCCGCGGGAGGGCTCAGTCAGCGGCGGGCCGTGGCTCGCCCTCAGCCGAGCTCTCTGCGGCCGCAGCGCAGAGTGCTGACCGCCGCGCGGTCACGGCAGGCCACAGAGGGCATGCCCGAGGCTGCGTTTTCTGTCCTGCGTTGCAGAGCCGCGCAAGCATTGCCATCTAGCGTGGGCTGGCTAGAACACGCCGCCTGTGGCCGTCTTTCCTGCCCGGGCCTGCCGCCGCTGCTGCCGGGCCCGTGGGCACCCTCGGCCGGGATGGCGGCACTGGCACAACGCCCGCCAAAACTTTATGGCCGCAAGAAAATATTCCTGCTCCTTTCGGCAACTGCAGCCTGTGCATGAAGTCTTCCATTGCCTTCTGCCTGGCCAATGTCTATTTCCAAACGTACAGTAATTTTGGTCTGTGAATTTTCTTTCTGTTTTCAGAAAGCAATGGGGGAAAACCTGATGAAAGTACATTCAATTATTTTAAAAGCTATTGGAAAGGAAGCATGGAAACATATGTTCCTCTCTTGCTGTAAGCCAGATTTCAACCAAAGTTGCCGTAACCATGGCACATAGTACCAGCCACTGGACTGTCACAGCAAGCTGGCACATTATGACAGGTTTTGAACAGACATGGCAGAAAAGTCTAGTAAAATGACAAATGCTGAAATCAGTGAGTCATTAAAGAAGAATTTCTGCTCAGGCATGAGAGTTAAGGTTTCAAAACAAGTGTTCTTAGTAGAGGTATTCTAATAATTGTCTTATTAAAGATCTCATACCTGCCATTTAGTCTCACATTTTAATTCTGTGTCTGACAATGACAACAAGCAAAGATTGATAATACCAAGTATCTTCCCAATTTTGTTAATTAGTTAAAAAAGTGGAAGGAATTGGTGGATACACCAGATGGTTGTGTTGCCATCCCAAGGGACCTCATGAGGATGGAGAAATGGTCTGACACAGGGACTCCCGGAAACTCAGCAAGTGGAAATGCCAAACCTGGCACTCAGGGACAAACAACCCCATGCACCTGTACATGCTGCGGGCTAATCAACAGAGTGCTCCCTGTCAGTGTGACAGAAAATGGCCCGGGAATCCTGATGGACACCAAGCTGACCATGAGTCAGCAGTGTGCCCTTGTGGCAAAAGCCACCCTGGCTGCATCAGGCAGAACATTACAGCAGGTCAAGAGAGGTGACCCTTTCTCTATCCTCACCACTGGTGAGATACATCTGGGTGGTGTGTCCAGTGCTGGGCTCTTGGGTAAAAGAGAGACATGAACGTACTGGGCAAGTCCACTGAAGAATCACTAAGATGATGAAGGCTTGCAGCTTAAACAGTGGAGCTGGGGCTTTTTACATTCAAGAAGAGCAGGCTTGATGGAGGAATTTATAAATGTGCATCCATATCTTATGGGAGGGTAAATATGCTTGAGCCAGGAGCTGTAGTATGGAGCCAGCCAGAGTGTATGCAGTGAGAGGACAGAAGGTGATGGGCAGAAATTGAAAAAAAGGAAGTTATTTTTAAATATAAGGAAAACTTCATAGTGTGAGGGTATTTGAACACCAATTGCCCAATGAGGTTGTGGAGTTTCCCTCCTTGAGGTATTCAAACCTGACTCAGTATGGTCTTGGGCCACACCCAAGATTTGGCCAACTCTGCTCAAGTCACCGTGGTACTAGAGATTTCCAGAGGCCAGCCAGCCTCAGAGATTCTGATCCTTGGGAAAAGGAAAAAAAACCCACCAAAATAAGAGCAACTCAAGCCTCTTAACCAAAAATAAAATGGCAGTGCTGAACAAGTTTTTTTTTTAAATTTCTGTAATGTATATATGTACTTAACAATACAGGCAATTGAGCAGAGGGAGTTCATGAGTGCCAAGAAATGGGATACTGAAAGCTTGACAATCTTCCCTGTCAAAATCAACAGTCTGTCTGAGCCAAAGAAGTAAGCAATGGCTGGAGACTGAGTATCTTAGTTGGTGCAAAACCTTCTTCTATGTTTTCAGAATTGATAAAGGCCTTATAACATGCCTCTTGCCCAGCACATGTGTGTGCTATATTTTTCCCGGGAGTTAGGGGTACCCAGTGATGGATATGAATGTTCAAAGGTATAGATTAGCAAGATTTCCTGGAATTTTTCAGCTTCTTATTTTGCCAAAGTGAATGAATATACATTACATTGTTTCAGGCAAATTCCATGTTATTATTCAAAAATAAGCTGGCTATCTAGCAGCCACAAATAAAGAAAAATATGTCAGTTTATCACTGTATTCAGACCGCACTCTTTTTAAAAATTTATTTATTTTTATTATTTTAATATCTTCACTAAATGTTGTATGTGCACATACAACATACACCCCGTATCTGGTTGTATGTGCTGGAATAATAATAGGAATATTCACAATTGTGCTGCAAATTAATTTCATTTATCAGGTTTTATTCTGTCCCAGTATTTGCAGTTCTGGATTTGATCCAAAAGTTTAAATTATTTTATCAATGTGGCACAAGGCCACATTTCTGCACCTAAACATGTATGCATAGCTTTAATTGCAATTCTTAGTAAGATTCTGAGTTAAATGAGAGACTTTAACATCTGTAATACTTGTGAATGTTCTAATGTAGATAAAATTCCTATCAACTTCATATTTAAGGCCTACTTTCAGCCCAGTAGTCTCTCTCTCTGTTGCTCCCATCCTCCATACTTCTCTTCTGTTGAAAATAAACCATAATGTTGTCAGAAAACCCAATGCAAATCTATTAATTTGTGTGGTATTGTGTGTCATTCAAGAACAGGAATGATTTTTACAACATTTTAAACTAAAAAGCATGCTTGTGACATTAGTAGGTATGAATCAAAGCTTCTGCCTTTGACTCATCTTGTGCGTTTGTAACTGTTAAATGTGACTAGTTGCTGTTGGCATCAAGGGGAAAACCTGACACATTTAACTGTGTCAGCATGTCTGAATACAAAGCATGTGGCTCTGGGGATTCCTTGGTTTGATAACATGTTTCTTTAGTTGATTGTGGTTGCTGAAATTTAGATAAAACCTTGATTCATTTGGAAATTCAAAATCATGGGCTAATGGTCCTGAACATCAGCAGGTCTCCTTGAAATAATCCTGGCACATTGTGTTTCTAGCGTTTCCATTTAAAAATAATCCAAGAACCAGTGGCTGGGCCTAACTTGGTGGCAGAAGAAAAAGAAACTTAGTTGTGCTCATAGGGTTGCAAGGCTGCTTTACATCAGGGCAGGCAACAGCCACATTATTGAAAAGAGGGTTCTAGAATAAAGCAAAACTCAGAGGAAAGTAGAGTTGAACCGAAGTCATGTCATCTTTGTGTGTGTTCAGTGTGTAACTAATAGGGGACAGCAAGACTGCTCAGGTCTGTAAGCACTCTAACTCACAGTGGTAAAGTAGAGCTCTGTCCCAAGGCATCTGCAGAGTCATTTGTAGTACAGTTTTCAATATTGCAGGAAATGTTACTGCTACAGTTCAGATCCTGTTGTTGCTGCTAGTAAAATCCCATCACCCTGTAATCCATTTTCACCTTGCCTTACTGCCTGTCTTTCCTTGTGTATCATGACTTAAATTTTCAGTGGATTGAACCTCTGTTCTGTTTGCATTATATCAATGGATACATGCTATGGGTTATTGCGCGCTTAAATAGTAACATAACTTCCAGAAAAAATGGCCCTAGAGCAAGAGGCTTCTTCCTGGGCTATGCTAAGGATGCAGAAGAGCTAACTCAACTGCTAAGGCCTGTGCACTTTCCTGCGAAAAATAAATAAGCCTCCCTAAGGGGTGTGCATTCCAAAGTAAATTCTTTGATAAACTAAATTTCATTGCAATCATCCCAATAACAAGGCAGTGCTAAATTAGTCTGAAGAGTTATTTGTTAAACTAAAATTTTTAACACAGTATTATCTCTGCAAATATTCAAAATGTAGTAATTGAGCCTCTTATTATACTTACTTCTTAGTTGTCTGAGCTGTTATGTGTAGAAGATTATATGAGAATTCAATGTAGACTGCAGAATGCTTAGAGTATGCATTCAATACAATATTGGACAGAAAAAATATTTGGGTTTGAAGTGTGTCAGTGTCTTTTCCAATAATTTTTTTTAAAAATCCTTTATCATAACCTGAGTTTGATGATAAACATCTCACAGTTTAAAATCTTTATAAACTTCTAAAATTAATTTCTCATTTTAAGTTAGTGCTGGCTTAATGTAAAAGATAGTGAATGTTTTTTACTGATATTAATTTTATACTGTCTAAACAATACACTGGATAACAAACCTACCTTCAAGTAAACCTGTCTGGCAAATTAAACTATGTGATCCTGAGAAAATACATAAAACATCCTATGACTCTGTTGAGTTGGAGTTCTGGTGCAGAAACTTGAGTCACAGAATGCTGAAAAGAAGCCGGAGGAGAATAAGGGTGGATACTGAAAGTTAAAACCAATCACATCCAGCTGTTTCACTCTGTCAGACACACATATGCCAAAACCTTTCTTAATTCATGACCAGTATTAATTTTATTGTTTTATTTTTGAAGGTTATTCCAGCTCTAAAGCCGTTCAGAGGTGATATATCCCTCTGTGATGAGCACGTCAGACTGGAACAGGCTGTTGTTAGGAGTCTTCTGGTTTGAAATCCTACCTTTTGTACTCACAATTGATATAGACACATAGATAGCAACAGTCAAGGACAACATTTTGAACAAACATTAAAGACCCACTTGCAAAATTCTGGCTTTTGGGGGTTAGAGTGTGGAGGAGCCAAATAGATTTCTTGGCTGTTCAGACAGTACTGAATCTATTCAGAAGAAACTTTTTCATGAGAACACCGCTCCTATGAGGAAAAGCTGAGAGAGTTGGGTTTGTTCAGCCAGGAGAAAAAAAAGCTTCATAGTGACCTGATTGTGGTGATCCAGTACCTGAAGGGAGCCTACAAAAAGGATGGTCAGAGACTACTTACAAAAGCATGCAGGCACTGGAACAGGTTGCCCAGTGAAATTAGGGATGCCCCATTCAAATGTCAAAGGCCAGGTTGGATAGTGCTTGGAGCAGCCTGGTCTAGTGGAAGACCCATGGCAGGGGCCTTGGAACTAGAGGACCTTTAAGGTCCTTTCCAACCCAGACTACTTTATGATTCTATAACTATGGCAGTAGTGTGAGAAATTTTACAGAACTTGACTTGATTTACAGCTTGTTCTTGGAAAGGATAACCATGAGGCAAAAGCATAAAGGAAATATTTACACACTTCTCTTATGCAGAGGGCTGGCAAAATTTTCAGACCACCTGTTACAAGGGGAAAACTAATCAGACCATTTCAATCCTATAACAAAATTGAATCTGATCATGGATGGTACCTAGGCATCCTTCAAAATAGGAAAAGGATTTCAAAACCAATTTTTTAATTAAGATATTGCTTATAAAAGAGAAAATTATTTGAAAATTTAATTAGACTCAGAAGCTCAGCTTTCATAAAACAAGGTGCATATGAAATCTAGAACATTTTAAAATTAGATTGAGGTTTTCTTCTTGGAAATAAACAGGTTTATCTAACATGTTCCAATATGAAGATTTCCATCAACACACTTATGTAACAAAGCATGAAATGACCTTTATGTTTCAATTCCACAGCCAAACAGTTCGTAATTTCACCTGGGTGTAGGCATCATTGTCCCCCTCAGCATCAATAGTAAAAATGAATGCTTTTTTTAATATTGTGTGCGTCTCAAGTCCTGTGCTTCTTCAGTTCAAAACACTTTGGTGGTTTCCTGAAATCTTCATCCTAATGGCTTGTTGCTTAATTCCTCTAATACATTAATAGTCATTAGCAGCATCCTATAATCCTTCTAGCAATATACTGCCATTCCTAGCAAACACTGGAAGTGCATGGATCAGAAACAATACCAGTCACTGCCAGAGAGCATTGTTCTGTGATGGCAACCACATTTGCCTACTATCACCAGCTCATGGCACCTGTGGCTGGAGCAAATGTACAAATTTTGCTGATACAGCCAAGCTTTTATCTTCAGCTATCAGACTGCACTCATTCCTGTTTCAGGAAACAAAAAAACCCCAACATACCACCTCCTAAATTACTGGTGGTTCACACAGAATCCTACTATCTTTCAGCTGCTGCCAGTAGGTCATGATTTCCAGTGTAAAATCAAGTCACAACACAAGTGTTGTGTAATAAGAGATTAGTAAAAGACAAGATGGTCCATAAGCAGATCAGTTATGTGAACTTTTGTGCAAGTTGATCAAGTCTTTGTATAATTTTTCTTGAAAAGTAATTCTGTACAGATGCTTTCAGGTTTCTTCTTTGAGCCTTTTTAGAGATATATTACCACTCCTTACTCCTTACAAATGTTTCTTTCAAAGAAAGGTAACCTTGATATCACCAGAACATTGCTCAGAACGTCCCATGTTCAAATCCCTGTACATAAACTAGACAGGACTATTCTAGTTGTTATTTGGCTGTTATTTGTCAAAAAGTCTTCTCTCATCTGTTTTGGATGTTTTCTTCAGACTTAAAAATTTTTAAACAACCTCACAAGCATAGTGGATTGTATATTATAAACATATCACGAGTTCATTCTGCGTTACGACACCATCTAAAGCATCAAGCTAGTAAAATAATCAATGACATAACAGCCATGTAGCACAGTGTCCATGAGAACTCAAATTCATTTCTCTATACATATCCGGTCGGCAACCGTCAGATGTTCACCACAAACATGCTAGCATTTTTCCTGCTTCTGTGAGACTTTTAAGATTGAAATAAAAAGCTGTTGTAATTTTTGTTTCCTGTTATTTAATGTACCATTTTATCTTTTTGGAGATAGCTTTTATTAGTTCAGTTGGGACTCATATATTGTGTGCAGTGTGGTGAAAGCTACCTAAGTAACCAGCTCAACAACCTGCACTATAAAACCTACATGAATGCATTTTCTATTCTTGATAACAAAACAGAAGACTTTAAAAATTATTAGGTTAGTTAACATTAAAACAAGGGTGTTCAGATTATTATGGTCAGATTTTGTAGTGCAAATTAGTTCTTCAACATGCTATTTGGAGTAAGGAAAGTCTGCCCAGGGGATGACAGAATGAGAGCCAGTTATAACAGAGGCCTTTGAGACTCTGGAGGTAGCAGAACTTTGTAGTGTTTTCAGTCCTAAAGTTAGAAAGACATTACACTTCATGATGTAGTCTTTTATTTTATCTGCTGAATGCAAACAATTGAATAAGCCATAACATTTCTACAAAACCCCACACATATATTGTTTAAAAAAATCCTCAATTGTCTTATTTAAGATTTTGCATGCAACTAAAAGTGGTAAAGATCTCATATTCATGATGGTTTGTTATGTTCCAAATCTGCAGGGTATAAAAATGATATAGTTTGTATTTGTCTGGTAGTTAAGATTTAGCTAGCAAGAGCTCATAAAGAACAGACACAATAATGTCAAGCTTCTGACTTCCTTCAGAAATCTAATTCATGGCCTTTTGCTCTGTATTTGAATAGTTTGAGGAAAGTTTGAACATTTTTAGAGAATACCTATTTTTAGAAAAACTCAAACAGTCAATTTATATCTGTGAAATAACAAAATGTTAAAATATTACCAGGTTAAAAATGAGTCTAGGAACTTGATTATTAACTGAACCTCATAACTGAATTAAAAACTACTAAAATCTGTTTGGTGTTATTAATGTGATCTTAAAAAGAGAGCATTGTTATTTCATAGTGATTTAGCCAATCATGTTTACATTTTGAATATTTGGAAAATTCTGTTTTTCATTGATATGATCTGATTTGTTTCATTTAAAATTTGCTTTTAATACATACATTTTTGGAAAAAAAAAAAAAAAGAAAATAGTT
This sequence comes from Ammospiza caudacuta, assembly GCF_027887145.1. Taxonomy (NCBI): domain Eukaryota; kingdom Metazoa; phylum Chordata; class Aves; order Passeriformes; family Passerellidae; genus Ammospiza; species Ammospiza caudacuta. The sequence continues at coordinate 37,246,035 of NC_080632.1, forward strand.
GTATGTGGTGCCAAAAGGAAAGTGACATCAGGTTTTCTCTGTAAGCAGTAGTGCTGTTTGCCACATAATTCTCACCATGTTCCTATCTTTCCCTTTTTGACATACATCAGAATCACCTTAAGCATGTGATGAGGAAAAAGATTTTATGAAATTTGGGGCTGTAAAGTGATTGCAAGTGTCACATCCTGTTCTTTTTGTAATTGAACTAGGTTTTCTGCTGCCATCTCTCCTCTGTTAATCCCCTCTACATTCACCAGAGGTTATAACCAGGTCATTACCACTGGTAGAACCAGCCTTGTGGTCATGCTCTAAGCTGGCTCTTGTCATGGTTTAGGAGTGGTACTTCCCCACACAGTGCCCCACAGAGAATCTCCCAAATCAGGTGCTGCTCATTCACTTCCCCATTACCCTTCCCCTTGTCACTCCAGCAGGATGGAGTTGAGATTTGGAGGTACAAAAGGTGAAGATCATGGGTTGAGATAAGAACAATTTACTTTAAACAACAATGAGATGGGAAAACATATAGTAACAGCAACAATATTAACGACAGAAGAATGGAAAAGAGTGTGATCCAAATGCAAAAATGCTCAGCATAGACCTAGAGACAAAGAACAATGGCAGAAAATGCCACAGTGTTTTCACTCTTCTTCTCAGAAGACAGCGAGTACCTTGCCCCCTCCCCTGGCAATGGTGTAAGGTGGTATGGAATAAATCTCCGGGTCCTGTCCAAAACTAGAACACACCTGTAAATTGACTCTCAAAGGCACAGTGAGAATGTAATTTCTTAATGTTAGCAAATCTCTGTTTCTCAGAAGAGATAGTACATTGCCTATGATATGGAGATATTAATAATATAAATTATATGTCAGTGTCATTTCAAAATCAGATATATTCCTAAGCATAATTAAATAACTCTGTTTAGGATGCATTAGTAGCAATCACAACTATAGTATCCTGATATTTATGCAATCAAGCAATTTCCAAAAAATAACTATATGAGTTGTCTTAAATGGATATAACCTGAGAAGATTAAGGTAAACCAGAGACAATTAATCACTTCTTATGTAATAACCAATACTAAGAAATGTTTATCAAATATGACCTTATCTTCCCTCATTTTGCAGCATGCTATCAGTGTCCTCAGCCTACAGTGCATTTGTTGCTGTCATGTTTTGTGGGGAAAGCAAACCAAATAGAGCCCAGATATTTGATTTCTCCTCTCTGCTCTTGCCCAATCCTCAGCAAGACATCTAACAATAAACCCTTATTTTTCATATGTGGGAAATCCAGACAACATTATTTTTAATATATGTAAAATCAAGCCAAAAAAGTACAGATTATCATGACTGATAGAAAGATGCTTTTCAAATCTTAGATGAAACAAATGAAAGAAGGTAAACCACAACAGGTGTATAATTTTAACAGCAGCACGTATAATGATCTCCTAAATGTGACAAACTCAAATGCCTAAAAACACTCTGAGCCATGATAATAGGTTGTAAATATTTAAAGGATTCCTATGTACCAATACAATTTTATAGTTTTACTTAGATGCTCTTGCCATATACAAACAACAATTTTAAGCAAAAAAGGTAACTGCCATGCCTCTCATGAGATACATTTTTATTGTGATTGAAATGACAGACTTGATCTTGATTTTAGACTTCACTTTGACTGAACATGTAACACAATGAAAGCAATTATTACAGTCAAACACATATTGTGGGGTTTGTTGGTTGGTTTTTTGTTTTGTTTTGGTTTGCTTTGGTTTGGGGTTTTTGTGTAGTATTACTAGATTACACAGTTGTGCATGAAAACCATTCCAAATTATTTTTCTGTTAAGACTTATTAACTTGTTTCATATAATTTTCACTTTTTAAATGTGGTTAGACAATGTTTTCTTTCCCCAAAATTTAAACAGCTTGCTATTTCAATTGAGCATTTTTTTTTTCTGGGTAAAACAAGCTCCCTCTGCTGGATCCGCAAAGAATGTGAATCTGCCTAGGTCCTGTGGATGAGGGCTGCACAGTGGTTGGGGCTTTGCCGTTCATTTCAGGAAAGCAAATTTTCTTATTCTTTATGAATAAGTGAGATTGTAGATTTAGTACTAAAATAGTGTTGAATATTATATTAGGAAAAAATTCTTTACTGTGAGGGTGATAAGACACAGGAACAGTTTGTTTAGAGTAGTTCTGGGGGCCCCATTCCTGGAACTGTTCAAGGCCAGGTTTGATGGTGCTTTCAGCAACTTGGTCTAAGTGGAACGTGTCCCTGACCATAGCAGGGGGGTTGGAACTAGATGATCTTTTAAGTCCCTTCATATCCAGAGCATTCCAGAATTGTATGATAATATAATCATAATTTTATTGAATAGTATTTATTAATTATAATAATATAGTTATAAATATGATTAGATGGTTATAATTATGTTACTATAATTATTATATAGTCCTCAGTCTCCAATAGTTGCTTAAAGAAAAAAAAAAGACATGAAAATCAGAACAATTACATTCAATGACACTGCAATTCATATGATCTGCATAAAAGCCCTTATTTTTCAAAGTTTGGTACAAAACAAAAACCAGTTATCACAAAATGTGCCCATTTTAAAGGATGTTTGTCCTTTGGATTATTGCTGTCCCTGGACTCAGCATATGCTAACTGACGTGAATGAACTGAGGAGGAGAAGTGTGACATGTTTTTGGTCCAAATTGCAAAGTTTCATAGACAATTGTAACATTCTGTCCTTAGCAGGAACTGTGACCAATTAAGCCTAGAAAGCTCTCTTGGAAAGATTAGTTTTTCTCCAAAACAGACAGACAGCATGTTTCATATTAAATTTTATTATTTTGCACATCTAGTGTTATATCCTCTGGGAACCGGTTTTCATAAATCCCACTGCATTTAACTCCTCTTCCATGATTTTTGTAGCAATCTAATAACTGAAAGTTACATAACTAGACCTTTTTGGGTTTTATTAATGTGATTTAAATTTTGACCTATAATATGCATATACTGAAGAACAAAACTGAAAGTGAAGAAGGGACAAAGCTGTCTTTTCAGATAACTGCAGGAACCCTTTGCTCGGTTACATGGCTGGAGGAGGATTGTGTGCTTAAGCAAAGCTACATATTGCCATTTACATGTTACTTTCTGCTTCTTCCTGTCTAACCATAACATTCCTATCTATTAAGAAAGTGCTATTCTTAAATATTGGGATTAGTAGATTATGCCACCATTTCCTATGGTAAAAAACTGCTCAGAATCACAGAACAGTTGAGCTTGGAAGGGATCTCTGGAGGTCATCTGGTCGACCTGCTGCTTAAGCACTGTCCAGGACAGTGTCCAGTTTGTTTTTTTACTATCTCCACAGATGGAGACTCCATCACCATTCTGGGCAACCTGTGCCAGTGCTTGGTCACCCTCACAGTGGAAAGGTGTTTTCAGACGTTCAAATTGAACTGCCCCTGTTTCCATTTGCACTCATTGCTTCTTGTCTTGTCACTGGATGCCACAGGAAAGAGCTTCACTGAATTTTCTTCACATTGACAAGATTCCCACTGAGCCTTCTTTTGCACAGAGAAGACTGTTTTGGCCATGGCTTCATTTTTCATGCCATATCTCTGCTCTGACCATGGAAAAAATATCACCATGAGAGTTTGCTCATGCAAATAAAAGACACAACTCATCTATGAACAGGGCATGTATTTTATGCCACAGAAGAGCAACATTATGGATATGCTGAAGTCAGATACTTCCACTGTGGGTTTTTAATCAAAAGTTTTCACTGACAGCATTAGATGGGGGAAGTCCTAAGACATTGCCATATCATCTTCAGGATTTTTTTGTTGTTGTTGTGTCCACCAGCCAGCCTGTCACCAGCACTAGGTAAATCACAGCTAGAGCCTTTTTAATTCTAAAGCAATTTTTACTGCCACCACTGAAAAGGCTAATGCAGGACACCTCCCAGAAGAGTTTGGGATTAGGACAGCCACAGTAAAGAATGGCAAAGTGAAAAACTATTGACAATAGGCATTTATTCTCATGTGTAGTAAGATGCTTTCTTTATTACATCTAGCAATAGTTTGGTATGACCAGTCTTTTCTCATCAGATTGACAATTACAGACTGACAAATCTAACACAGGAATCATTATCAAAGAAAGTAAAAAATCACAGCATATGCTTTGATTCAGTGTCTTAAAGAGTCTGAAAGTTAGAAAATTTTGCTTTTTATTTAGAATCAAAAGATTCATAATTACAAAATCTGCAAGCAAAATGTTACTTTAAGCACTTCTTATTCCCTGACTGGTTCCTGCACAATTTCACAAGTACCTGGCTGCAGATTTCATAATTCTGATCATTACTTTATGAACCTGGCCACCCAGAACCTTTTCCACTTGCTGTAAAGTTTGTCTGTAGTATCTATATGTCACCAATCCCTCTGTAAATATATGACAGGAGGTTGCTTGGAAGGCCTCACTGAGCTGAGGAAACTGTATCCACTTCTCACCTCTTGTCTACATGGGATGTTACAGAAGGCAATCGAGCAGGCCTGGTGTGCTTTGTCCTTGCTAAGGACATTGTCCATACTCCCAATCCCTTTATTCTCCTTCCATCATCTGGACAGGGCTTCCCAGAGGACTTGCTTCATAATCTTACCATGGACCTAAGGTGAGGCTGGCCAGCCTGATATCCCTAGACCCACCCACCTCCTTGACCCTTTTGAGCAAGGCAATACATTATTTACCTTTCTCAAGTTGTCAGAAACCTCTCTCTGAAACACCATGATAATTTGAAGGTTGTACAAAGTGTGTCACAGGGGCATCAGCCAGCTCTCACAACATCCTGAGGGGCAGTCTATCTGGTGCCATGGGGTTGCTGCATCCAGCCTGCCTAAGTAGTCCTTAACTTCATCATCCCTTATCCCAGTGACGTTTCATTTTCCAAGGCCTTGATAATAGGTTTAGGGACCTAAGAGACCCGAAGACAAACACAACTAGTAAAAAATCAAGGCAAAGATGTCACTGGAGGTCTTAGACTTTTCTATCCCTTATTGCTGCTCTTCCTGTCCCTTGATCATATCAACTCCTGCTGAGTAAGGGCTTTCCTAACTCCATCCTTTTTGTTTCTCAAAAAGTTATTGGCGCTTTGGCCCATTTTGCATAACCTCTTAACAAAGAAACCTGCATGCTATTTCTGAAACTGCTTTTGGCTGACACACAATGGTGAAAAAAGCTATCCAGCACAGAGTTCCAGGGGCCAGAGCTACTGCTCTCTGTTTCTTAACATAGTCCATTCCAGACTGTACTTCACACAACTGCACTTGTCTGCTGGATCAGAACTTACACCACAGAAGTTCACTTTCCTGTACCTTGAATAAGCATACTTTGAAACAATAAACATGACTAATATTCCCTCCATTTCATGACTGTTACACAGCTGATCAAGAGCCATTCTGCATCAATGCTCCATCAGAAGCAGCACTAAACTTCCTCAGTCTCACTGGAAAATCACTTACAATTCACAGTTTTGGGTGCAGGTGGCACTGCATGACACCAGCCATGGGTTTTTGCTCTTTTGGTATTTACATTCCTTCTGTTCTAGATAGTATGGACAGCCTCTGACCTTTTCACAGCTCATACCTGTGACAGGCAGCTGAGGTTGTTTCTTTGAGACTGTAATAAAAGAACACATGAGCAGAGGTCTCTTTTAATTTATGGCAAGTTCTGTTTGAAACATGTTAGGCTTTGTGAGTGGAATAGATTTTACTATTCCATCAAAATCTGGTGTAGAAAATTCAGGGGCTTCTTTTTAATGAGCAAATCTGGGACATGAGAAAATAAGTATGCCAGTTAAGGTCCACACAGTAGGAATTCAGAGATCTCATAATTGTTTGAAATCCACGTCCTGCTCCAGCATCATGTATGGGGAAAAAGCACATTGTCTTCACTTTTGGTGCTTCAGAGATAAATTCCTGTTTGAAATTTATAACCAATTTTTAACTATTTCCGCTGTGTATAACATAAAAGACTGACAGTATTTTTGCTATTGTTGGCCCAGAAGCAGTCTGAAACAGATAGGTCTTTATGTCCTTAGTTAAGATACTCCTGCCTGACCCTGATGTATCCCTTATGCATTTTTCAGTAAAGGGTGCATGCATGTATGTATGTGTATGTTTTTATTTTCTAATAGGAGAAGTAAAATAATTGGCAATCTGCTATGCAAGAGACTATCACTTTTCTGGGTGCTTGGTCAAAGAAAAAAAAAACATAGATGAGGAACATTTTGAACAAGCTTTTCAATTAAGCCTATTTTCTCTCAACATACTGAATACCATAAATGTTAGTTCTGGAAACTATTACAACATTTTTAGAGCTGAAAGTAATAATAATGAGATATTGCAAACAATGAACTCTATTCTCCTTCTGACATACAGAAGGATTTATGAACACATTATTGCCTGTGCATTCAAAGAAAAGTCCCTTGTGCATCAGCAAAATAGGACGCAAATAACCACAAAGTTCTTCCACAATTACAGTACTTGTTTCACCCATTTAAGTTTTATATAGCATTTTCATTATTATTATTATACTAACAGTAGATGGCAACATTTTGTTGAAACTTGGAAAACCTTTGTGAGCTTTACAGAGTCATTTCAGGCTTTACTCATGAGACTTGGACATACAGAAAAATAGCATATAGCATATAATTAGCAATTACAAATTAACTAAATTGTTTAATTATCTATATAAATTAATATTGCAATTACCTCATTACCTTCAAAACTACAGCTTGCCCAGGAGACTTTCTGACTGAAATCCAGCTGTGGTCTGTTTGTTTGGTGATTTGGTAAAATGTCAATGTCCTAAGGGTTAAGCTTTCCGTGTACAAAATCATAACCAGAGAAAAGCAGCAGGTTAATTTCTTAAGGAGTTATCAATAAAGCTCTTCCTGAACTGCCAGCATCTCAGTATGTCTGTATCAGGGTTTTCAGTATAGGTATTTAAAACTCTCCAATTTCTACTATTTCTTTTTCCCCTGACAGATGCTCAGTGAATATTCCCATTTAATGCTGAAGTTAATGAGAATTCTGTGGTTGACTTTAATGTTAAAGGATAGAACTCAGCCACTCAGCTACTAAGATCACAATAAAACTGAAATCTCTTAAGCCTTTAGAACTTGTCTTGTAATAGATGTCTGCATGCCTCAGGTGCAGGATCAGGCATAAGGTAAAGCACATTGTCTCTACTCACTCAAGTTGTGCAAGTATTAACATCTTTGGCTGTATTCTAGTCTTTGGATACACATGGAAGGTATACTTGTGCAATGTCAGGTCAAAGGTTTAGGAAAGGAAATGTGAGCTGATATATATATTAGTATATATATAAGTATATAGTATATATATTAGTATATATGCCATGTATATTAGTATATCCCTAGATATACTAATCAAAGTAAGGTTATTTGTGTGTTTGATTAGACTAGGCAGCACAGCCTGAACTAAAGACTTGCCTTGTAGGTCTGTTCAAGCAAAATATTTTATTCCAGTTTTAGTTGCTTTAAATATTAAATATAGACCTTTTTGTAACATAGATCTCGGTGTGTGTGATTCCTTGTCTGGATGTGACTTGAAATCTTGAGCTACAACTTTACAACAACAAAAATGACCATATAGTCATGGAACATCCACCACATTTTTTTGTTTAAGTTACAATGAAAGTAAAAAGTAGATCAGCAGGTACCTTAATAGTGCATGGCTTTGTGAACCTCTCTGACCATGGTACAGCATTCTCCATGGATAGTGCATCAATCACTGCAAAAGACTAAGGCATTATTCCTGGCTTGCAGAAGCACAGCCTGGGCCTTGTGCTGTTTGTGCAGACAAGTACCGAAAGATGTCATTTGAGAGGGAGAGTGGGAGCTGAGTGAAGAGAGGGGGCCCTTGTATGGGGAAGAGAGAAGAAGAAAAGAGAAAGGAAGAAGTCTCAGACGCTGGAAAGCAAGATGACTTTTAAGCTGCCAAGGATTTAACAAAAGCAATCCTGAGGTTATCCAAGAGGAAGTGAGTTTCTTATCATAAATAAACAGATGATTTCATGGGCATGCTCTGGATCTCACCACACTTCTATGTGTATCCTATTAAGTGGTGTTTAGTCTCTGACTTTTTCTTGTGGAAGGATCTCTTCTGCAGAACTTCACTGAAGTCTGCACATTTCAAAGGGCATTTTTGTGAATGTGGAAGAGTTCAGCAAATGTCCCATATATTTACAGTTACAGTACTGTTTTCTGATAAAGGAATGAAAGACATAGATAGATAGATAGATAGATAGATAGATAGATAGTCAAGAAATTGAATAGTCTGTAATTGTGAAATCTAGTAAATGTAGGGCAGCCTCTGTATTTTTCAGATACACAGAGATTATGTTATTTCTAAATATGTGTTTATCAGAAGAAAGCAGAAAGATCTAGAGGTATAGGTAAATAGACTACAATTAAGTAACCGAGGCTGCATTCTGTAATTTGATTGCAGAGTTTCTTTGAGTATATCTTTCTGCAAGAAATCCAGTGCAGCTGCTTGAGAAACTTCTGGCTGTGGCATGAGTAAAAATAGGAAACTGTTAAAACTTTGGCTGGCTGCTAGTACTGTTTTTGAGTGAAGTCTAGGAGAATGTCCTACCACAAAAGACAGAAAGGTTTAAAATCTGAAAACCAAAGCAAATCAGGAGATTCAGAGTCACTCATCTTAAAAAACAATGTGCATTACACCTATAGGATATGATATCAAAGTAGATTTATGTTTGCAAAATTAAGAAGTAGTAGGTAACTGAATGATCCCAGACAGAATTAGTCAGGAAAGAAAGGCACACATTATCAGTATTGTCTCCTAAAACAACCATGCATTTAGCCAGCAATTGTCTACTAGCAGTGTATGCCATTTTATGAAGTTGGAGGACACAAACATAGCCAGCCCAAGAGGTTAAACAGAGAGGTTGGAGCATTACTTTTTATTCACTTCAGCTTGAATATAACATGGTAAAAGAAGGCCTCTGATTTGATGCTGCCTTCTCTGGAATGTACAGTGCAACTGGATCTAAATTTTGGGAGAGTGCCCAGTTTCAGATGTCTAAAGCCTCTGTTGAAAGCAGTGGAGACTACACACTGCCAAAGTTTTATGTATGCAACTGCAGATTGATTCCCTAATGGCAGTGGTGGGCTTTGATCATGAATGTCTGGAGAGAGAAGTCTCAGTAGGCGCCCTTTCCCCCATTTTCCCTTTACCCTTCTAACTCCTAACTCTACTATTTTTCTCTTTTGCCCCTGCATTTACTACAATCCTTTCACTGATACCTGAGATATAAAAGTTCCTCTCCCCAAAGTTCTTTAACAGCTTGCTAGTTGAGGACTGTGCAAGAGGAGTTAACTGGAGAAGGTGCAAGGGTATGCAATTGCTCTAACACATTGTCCATTTTGGGCTTTATGGGTGAGAGAAACAGGTGAAGATAATTTCCTCTCATTTTCTGTTTCTTATTAGTAAATTGTGAGGAATTCTTAGGTACAGAACATCCAAGTGGGATCATCATCTCTATGCAAAGGAAAATTATTTCCTTACAGTTTGGTCAATGTGTGAGTCAGAGTCACATAAAAGATGTAATAAGCTGCTTCTGCTTGCAATTAGAGGTTTTGCTCTGATGGCAAATTAAAATTTCAGTCCAGTAGAATTAGGTGTGAAATCTTGCAGATTTCCAGCTAACTGAATATTGTGATTCCATTTGGCAGCTAATAGGACTCAGAAAATTACTTTTATTGGCCTGTACTTTCCATTTTACATACACTTCTGGAATTGTGCAAAATGACAGCAAACTGCCATAAATATATCTTTAGTCTATATTCACTTCTCACTTCCTTCCTTTAATGAAAAGAAGGGAAACACATCAATTTGTATTCCTTTTTACTGAAAAAAGAGAGTAGCAGTCTTAATACTTACATGTCTAACAGATGGAAAGACATTACAAAGAAATGCTTGAGAATATATGTTCTGTTTTCTAGTGAAAAGTCTTGCACAGTCTAAGAATTCAAACATCTTTTGGTGTTTTGTTTCTTTTTTCTTTTTTAATCACACTTTTCCTAAAATCAGCCTGTTCATTCTTCTTTTTATCTGCAGTTATGGGGAATCATCTCAGAAGCTTCCAATTCTGCCACAAAGACAGATGTTTGAACAATTCCCTCCTGCTTAGTATCAGCTGTTCATCAGAGCTTGCCTCAGAAATAAAGTACCAGTTACCACTAATTCTGGCTGCTTTTTCAGGAATGATACACGGAATTTTTAATAACAAAGCTACCTTCTTTGTTCTGAGGGTTAAGTAGAAAACCCCTGGCAAACACATATTCAGTTCACCACCAGTAGAACTTGCTTGGGCTCTTTGCTTTTAAACTTGCAGACCAATTAGTATTATTTTAATGAAGAATGGTGGGGGTCTTCCCAGTAAGTCCCCCATGAATTCTGCATCTCTCCCTTTCAGGCATGATGAATTCATTTATTTGTTGAATAAAAGCAAAGAGCAGGGCAGGTCACTTGAGAAAGAATGTAGGTAGCCTTATGGTGTGGTCTGCTGTGGGTGCAGAGTGAGGTAGCAAATCTGATGCTCTATTCAAAGATAAACAATCTTGAAGGTCTAGTTGAAGATGTTCCTCATTGAAGAGGAGTGGACTTGTGAACATTTAAATGGTCCCTTCCAACTCAAACTATTCTGTGATTCTATGGAGGCTACATCACCTGTGTAATGAGTACGACATTGTTACTCATAAGTTATTTTATATATATATATGTAACCCATAAGTTAGTGTCCTTAGGTGTGGATGTGAAGAGGATCTAAAGAAATTAAAGAAATGAAATGAAAACCGCTCAAACCAGGTGAGGATCTAGTGTCAGTATGTTTTTCAGAGTTACCATGTGATTTGCTCTAAATAAGCTTCACAAGGAGTGGCATAAATGTAAAAAAATTTACTTTTCTGTTTTCCTTTCTGTTGGTCCCTGTCTTAACATTATAGGAGAGGTTCTTCTCCCTCAGAATCCAAAAGCCTTCTGAGGGGTGAATCACAAAACTAAAAAAATTAAAACAAACCTGACTTTACATACTAGAATCTTGACCAGGGCAGGAGTATAAAATTCCCTAGAAATGAACTCCCATGAAAAAAAAAAAAACACAAAAAAATTAAGTATAGAAAATCATGGCAATTCAAATATATGGTAACAAAACATGGCAAATCATTTTTGGAAGGAACCCATTTCATATTTATGAATTAGGATGACCTCTGCATAATTCACCAAAGTTCTTATTTTACCACTCCTGAGCTCATAAAAGAGGGTATATTTCATCCCAGGGGTAATGTTAATATACTGTGAGTTAAGCCCAGAAATATGTGCTGAACATCCCCCATTAACAGACGGGGTGGAGCCTTCTGCCTAGGAGTAAGTCTTGAGTAACCCTTTCACAACCTTCCTTCTCTCATGTCTGTCTCTGCTGCTATGCTCTGGTCTGAAGAAACTTTTATGTGCAGAGACATGACAGCCTATGTGACAACTGGACTTGCTGGAATCCCTGTGAGAGGTCTTCATTCACACTTTATATTGGCTCGTAGGTATTCGGCAGTTATTGGTGGACTAGAAACACCATTATTCATTTCTTTCTCTTTCTGGGCCATAAAGGGAAGGAAATTAGCATAAAAAGTACAGCTTGCTGTGAGCATAAGTATAACTAGGACAACTACTGTAACATGGGGTGGCCTCCAGCTCTGATAAATTACACCAAAATCTAATTTGGCTTCTCTAACAGCAGGCATCAGAAGAGTCATCCTTGCCCCACCTGTCATCTCTAAATAGGCCATATGTTCCTCAGCTCCCAAAGGTGCATGACAAATTCCCAGATAGCTACTCTGTTTGGAAACATAGGGAAGTTAGGGATGGACATATTCAAATAGCAAGGGAAAAACACCATCTCCCTTTCTTCTTCCCACTGCCATTAAAGGGGCAATAGGCCATCACCATGGTGTTCCTCAGCCTTCAAGAAGAAATCTAGGTACTTCATCCTTTCTTGTTAGGTCCCATTTCCTCTTATTCTTGAAGATGCCTCTTTACTGTGGTCACATGTATGTCGATCAAAGAATTTGATTTTAGATTTTAGTCTAAATTTCCATTAGTAAAGTTCTGTAGTAAGGGGAAAACTGTACTTCATTTCATAGCTATGGTAGGAGCTGATGCTCTCCATTTTGGTGGGCTGCACAATTCTGCCAAGCTTATCTACCTAAAGCAAAATAGAGATCAAGTGTGGCACACTGTCCCTCGTGGAGACAGTTCCATACTGGTGAAACACCTCTGTTTCCTGAAATGGGACCACCTGGCTGACTTTGCAGATCTGATTGCAGGACTGAGTTAGTAACAGCAATGACCTATAAGCAGCCAATTGATGTCAGATTTGAGCTGATTAAGAAATCAGGAAAAGGGTGGGAGGTGTTGGTCCCCACAAACAATGATATCTGTCCATCACGAGATGGCATCCTGGAGCACATGGTGCAAAGCTTAGATTGCAGGAAACTGACAGCTCTGTGGAAAAGTTCTGCATAAAGATCTCTGCAGGCATCAAACTCTCTGGAAAACCTGCCAAAATGATTCCATAAAACATTATTTTTCAGTTTAATGAAGAAGCAGCATGCAGCAATACCCAGTAAACAGTTTTAAGTTCTCACCAGGGCTCAGATAATTAAAAACTAACATGAATTCTGGAGCCTCAATACAAATTTGTGTCCATAATCATTGTGCGGTACTAGGGAGTCCAGAGTAGAACTAGATTTTAATAATTTCAAAAGAGCCTATAAACTTAGTAATTTTTCCATTGGTTCCCTTCCGTAAAGTGAAGCTTATAGTCTGGAGTCCAGCCAGCCGGCGTTTCAGGGATGCCATGGGGAGAGCCCACAGCACTGCCTTGGGGAGCTGTCGTGGCCCGGGGGCACAGGAGCACACAAGCGGACTCAGCCCCACGGCCAAGCGGCAGGGGAGGTGGGCAGAAAGCAGAGGACAGGGCTGCAGCTCCATGGCCGAGCGTCAGGGGAGGTGGGGAGAGGGCAGGACAGCCCCCCTGGCCTAGGGGTAAGGGAGGTGGGCACAGGGCAGAGGGCACGGCTGCCCCCTGGCCTAGCAGTAAGGGAGGTGGACAGAGGGCAGGACAGCCCTCCGGCCTAGGGGTAAGGGAGGTGGGCAGAGGGCACAGGGCAGAGGGCAGCGGGCAGCGGGCAGGGCTGCGGACCCCCGGCCCGACCCTGCCGGCGCGGAGCAGCGGGCGCAGGCCGCAAGGGGGCGCGCGGGGCCCGCGAGGCAGCGCTGCGCCGTCGCGCATGGGCCGCGCCCGGGGCGTGCGGGGCCCGCTTCGCCCCGCGAGGCAGCTTGGGGGTGTCGCCGGCGGCCGCGGGACACCGAGGGCCGCTGGCCAGATCGGGGGCTGTTTTCCCAAGGGGAATGGAAATCTCGGGCGCCTGAAAAGCAGTGCCGGCCGAGGCCGCGCCCGTGGTCTCGGCGCTGCGGGGGAAGGCGGCAGATGGGTTTTGGGGTGTGGGCGAGGAGGGGTGCAGCGCAGACCCCGGGTGCGGCCGGCGTTCCCGCCTCGGCGGAGGGAGCGTCTGCCGCTGGCCCCCGCCGGGAAACTGCTGCGGCTCGCCCGCCGGCTTCGGCAGCGCGGTCTGATTCCGCCGGCGTGCACGATTAAATGCGGAAAAGCCTCGAGACGGTCCGCGGATGAAAAGGAGGGCTGGGCACTGCCCCGGGACAGCCAGGTGCCGCTGGCGGGTCGGCGGCGGAGACCGCAGGAATCCCGCCGGCCTGAGTGGGCGGGAAGTGGTCTGTAAGGCCAGGGGAGGATTGCCCCACGCTCCCGGAGGCATTGGCTGTGCGTGTGTGAAAAGGCGGCCGCGGAGGGCGATGGCGAGGAGGTGCGCGGGGCCCGTCGCCCTGGCCAAACCCGGCCGCCCGCACCCGGCTCATCGGCAGCGAGTATGACGCGGCGTTGGAATCAGTCTTCCCGAAGGCTCCCGTGGTGAACACCGGATGCACGTCCTCCCGCTACCCATCATCCCCAAACTGTGTTTGTGGGCTCCTGGCTTTGTGTCTAGCCTCTTTATGGGGGCTTTATGTTCCAGCGCGGCGGCCTCTGCGAGGAGCGCTGTGCCGCCGGGTGCCCAGGTCGGCGCCGCCCTCGCTGGGAAGCGCCGGTGCGGGCTGCAGCCCGCGGGCTGTGCCGCGGCGCGACCCCGCTGCCCCCGAGCTCCCGGGGCTCTCCGTGGCTCCCTGGGCGTGTGCCCGTCCTCTTGTTTTAAATACACCGGTCCCGCGGGATGTTGTAAGAGCGAAGTAAATACAGATACAAATGAAAGGCGCCTAACTTGAAGAACAACGTCAGTGTTGCGCTGTAAAAATAATTGATCACTGTTCTTCAAAAAAAAGGCATCAAAAGGCAACTAAGGTGAATTAAAAATAGAGAGGAATTAGAGGCTCTAATGTTTGAGTGGGCTCTGCAGAATCACACGATGTTACTGCACAGCATTAGTCGGTATCGAATTTATCTGAGTGCACAAGCAGGAAGAGATAACCTTTCTTTTACTTCTCTGTACAATTTCGGAGCCTTAGTGCTTGAAATTAGGGTAAGTGGGAAACAATGTGCGTAATTACAAGGGAAAAAAAAGCCCACAACTGTTGAAAATCGACGAGCGGTTAGCAACACACAAAACATCACAAAGACAGTGGGCTTGCTAGGCACAGGACGTATTTATCTGGATGGCTGCTCACCCAATTTCTTCATAACAAACACTGTTTTTATAACAAAGACGTTATTGGTCCTCGTTATAACAATAATCACCATATGACCAGGATTTTGTCGCTTTCACTCGTGAATAATGACGGTGTTCCGTTACCGAGAATGTAATGATTCATTATCCGAGCTACAAAACTCGGATGTTCATCTTTTCTAGATGCTCCCTGTACGTGCATTTCACCCTCGTTTTGCAAAGAGCCCTACTTTGTACTTATTTTATTCACTTGACTTCGTTCAGCTGCTGGCCTCTGGCCAAGGAGGGCATCCTACCCGGCTATACTCTGGTGGTACAGAAAATCCTGTGAAGAAGATTGCAATGTTCAGGCACTTGATTCAATGCAGTGGTTTTGCTAATGCATGCGGGTGTCCAGACGCAACTGATAAAAGAACTTTCTAAATCTGTAGCCATGACTGCAGTGGAAACTGCAGTTGAAAACTCTTGTAATAACCCCTACACCTCAGACTATACCTGTGCGTGCATAGAAATGTGTACAGCATTATGACCTCAAGGATGCAAGCTTTTAAAATCTATGTAATTCTCTCTTTGGGAAGCATCATTTGATAGAAGTGTGTATCTCCCTTTCTCTTCCTTCTCTCCTACTTTGTTATGTCCCCTTATAACACTGTTTGCATTTAGGTTGGACGGTTTGTAGCTAAATACCGAGAGAGGTTTTTAAAATGGACACAGAAGTAACGTCATCTGGAACTCCTCGGCG
Source organism: Ammospiza caudacuta (assembly GCF_027887145.1). Classification (NCBI taxonomy): domain Eukaryota; kingdom Metazoa; phylum Chordata; class Aves; order Passeriformes; family Passerellidae; genus Ammospiza; species Ammospiza caudacuta. The sequence goes on from NC_080632.1 coordinate 37,261,610, forward strand.
GACGCGGGAGGGAAGGGGGCAGGGTTGAAGAACATTTAAACGCACTTTACAGCGTTTAAATGTTACTCTGTAACCGCAACAGTGGCTGCAGAACTGCAACTGGGAACGGGGAGTAAGGAGGGGGAAGAGGGGGGAACAGGGCTATTGAAGTGATATTTGAATCGGATTCACATTTTTAGTGCTGTTTATCAAGTGCATATGGAACTCCCTGGAACTGTTCACCAAGTGCTGACAAAATATACCTGTCGAGGAGACAAGAAAACATAGGAATATTTGATTCACCTCTTACTTATTTTGATAGCTGGGCACACCATTAATAACATCATAAAGGTATCACCTACAGTAGATTTACCATTTTTAATGGTTTTTAATATTTAAAATTTTAATGTTTAATATTTGGGGTATTTTCCTGCAATACTATAAACGTTTCTTTAGGTAGGCAAATGCTGCTGTCTACTTAGTTCAGAGTGACTTGCCAGGCTGAGGAAGCCATTTCCTATAACAGGTACTTTGACAAGGATACCAACAGTGTTATATATCAAAGAGTAGTCAAACCGCAGTGAGATTCAAAGCAGAGAATGTTGGAACATTTTGTTCCAGCGAACGAGCTAAAAATAACAGCCCCTCCCTGTGTTGGAAGGGGCTTGATTTTCACATTTGGAAGGGCAAATAGAAATCAGATTATTAATATAATCAAACAGAAAAATCTGCCCGAAGAGGTGAAGGGTGAAAGTTCTGAAGTGTCAGTGCTTAAAAAAACCCAAAAACCAGAGTCCAGAGCCGGGGCTCTGAACGAGATTTGATGGGTTGTTGGGAGACTTAATAATTTTGTACCTTCCTTATGGCACATCAGTGTTTGAACTAGGTCACAGTAATGCCAAATTGCACAGCCAAGTGTAATGCTGCTCCAGGCGTTCTGCCACTCGAAGCGAAACGTGAAAGTCTCATTTTCAGCCCGAAAGGAAGCTCCTTCCAAAGCCTTATGTTTTACTTACCTGCAGGACAGGCTCTCTAAACATGTCAGAAACTGAGAAACTGCTTTGACGTATATTTCGGAGATCAGACGCTGAGCGTGGTGCACGTCAATAAGGGAATGCCTAACAACATGATAATTACACCATCCACGGTACTGAGATATTTGATTAGAGTGTCTCAGCATCCACCGTGTGGAAAAAGAGAGCTTCTTTAGTTGCAGGCTGCAGGAGAAAATAAAAGCAAAACAACATCATCAAAACCCCAGACGCCCACGTTTTTAATCTCCCAATCACTTTTTCTGCAAGCAGGGAAAGCTTTCCTCTTTTCCAATAAGCGTGCTTCCAGATAGCTGTTAGGTCCCTATTTTCGTGAGCGGCTTGTGGGTTTGTTTTTGGATTTAAATATTTAAAGCACTGTAGAGACGAAGAATGGTGTTAACAGAGCCGGCGGCAGCCTAGCGGAGCGGCGTTGTTCCCCAGCGCCCGTCCCCGCGAAGAGCTGCGCTGCCCGGGGCACGCTGCCGCTCCGCCCGCGGCTCCGGCCGCAGCCCTCCAGCATCCCGGCTCAGCTGCGCCGTGCCGCCGGCCCCGGCACCCCCGCCAGCCGCCGGCCTCCGGGGCCGCCGCCCGCCGCAGCCAGGCGGGTCGGGGCTCCAGCTCTCCTGTCCCCCCGGCACTGGACGGCAGCCTCGCTCCCCTCGTGCTTACCTTATTTTCATCTGGTTCTACGACACAAACTTTGTGTGGTGTGTGTCCCCCTCTCCTTCCCCCGCCGCCCACTCCCTCCTCCGGACACAAACACAAGCTCTTCTTGACTCGGCTCCTCTGCACCGGGATGGGGCGGCGGTCCTGGCCTGTCTCTTTCCCGGGGCAAGAGGCTTTCCTTTCCCCGCGCAGGGAGCCGGGGCCGGACTTTCACCCTTACCTCTCTATCGCCTAATAGGAGCAAGCAAGTCCCGCACCTCCGGCCTCCTGCCCCAGCCTCCCTTCGCGTCCCGCCTGCGGGACTTCCAGCTTTCCCCCTTCTGTCCTCCCGTTTGTCTGCCCGCCTGCCTGCCGCCTTTTTTATTTTCCCCGTCAGTGACTTAAGCCCAAGCCAAAGGAGGCATAAGGAAAAATACAGCCGTGTGCTCCAGGTCTATAAATACAGCTCGGAGAGAGCGTCCAAAAGTTTGGAAGGAACGGAAGAAGGCGTACGGAGACAAAAGCCAAGCACCGCTCTGCTGCTGCCGATGCTCTGGTTATGCTCGGGCTTCGCGGCGGCGGACCCAGCCCGTTCGCTGTTTGTTTGGGTGGGATTTTTTCGGGAGCGGGGCGGTGGCGGTAGAGTGATCGGCACATTCATTATTTCAGGTTTACATATGTGAATTTTAGCCACAAATACCAGTCGATCTATCAGCCAACTTTGCAGCTCCTATTGTGACAGGAAACTTTCCTAATGCGACTGAAGACGCTAGTGGAGGGTGATTTTTTTTTTTTTTTGCTTTGTTTTTGGTTTTGTGGATTTTTAATTTTGTTTTTGTTTTTGTTCCGTTTCCATTTAGTGAAGCCTAAGAGTATGAACATTTCCTTGTTCCCTCCGTGTTCTATGTATCCATCGGAGAAAGAGACAAAATAAACAGTCGTGTCTTAAAAGGAGGGGTAGCGGCACCCCTACCTGCTCTGTGTCGTCTTAGACGATACTCTCTTAGAAAGAGTATCCTGTCTTTGGAACACGCCTAAGTGGTGCTGCCGTCGCCGTAAAAGTAACACTGGGATGCCAGAGAGGAAATGACCAACATATGTCCGCTGTATCCTAAGTATTTATTCACGTTAACGGCTGTCCTCTTTATCCTACGCAAGGATATTAGACTGAAAATATAACTCTTTCTCAGGAGGAAGCAATACCAGTTCAGAATAATAACGACAGAAGTAATAACTCCCAGTTTTGGAGTCCGTCAGTTTGGGAGATTGAGGTTGTGAGGAGGAAGCAGGTCCGAAGTTAGGGAATGAAACTAGCAAGCGGAGAAAGTGACTTCAGTTGCGCAGACAGCCTTTGAAAGCTCAGGCAAGGACATGCCAAGCTGCCCTGCAGCGAGAGTGTGAAGCGGAAGCAGCGAGAGGCCGCAGAACAAGAGGAAAGATGCTGCCCTGAGCGGCCGCCCGCCGCTTCCTCCAGCTCCCCAGCACGAGCGGCCCCAGCGTCCCCCGGAGGGGAGGGAGCCAGGGCAGCGGGCAGGGGGCCTCTCCCCCCCGAGAGCAAAGTCATCGGCAGCTGCTGTGAGACAGAAATACGGGGTGCTGAGGAAATGAGGGATGAGAGGCAGGAGAGAATTCAAAGGAGCAAACAGACGCTTCAGCACTGCATTTTTGCAGGAGTTCGTGCTTTCTTTGCACGTAAAGCCCTAAGCAAAAGGAGATACTCCGAAGAACTCTGTAGACTTCAGAGAAGCTCTTTTCTGGGCCCTCCTATGTCTTCGACAGGGGCAGGAGACAGCTTTATCATGCCCTGCTACAAAACGGAGCTCGTCACCCTGCCCCCATGGATGGCACTGTCATGCAAGGGGTAGAGTTGACCGGGCTTGCCGGTCAACTTTGAGGTTTTTGTTTAATTAGCAGTGGTGAGGGATGCTCACAAGCATTACTTTTGGCTCAGGGAAAGGATGATGAAACAGAAATCATGTATCTTCTTTATCTCAAAAAATTCACCAGTGCTCAATGAGTAATGAAACAGCACTACTGCACAGCTTTTGTGGCAGCAGGGTTGTGAAGCCATCCCAATACCTCCTCACTGGGTTAGCTCTCACCACATTTGGCATTTCACACATGTAACACTTGGAGCAGAGGCTTCCCCACCATGCACATGTGCTGCCACCAGGCCACCACAGCTTTACTGATGACAGATTTCTAGTAACTCTATAGAGTTATTTCCAGGGAATGGATTGCACTGCCAGCCCTTGCAGCCCTGCAGTCTGCCCTGGGGTGAGCAGGGAGCTAGGGGTGGTGAGGGGGCTGAACACAGATGGGAGTAAAACACCTCACAGGCACAGGGACAGGGAGGTGCAGCTTATCCTGCACCTCAGTTGGTGTCCCTGCTCACTGGGGTTAGACTGCCAGCCCTCCAGGAGCAGCGTGGAGCCAGAGCTCAGTCTATTTAAAGCCTCTGCTCTTGCTGCAGACTCCAAGCAGTGTGTGCCAATCCCCTTGGCTTGGCAACATTATTTTTGGCTGCAGCTCCCTCCCACATTGTAGGAAATACAATAAAATTAAAACAAACATTAAAAAAAAAGAAATAGAAAAAAAAAAAAAAAGAAAGAAAAAAGAGATGCTGAACAAGTGCTCCTGGCAGGGCAAGGAAAGGAGCCCAAGAGTGCTATGTCTTCCCTGTCCTGCTGTTCTGTAGCCGCCTCCCTCCAGCTGTGGCACCTCTGCCTGCCCGGTGTGGGGTGAGAGGAGGCAGCATAGCAGTGTAGCCCCACACTGGCTGCCATGGGACCTTTCCCACTGCAGTTGCCTTGACTCCCCTGGGCTAAAAGAGAGTGGGCATCAATGTGGTCCTTGCCGTAGGGGCAGTAGCCTGCCCTATGCCCTGGGGCAGCTGCCAAGGATGGGGTTGGGATCACCCTGATCTGAACTGCAATTTGGACCTCTCTGTGTGGGCATTGCTGCATTAAGGATGGTGCTGTGTCCTTTTGGTGTGGTTTGGATTTAATCTTTATCCTGCCTTCAAGGAGCAGTGTTGGGACAAGCTGCAGCTTTGTAGGTGCTGGAAAAGCCCTATTTCTAATATTTTCCATTCCACTATCACAGCTCAGTCTTAAAAAGAGAGTAGCAATGAAAATAGACATTTAAAAAAAATCCTACTCCTGAACTGAGACCATTAGAGTTATAGGCACAATGCATTCCAGAAACAAAGAAACCCATCTTTTCTCAACTTCATCTGTCAAAATTTCACAGAAAACAAAAGAGAATGGGATTCAGTGAAGGAAAGTAAAACCCTCACTGGAGGAAAAAAAGTAACTCCTCTCATTGGTGCAGAAGACAACACCAAATAATATTCCAATGGAAAAGCACTGCTTACTTTTTTTTTTTTTTCCTCTCTAATATATCTCTATAAGAGACTATGATACAGATATGCAAAATACTATTTCTATTTATAATTTCTAAAAATTTCTATTTATGGGCTGTAAGTTAATTTTACCTCTTTGGAGAAGCTCATGTATTACTTTTCTTCACATATTGTGAAATCTAATAGACCAATCTTCATGCCCTTTACACATCTTTCTGCTGCTTCAGCTCCTCTTACTTCCAAACATATTTTCCTTTCTTTGGCTTGGCAAGAAGCAGAAGGAAGACAGAGAGGAGTTATGATTAAAATGGTAATGTTGAGGGGTAGGAGGCTAATGAAAGAAGTAAAACTTGCTTTGATTTGGTTTTGCCTTACCAATCAGTACCATTCTTGTGACAAGGCTTGCTTTTCCTCATCCTAGTCAAATCGAGCTGCTCTTGGCCTAGACTGACTTCTGGCTGCTGGCAGTCACACCTTCTTTTGACTTTCTCTGCTTCCATTACCCAAGAGCTCCATGGTGTCCTGCTTTGCCACTTGCTTGCAGTAGTACATATTGTGCTGCAAAATATATTACTTCATTAATCAGTTAAACCAATTAACAAAAAGATTAATAGTCTTACCGTAGTAACTTAAGTGCATGCATCTCTGTATTTAGAGTATTCACAGAACTACTGGGTATGATTAAACTACAGAGAAGCTCCATTATAGCCTGTTTTCCTATGTTCAAAATGTTCTGAAAATGTCACATTTGGAACTCAAATTTCCTGTGTCTAGTAAAAAATATTAAAATGCCAGGAAGTCTTCCTCTGAACTCAAAACCAAGTCTTTCAGAAAGTCACTATAAGTTTAAAGTATGAAGTAGGATTGATATTTTCGCTTATATACTTCCAAGTAACTTTTTTTGCTCTGAACTTATATGCACCTGAGAGACAGGAATGCTTGTCCAGGAGTTGCTTCCATTCTAAAACTGGCTTTGAGAGTGAGTGGCTCCTGGCAAAGTTCAAAACTGTTATGCCACACTTCGGTAACTCTTCAGGGCTACAGTGCTGTTCCCTGAGCCTGTATTGTTCCACTCCTCTTCCTCATAGTGGCTTACCTCTATGCAACACAAATTACCTGTGGTCACCTGTGCCTTATGCATATGTAATCTCTTGTAATGTAGCTCATTCCATTTTTACATGCTTCTCTTACCTTGGACATGCTGCTGAGGTAAACCAGGTCGTAACACCCAGCTCATCAAGGGATTTGGTTACTCTCATGGTTTACAGCTTCAGCTTGGTAGCCAAATGGAAAATTGACACTGTTAGTGGAGCATGTTCAGAGTTGAAGACAAGAAAGCTTTGTATGATTTCAGGGTGTGCCATTATAAATCCCGTGCAGCAAAATACAGCAACAACACACTTTGTTGTGCACCTGCGCAGCTGTGACTATGGTGAACTTGAATAGCCCACATGACTGCCGAAAATACCTGCTTTTGAAATAAATATTTTATTTTTAAAAGAAAACTATGAGTTTTCTTTAGCTGCTCTGTCTTCTTGCTTCTCTAGACAGCACTCTCTGTCATTAACATGACAACAGCATGGAGTTATACTCCTGAGACATTGTCTCCAAGTCCTGACTGTAGATCATCAGTGATTGCATGTTGTAAAAATCTCCACCCAAGGCTGTGGAATTTGCTTTCCTTGAGGTTCCCCATTCCTCACATCCTAGGAGGGAAGGAGAGAATAAATTTGACAGTTTGGGCTAATCTTCACCTTAGTCTTGTGTCAATGCCTGCTTAAATTGTCCCTCTCTCATATCCAGGATGCCAGTACTTACCTTTAGCATTTAAAGATTAATATATCAACACTGAGTAGGCTTCTTGGCCAGAAAAAGCTTCCTGTATCTCACCAACCCTGTCTCTATCATGGTGTGCTCTAAGTGACTCGTGGTGTCAGGTGTAGATTTTTACACACAAGAAACTTACTTGTCTTCTGACCAGTAATCTCTCCTTACAAACATTCTGGAATGACCACCAAGTCCATTTTCCCTGACTTTTCTTTCCAGTGATTTATTAAAAATCAGAAATTAACCTGAAATTCCCCCCAAAATGCACTCATGAACTGGGTACCTGCTTGCTAGCAGATGACATACGGGCCAAAATGCAGGGATAAAGGAGGAACTCTGTGGTCATACCAGGTCACAGAATACGAAGAACATAGTTTTCTTTTCTTTGAATTGAGAACAAGAGATGTGCTCATAATTTTTCCTGAAGAAACCTTCCTCCACTTAGAGTGAGTAAATAAGCAAAGCAGAATCAACAGAGCTCATGAAAGAGCTCATATAGGCATGAAGTACACTGTGACTCTGGACATCTGTTGGATAAACATTTAAGCCAGTGAAGTGACGGAGCAACTCCTAACAAAAAAATAAAAAAAACAAAACAAAAAACCAAAAAAAACCCAACAAAAACCCCACCAAAAAATACCCCCCAAAAAAACCAAAAAACCAAAAAAACCCAGAACAAAATGACCAAAAAACCCCTAAAAACCACCAGCCAACCAACCAACAACAGCTACAAATCCCAAACAAAAGAAAAAATAAAAGAAATAATCTAAAGTGACCTCTCTGACGAGGACTTGAAGAGCCCACAGCAAGACAGAAGACAAAAAAGGGGCAGTGACTTGTTCCATGGTTTCCAAGGCAAGAGCCTTCCAGTCCTGGAACATAATCAGCCCAGATATTTCACTGGTGCCCTCTCCTGTACACCGTCTTCTCACAGAGCTAGAGCTGTCACCAGAGAGTACAAGATTTTCAGTTTGTCTGAGTCTGGAAGTAGGTACTGCTCACCATTCACTCTGTTCCGAAAGAGTGCATTGGTGTGTGGTCAAAGGGAAACAGTATCCTTCAGAAATCATTCTCAACCACTAGTGCGACTACTGCCAGCACTTACTGGCAGTGCAAATCTGCATCTTTAAAAAACATTATTATAAGCAGGTGGTATGCCTGTGGTGATTCTAAAAGTGCTTATATAACAGATGATCTGTAACAGTTTTATTCTAATATTTTAAAAATTATTTAATAAGTCAGACAATCTTCACAGGTATCCACAGGCTTGAAAATGTGCAGGATGGAAGAAGAAATTAGGAGGACTCTAAAATATTCCATTTCCTGATAGTCAAAAAACTCATGGAAAACTTATCCAGGGGTGTTGGAAAAGAGTGTCTTTTCCCATTTTGTTTCCATAGTATGAAATTTTCTCTTGCGTATTAAAAAACACCGAAGAAAGTGCTTTCATTTAGTTCTTTTGCTGCTTACTGTGCCCCACTGATGACAAGCACACTGGCTAGCCACCTCAGGTCTTTTGTGCCTTGAAAACTCTTGGAGAGCCTTGGAGGTCCTCTTCCTTAGAGGCATTTTGCAGGACACTGTAGAAGGCAGGAGTAGAAATGGCACTAGTCATACTTTTATTCAGAAATTATTCAGTAAGAAGGACTGCCTTTTCTTAGCCTGCTGAGTTCACACTTTACCACTCCCCACCAGCTGAAAATCTTCTGCTGGGTGCATGAAGAGGTGTTTCTTAAAATGACATACACATTTTATCACTCTTCATACTCTCGTGAGGAAGCAAGATCCCTGCTGTTCAAGATGGTGAATGTCACTCTGGGAAAGCAGCATTCTGATCATCATTCTATTCTGTGGGTGACAGAAACCTGTATTGTCTTTCAGGCTGAGATGGTCAGGTGTTCTATGAGATTGGTAAAGTGCCATACATCCACAGAACTAACACTGTCTGCAGAGCGGTTTTGAAGTCCATTCTTCTAAACCCTAGCTATGATCTTAAGTACTCCAGCTACAGGAATAAAATCATCAATCCTGTAAAAATCTTCTCTACCACAGGATCTTCAGCTGCCTTGATGACACCAAAATGACAAAGACCTGTGGAAGTCAAGATGAAAAACACATGGAGTGTCAAAACCATTCAGCTTGGACGAAAACATCTGCCCTGCTGGGTGGTCCTGGAGATGGAAGCAGGAAAAGTTTATGGTCAATCTTCATGCATATTTCTTTTTCATGCAGAAGTGTTAAATATCCCAACACCACATGCTGAGAGAATAGATTTCTTTTGCACAAGTTTTCATGATGGTATGCCTACAGGACAACACACAATGACTGTGGCATGCGCTGTCAGTGTCTGCCAGACAGTCAGATGATCCACCAGCAAAAAGAAGGTCTCCTTCCATTATCCTGGACATCCCCGTGTCAAGTTGCATGAAAATAACCTTTACTACCTTCCCTAATCTCTGCTGCCATGATAACAGTAAAGCAATATTTGGGAGCAGTTGATCCACACTCAACTGATGTAACAGAAAAAGATAGAAATGAAAGTGAGAAGCTGGGTTAGCAGGCTAGAAGAACTTTTGCACAGAAGTCCTTCCTCTGACTCTTTTGAATCATGCTCTCAAGCTGATATGTGCTAAGCTTGGAAGATATGGTCAGAAATCATAGAACAATAGACGAGTTTTTTATTGGAGGAGACCTTTAATATCATCTCTTTCCAATTCCCCTGCCATGAGTAGGGAGCTTTCCACCTGACCACACTGTTCAGAACCCCATCCAGCCTACTCCAGGTGTGGAGAGCCCACAACCTCTCTTAGAAACATATGCCAGTGCCTTGCCACCTTTCTAGTAGAGAATTTCTTCCTAATATCTAACCTAAACCTATTCTCCTTCAGCTTAAGGGCATTCATCCCTGTCTTATCACCACCTGCCCTTGGGAAAAGTCCCTCTCCAGCTTTCTTGTGGCCTTACTTAGGTACTGGAAGGTACTGTTAGATCTCCCTGAAGCCTTCTCTTCACCAGGTTGAACAGCTCCAACTCTCAGCCTTGTCTTCACAGGACAGATGCTCCAGTCCAGTGATCAACTTAGTGACTCTGATCTGTACTCACTCCAACAGGGCCATGTCCTTGTTATGTTGAACCCCAGAGCTGAATGCAGCACTCTGGGTGGGGTCTGACGTCAACAGTAGAGAGGCAGAATCACCTCCCTTGACCTACTGGCTATGCTGCTTTGGATGCAGCTGAGGATGTGGTTGGTTCTCTGGAGTTGGGTCATGTTGACCTTCTTGTCCATGAATACTCCCGAGTCTTTTCCTCCAGGGCTGCTCTCAATCCATTCTCCGCCCAGCCTGTACTTGTACTTGGGATTGCTCCAACTCCAGATGCAGGACCTTGTACTTGGCCTTGCTTCATGATGTGTGCACATACCGGCCTCTCAAGCTTGTCAAGGTCTCCCTGGATGGTATCCCTGCCCTCCAGCTTGTTGACCTTACCACATAGCTTGCTGTTGTCAGCAAACTTGCTGAAGGATCCCAGTGCCAAACCTATTTTAGGGCCAAATCCGATCACCTATGCAATGACAACATAGAGTTTGCTACAGGAGTATGTAACAGACAACTTAAATTTACCTGCATTTGGTCATCTCAGATAAGCATGCTTGTGCCCAGGGCAAAAAATCTTGTGCCAAGTCACTTCTGGTGCTAGGGAGCACATATCAGAAATAGGAGAGCATGTAAAGTTTAGTCAAAAGAAACGCCTCAAACTGGATAAGGGAGGAAATTTGGATCTGGTAGATTGGCCTGCAAAAAATAGGAAGCCAAAATAATTCTCCTTTAAGGGCCTGCCCTGGCTCCATTTCACAATGTTTTGCAATTTTCGAACTTAAAAAAAAAAACAACAAAAATCCCAAACAAAAAAAACTTGCTACAAAAATATAGCTGCTACAAAGTTAATATGCTGCTGGTCTGTTCACATAGCTTGGCTGAAAATGCTGCAAGGCAAAAGTAACAACAAAGATGTGCACCCCTTCTCTTCCTGTTCACCTTAATGAGGTGTGAACTCAAAGGGCTCTGTATGCCATTTAAATGTTACCATTAAGCCTCAGCTTTCCTTTTTTTTTTTTTCCCTATTAAAAACAATGATGTTACAGTTCCTTAGCAATCCTGTGGATTGAGAGAAACGAGGGTGCAGAGGAAGAAATTACACTTTGCTCTATTATTAAGAAGAGCTGAAGGCTCTTGTATGGAACATGCACAAGATTTTCTACCTTTCAGTGTTTCACTTATCTCCTAATCTTTCAATTTGTTTTGGTGATGATGTGATGATATGGTTGAGTGGTGATATTGTCATACTGTTTCTGCCATATTTTAGTAGAAGTAGACGTCTAAACAAATAAAAGTACATAGTATGAGACTATTAATTATGCAGGAAGATATGCTGTGCATCAGGATTCAGCAGTTGCTTTCCTGGACAAGTAAAGGGAGACTTGCTGCTGACTAAAAATCAATATGCCATATTTCCTTTCCAAAATGAAGTTATTCAAAATGAAAACTCTCATCTACTGCAACAACTTTGCTACTTCTTACAGAAGTCACAAGGTTAAAAAAAAAAAAAAAATTATGGAATCTGCTTGAATTCTCCCCTATCTAATATGCCAGAGCAGGGCAGGAAACAACTGGCACTTGACCCTGCCCCAGCGGGTGGGAACTCCAGGCTTTGCTTGGCAACACAGGGAATTACAGACATCAGCCTCTGCAAGCCTTCTGACCAGTACTCTCCATCTCTTTGCCCAGTGCATTTCACCCTGGACTGCAGAGCGCTTGCCTGGGGGAAGCAGCAGAAGGAATCATTTCGCCAGTGCCAAAATGAGAGTTATAATTCTCCTTGTTGCTAGGAGACTGTGCAGGAGGCTCGGCAGGGCTGGGGTTCTGTAAAGAGCAGCACAGCAAAAGTATGAACTTCCAGAAGTAATGAGCAAGTGTTGTGCACATGTGCAAAATAATGGAGTTTTCATGGTGCCCTGCTCAGACAAACCTGAAAGAGTTGTTTCAGGAATAAGAAGCAGCAACTTTTACTACAGTGGCCTTTCTGTGAAAAGTGGGAAGCTCCTACTTGAAAGCTGGTGGGTCAAGAGCATTTTTTCGTGTGTGCAAAATGATGTATTAATCCAAAGCTATGTGGTTTTCTCAGCTATCCTGTTATGAATAATAATGGCTTATGCCATTGCACCCAGTCAAACCGTACTGAGATCCTGCCTACTGCATTTTTGCATTCTAACATGATCCTTGTTTGCTGCATCTATCCCATGACTGGACTTCTTCACAGATTGGACTGTTGAACCATTGATTCACCAGGTTCCCTTTCACTCATTTAGTTTTCCTATCCTGTCAGGTAGTAAGCAAACCTTGAAAACACAGAGATTTTAATGTAGCAAATTTACATCAGCATCTTCAAAAATAATGTATCTTGAAACACTTTGTATTTCTCACAAATTCTGTCGTAAAGATGTCAAATAATTCTTTTTTTTTTAGTGGAAATTCTGCAAGTCAGTCTATCTTCCTCCAGATTGCTATCTGCTCATACACAGATGGGTAACTGACTTGATAACAATTATCTATGGAAGAAAACTATTTACAGTCTTTTCCTGGTTTACTGATTCTGAATGATAAACAGTATTAAGTATATAGATATTAAAACCTCAGAAGATCAAAAAAATTCCAGAATCAAGGTCAACCTGTTACAAAATATATAAGCCATTGATTACATTTATGGAGAAGAAAGCCATAATCAACACATGTTAGTGCTATGGAACTCAGAAATCAAAAGCAATGGAAATTATACGTAACAGAAATTTTGAACTTAAAAGTTCACAAAAGTTGCTTATGACCATCTAAGTTTAGACTAAAGTGATAGAGTATGACAACTTCATGCAATACATTTTTTCTTTCTAAAGGACTGAAATATTTATTTCTTTCTTGATGTCATTATTTCTGTCATTTGATAGAAAAAAAATCAATTTAGCAATTGTTTGCTAAATCACATGCAAGTTAGGCTTAGCAAATATATGGACTCAACAAAAACAACCAACCAATCAACAAAACAGAGAAAGCTGCAGAGAGTAATGGGATTGTCTACCAGAAATTGAATCTTTGTGAGCAATCACAGCAGCAACACCAAAGTCAAACATAAGGAGTAAAAAATAAATGCCTCAAAACCTAAACAAAATATTTCTAAAGTTCTTGCAAAAACTCTGTTAAGCATTGATGACTGGCACAAATTTTTAATTGTGTGCAACTTTCAAAAATAAAACTTTCATTCTGTAAAAAAAGGAAAAACATTTAAACATGTTGTAAAAAACAACACCTGCAAATTCTTTTTGTCATAGGGAAAGGTCTGCTCTCCACTCGACTGACTAGCTGGTTTAAAGTTTTCAAAATCTGCCACACATAGCACTAACAGTCATTTCCTCTGACCACTGAACAGACAAATTCATCATTCATTTTTTCTAGGTTTGCCTTCTTTGTAAAAGGATCAGAAAAGACAAACTCTGAAAAATAAAGCAGAATTCTACAGTGATTGGTCTTAAGTACGAACGCTTATATTTCAATTTTTTCCCCTATTTTATGGCAACTTCTACTTAATGTTAAGTGTAGACTGCATTTTTAGACGCTTATACTGTTTTTCTCGAATCAAACAAAAGAAAACTAACTTCCTGAGAGGCCCCCATTCTCCCAGCAATGGCCTCCAAGTAATTATGAAGATTCCTTACAGTTTGTACTTGCCAATTTCTTACAGGAAGGAATGTATTTGTTATCTGATTGATTAAAACTCTTCACACACTTTTACTTCATGCACTTTTATTTATTTCATTGTAAGTGCTTTAATTGTGTAGGAAGTTTTAGATGTGAAATCCTTCCTCTGTGAGTCTGCCTTACTGCCGTCGGGTTTGGACTGGAGAACAATTCCTCTGGAGCGCAGTTAATCCTACAGGGAGCGAGCAGTGTGATGTGATAGCTTATAAAAGGTGTCATCTGAAACCACGAAATTACACAACTTGCGCGCAAAAACCTTCCTGCGGAAAAAAAAAAAAAAAAAAAAAAAAAAAAAAAAAAAAAAAAAAAAAGTGCGAAGCTACGTACTTGCCTAGCGTGGCCTGAGAGCCTGAGAGGGCTAAACTAAAATATTATTCGTCCCTGATCTGCGGCGGACCCGCTGCGTGCGGCAGCCGCCAGGCGGAAGCGGAGAGCCGCGCTTTCCGCGGGCGGCGGCGAGGCTCGGGCAGGGATGGAGGAGGCGGAGGAGGAGGAGCAGCCCGGGGCCGAGCAGCCCGGGGCCGAGCAGCCCGGGGCCGAGCAGCCCGGGGCCGAGCAGCCCGGGGCCGAGCAGCCCGGGGCCGAGCAGCCCGGGGCCGAGCAGCCCGGGGCCGAGCAGCCCGGGGCCGAGCAGCCCGGGGCCGAGCAGCCCGGGGCCGAGCAGCCCGGGGCCGAGCAGCCCGGGGCCGAGCAGCCCGGGGCCGAGCAGCCCGGGGCCGAGCAGCCCGGGGCCGAGCAGCCCGGGGCCGAGCAGCCCGGGGCCGAGCAGCCCGGGGCCGAGCAGCCCGGGGCCGAGCAGCCCGGGGCCGAGCAGCCCGGGGCCGAGCAGCCCGGGGCCGAGCAGCCCGCGGCCGAGCAGCCCGGGGCCGAGCAGCCCGCGGCCGAGCAGCCCGGGGCCGAGCAGCCCGCGGCCGAGCAGCCCGGGGCCGGAGCTGGAAGGAGGCCGGGGCGGCCCGGGGCCGGAGCTGGAAGGAGGCCGGGGCGGCCCAGCCGCTGCGCTCCGCGCTCGCATGAGGGGCGGAGGAGGAACGCGGGCATCGGCGCGCAGAAGCGTCCCTGCCGTAAAAATAAACATCTATATGTGTGGGGACATATAGGAGTTTAAAATTTGGGCTGAGGCGGGGAAGGAATTCTTGGGTCGAGTTCAAGTCAGACGCCACTGAAACGTGCTCTGCAGCCTGGCAGCTCAAGAAAGGAAAGGAGACTGGGAAGAGAGGAAGAGGAGGAGGAGCGCTCTGCCCACAGGCTGTGACTTTAACGCCTTTTCCTTCCCTCACTCCAAGAATTTTCATCCCGCGCGGTGTCAGGCAAAAAGCTGGCAACAAAATAAATCCAAAACAAAGCCAATAACCAACCTGAGCAAATAATAATAATGATAGTAATAACAATAGTAATACAAGTAATAATCTCCAGCTCTTCCCCTAAAAAATCCCCTTAAACGTCCCAAACCAGCAACAGCAAACAAAACAAAAAAGCCCCATACACCCCGTCCCAAAGGGGTTTTACCCAAAAGGTAAAAGGTCATTTCTGGAAATAAAAAAATACAAACAAAATACCAAGAACAACGACGGCAAAAGCAAAACCACAAAACCACCTCCAACAAAAAACAACAACAACAACAAACCCAAAAAACCCCCCAAACCACTGGGCCCTTGAAAAAATTGAGATGCATCCAGGAAAATGTGAAGCCAAAGGCTGAGTGGTATGTTGCAGATTTCAAGATCTCATTTATTTAATACAATACACCACAATGGCACATGGTGCTTGTATTTTTACATATATATATTATTTTTAGTTCAATTGACTCTTCTTTTGTAATTCCTCTAGGCTGAGATTATGTCTCTGTGGTTTCAAAGTGGATGTTATACCCTATTCTTAAATGCTGATACCACTTCTGCTTTACAGGATAAGATATAAGTGGTGGATTGTTTGTATTTGGAGGTTTTTTTTTTTTGGCAACTTTTCCATGTGGGTCACACTTTTATGCCAGAAATCAGTTGATGGGAGTTTGCATCCAAAAGTGCTGAACTTGGCATGTTTCTTGCTTCAAGTTTTCCCCCCTCCCCCCTTTTCTCTGGCAGACAATTATCAGTTAAATGCTGGAAAGGATTAATGCAAATGCTACTTTATTGGTAAGAGATCTTTCCCTCTCTTTCTTGTTGCCGTAGAAATTGCTTCCTTACTCACATTTTAATATAATATTTTCTCTCTGGCTGTTTTAGCGGTTTTTGTAGTTAATGGACTGCAATTTGAATGTATCATGTGGAGGAAATGGCATTGCTGCTGTGTATCGTCTGCTCCATAAATTGTCTGG
Organism: Ammospiza caudacuta; assembly: GCF_027887145.1. Taxonomy (NCBI): domain Eukaryota; kingdom Metazoa; phylum Chordata; class Aves; order Passeriformes; family Passerellidae; genus Ammospiza; species Ammospiza caudacuta. The sequence goes on from NC_080632.1 coordinate 37,277,576, forward strand.
GGGCTTGTGCTGGTCTCTTTCATGCCATGTAGCAGGATGCAGTGTTAGGGTGGCATTACTGACTTGTTTTTTAAAGTTACTCTGGAGGGTTTCTTTTTGTTCCTCCCCCCCCCCCCCCCCTTTTTTTTCACTGCTGTTTTGTTGTAGGACCTGTGTGCGTATTTTAATTCATTCCTTTCTCTTGCGTGTCTGTTTGTATGTGTGTGTGCGTGTGTCTGCTTTCCCTCTTGTCCTCTCTTCCCCTGTGTGTCTGGGCCACATTTTAATGCACAATATCCCATCCATTAAGTTGTGGTTGAATGCGGAGTGTGTGAGGACTTGGCAGCTCTCAGGTTGAAGGGGGTGGGGAAGCCAGTTTCGACTCTGACACAAGATGCCGATGTGGCGTGATCTGAATTATTATTAGTTCTGTGAACATAGCCATCTTCTCCTCCCGCTGCTGGAAAGTGCTGCCATTCAACTTGTGACGGGACAGACAAGATTTCCAGCTTTTTTTTTTTTTTCTTCTTCTTTTCTCCAAAGTACAGTAGCTGGCAGGGAAAAGGCGCCAAAACACACAGGATTAACTCGTAACATTCTCTGAAGCGGTTTTGAGCTGCAACGCTTGCAATTTTAACGTTGAATCACAAGAAAAAGATCAAGCACTACTACTATAAGTCTAATTTAGGGAGACATTTAAATCCAGCTTCTACATGCTGCCCCCATCCCCACTCCATCCCAATATTCTCAAAATCTGGCAAGTGATATAAACTGCCAAAACTGAAATGTGTTGGAATTTTGTGGTGTTGTCATTGCTGTTTGCGTCCAGGTCATTTGAAATCAGCACATGTGAATTTTTAAAGAATTTACTGTATTGGAAAAAGAGAGTTTCATGCTTTTGTAAGGCCAAGGATGCGACCTGCAGTGAGGACAAAAACTGCACAGTTGTGTAACCCAAAATGCTCTGTTTTACAGCTTTACACTTGAGGTTTGATGTTTTTATTTGCTGGTCTGGGAGCTGTGGGAAACTCAAGTATTGTAGTCCCCATCAAACCATATGTGGACAGGGGTCAAGCGCACACACCCGCCATATGTATGTGTGTCTCTGTTTAGAGTAACTAGTGTATTTCTTCCCTTTTCATTGTATATATGCACACTTTCCATCTGATCATACATGTACATAGTTTATGTACAATATGTGTTTCTTCCTACCACCCAAAACCAGGTAAAGAATGCTAGTCATTATAAGATACATAATTTTATTGTTGTATGATACTTGTACTGACTGTTGTTTACATTTTAAGTCAAAAATAACTTAAAATTCAGTCTCATGTGAAGCATATCAAGGCCCTATAAGCCAAACAGTTATCTTATTTAACTGTTTTCTTATTTAACTGTTTATGTGTTTGTTTTCTCTGTATTTCTGTGCATATACATATGTTTGCATATACATATATGTCGCCCTACACGGACAACATTCCTGCACATAAAAAAACTCTCCAAGGCTCTGGTTATGCCAAAGATGCAGAGGTTTACTTTGTAGGTTAATATGCTTGTACAAGAAGACTTGCAAGGCCTCATGATAGAATCATACAAATACAATAATCATAATGTAATTATTAATATAATATAATATAATATAATATAATATAATATAATATAATATAATATAATATAATATAATATAGTTTAGGTTACTTGTTATGCATAAGGGACATTAACTATACTCCATTTGTGCTACTCAGTATTTATGCATGTACTCAAGTAATTGTTTATCGAATGGACATATTCACTAATGACATTTTCTAACAAAAGGTGAAAAAGGAGTTAATGATATTATTATTAAACTAGATCAAAAACTTGTGTTTTGGATCACAAAGACCTCTCACATAAGAGTTTTGGTGCTAGTTCTTAGATATCCCATACTTTAGACAAAAAGGCATGTGCCAGAATCAGTTCTTTCTGATTTCTATAAAGACACAACTGGCTGGAATTTTCATGAAAACTTGATTTCTTAGAAGCTCAGTATGTGTATGTTTAGATATTTGGCCAAACTGCCCACATTTATTCTGAGATAATCTTAGGCTTCACGCTTCAGCATTAGTGATTCCTTTATTTTTGTTCCATTAATAATAGTCTTGTGCTCCAAAACTTGAAAAACTTAAGCAATTGTTCAGCCAAAGGACAGCAGCTGAAATTCTGGTCTAGATGTGATATAAATGGTCTAAATGCCCTTTCCACATTTAGTGCAAGTTTGGCATGCTATGGTCTGCACCACTGGCATGAAACTGCCCTGGCAAACTAGGATGGGTGGAGGAGAGTGAGCCCATCTTCCCCATGGTGTCAAAAAACCTCTGTGGTTCTTTGCTGTGAGATGAGCATCTCAGATCATGCAGTGTGGGCAGTGGATGTCCTCCCATCCTGGCCACCCTGCCAGAGCTGAGTGGGGGCAGAGAGAGCATGGGAGCAGTTCCCCAGTCTGGAGAGTGCAGGCTCACGGTAATCTTCGGAGTCTGCCGCTAACTAATGTGAAAGCTGCCTTTTCTTCCTGAATGTCCATTTCTGTCACATGAAGGTTTCTAGCAGCTGTGTGCAGGTGCCTAGCTGTGTGTGTGTCCAAGCAGTGTTCTCATATTGTATCCCACCTGAGAGTGGGATCCCTTCACAGCCTGGCCTTGTGAAGTTGATGGGCTAGGATTAGTGTCAGAGAACCACTCTCAGTGTGTCTCACTGGGAAGGTCAGATAGTGACGTTCATTTTCTTAATTGCCCACATTGAAATGCTAGTTGAACTTCCAGATACAGCATGAAGGTGGCATAGCTCTGGCAGTGAAGACAAAAAGCAATTGTCCTCCAGCCTGGAGCTTCAAGGGTAGAGAACTTGCAGCATTAGTATGTGGGGATGGAGAGAAGGGTCTTGGGGTGGTTGAGGAAATAATGCGAGCCAGAATTTGAAAGTAACTGAACCACTTTCTCACAAGGTCTCCCTGCATGCCAAGGGCCAGCCACTATGCCTAGTGTCCTTGCTGCATTAATGCCATATTTCTCCAGGCTAACCCAGTTACCACATACCCTTTTAAACATGCCTCTGCAGCAAAGTGATAGGGACTTACACTTTGTTATGATTTTCATGTCGTTCTTTATCCATTCTGAAGATCTTTAGCTTGCTTTTCTGGGAAAGGAGCTGAGGGGTCGGGGTGGGATGGAGGAGGATGGGGGGGGGCATAAGCATGTCCACACATGTGTATCTGAGCAGGGTTCTCCCAGGACAAAGCCTTCATCCTTTATGGGTTCCCACTAGGATTAACCAGGAGCAACAGAGCTAAAACACATGTTTGGGTGCCCAGTACAGCTTGCTTTCTGTGATATACTGGGAGCCTTTGGGTCAAACCCGTGAGCAAACCAATGGCACCATGTACCACACCTGCCATGACCGATAGATCATACAGAGGACAAAATGCTGCTTGAGCCATGCTGGCTGGGCAGTTCCATTTCCCCCAAGATGCTTTCATATGAGAAGCCTGTTCAATCTTGGCCAACAGACTGGCTCTGGGCGTGGGGGTATCTGGCTTTGCCTGCTCTGCAGCAGTGCTGTTCTGGGGGATACGGGCACAAGCTGTAGGGCTGTCTGTGCTCATCTCCTGCCTTATGCCCTCTGGGTAGAGATGCAAACCCACCCTCAGCCAGCTCTCATGGCAATTCAAACACAATCTCACACTGACTCCCTCTCCCTTGCAGTAGCAAAGGCTGTAGAAAGTGACTGGTTTCTCTCTGCCATTACCTCACTACATTTGTTTTTTCAGGCTTGCCAGACTGCCAGGTAGTTCTTGCTTTTCGTGCACAGGACCCTAGTGCAACTGTAATCCCTTGGCCATCCCAAGGGAGGGAGTGGGGCCTTCTGCAAGCCCTGCCTGGGAAAGGAGAGACTTCTCACATCTATGCAGCTCACAGGGGCAGCCTTGCTGATGTGGTGTTACAGATTTGGTGAGGTTGCCCTCATATTTATGGAGGGATGAGAGTGATAAAAGGGACAGAGGAGAGTTATTGTCATTTTAAATCAGGTCTGCAATAATGGTTTGTTGTGTAAGAGTTCAAGCACTCAAAGAGGTGTGTTCAAGGACACCAGTGCATTTGTGCCAAGAGGAATGTCTTTTATGGTAAATTAACTCCAGTTAAATAGAATACTTATTCAAAGAGAAACTCCATAATTTAGAGCTGGCATTATCAGCTTTTTGTGTCTGGGTAGAGGGAAAAACAATGGGATTTCAGGGGTATTTTACACCAGATATAAAAATAACTTTTGCTAATTATGGTTAACCCCAAGTTTTTGTCATTCATCTCTGCCTAAATGTATGTCCTTAATTTGTCCCTTATCAGTATAGTCTGTAGAAGAGAAGAGGCACGATGGTTGTTTGACCCCTGCAAATCTGAGGGTGCTGGGCAAGAGTAGCCAGCCAGAAACCGAGCAGTGGGGATGGGGCATGGATTCTGCAAAGGTTACCGCGTTGGGCTCTTGCTGTTTCCTTTGACATTACCTGTCTTGTATGGGGTCTCTCCTTCCCCCAGTCATCCCCCTGCTTCTTTTGGTTTGTAAATTTATGGGAATTGCAGCTAGTAGCCTTGGCAAGCTCCCCTCATTAAGAGGCCTCTTTGAAAATGGGCTGTGTTTGAGCATTTCCCTAATGAGGACAGTACGGGGTTAAAAAGTGACCATTTCATGGTTGACTTGAACCTGCTTACTTTCCTTGATGTGTCGTTGTGAAATGCCTGACGTGAATAAACTCTCACTTTGGGCAAAGAGGAAGTCAGCGGTCCCTCCGGCACGCCGCCGGGGGCTGCGCAAGGGCAGCGGGAGGGAGCGCTGCAGTGACCGCAGCGGCGGTGCTGGGGGCCGCACACTCCGGACGCCCCTGAGCTGGGCACAGCACCGCAGCCCGCCTCACAGGAGCAGAAATAATTTTTACTCACTGTTTTTCCCCCCTTCCCAGCTCCCCTGGTTAAAGCTGCCCCCGGAGAATGAAACCAGACTCTGGCACCCTGTTGCCGCCCGGGAGCCGGGTCTCCTTCGCAGCCCCCGGCCGCAGCCGGCGAGGGCGGGGACATCAGTCTCCGGCGGTGCGGGACAGGCTCCCCCCGTTCGGGGCGGAGGGGGCTGCCCTCCCCCGTGTCCGCCGCCGAGGGTGGGGGGGAAGCGGGGGTGCCTGAGCCCCGCCGCAGCTGGCAAAGTCGTACCCCGAAAGAAGAAAAGGAAACCTCTCGCAGATGGCAGCCCCCCCTCCCACCCCCCTCCCCTTCGCCCCCGCAACTTTCTCCCACCAGAAGAGCGGGAAAATGAGGGAGGGATGTTTGCGAAACGTGCTTGTTCCTTCTGCAGCGTTCGGTGGTAATGAATGCAGAGGGAGGGCAGAGGAAGGGGATCTGGTGGAGGAGGAATGTGTTTGCAGGAGGAGGAGTGTAAACGGTGATTGTGTAATTAAATAATTAAACAAAAATACTTAAGTCTCATTTGAGGAGAGACCTGGAGTAGGGTCCACAGGGTGTAACTGGTGAATTTTTCAACTTCCAAGTTTTGCAGAGTCAGGGGCGGGGTAGTGGAGGGACACTCACGGACACGTTGAGAGCAAATCGGGTGGGAGCGCCGGGGAGAGATTTATCGTTTGAATTTCCAGGAGATCATTTTTATTACGGTGGCCGTTTGGAAGGCAGTCTCTCACCGCTGCCCGCAGAGAGGACGGGCGGGCGAGCAGAGGCTGCCGGAGGAGCCCGCAGGCCGCGCCGCCCGCCCTGCCCGCCCGAGCGCGCCCCCGCCTCGGCGCGGCCCCGCGGCACGGTCCCGACCGCCCGGCGAAGTTTCGCTTGCCGTCGCTGTTCGGGAGCCGCTTGCTCCGCTCCGGGCTGTAACCTTGAACTTTCGAAAGCGTGGTGACAGTGTCGTGTTTTTACGGCAGCACCACCAACTTCTGAAGAAAGAAAAAACACAGCTCCCCGCCCCCCACCCCCCCCAAAAAAAAAAGGAAAAAAAAAAAAAAAAAGAAAAAGGATAAAAAAAAGCCAAACAAAAAATTCCTCCCGCCCACCCCCACACCCTCCCCCCCCCACACCCTCCCCCCCCACCCCGAGTCCTTCCCCCCTCATCTGCAAAACAACCAGCAGCAGCAGCAGCAGCAAAAGCAAGACTCCTGCGCCGCCGACTACAAGAGGGTTAAAAGTGTAGATTGGATTTCACCCCGGGAAATCTAGCACACGGAGTGAACTTGAATCTTTGGCTATTTAAGGAGGACTGGGGTTTGTTGTGAAGTTGTGGTGATCCAGAGCAGAGCCCCGTCCTCATTGATTTCATCTTCCTTGAGTCTCAGATGACTGTAAAATGAATAGATGAAATTATTCCTTTTTGAGGCTTTTCTTAGGGGCTCTCCGGGCAGCGTGTTCTCAAAGCGAAGTCATGATGTATTCTCCAATCTGTCTCACTCAGGTATAGACGCTTTTATTTAATTTATTTGTTAATTTGTTTATTTTCACGTGTTTGCTGGGATTTAAAAAAAAAAAAATTATGTGTGTGGGTTATTAATGAGTCATTGCTAGTAGTTGTAACGGGTTAAAGCACAGTCGTAACTGTTTGTCAGATCCAAACTCCTCTCTCAGGAGGGAATATTAAAGAATAAACTGTACCACGCCATTGTTTTGGGGAGATCCATTCCAAGTGTCACCCGTATACAAATACTGTTAATTGTTGGTGCATAAGAAGTCAAAGGTTAACAAACTGGAAATGAGCATAATTATGCTAAAAAACCGTGTTTGAGAAGTATTGATTTGATTGGAATCAAACGATTTGCACTCTTTTCATCTCGCCTGTTTACACACAGCCTAATGAAAAGGTTTGAAAGGAAAAGTGTTTTTTTTGACAAAACACGACCACTGGCCGGCGCGAAGTAATCCCGTCTTATTCTTAATTAATAATATGCAGGCTGCCAACAATGAGGGAGATGTGAGCGGGGATGACCAAGCTGTGCAGCGTTTTCTCGCTCGGTTATACAAGGCCACGTCGTTTTCCCCCTCCCCGTTGAAGTGCGGTGCCGGCGGAGGAGCGTGCCCTCTCCCCAGCACGGGGAGAGACCGACCCTTTTCTGAGCGCCGCGCTTGCGGCCGCTTCTCGGTGTCGAGCGGCGGCTGTCAGCGGCACGGGCGGCGGGAGGGCAGCGGCGGCCGGCGCGGCGCGGCGCGGCGCGGAGCGGAGCGGGGCGCGGAGGGCGGGGGGCAGCCCGAGCGGTGTCCGCGCCGCGGCAAAGCGCGCATTTTGAAGCCTGAGGGGTTTCGGGAGCGTGTCTGGGGAGTTCTCCGGGCGCCCCTGGAGCGTCCTCGGCCGGTGTACGGTATCGGCGAGCGAGCGCTGGGGCACCGGAGCCTTTTTCGGACGGTAAACCCTGTCTGCAAAGCTCGGGGATAGTTTTCAGCTTTCGTGAAAGTCTGTCTTAGGAGGATGTGATGTAAACTGATTAAGCGATAACTGCTTGCTTCTGCATTGGTGCAACAAACAGCTAAAGAAGCAGAAAATGTGCGAAAGTAATGTCTGCTGCAAGGCTGCTACGGAGAGGCCAACGATGCACTTACAGTTGCACCGTGAATAAATAAGTGTGATTTAAGTTATTCCGCAGTTACAAACCATTGTAATTCGAAAGGACTAAAGTATTCATAAATTGTGATTGAAGATGGAAACAATGATAAGGGTTATTCAGTGATTGGACACAGTCCTGCAGTTTTTTGGCTGACACATTTTTTATTGTTTATATTTTGTTTGGCATCTAAGTGTGATTGACTTAGATATGGATATTTTCAGTAAGTAAACGTGAGCTGCAGTGGAAGAAAGATGGAAAAAAGTGTTATTGAGATATTTCTTTTTCAAAAGAGAAACATAGGAAGCATTTTGTGTAACAGAGACGCACATGCTTGCAGGTACACACATAGAAATAACTACTTAGTGTGGAATCTGTGGTTAGCAAAATTAATTCTGTGGAGGCTGTCCACCGTGTGGAATTATTGATGGGCAATAAGACCTCTGCATCAGAATATAAACCTGACAGTACAAGAAAGCAGTTTTTGCATTTGAGACACAGGTTTTCGCAACCACCTCTTTTACAGCGGTATTTCATGATCTTGTTTCCTTCTCTAATGTTTTTTTAAAAATTATTTTTTCTGTTTGGACTCATTGATGTAATAGATTTCCTCATTCTTTACAAATTTGTATTAAAATACTGCACTCAGGTATATAAAAAATGCTACATTGTACTTCTACTGCCATTAATCCAAGAAAGCAGTTTCTGGCTTTTGCACATTGATACTTTCTCCATAACATTTTACAACCATGCTCTACCACGTGCCATGCAGGAACAGTTCACATTTGGTAATACATACATGTAACACAGTTGCAACTAATTGATTTTAGTTTGGAATCTTTTTCTACCTGCTTGGAATGATAAGACAAGTTTAGAAATGATATTTTTTCTCTATATAAATTAAAATTACACCAGTAATGATAACTTAAACCTGGTATTCTTCATTTGTTTAAGGCAAAAGATTGATTCATTTCACGTGGAGTAGCAACTGCATTAAAGCATTACTGCCACAATTGTACTCTCTATTGTATTCTCTGTCTCTAGGACTCTTGCAATGCTCATCGACTGTGGTAGTATAGGTTCAGAAGAAAATATTTTGGTGAAAGTAAACAGAGAACACCTGTTTGGATGGAACTACTTATGAAAGTGGTAGTTCAGTTTGTGCCGAGACAGCGCGGAAGCATACAAGTCTAAAATCCAAAGTACAGCTTTAAGACAAACCTTGTCAATTTGAGTGTTACACATCACACTTAAAATAAAAGTTTAGTGAGTGAAAATAAGTCCAAGGTAGAAGAAAACTTACCAAATGCCATTTAATTTTGCGGGCCCCCTTCCTCGGTTTCCCACATACCTCTTTCTCTATGTTTTGGAATGACTGGAAACTGGATTTATCTCTCTTGCTGAGGCATGAATAGGATGCAGTTTACTGCATGCCTTTTAGTGCTTGCTCTCTTGTGATATTTTTGCCGTGGTTTATTATGTCACAGTAGTCCAAAATCTCAGAATATGTAGTGTTTTCTTTTGCGCCTATATGTTTCACTAGGCATGAGAAAATCCGTGCAGGGAAGTTGAATAGACGAAGTTTTCTGTATAAAATTTCCCTACTTCTGCCCAGTGCATTTACTGCACAGTCCTCAATTTGAGCTTTCTGGGCTGATACAAAGTTTAAAAGTGAAAGATAGGAGAAGAGCACTGCATATCCTCTTTATCTTTTCAATAAAGAAAACTTGGCCTACCTATTGTCATTAGATGGCTGCTATTTTTTCCTTTCTTTACCAGGAACATAGATGTTGTACAGTAACTTCCATTTTAATTTAAATTGCCAGTGCACAATGGTTCACCTTAGCTATTTGATATTGCATTTGAAAATCTTGCCTTTATAAATTGCTTCATTGCAAGAGCAACTGTGGCACATGAGCAAGTGCCACATAAAAATAAAAAATAATTTACTATTGTCTATATGAATATTAAAGAGAAAAAAAAAGTCTGTTGATATCTTTTTAGGAGATTTGGTGGAGAATGTGTGTGATTAATTGCAAATGTCCATTTAGGATCATTTTTATGGGCACTTCCCCATGTCAAGTAGTAGTTTCATTTGAAAATGCACAAAGAATAGCTCAAAAAATCTGATAAAATTGCTTTCAAACAGAATGTTCTTTGCTGTGTTTCTTCTCAACAGTTTTCACGTATATGTATGTCTTTACGACTTAACAATACTGTGAAAGAAAAACCTGAATACAGTTTTTAAAAGGTTGGCATTTCTGATGGGCATATTTTTGTGGGTTTTTTCCTCCCTATTTTTGAAAAGGAAACATTCAGGTACTACAGACTGGAATTTAATCAGTGAAATTCTCTATAAAATTTTCAGAGATATAAAGTGCTATAGTTTAATATTGTTAATGCTATATGCATTACCTCAAGGCATAGTCAATCTGAAATAATTTATTAATTTATGGTGATCTTCTTCAAAATTAAAACCAGATGTGCAATAATTTACTAATGTAGAATACGTCCATGTTTATTTTATTGCCATTTTAAGTTATAAATGCCAAAGTCTGTTTAGATGTAGGAGAAATCATTGTATTGAGGCAAAAATTAATTTCTCCCAAAGCTGTTCAGCCACCTGCCTTCACCCCACCTTTAGCCCCAGCTGTTAGAATTTTCAAAATATGTAGTAAATCTGTTTTATTCAGCCTAAAATGAATTGCGAGGACTTAACACAGTATGGTTGTTATGCTTCCACTAATTAAAAAAAAAAATTCAATACTTCAATTAAGATGACTTCTGTAGGAGAAAAAGTAAACTTTCTTTAGTAGTTATAATTGAAAGGTAAAAAAGCATGGCATCAGAAAGCATATGAAGATAGGGAAGTCTTATCATGGGCTGTGGTTGCTCAGAGCAGTACTGCCTTCCCACACAAAGAACAGATTGTGGTTTAACTCTTTCCACGGCCTAGTTTTATGTACCAGTATAGTAACAGAATTGTTCAAATCTCTGCTGGAAACTACTAATCAGTTTAATTGTTGCCTTTGTAGGTCTTTGACAAGCATCATACTGTAATGAAATTGTTTATGTCCTGAAGTATCTTCCTATATTGCCTCTCTGTTCTTTTTTTCCTTTACCCCCCCCCCCTTTGCTTAATTTTTTTTTTTCCTATGAAGACAACATGATCATAGGTAAACTGCTTGTAACTTTTCTGTTGTTTTCTGTTTGATTTGAGGATGGTTAGAGAGGTAACTAGATCTAGTGGGTTTTGCAACATTCAGGAAATTTTGAAGTTTGTTTGAAATTCAAAGATTTAAATATGGAATTCTTTGCCTGAAGCTTCTGCAATGGCAGTCTGCACTCTATAATTGAGACCATTAGTTATACTTTCATCATTTTTACCTAATGGAGTTAATCAGCCTATTGATTAAACATAATTCATTCCTTGTCTAGCAGCGTAACTAAAATAGTAGTTTGTTAATTGTATTCTTGAATATAATTGCATAAAAAAGGTTCGGTTTTAGTTTGATTGCACTGTGCCACTAAGTATGATGAGCAATCTGCATGGTATTTAAAACTAAATATTCCTACACACAGGAAGAAGGACACCTCCCCTAGGGTCTCCCTTTCAACCCAAAATATAGTAATGTTTGATAAGCAGATTGCAGTGTTTTAAACAGCAGACTTGTTAATGGAAAATAAGTTTTTGGAGAAGGTCTATTTAGATATTAACATGGATGTGTAGGATGGTACTTTAAGCAGACAAATGAAATTAATTTAATTGCTATAGGATGTGCCTGTAGACAACAACTAAGCATTACCTCCTTAATGCAATCCATATTGCTGCTAGGCAGAAGATAAGAACTTGCAGGTGAAGCCAGACAACAGAAAGGGTTATTTTGAAACTGTAAATAAATGGCATGGTTTTCACAAAAGCAGCATTGGACCAGTGGTGGACTCATAATGTCTCTTTGCCACAGCATGTAGAAACACAAAGAATGCAAACTTTGTGCCAAGTTGCCATTTTTCATTGTACACCTCAGATTGATTTTTAAGGGGTTTAGAATAATTGCCACACTCATGTGATCAGTTAGCAAATTAACTGACTCTGTGGGGCTTCAAAATTCACATTGGAACTGCTGGAAGGACATAAATGTAATTTTTCTTCTCACCTTCATAAAGTCTTAATTTTACAGAGCTTGGGGGTGGTGGGAGGGAAGCGAGAAGAGCTGCAAGTACAGAAGCTTCTGTTCAGGATTTGTATATGACATGTGTCTTTTGCCTGCTTTTCCTTACTGTATACTGGTTTCTCTAGTTACCACCACTGGAATGGTGCTGTTTCAGTGCTGGAATGTTGGACGTTTGATAAGAAAATGGATCAAGTTTAATGGCGCATGCTCTTTGTGCCACCAGCAGTCTCTTGCTGAGAGCATGCTCCAAAAGCGGGAACTGTGTGGCATTACACTGAGCATGTATATGCTTTGTGTTTCTGTGCCACAGAGAAGAGAAATGAACTGTGGCATTTGCCTCAGCCTTCTGAACATTTCTGCTCAGATTTTTTAAAACCGTGCAGTGTCCTCTTTGTGCAATGGTACTTTTCTTGATGTTAGCTGTTCAAATATTTAAATGTTAGGAACAAAACATCTTGGTAGCATCTCTTAAATTATGTTGTCTCTGCAGAGTTGTGGGATGAAGCGAGGGGAGGAGTACAAAATAAAATTTTCACATAGTTCTTTCAAAGAATGAAATATGAAATTTGTGTAAATTTTATGTGTTTATTCTCTTCATCTCGTATTCACTTAAAGATTTTCAAAAATGTTTCTTGATGGTGCTTTGGTTATGAGAACTTGCTGACTTTGAGTTTTCTTGTTCTCTTCTTCTTTTTTTTCCTTCACTTCTTTCCACAGGATGAATTTCACCCGTTCATTGAGGCACTTCTTCCACATGTGCGTGCAATTGCCTATACTTGGTTCAATCTTCAGGCTCGAAAACGCAAGTACTTTAAAAAACATGAGAAACGAATGTCAAAGGATGAGGAAAGAGCAGTCAAGGATGAGCTACTTAGTGAAAAGCCTGAAATTAAACAGAAGTGGGCATCCAGGCTCCTGGCCAAGCTGCGCAAAGATATTCGCCAAGAGTTCCGGGAGGATTTTGTGCTCACAGTTACTGGGAAGAAGCACCCATGCTGTGTATTGTCCAATCCTGACCAGAAGGGCAAGATTAGGAGAATCGATTGCCTGCGACAGGCTGACAAAGTCTGGCGTCTGGATCTAGTCATGGTGATCCTGTTCAAAGGCATCCCCTTGGAAAGTACGGATGGAGAACGTCTCATGAAATCCCCCCATTGCACAAATCCAGCACTTTGCGTCCAGCCACATCACATAACAGTATCAGTCAAGGAGCTTGATTTGTTTTTGGCATACTACGTGCAGGAGCAAGGTAGGAAGCAGACTGTCATGTTTCTATGTTAGTATGTCAGACTCTGACTCCAAGCAGCCCTGTTTCCCCTGTGGGCTGGCTTCCAGTGAAACATTGTTCTGTGGTCCATAGATGGAGTGTGGCTACATATCCATTTGTAAATCAGCCTATATACATATGTACTTAAACACACACAAATTCCTGCAGACCTGTATGACATGCATATTTGACATGCGTGCCTCTTTCACGAGCGAGAGAGACATGTACCAAGGCAGTACTTTCATTCCACTGAAGTTGCCTTTTATTTATTGTGAAAAAGTGCGACTTCAGAAAACATTATTGTTTTCAAATTGGGTTTCTAAAGAAAAACAAAACAAAACCCCCCACCCCAGTACTGTTAAGAATAGATGCAGGTATATGCAATTGCACAGTCACAATAAATACTACAAATATTTATTATTGTCTTTGTTGTTATAATTAATCAAGAAGCAGTCCTTAAACTGATCACGTTGAAGAGCAATTGTAGACTTTCTCATGCCTATAAAACAAAGCTTGAAAATACTTTATCACGGCAGTATTTCATATAAATGCCAAATAGAATCAGAATTGCAGCACACAATATGTAATGTTTTATTCATATTTTACATCAGTAGCTCATCTTATCTTTGAGCTTTAAAACATAGATCCAGGTCGTAATATTTTGAGAAATTTTTATGAAGAGTATATTTTCATAATCACACTCATATACTTTTATTTGGCAGGTAATGGAAATGTGGAAAATTGCAGGAGCTCTATGGAAAAGCTTCTTAAACTTAGTATTACAGAATGAAAATAAAAACAGGGCTTCTGATAATCATGTGTTAGGGGAAAAACCTACTAGCCATATTTCATATATTGGATATTCAATAACAATACCCATAGGCAGGTTCCCTAAAATTGTAAATGGCTGTAAGCAGATAAAGGTGTTGGTTTGTTTTTTTCTTTCTTTTTTTTTTCTCTGATTGTAAGTCTTCTGAAGTACTTTTTCTCTTTAGGGTCATTTTGGTTCTTTCTGATAATGATACTGTCTTCTAAGTGTCTTTGTAATGCTGGCTGATCAGCAGTAATAATGCATTTCTTTTTTAGCCACAGATCTCAACTAGGGAAAGTTGGACCATCTGCAGATGGTGGGCCATTTCACAACTTGGCCTGGTAGTAGGTAGAAATGGCCTGCAGAAGGGCAGATGGCAGGCTGTTATCTGATGCTTGGTAAATAACTATGGGATTTAACTGGAAAACAAATTGAATTGATTTTGTTAGCAACAAAAAGTAAAATTGCATGGCTTCATTTGGTGTATACTCGTTTTTTAAGAGGAGATCTGCAAAATGAAATATTTTGTTTTAAGTAATTGTCTTTTAGCATTTACTCATGCAAGTGAAGAACTGTTTTTGTGAATGTATGTATTATTTGCTGTGAAAAAAATATTGGCTTCTCCCCCCACTCCCGCACTCCCCTAGTATTTTTTGGTTTTTTTTTTTTTTTTTTTTTTTTTTTTTTGTCTCTCCACAGCAGTAGACACGTTTAGGTATTTTTTAGGTATTTTACAGTGACTTTAAGTAGTTGCGGAGTCTGGTAAATCTGATCCCAAATAATATAGGAAGAAAGATTTCTTTGACAACATTAAACAAAATAGCTTAATTACAAGTAATTTTTACCTTTACATTCCTTTTGTAGAAAAAAAAAATCAAATTATATTATGAATGCATATAGCGTAAGTCATAACTTACTGATTAATTCTATGGATTTACCTGTCTCTAAAAGTCAAAACTACAAAGGGAGGCAAAACAGTTTAAGTACCTCTTGAGCTAAAGAAGCTGGGGTCAGAGTACTCTTAACACATTGTTGACTTATAAGTTGTTGAAAGGCAGTAACTTGAAGTGGGAGAAGGAATTGCAGGGCATAGCTGATTTTGTTGATTTAAAAGTATTGAGAATATAAGTTTGTTTAAAACACTTTTGTCTAATTGGAAATGAGGAAGTTAAGCATGTTGTAATATTATAACTTTCAGTTACACAGCGCTACTTTGAGAATATACTGAAAATGAAGCTGGCTTATTTCTATTTCCAAGTCACTCATAGAAGACCCTTTTGTTTATTGCTAACTGCATGTCTTTTGTATTTTGCTGCTTTACATTAAGTCTTCCATTAACATCTGTTGGCTCTCTTCTTGAAAAAGTCATATTAAGTTGTCTATGTAATTTTTTTTCCATTTTATCAAACTTTGATTCTCTATATTCATTGAAATCAGGTTAATTGTGGCACTTTTTAGGGTACTTGATTAAGAGTGCCAGGCTCTGTGAAAGATATGCGTGAAGTCAACCAAAAATGTTGCATTATACCTATGGCGTTTTGCTTTTTATTTATCTTTCAGAACATATAAACGCCTAATAGCACCATGTAACAGCTAAGTGGACACATAAAAAAATTAAATCACTGAACAAAATATGAAGAAGGAATTAGCACACAAAATGAAAAAAGGGCCAAAAAGTTTGCTTTTTTTGTTGCTTTAAAATAAAAGATTAGGGGAAAAAAGAGGAGGAAGGATAGTTCGAGTGCCAGTGATGGTTGCCAGTGGCACCAGGATTGGCATCAGACCTTCTTTGTTTAGCCTAGGATGTCTGTGATTTGTTGGTTGGCATCCGCATTGCAGTGCAGAGTAATGTTACAATATATTGACAATTTCCAGATCTAGAAGTGTCAATAATGTTTTCAGTTCTTAACAAAAAGAGCTTCTACTTCCATGTCTGTCTTGAAAGAAGAAATAAGGACTGATCTATGAAGTCCTATCATTGATGAACTTCATCAGATGCTACTTTTCGCTCATCTCAAATTCAGCATCTTTTTTCCCCCTATTCATTTTATGCTATCCTCTTAAAAGAAAAAAAAGAAAAAAAGAAGATTGACATAGGTTGCAATGCTGCTCCTTTGACTGAAAAGGAGGAAGAAAATGGGAAGTATACATTGTGATCAATGTTTAACATGAAAATAACTATTAATCACAAGGGGCTTCTATGGGGCTCTGCGAGTTGTGTGTATCAGGGGGGTGCATGTGTCCCACACAGATTGTTTATAAAACCCCAACTTGAAAATGGTGTGAACATTGTTTCTATGAACAGAATTGTCCTTTTTTTTTTTTCCTGTGAGCATCAGAGAGTGTCTATCATTTAGTATGAAATGCATTTCAGTCCATAAAATCATTTGATGGTATTTAATTCAGCGCAGCGCTTATGCTGTGTTCCCGTTGCTACAAGAACCGCCATTTTGTTTGTCGAGTGCCAGGAGAGGGGAAAAAAAGGCAGACAATGTGCTTGATGCCAATAATGGTTGCCAGTGGCACCGAGGTTGGCATCAGACCCTCTTTGTCTAGTTGCTGAATGCCTTTGATTCGTTGGTTGGCATCCGCATTGCAGTGGGCACATTGGAAAGTTTTTGACAATCAGTGAATGAAAGCTGCAGTACTTGTTTGCTGCAACAGAACCAAGATAATATAAATCTCTCCTTGAGATGGACATTTTACTTACTCTTACAGTGACTAATTAAAAAAAAAAAAATAGAAATTGCCTTATTTTTTTCCAAAACTTAAAATACCTATAGCAATGTACCTTGTCTGCATAATTCTAATTCCCTCTTCATCTCCACTACTTTTTTTTGCAGCATGAATAAAATGCAAACTTGATGTTAGGTAATTCAGCATATACTGAATGAAGCATAGTACACCTTGGTAGTTTAAGAGTTTAAACAACTGAAACAGTGCTACATGTAAATGTTAAGATTTTTAAGTATTTTTAGTGCATGTGTCTCTCAGAGTACATTTATCTGAACAGTCATGTTACTGTTTAAACTCTCCTTTGTCCTCATGTAAGGGTGATATAACTGGGGGAGCCCACGTTCCCAGTTGTTAATAAAGTCTGGAGTCAAAGGAGGAGAGGCTCTTTTAAAAGAGTGGAGAAGAAAATAGGTGCAGATGTCCTTAGTCCCGTAGTGTTCAGGCACTCTTGTTTTTTAACTTCTTACACCATCAAGATGCTACCACAGCTCCAGCTGTGCAACTTTGTTATCAGGAAATTGGCAAAAAGAATAAATCATTTCTCTTGGAAGTTTCCTAGATAGTTAACATTAATATTGCTTTCCGGTTAACTGCTATTATCTCGTTAATTAATAAGAAGGATTACCAGCTCTACCCAAAGGGCTGCGCAGAAGGAAGCCTGGGCTATGCGAGTCCCTGAGTTGCTAGACTGTGTCCTGTCTCTTGAGGATTGGAAGGGGGGGTACTGGGCCGGGGAAGAAAACAGAAAAAAGCAAGAGAAAGCTTAGAGAGCAGCGAGGGCACTGGCCGGCCAAGGGGAGAATTTTGTATGCAGGGCTCTCGTGCTGAGCTGGCCCTGTGCGGGGAGGTTGGCAGTGCCCTGCTGCGCTGCAGGTGCCATGCCCTGCTGGGGGAACGTGGGAGGGGGCACGGGCACACCCCGGTGTGGTGCCCACGCTCCTGAAGAGCGCACTTGCAGATAACCTCAGCTGGGTCCAGGGCGCTGCCGCCGCATCAAGCTGAAATGCTTCTGCCCTGAGCTTAATGCCAGCAAACTGGCAATCTCCAGCCAAGTGGGGATATCGCTTTCCCAATTCAGACAGTCCTGGCAACACGTGTGTCTTGTCTTACTTGGAAAACATGCCCTCTTCCAGAAGGAATTGTAATTATTTTTTTAATGAGATATGTCTGAATTGCAGGAGTGGGTGGGTTTATCAATGGCTTAATCTTTTTAAAAGCTTTTTTGAATTTTGTCAATTTATGTCTATAGGGAGCTCAAATTTTGAAAAAGGTTTGCATAGTAGTTTCACATTACATTTGAGTTTTCATTCTGTAAGCTGAGAAAATTTATTGTGTAGTCATTCTGTTAATATTTTAAAATGATAATGAAATTGGTTTTTGTTAGGTTGCTGTGACTACATGAATTTTCCACTTAAAAATCCCACTCAAAATAATGTTTTTAGCAGTTCCTGGTTAAGTCATATTATGGTTATATGCCTAAATACCACGCCACCCAGATGAGGGTTCTAGATCTAGATTTTGGATGAGGGTTCGCATTTTTTTGTGTGCACTGATGATCCCACATACAATTAATAAAAAAGCAATGAGCTTAGATGAATCAACCATTTGCTGATTGTTTCTACTTCATTTAATCTTAATGATTTGCCTCCTTCTGAATACTTTACCTGGGAACACGCAGTAGAACATTTTACCTGTTTTGCAGAAGGACATATCAAAGTGCGAGGTGATTTGTTGGGAGTTTACAGAGCAAATGATGAGTTACAGCAGGAACAGCAGGAAATAGAGCTTATTACTGCCTGTACCTACAGGCTTCTGTATGCTCCAGGACTTTGTTTCTAGCACAGTGAAATGGTGTGTGATCCCCTGCTCTAAATCTCAATTTTGAATCAGAAAGCCAGTACAGAACCAAAAGTATGAGTTTATATATTGTCTGCCCTAATACGAGAAGAGCTTTTAGTAGTTTAAAAATCTCATAGGGAATAGTCAACCTTTTAAAAACTGAATCACTCTGGACAATTCCAGTCTGTTGAGGCGTGAAGAGAACGCAAATTTAAAAAAACTTTTTTGTGTCAACTGAAAAAGACTCTGTTATTATTATTTTCTAGTTTTCTAAAGTAAAATTTTGGATAACTATTTCGTTGTTGACTGTCTCTATTGTATTGAAAATTATGGGCAAGAAAGACATTTGCCATTAGGAAATGGAGGTTAATCCAGTCTATATATGGATGTAATAATATTTCTTAATTTATTATTATAGTTTTTTTGTTTATGAAGATCTAGGATACTGAAACATTTTGAAAGGCCACTTACCAATTTTCATTTTTTCAGAACATTGATTGTGTGAACTAGCATTCAGATAGTAGGTTTTCAGAATTCAAAATGTTTAATTTTTTCTTTTTAATTTAAAAAAGCTTTCTTAAGAGCAGGAATGTGGGTCAGGAAAAAGAAAAGGAAAATTTCCACTATTTAGCACTATTTAGTGCTAAATTATTTACTGTTAATAGGAATTACATTTATGTGCATTTCAAGAAGGAACATTTACCTAATTCTGATTTTTCTTACCTGATACACTAATTTTCACAGGGTTAATAACATAAATTGTGTTTAAGATAAAAGAAACTTAAGTTTAAATAAATTCTGTTCAGGTACTTGAAAACATAGAGGTCATTGTTAATTTATGAGCGACATTTAGTTCAAAACAAGAAGCGATAAAGTAAAGAATGGAAACTGAATCAGAAAATTCTTGCATTGTGGTAGTTTCAGATGGAATACTGTAAACAAAAAGGATTATTCTAAACTATATACAAGAGTACTTATTAATAAAGGAAATATCTCAATTTAAAGCAGGATTTTATGTTTTACATTTCTTAAATGTTCATGCATATTTGAATTCACTCTAACTGTGAAAACTTCATTAAGATAATTGAACACTAACTGCCACTGCAGGTTGGAATTTAAAATTAATTGCATGAGGTTGCTGTCAAGTCCACTTCCTTATCTAGCTTTCTTTTTTTTCCCCTGTGTTTCCTCCTTCTCCTCTTCCCTGCTGCCAGTGTAGTAGCATAGACAGGTCAAGGACAGGTGGCCCTCGGAAATGGTGGTCCACAATGCCAAACACTGTAACTCAAGAGGTTTCCTGAAGTGCTACTTTCCAGTCTCACCAGCAAGGTGAAATGTTTCTTTGATGTAATTGCTGGGACTAAGATGGTTTTCAGATCAAGTTAAATGGCTGTGTTAACTGAATAGGATTGCTCCTTCCACTGCGGGGTGAAGAAGGCTCCTTATGAGGAGCTGCTTTACAGATTTACAGATTTACAGTGATTGTGAAAAGGGAAGGAAGTCTCTGATACTATTCAGTTTGTTTGACAGATGTCAAACAAGATGTCATTAATTATAGGGAGGTTTCATGATTTTACTCTGTATCTCTCTTTAATTTTTGTAATTTTAAACTCTGTTTAGAAGTTTTTGCTAAAACCATGGCTCAGGGCATTGAAACCTGGATTAGAAGAGGTTTGAAAGTCTCAGAACTAGGAAAAGGGAAGTAAATCTCAGATTATTAGCTCTGTCTTAGAGAAAGCCGAGTTCATTTTGGTGTGTCTATTGTACTGTCTTTTAGCAGTGAGCTGTGTGTGAACCTGGAAGCATTCTTCTAGCACAGTTGTTTATATTTCCCCCCCATCATCTTTTTATTGACAAAAAGTTTACTTGTGCTCTCCCCACCAGTTCTTCTCTGAGGGGGATTCTTTCCTTTTCTGAAGTATATTGTGCTTTTTAAATTTTAAATAAGCTTATTTCTTTAGCTGCTTCTTGGGAACATCAACATTTTAATGTGACTTTTATCCTAGTCCCATCCTGCCAAGTCCCATCTCTGCCCTGTCCCCAAAAAGAGTGGTGGGAGATGGGCACTTCAGATGGGCACTTGGTGTTTGGGGGCATTTTCAGAAACAGCTGATAGTCTAAATTTTGTTTATCAATCATAGTGTTTAGAATGTTTTTAGATTACCTGAGGACCAGAGCTTTTGCCTACATGCGTTATGACTCTTGTGTGTTATGTTCCACTTTATATGAGACCCCTCTTCAAGGCAGAAAGGTGACTTAAAATTATGGGGACCTTGGAGTAATTTTAACCTTAATTTGTTCCTAACTGCATTTGGTGTTTGGAATTTTTAAATGACATGTATGTTTGTTTGTTTTTACCCCAAGAAATACTATTGAAATAAGGAGAAGTTACTGTGATGAGGAAGGGTGTGAAAGCTTAGCTGAATCCCCTTCAATCATTGTGTTCTTTTTTCTCAGTGAAACCTTGCACTTTTTTATTAAGTAACTGCACAATCTCCAGAGTAGAAGGGACATGTCAAGTTTTCCAGTGTCCTTCCATAAAGGCACTTTCACTAAAGACATTTCAGTGGCTTTAAGTAGGCTTTTTATTTCCCCTCTGAATAAAATACATATGGAAATTGATCAAAACTGTTCCCATTTTCTTCCTCAGAAAGTGAACAGGAAAGCCAAATGCAAAAAATGAACAGGTAGTGAACTCTCAGAAACTTGGTGTGGTTGTTGAGAAATTAGGGAAAAAATTCTGTGATTGTTTGTCGGAGACAAATGGTGTGCACACGTAAGTATATTCTATATTGTTTGGAATTATTTAACAATTGATAATTATAAGTATCCATCTTTTGAACATATTGTTTACCTATTTGACTTCCTGATCTCCAAGCAATATTAACCTGAGTTACTACACGTTTTTTCATAAAGGATCAATTCAAACAACTGAAAGATGGTTATCTATTTGTCTTAAAACTAGCATTGTATTTTAATTTCCAGTCAATTTTCTTGCCATATTCCTCATATTCCACAAGCTGTCTTCTGAGGTGTCATAAAATTTGCATATTTTTCTTTAAAATAGAAACAAAACAATATGCATGTAATTCAGTAATTACAAACTCTATGCCTTTAGAAATTGAATGAAATAAAATAGTATATAATTTTGCTTGTGAATTGCATTGGGCTAAAATGCCAAACCATTTTCAGCCTTTTTTGTGAAGTAGCTAACAGGGAAATGTTTAGAAGATTATTACGGATGTGCATTGTGTCTGAGAGATAGCAAATATACTTACTGCAGCATCAACTTTCCATTGCCTGAGTAATGCCATTGAAAATTATCCCAGACTTTTTGAAGGGATAACTCCACTCCAGTGTCCCTGATTTAAAAGTGTGAAAATTTCTCCTGACCAAGACAACTTACTCTGACATCTGCAGTTTCTAGATGGATTACCTTAAATTTGTTATGCCATGTTAAAAGATGTGTTTTACGAGGCTGGCCTCAGCTCCTGGCCTTAGTGTCAAGAACCTGGCTATGTGATGCAATACATCTTGTTAGGTTTAATTGACCAAAGCTGATTTGTTAAAACAATTCATTTGTGCTGTAACTCATGCCCACGCCAAGTTGCTACCTGAATCCCTTGACCTTGGTTTGTCTGGGTCATGAAATGGCTGTGAACTGCTTGACCTCTCCATTGTTCAATGGCCATGCCACTTCCTCCACTTCTTTGTGGTGCTTGCTGACAAGAAGACCTCGGCCCTGAATTTACACCCCAGTGGGTTTTCAGTGTCCCTCCAGAGCATCTGTATCCTCCTTTGGAAGTCCTTTGGTGATGTCACCACCTATTGTCTGCTGACAGTGAGGGGGACAAATTGACAGCCCTTCATAGTAGAAGAGGTAGTGAGGGAATTTCTGGGAGCTGGAGGAAAACTCCATCCCCTCTCAGACTGCTGTGCATTCCTGTTGTGCTGGGGTGCATGGGGTCACTACTTTTTTCAAGGGGAAACACCATTAGTCTTGGTCAATTCCATTTCACTGTGAGCTTTGTATGAGTGGGATGTGCTGGGAAGAATGTTCTGCTTTGAAAGTATTTTGTGATGAAAATCTAATGAGTATGCACAGTATTTCAATTTTTAGGACTCAAGAGTGATTAAAATAGATTTTTGGCGTAAAATGGAGGAGTGTTTCCTGTCAATGTCATAAGTGGCTATTGATTTCTTTAATACCAAAGCATCAATTTCTAATGACCTAACTTGTATTTAAAAGCAGTCATGGTTTCTAAAGCAGAGGACTTTAAACACTATGCTTGATGCAGTATCTAATCTTAGTAAAAGGGAGAAAGAACAATCTTTATATGACTTCTGTAAAAAAAAAAAAGTAGAATACATTATTTCTAGTGGAAGCTACTTGTCCCTAAAAATTATTCTTGGTGGGGGGCAGTCATTGGATGCTTAGCCTGACAGGCCGCCTACTGTCAGTACCTCAGATGCTAATGTCAGCTTCTTGATGTAGACTTTGTGCTTCCCATAATTACCAACAATTTGACTGCTGGCACAGTTTATTTTGTAGAAATGAGTATTACATCTAATTATGTGCCGCATTGTGACACTGTTTTAAGGAAGTAGAGCCTTTCAAAATCAGTGGCTGGATCTGTCAAAAAACTGTGGCTAAGTTAAGAAAGGTTATAGACTAGTACTGATACCATTATAAAGCAAGTAAATTTGTATTCCTGTGGTCATCAGATAATTGGTATGCTCTTTTTTTAACTCCTTAGCCTTAGACTTAGCTCATATGAATGGATTTTTTCAATTGAGTTGGCATAGTTTAAACCCCATATTCTTCCACAGCACTGTGCACTGACTTTCACAGCACATGAGCAGGTTTGTATTTCTGCAGTACAACTGATTTCTTTGTAAACTTATTCTTTTTTGCTTCTTGAAAAAGAAATCAGATGGTATGTTTACATACAGCATTCCTGTGCACTTGTATATGTTGAAACATTTTTTTCTGTGTGAAACTCTGCAAGCTAGGTGTGTTTTCTAATTGCAGTTACATAGTTCCTCTGAAGGAAGAGGGTGGGAATGCTGGTGTAAGATGAACTTGAATGTTGTGGCTGTGATGACAACGTAAAGTATGACTCAATGTTTAGTTGCAAGGACTTAAAAGTCCTTGTCCCTGGTCCCCAACCCTGCCATTGTCTCACCGGGTGACTGCAGGCAAGTTAATTAATATCTCTGTGTGTCTGGACCCGGGGAGAGAGAAAACCTCTTGCTTCAGTGTTGGCCCAGCGAGGATTGTGATAAAAACTGAGATAAGTACTGGTTAAAAAGTCACTGTATTCCTGCAAGCAAAACCCATGTGCTGGTGCCCAGCCCCCAAGAGGGCTCTGTATCATAAAGAAATGTTGTACCCAGTTTTCTCATGCCCAGACAGAAGGAACTTGCCCCAGCAGGGAGGGCCGGCACGGAGCATTCCTTGCCTCTGAGCCCTGCGGTGGTAGTGCTCCGCAGGAGAGGCGTTGGGCGAAACCCCGCAGCAGGGCTGGCCCTCACAGGGGAGCGGGGCGCTGGGAGCAGCGCTCCTCTGTCACCCTGCTTCCGTCAGGGCAGGGCTGGCCCTTGGGATGGCACCTGGCACAGACAGCTCGCTGAGTTTCCCTGGCCTGTGACCGTGAAGCAAAAATATACCCCAGACAGAAAGGTCTGAATACTGAAGTTCCTGCACCGTGGTCCCATGCTCAGGATGGATGGTCAGGAATTTGGCGAGGTGTGAGATGAAACCCACCATGAAGCTAATCTAACAGTGTACCTATTATCTGGAACATGCTGGCCATCCTGTTTCATCTCCCAGGCTTGGAGAAGTCTGATTTGTGAGGCAGCTAATGGGCACAACATTGGTCTGTAGGGGCTTAGTCCAGGATTGAGTCTTGGAGGGCGGCTGAGCTTTCCCTGAAGCCCCAAATGATGGTAGTGAAACGCTCCTAAGTAACTAGTAGCCTGTGTTTTTTGGACCCAGTAAGCCATCTACTTTTACTCCTTCAGTCACTGCTTTCCTTGTTCCTTCCTTTACGATGATATTTTAGGTTTGGTAACGAGCTAGCCATACTGACACCTACAAAATTACTGTGTCTGCTTCTCAGAGTGGGAAGTGGCAATAGTTTTCAAAAATTAAGTGTGTCCATGCATTTTTCCAGCTGATACTGAAGCAGTGCAGTTTACAGCAAAACAAGGGTTAACATAAAAACTTATTCTATTGTTTAACTTCCAGTTAAAGAATAACCAGCTTGTGCAGAAAAGAGAATTGAAAAATTGATTAGCCCTTTGGATTCAGACATAGAATTTAAAGGATATCAGGTTGTGATTTTGCCATATATACATTCATAGGTGAGTTTATGGCCTGCAGTTCAGTGACTTGTGGAGGCTTTTGTTGTAGGAGCCACAGCCTTAGGTGGTTTTATTAAACCTAAGGGAACGTGTTTTAAAGCTATGTATAATTACTTTAACTGGCTTAATGGCTGCCTTTTTTTTTTTTTTAGTTAAGAAAACATATCAAATTGTTACTTAGAGCATAAAATTGTTTTTTTGCACTTTATAGTGAGGAGTTCTGGTGTATTTTAAAACATATGCTGATCTTGCTTTACCATACACAAATCAGTGTGTGTATGTAGATCCTCCTGGCTATTCATACATTTTTCCACTATATTGTGGATATAACTTGAATGTTCTGGGACAAGAATTGTAGTTGTCCTGTAGTGATTTCTGTTCTATTTACAACTTCCAAATAAAGGAAAAGCTGCTTATAGTAAAATGAGGATCACTGGTCTTTCAGTAATTAAATAGACTTGTTATACTGCATTAATCCTTTTTGGAACATTTGGAATGGCTTCTTAGCACTCACAAACACAGCATTAGGGCCAGCAATTAATCTGTTGTTTGTCCTTCAATATTTGTGTGACATAAAGAATGTGCATTCAAAAATGTAATTCAGGTTCAGAATAAGGATTGTCATAGAGTCAAATACTTATATTGATCATTCAGTAGTGTGAACCAAGTCCTAGAATGAAGTTGCAATAATTGTTGGTAGGACTCACACACTACTAATTGCATACAACTGAAAGAACTAGTGATGTTTTTCAATGCTGTCTAGTTTTGGTTGCTCTATGTACATGAGGAAAAAAGTCTGAATTATTTGGAGGTAGCTAGAAACTTTCTAGTTTTCTGATTAGCCTTCCTTATAGGTAGGTCAAGAAGTAAAGCCACAACATTTCATCAGTTATGAATATGCTCAAGAAAAAAATTCAGGATCTTTCTAATGATGAGGAGTTTAAAAAACAGTGTTTTTTAAATCAGGGACAGGTTTAGGGAGCATCTACTAAAATGACATACCAGGGTTCAGTGGTCCTGATACAGGAGTAAAATTTCTTCCTTTTCTGAGCTTTGACTTCTCAAACAATGAGCAACTAAAATCACACAAACTTTCTCTCAGATTTTTGCAGTCTTTAAATTGATTTTCTGGACAAAGTCTGCTTAGTCTCTGATCAGAAGGCCAGTGTTGTGTTAAAGTCCTTGCTGTTCTTCGTTGTTCAGCTGTAATTGACCTGAAGCACGGTATAGAGCTTAAGCTTCTGAGACTAGGTTAAATCAGCAGAAGGGTCTTATGTTCCTCTGGTATATAGTCTTAGAACACATTATCCTATTCCAGTAAGATAAAAGTGTTTTAAATATAGTCCAGCCAGTTTGACCTTGTCAGAATTCAAGTTCATATTATTGGTAACTTGGGCTTGCTGACATGTTTCACAGTAGGATGAGCATAAACACAGATCTCCCTATTCCATCTGGTGAGGAACCTAGAGAGAGTGCTATACATAGATTTTTTTCTTAAATTCCATGTTACAGTAGAATGAGATTCCGTCTTCTCTGTGCTTATGACACTTCTCTTGCCATTGATGGGCACCCTTGTCAGAGACCAAAAAGTGCAGTTGAGACACTATGAAGTGGCAGTAGTAGTGGATAATGCCCTGGAAACAGGTGTCAAAATGAACGGAACAGAATTTAGTGATTAATGTACACATGTTACAAAAGTTCCAAAAAGACTCTACAGTTTTTAAATTTGATTCTGCCAAAGTTTGCCTATGCGTTATAAAAACACAGTGATAACCAGAAACATCATGCTGAGGTCTGAGGAAGCTCATGTGGGTCCTGAAAGCAGCAAAATTGCATTCATCTGGCATCTTCATGTGCTTTCATATAAACTGCTCCTCTGGGTTCCCTACAGGATGATGTCAATCTACTCTGGAAAAATTTGCCCATTGGAGTAACCACAGATTAATTTGAACTTGTCTCTGTTATATGTGTGTTTTATTTTCCAATAATAATAATAATAATATATGCATATGACTGTGTCTGTCATGAGGTGTTTGATATGTAGTTTCCAGTCTGAGTACCTGCTGTTTGGTACACATCCTTGTCATTATGCATTTTATTGACAAAAGTGCCTTTGGTTTTTGTTGATGATTTCTCTGTCTCTGGTAACACATGGCCTCTTTGAAAGTGGCACATGGAATCCTAGAGTCACTTAAGTTGGAAAAGACCTCTAAAATCATTAAATCCAACTAGGAAACTAGCAATGCCAAGTTCACCACTAATCCCTGTGTGCTACATCTACTCCTCTTTTCACTGCCTCCAGGGATAGCAGGTCAACTGCTCCCCTAGGCAGCCTGTTCCAGTACTTGAAACCTCTTTTGGTAATCAATTTATATCCTAATAATCAATTTAAACCTCCCCTGGTGGTTCTTGAGGCCATTTCCTCTTGCCCTGTGTCCTGTTACTTGGGAGAAGAGGCTGACAACCACTGGCTACAATCTCCTTTCAGATCGTTACAGAGAGAGCACCAAAGTCTCCTCTCAGGAGGAGACTCTCCTTTTTACTTCCAGGCTAAAGAATGCCAACTCACTCAACTGCTCCTCATGGAAGTTTTTCTCTAGACCTTTTGCAACCTCTTTTGCCCTTTTCCTTGATTTGCTTCAGCACCTCAAAGTATTTGCCATAGTAGCCCAAAACTGAACACAGGATTCAAGGTGAGGCCCCACCAGTGCCATGGTGACATATTTCTCATTGCCTGAGGGGCAGACAGCTGAGTGGCAGAGTAACTGCTTCTCTGGACATCCTTGGTGATGAATAAATATGCCAGCATTTCCTATCTTCACAGAGTGTTTTCACAGACAGTTCACACTCATCAGCCTTTTTGGATTCTGTCACTATTTGAGTGCTAAGTGGCTCTGAGTTGTTTGTGCCTCCTTGCCAATGAAAAACTGCAGCAGTAACCCAACTCCTGCCACAACTTGTGTGGATGTGGGGAATGGGTGAGGTGAGGGAAGAGAGAGGGTGTGGGGCTAGGGAGGAGCGGGCAGGGGCTGCATGAGGACAACCCCAGAGTGTGTGTGAGTAGGGGGTGCTGGAAGATGCCATCTTTATTGCCAACAGCACCAGTTTTGCAACCCCTGAACTAGACAGGTCTGTTGATTTCTGAATAGTAATCTTTCTTCTTCTGTCTCCTTAGTAACCCAAAGTTACTTCATACAGAATGTTTGTACCTCTGCATTTTAATGCTGGAAGAAGAAAGTATACATATGGAATATCGTGTTCTCTTTAGGAACAATGAGAAAAACAAAGAAAGGAAAAAAGAGTCTCTGATTGATCTTCCTCCCCTTCCTCACAGTTGTAAATTTGAGAGACATTCTTCTTGTATTTTGTAGGTTAATATGGATCTCATCTGATCTCTTTGAATCTTATTTGGTTGTTTTACAGTAATTCAGTACTAATGCTGAATTCATCTTGCAAGGACTGTGTTCAGATTCATACTTCTTCTGTAAAGGATGTTCTTTAAAGGCCTGTTCAGAAGCTATTCTGGTGCATTGAGTTCCCAGGCAACAAAACTAGAACACGTATGACTGAAGTACTGCAGACTCCCTAGACTGTAAACCTAATCCTGCAAATCCCTATTTACATAAATCCCACTGATTTCAAAGGGCCTGCACATGAGAAAGCAGGTTTTACAGGATCAGGCCATTCTTCCTAGGGACCAACATCTGTTGCACCAACTGTGATAATCTCATGACTGTTAAAGAAAACTCTGAGGAAACATTTTATCTGGACTAAAAGAAAACAGCAAAATAGTAACACTGTTATCTGTTGCTATAAAGTGGATTATTACCAAGAGCAACTCTCATTATATTCTGTGTCTCTCTTCCTTTCTTACATATTTTTATTTACTCTAGGAAAAATGCTATATCTGGCTATGCATGGTTGCTGCTGTCCCACACCCATGTTGTATGAAGTTTGTGAACCAGATTGCAGATGTTCAGATATGCTTAGATACTGAAAGAGGCTTTTGGCACATAGGTTAAAGACTATCATTGTGTTTTACAGTTTTGGAACCAGAGAAATAAATGCCTTCAGTAAAATTTTTAGGTCCTTTGGGTCTTGCAGTTCAAGGCTGTGCTGCTTTGGCTGAATTAACTGAAGTATAACAGTCAAAGAGTTCACTGGGCATTCGCTGTGGAAGCACAGATGGTCAATAGGTAATACTGCAAGCAACTAAAAAAGAACAGCAAAAAGCGGTTATGAGCAAAGTCCAGTTCCTTTACTTTCCTTTAATAACTTTCCTTGGGCTGTGCAGCTGAAGATAGGGACAAGTATCATTCGTTGTCCCTTGCAGCACAGAGGTTCTAATAAAATAGATGTAGAAAAGAAGCGCAAAATATCTGGGCCGGTCAGTTGGGCCATTATGTGTCAGGGTTAAAGATCTGAAGTTCAAAAGCCAAGGGAGTCTCTATCAATAATGAAGTACATGCTCAATAGTTCTAGCACTTTATCCGTGCTTTGGATTCCCTGCACTTAAAATTTATGGTCAGTCTGCGCATGACAAGGACAATGGCCTGGGATTTCCATGAGCCATGTAATAGACAATAAGCTACTGTTACTCATTTCATGGGATCAGTGGGAAAAAAGGAGTAAGATTTCAAATATGCCTACTGTGCTAGGTTGCTGTCAGCAACTGCAGGGTGGGTGGACCAGAGGCATGTTATTCCTCTGTATAGTTGCAAATTCTTGCAAAATTTCCTGCTAAAGTATAATCTAATGATTATACTTTTACCTCTGTAAAATGAATAAATAGTGTTCAAAGTCTAATAGGCAAGGCTTGAGGGACCTGTATTTAACAGATGTGCAAAAACTAGAATATAAATAAAATTTCTGTGCAGTTCAGAAAGTAACATGTTCTAAGGTGGTGCTTTTATTCATAAGCTGTAACTTTACAGCATCTTTTTGTCTCCTTATCTTTTCTGATTATTATGAGTCAAGTTTCCTTCAGTGTGCAAGATTCATAATTAAGCATACTTTTCATTAGGGGAAAAAAGTTTACTATAGGTTTTTCTACTATGTCACCTGTATTTCTGCACTGTGGTTACCACAATTCCTCCTTCCCTGTCATAGACCTGTTATTTTCCCTCATGTTTTTTAGGAAATGATTAGGAGTTATACTCTTAATTATTTTTAATGTGAGTTTAAATGTACCAGTTTACTTAGAAGTAACTGCTTTTGAGAAGCAAACAATATGCTTTAGGGAGTATTTTCTAGATTTTAAATTGAGCTCTGTGAAAGATCAGACCTATGCTAAATATGCAACATAAATCTATTATACTATGCTTAAAAAAGCAGAATGGAGATGAACGTCAACCAAAATTACAAAATATTTACTTCAGGGAACAAGTCTTGAGACTGAGAGAAAAACAATTTACACATTTGTTTTCATATATACTAATAGGAAATTATTTTAGAAAAAAAAGGCAAGCAAAATCGCTAGAAAGTTCGTTTATATTATGAAAATATCAAGCAAACACTTATATTCATTTTCTGTATTGAGATATTGTCATCTTCATTTGCTAGTGGTAATCAGTTAAATTAACAGAAAATTTTTTTCTTCTTTTTTGGAACTATGCAGAATTAGCATTTTCAAAATAGTAAGTGTATAAGATCAAGCTTACTGAAATACAATTGTGCACTCTATTTAATTTGCCTCCCCTGTCTCAACTCCCAAGAAATGTAAGTTCTTTAGTGTCAGAATTTGTCTTTTGTTTGTGTAAGGGTAAATATAAAAAAATGTAACAAACATTTTAAAATTTTAAATAGGACTTTGTTCTTGTTTGAGATTTTTTCTGATATTTGAAATCAATCCTCATTTAAATCAATCCTGCCAGAATTTGACAATACATTACAGAAGATTGTGACTGCATGGGAAGAAAGTAGAACTGACTCTGAACAAGAAGGAAGCCAATCAGTTAGTTTTGAATAGTTCATTGTTTATTTTCAGAAGACTACTTGTAACAAGTGGTTCCTTGTCTCATTCTCCATAGTTTTCTATATTTCTTTCTCGTATCTCAGGAGAAATAACATTCTTCTTCATCAGAACCAATGTACCCTGTTAAGTCATTAAGATAACAGGATCTCCTATCATTCTGCTAAGTTATGGGGCTCTTGCTGAAGGTGAACACCTTTGGAAGGCAAAAAAGAGTTTTGCAGAATTTCACTTTTGAAATGCCTATTTAAGAAATGACAACTGTTCATATAAACACACTACCTTTTTCTTGCTGCTTCTAGAGATGCTTTACACAGACTGCTTTACACTGCAACTGAGTGTCTGAGTGGAGAAGGAATGCAGGTATTTGAGATCCACATCCTTCTGTGCCTCAGCTCAGCACCAAGCACAGCAGGATCTTCAGCTCTGTTGAGATTGTGGTGCACAGTGGTATTTAAAATGCTTGGTGCGGAATTCTGTGCTAAAGCAGTACTCAGCATGGTATAGCTGCATCCCAGCCTGCAGGCTGTGATTCTTAGCACTTTCTTACTGCTAGATAAAACAAATCATTAAACTGATTGGGTTTGTTAATTTCTGATACTCATTGTGGTACTGTATTCTGAAATTAAATTCTCTGAATAAGAAAATATTTTTTCACAAGCATAAATCAATAAGTATGTTCTACATCGTGTTCTTTACAACTATTGTGTTTGCATATCTTATCTCTGACAATAAAATCTAAAGCCAATGGAGAAATTGTGCTCTGATGCTTATAAATGCTTAGATTTTTAACTTTTTTTTCCTATGATAGTTGTTAAAATGGCTGTCAGTAGAGGAAACTCTGGAAGAAAGCTAAAATTTTGTCATAGAAAACCAGATTTCAGTTAATTATACTGAAAACATATTTCCTAATCTTTATAGCTGTTACAAAATCTCAATACACCAAACCAAATAGGACACATTGTAAATAAACAAAATTATGCTTTAAAAGTTGCCAAGAAGGAAAAGAAATAGCTTTTGATGAAATTTCACTAGTTCAAAAGAAAATAAACAAACAAAAACGTATATAAAAATGTAAAGGATGAGTTAATCTAGTAGATTATTTTGGAATTGCCTGGTATTTTCTGAGAGATCAGTAGCTGATGCTTCTTATGATTCTGTCATTGCTGTTGATGTAAAAGAGGTAATCTATAAAAGTTTCTAACCCTATGAAAGTGTAGGATCATGCCATATGCTGCTATGATTTCTTTTTGGATCAAGCATTCATTTAAATTTCATTAATGAATTCATAGTGTTTTTAAAATGATAATATCTCTTTCTTCATTTTTGATTTTTAAAACTCCTCAGACACAGCTAAATTTTTTAGTTTGACTGTTGGCATGTATAAATGCATAAGCTTCAGAAGGAGTGTGTTTCACTCTGTAGTGTACATATTACCCATTTAAGTAATCTGCTCCCAGTCCACAGAATCATACTGAAGTGCGTTAAATACCCTTTTAAATTAAATGTTTAATGTCAAAAGTTCATGGTAGTTCATAAGAAATGGTGAAGATCATTAGTAGAGTCTTCATTGATAAAAAGTGTTTGGATAGCATGGGCAGTTCTTTTGAAGACTCTCTGTGGAAGGAGTGAAAAGAAATTACACAATACAATAGCATATTTCTGCCAGAACACTTGAGAGGTTCATCCTGGAAACCACAAAATTGTGACTCTGGCATACCACTCATCCAGATAACAATATCAAAATAATATGTGCCTTATGGACTTCATGAGTTGCAGAAATTTATTTCCTATTCAAAGTAAATACTTGAAAGTGGCAGGTAGCATTCTCACACATTTGCTGAGAAGTGAGAAATCTGAGGCATCTAAGCAACTCCAGATTTTTGAGAGGCCTCTACTTTAAAATATGAATGCATTTGTTCATGTGAATGGAATGAACCTTTGGCCTGCAGCAAATTAATATGTGCCATAAGTGACCTTCATGCACTTTCTGCCACGATCTTTATGATTGCTGTCATTAGCTTTCCTTTTGGTGTTCTTCAGATTTTTTTTATCCTTCACCTATATTGTCAAAACATGCTTATTTGTAGTGTGTATGTGCAGTAATAGCAGTTTATCTCTCCATAGTTTACAGAGAGAGTTAGAAGTCAGCAACTGCAATTACTTCCACATTCATAGCTTAGCAGTAAACTAGGAAAGTGAAGATATGCCATTGATGTAGTACATCAAGAAAGGATAAAATCATTGCTATACATTCTTTTGGTTTAATGATGGCTGTTACTTAAATTTGGTTTTGGGGGGGTTTACCACTGTCTGTTATATTTATGTGAACACTCAAAGAGAGTTTAAGTTACCTGTTTTGTGAATATCTTCTTGTTGCTCTTATTTGCTACTTCTTTCGTTTGACTCAGCAAAATTGTAAATTCCAGATAATGACTTTCTAACCTGGCTTTGTGCTGTGTGGAACCAGTGCAGTTTTTACCCTTAGTGGTGGAATTACGTAAGCAAGGTTAAAACACATACATCAGAGTTCAACTGTGGAGTGTCACAGCCACTACTCTCTACTGCTTGCTCACATTTGTTAAACATATTTAAATAAGGCAGCTGCCTCTAAGGTTGAAATGAGTATAATTAAGACTTATATGCAATAGGTATTCTCTAACAATGGAAGTCTGAGCATCTAAGGATACAACTCATTTGCACAGAAGTTTACATGTATATTTATTTTACATGTATAATTTTTTTTATATATTTTGGCAGCTAAATTTGAATACTCTGTATGTAGAATATAGCTTATTTGTTGTGGTTCATGTTTTTATTTTTCTTCCTGCCATAATCATACATATATTTAAATATTATTTTCTTACTGAGGCAAAGTTTAATTCAACACAAGAAATATTTAATTTCCTGACCATCACCAGTATCACCACGTGAAAAGATGCAAATCTTTCATAATCTATATGATGAAAAACGTTTAGCAAAATACGGAACGCAAGAGTTAGATCTAAGTGACCTGAAGATACTGAAGGGTCTAATTGGATATAACAGGTAGCAAGAGGTCTGAAGTTAATATAAACTTTCTTCATTTACTGTATTAAGCAATTTTGCTTAGGCCAAACAAAAAATTGAAAAGGAAAGTTTGATTTCCAGTGTACAGTTCCTGTGCCCATTCAAATGGTCCACATTACCTGGTTCTCAGCGGCTGAAAATCAGGGGTGGTTTCCTAACCACATTTATCAGTATGTTTCCTCTTGGTTCCCTGAGAGTCCACTAAACTTCCTCTTGCATTAGTCTTGCGGGGTACCATTGTATTGGCATCCAGTTTTAGAAGGGAGAGCACAATTATATTTTTAAGGGTATCTCTGGGCACTGCGGCGAATCATATGATAGCAGGACATTTTTGTCACAACCTAACTTTTACGCAGAAAAGTGTGAACTCACCTTCTAGAAAAGTGCTTTGTGCTAAAGTGGTTTAGCCAGCCAGTGGTTAAGAAAATTGAAGCAAGATTAGGACATACTTATACGGCATTTTGTGAGCAGACCTAACAAACTGTCCCTACAATGTTGAGCCCGCCAGGCACATTGCAGCAACTACATGGCACTCAGTTCTGGCCAGCTGCTGGCTCATGGCACAGTCAAGGCTTGCATTCCATTGCCTACAAATATACTCCCATACTTGTAATAGCAATGTGAACAGGGGAGTGGTCACACTGACCTCACAAACAGCTCCCTTCTAGCTCAAGTGACAGGGATGAGGGAGGCCATGTGTCTGGGAGGGGGATGGTGAGGCCAGTTGCTTTTCAGATGCAGCTACTGTCTTCTAGAGGTTCCCTTTGAAGTGCCCAGCTGCCACTTAGCAATTTAGCTCACCCTTGTAACATGACCTAGCAGCAGCAGGAGTGGCTCCAGCTAACTCTCTTCCCTCTTAGGAAGGCCTGGTTGTCTATTTACAGTTTGCATGGAGTGATGGAGAGATAGGCTTGCTGTAGGCTTTGTTCTCTCTGGTTCCTTGTCGAGGAGCTTCCTCATTTGTTTCAATTTCTAGTCCCCCTGATTTTTTTTTGAGACTGTAAAAAATCAGAATAAATTTTAAGTTCACATTAGTTTCAGAACACTATTTTTAATGAGTTATGAATGCTTGGGATTTAAAAGGTCCTTGTTTCTGCTGGCAATGACTGCTACATTACTTTTTTGTTTTGTTTCAAAACAGTCCTTGAAGACTTAGATTTGAAGACCCTGAGGAGAAATTACTAGGATTTAACCTTCAGTTTCCTTCTGTTCCTACCTCTCTGCTCTCCACTTAGTTTTCATTTGATGGAAGATTGCCTAAAAAATGCTTATTATCATAATAAAATGAGAACAGTCTGAAATAGTTGAATTCCCCAGGAAATAACAGTGATTTTTTTCTAAATTAATATTTGTCATGGGATTTAATGTGGTCATTCTTTTTTAGGGACTGAAAGGAGATGTACAGATTTAACATGTGTACCTTGTTAGCAATGTTTTGACAAAGAGCAGCAGCTGTATAAACTAATCTTCCTGTAGCTTTCACACATGGGACTCAATTAACAATGAGCCACTTTCAGTATCTAATCCTTTCTATAATTTAAAAAAGAGTTTCCTGGTTTCTGTACATTTTTCCATGTCTAACTCTTACCTATAGACTGAGGCAAGTGGCAGATTATGAATGGACTGACCTTGCACGACATTTTATATGTGATTTATAGAAGACAATGGCACTTGTGTTTATATTCCTGGTAAACGCAGATTAAAGTGAAGATTAAAGTCTGTTATTTGCAGAACATTGTAATGATTGCAGGATCTAGAAGAAAGCTTTGTTTGAAATTCCGGTGTTTCAAGCTCTGAAGTGTAGAGAATCATGAAGCATTGCCCCAGGTATGTCATTCAACCTTATTGTGGTAAGTGCTCTGGAGGAAGGAGGAAGGAAGAGCTCTGTGGTTATTAAGCCTGTGAACCCATGGTATGTATTGTAAGAAAGTCTGTATTTACCTATGGCATGGTCAGGTCACAAGGCTGGATAATTGGGCCTTTAACTAATTTCCAGGTGGATCTGTGGCCAGAAATGGAAGTATTAGGTACTTATGCAGTGAAATCTCAGGAAATTTTGAGAGAGTTTAGAATAAGAGCAAATTAATGTGACCACCATTTTAATTGCACTTGACATTTCAACCTTTGCTTTGAAATTCCTGCATTAGAATGATCTAAAGAGGACATTCTGGAATTACAGGGGCTTCTTATCTTTTGCAAGTGAGCAGGAAGACGCCAAAAGGATATAAAGGCAGAGCCCAAATATTATGTCATTATTTTTTTTCTTTCACCTAGTAAAACTTCAGTAAAGTTTGAATTGCTAAATTCAGAATAGGCTATTGTCACTACTTGCCAAATAGTACATGCTTGTGCATCTTTCTAATCTATATATGAAAGCCACAAACAGAAGCACATAATTTGGCACAGCACCAGAAGCATGCCTCGGCACACTTCTGGAGATTCTTCCAAATGACTTACTGATTCAAAAATTCTATAATGTTTGCCTGTGAGCACGCGTTGAGTGTCTGGAGGAGTTAAGCATGAGCTCCGCCAGAAAGCCAAGTGTTATGTTTGAATTCTGGGATACAATGATTATGTGTCCCTACTAATTTACCAGGAGTCCTAGATGCGGTTTTTTTGTGGTGGTTGTGTTATTGTTTGTCTGTATGTATGTGTGCTTGTGAGAAATGGTGTTGTTTTCACTAAGAGAAAATTTACAGAGGCAGTGCGCATAAAATGGACAGGTATTGAAGACTATTTCTTAGTCAGAATTGCTTCCCCCCCCCCCCTTTTTGTTTTCTGCTATAACTTCCCTCTCTTTCTGTTGAATTTTTAAAAATAGAGTATGACCACTGTTTAGAGACTTCAAAACTAGAATAGAAGCCTTTTCCATAAAATAAATTTTCTAATCAGGAAATCAGTCTTTTTCTTCCTTTAGTAACCACTTTCCCACGTGTTAGACTCTTTAGGGTCTTAGACACATCTTTTATTTCACAGTAAAGTGTTTCAAATGTTCAGATAAATTTAAGGGTACAACTTCATGAAACAGCTGACGTGACTTTAGAGTCTCTTTTAAAGAAGTCATCCATATTCCCCTCTGGCTATCTCCCTACAGCTTCCCACAGAAGCCTTCTCTTGCCCTGAAACTGCTGGTTGTTAGTCTCATGTCTTTGCTGATTTCTGTTTTGTGCTAGTGGGAAGTGTTTAGGTAATCAGAGGATGAATTTAGTCTGGAAACACATTGGTTTAAAATAATCTATTAACAAAAAGCAGATGTAATGATTTGATGCTTTGAAATATAATGGAAAGAAGCACAGCACAAGAGTAAGCAGCCATTTCATTTTTTGAAGGGGTGTGAGGTTTCCCCTTAGCTTTAAAACAGTAACCTCATTTCTATCATGCCTCTTTGTCACTCTAGATGTAAAAATACAAAATTTTAAATAGTGTATTCTGTTGGCACTATTTCACTATAAATTACTGTTTTAGCTGCAAATGTTTAGAAGTGAAAAAAGATGCTTTAGAAGAGGAAAGGATATTTTAGTTCCAAGGCAAGTTTTCTAAAGCGGTATTGTATTATACCAGAATAGCTGTCCTGGTAAATCTGCTGTTTTGGACAAATCTTTTGTTAACAAGCTTTTATTTGATTGCACACTTGATGTGCCAAAAAGTGAGGTAGGTGCGTCTGTACTCTGGTCCATACTTATGTCTGTCTTTCATCAGAACAATGACCGACATTGTATAAAAATTGAGAGAAATCTGAATTTTCTTAGGTTTTAAAACCTTTGATGTGGAAATATTGTCACCTCACAGTTGTAAATGCAAAAATACCTTTTTTTTTTCTTGATGAATAAATAGCGGTGAAAGACAACATGTCATGAATTGAGATTCTGGCTTTTAGTCTGGACACTACTAGGAGAGACAGGCAAGCACAGCATATTCTTTTGCAACAAGAAAAAGACAGAGCCTGTTTTGTCTTTTTTTACTGTGGTAGGTTGACCTTGGCTGGCTGCCACATGCCCACCCAGCTGCTGTCTCACTCTGCCTGCTCAGCAGAACAGGGGAGAAAATGAGGACAGAAAGCTAGTGGGTCGAGATAAAGACGGGGAGGTCACTTACAGATTACCCCCATTGGTAAACATACTCAGTTGGGGAAAATTGATCTAATTTATTGTCAACTAAAATAGAGTTAGATTGTGAGAAACACAGGGAAAACGTAGCCATCTTCCTCCCACCTCTTGGTTTTTTACAGGATCAGCTTTACATCTTCATTCCTGACTCTTCTACCACTCTCTCTCCTGGGCCTAGTGGTGCAGGAAGATGGGGAACCAGAGTTTTGGTCAGTTCAGAACAGCTGCTTTCTGCATCTCCTTCACCCTTTTCCCGTGTTCCAGCATGCATCTTCTCCATGGAATGTAGTCCTTTAGGAAATATTAACCTGCTCCAATGTGAAGTCCTCCACCAGCTGCAGTGTGGACATCTGAACATGAGGAGAAACTTTATTGTGTGGGTAACCTGGTTTCCCAAAAAGACTGTGGAGTCTTCTTCATACAGAGATACCCAAAAGCTGACTAGACACAGGCCTAAATTACATATTCTAGGGGACTCTTCTTGAGCAAGGAAGTCAGACCATATTACCTCCAGTGCTCCCTTCCAAACTTACTCGTTCCACAGTTCTGGTGTGGTCCTTTCCACAGGCTGCAGGGAAATACTTGTTCCACCACACGTCCTGGAGCGCCTCCTCCATATCCTTCTCCTGTGAGCTCAGTATTTTTAGGGTTATTTATCACTGTTTTCCCTCAGTCCTCATTGTTTTACCCTTTGTTGCATACATTTTCCTAGGGGCACCTCCATCTTGGTGGAGGGTCTGGCTTTGCCCTGTGGTGGATCTGTTGCAGTCTGCTGGGGCCGGGGCAGACACTGTCTGTTCCACAGAGGCCAGCCCTGCATCCCCCAGTGCCAGCTCCTGGCAACGTACACCCAGTTCACTTGGCATTGAAAGGTGTTTCCTCTTGGAAGAAGACTTCATTCATTGCATATGCCATGGGGCATTAAGTCTTTCCTTAATAGGTAAAAAAGAAGGAAGTGAGACTTCTTCCTTCATACTTACTTCACGCTTACTGCATTAAGCTAAGCATGTGTCAGATATGCAAAGCATCACAGATGTATTCTGCATTACATTTTTTAAAGACTTGGTGTGGAAAAAAAGATTCAATAACAATTGTACTCACTGTTTTGAACGGCAATTTTTAAACACATCTGTACTTGTAAGAAGGATGAGACCTGATAGCAGTTGTTTCAGCTGAGGTCTGGAATGAGCTTAAATCAGGAGGTGTGAGGAAAATTTGAGTTAGTGTGGGTAAACAGTGTTTTGGCTTCTATGAGGGAAACTGTGGTTTAGTAGTTCAGGACTGATTTATTAATTTCAAAACTTGTGACAAAAAACTTTACATTTGTGTACTTTCTTCTTGTGTTTGGAGACTCCAACCTAAATGCCACTATTCTTCATTCTTCTCTTCCACCCTTTTGCCTCCTCCAAACAATAGAGAAATTTTAGGACACTAGTGTGGTATATTAAATATTCTTCAAATGGGTTTAGAGTTTTCTCTCTGTATGGAAAGCCTTTTAAAAGTAAGCTAAATAAGCACAGCTGCAAACTCAGCTACTCTCTGCTGCACTCCAGTGAAAGCTTTGTACCAGCTCTTGGTGTGAACATTCTTAGCTTGTGCTGAGTGGCTTTGTGCAGAAAAATTTATTGCATTGGCAGAGTTTAGAAATATGATGGCATTGCTAAGTCTGGACAATGCTGCAACGATTGCCCAGTGTAGACAGACTGTTAAATGAAATACAACTTGGAAGCTACCATATTTTCCTGTGCAACTAGTGTGGATGGGCTGCTGAGGAGAGAATTCATATATACAGTTCATATCTAGCAATTCTTCTTGTAGCTTTTAATAGAAAAAAAAAAAGTTAGACTAACAATTCATCGTCAGTAGAATTGTGATTAAAAATTTGTGGGAAAAAGTATATGAAAAAAAAAAACATTAAATGAACATTACAATGAATGTTATTCTGCTGTTGTAGGAACAGAAAAATGCATCCAGTACAACGAATGCCATTTTTATATATCCCTATGTATCCCTAACACTAAAGCAGGAAACTAATTTCCTGTAGTGTTTCTATGAAAATGATATAGAAGATGAGATCTTGACTTAACAAAAGTTTTCCAGCATATGTTTTTGGACCTGCACATAGATTTGTCAAAAATCTCCATTTTCATTTTGTATGCATTCATTCAGACTGTAAACTGTCTTGGTTCCTGTCAATTAATGGCCAGGAACTTGAATTCTCTTGGAATTTAGATCAGGTTCTTCAGTTTTATTAGTGAGCTTTTCCTTGATTCCTGCCTGAATGCAGTTAAAAGGCAAAGCTCATTTGGACATTGCTAGGTGCTTCAGCTTTGCTTGTAGACTGAAACTCTTAACACATTTGCTTATCTCCAGTCATGGTAAGGCAAAATCATATTTGTAAGACTCTTCGAAACACTTGAATAAAAAGCACTGCAGTGCTTATCAGTATAAAATCAGCAATTCTTCATGGATATTGCATTATGCTGTCTTGGAGACTGCTGTATTACCTTGTTTCTAAAATAGGAAATGACCGTGGCATTTCACAGATTGTGGTTTTGGAACTGTCGATAAGTCCTGATAAGGAGTATATATAAGAATCCAAAATCTCTGGAACAGATTTTTGAGAATTCAGTGTTCTGTTTTGGCTTGATGACTGGGGGAAGTTTTTCAAATTTTATCCTTACAATATTAATTTTATGCTCATGGGAAAAAAACCTGAAACCTTTTCCCTGAAGTCTATAAAATTAAAATGAAAAATTGGGCACTCTAGTAGATCCACAAAAGAGATGAAGTTGTGTTCTTATATAAAATAATAAAATCTTCATTTTTAAGGGTGTCATTGTAAAAATATAAGTCCCGCTTTATAACTTTAGTTTGTGGCCTCAATTATGTCTAAAATCTCATAAGTATATTGTCATCTGGGGCATGGGGAAAAGCTTCTGTTTTGCCCAAAAATGAGTTTGCATTTCTGAATAAAGCTCTGATGTGTCACTCAGGGAGAACAAAGTCCAGCCACTTTATTGCACAGATAGAGAGGAAGAATGATCCCACAATGGGTGGTATAGTCTAACATTTGGCAGTAGTGTCACATCTGGCACTGATGAGAGTTTTGGTTTGGCTTAATCACAGTGAGCTACACTGCTTTTTAAAATAATTTTGGCAGCCAGCACCAGAAACATACACTCTGTTGGTATAATCTGTAATTGAGCGTGATTTAGAACAGAAACAGAAATTGTAGTTGAGGGCAGGACAACGCATTTGGCCACAATTTATCTAGCGGTGGTGGAACGGATTTACAGTGACTCCTTCTCTTTGGTAGTGAAGGATGCTGCATCAAAGGAAAAATATAGGAAAATATGAACACCCCCTGCAGCCCCCCAACAATCACAAATTTCAAAACTCAAGCCCCTCAAACTTAATTTTTTTCCCTTTTTTAGTCTGTCCCAATGATGGATGTCCTCTTGTCTGCTGTCCTGACATTCAGAGGAGGTCTGTGGTAGGATTGTCTGCTGCAGTGTTTTTTCCAAGCACTGTTGTCGTTGGAGCACACACTAATTGATGATTATTGAACATGAACAAATCTCAGTCTGAAAATGGTAAAAACTGCATTCAAGAAACTTGAGCTGCTACTGTGATTTACCAGTAAAAGTCAGGAATAAAAGTGTTGTCAGAAATGCCTGATGAAGAATGTGGTCTTATTGGGATAAAAGACTGAGGATTTAGTCTTGTTTCTGGTGAACTGGTGACTGTTTTATAGAAAAGCATCATTGAAATGGTTGGTGATCTCAGCAGAGAAACCCGAGAATGAATAGGCATGGTTTGCTGAGCAATTGTTGCTCTCTTTGATGTGGTTACTCTAGAAAATCATTAAGGCACATTGATAGATCCATGAGAGGAAACCACTGTCCCTGTTTATATATGTGATTTGCTCTGTAGTTGGGGGATTTGAGCCATTAGCAGGCCAGTTTTATGTGCTACTTTTACTTGTGTTTTACACCCCTCCTCCATGCCTAAATCTGAACAAGTGTAGCACATAGTACATCCTGCCCTTTCTTATAAGATCAAAACTGTTGTAGAAGCCTTAAAATACTGGAATGTGTAAACACAAGTTGCAGGATAAATAGCTGCAGAAAAGTAAAAGTTTGCGGTACCATCTCTGGTTCTTCACTTTCAAAGTTACTTACAGTGTAGGAGTGAAAGATGGATGGACAAACAAAATAAAGTAATTTATGTTAGTTACAAAAGGCTGGAGAATTGAGCCTTTCAGAGCAAAACATTTTGCGTACCCAAAGTGGCATGCTCAGAAAAGATATATCTACATGAAGAGGAAAAGAGCATTTATAAAATTAGGAGAAATAATGGATGTTCTCCATATCAAGAAAAAAATTGAAGACAAAAAGTAATCTGAGGAGTCTTAGTTTTGAGCAGATTTGTGCTGCTGTGATTTTTTTTTTTTTTTGGTGTGTTTTGTTTTTGTTTCCTACTTGTTGCACAAAATGTCACTCTTTGTCCATATAAGCACTTTCTTGATCAGACACTTTTGTGCCTTCAGATATGATCTGAAATTCCTTGTCTTATCTCGTTAATGCCATTGGAGGTGAAAAAAAGGCTGTTTCCCTCTTACTAATTATGGTGAAGTGACACGTTATGTTGTATTGTAGTTAACAACTTCAGGGGCGCCGAGAACCTTTAGTTTTGCCCCTGGGGACTGTGACTTTTCCTCTTTCACTCAGCTCCAGGAAACTTGAACATTTGTATTTTCAAGACCACGTACCATTGGGAAGGAAGCAGGGGTGGAGATGTGTGCAGAGATTATGTGGATATGAGAAGCAATATGCTTTGTAAAGATCTAGGAACTGCAGAATTTGGAGAAATATGCACCCTTAACTGCTGTGTCCTTTGGCATTTTTAAGAGTTCAATGACAATGTTGTTAAATCTAGCAACCTGCCTGAAAATTCTGTGTAGAATTGTTTTTCATATGTGGTTATCACAGATCACACTTTTTCCATAATGTTCCCTTCATGCACTTTAGCATACATAATGTGTATGCAGTGCATGTGTCTGTGTGTGGGTGCACAAGCTTTCATGGTCTAGCTGCATTTTTCTGGAATACATATTTATCATTCATCATGGTAAAGGAATTCCTTAACTGTGGGAACTAGTTATAAAAAAATAACTTTAAAATATTTAGACCAGTTTAGCGTAAATTCTTCCACTTGGATATTGCATTTGCAAACAGTTGTCTGGATTTAAATTTAGACTCATGAATTCTATGACTCTACTTACTTTAATTTCTGATTCTGAGATAATATTGGGAAAAATCCATAGAGCCTTCAGACGAAATTTAGATTTACTAGGTATTTGGTAAATTGATGGTACTACTCAAACTTTGGTCGTGTGCAATCTTGTAGATTCAGTTAGCAGCTGAGGAAAAAAAAAAAGCCTTTTCTTTCCTGTTAGAACTCCCTAAACATATTAGCTCAGGGCCAGATTCAGTGTGGTTTATCGCTATGCTTAAGTGCTTCTGCAGGGCAGCATGTCCTAGAGCAATATATAATTTGTGTGTTCTTACAGTAAGAACAGAAGCAGTACATTCCTGCAAATTGAATTACCCATGCTTTTATCAGTGAATAAAAACTGTATATCCTTTTTATCAAATAATCCATTTGACTAAAGTCAGTGAGAATCCTGCATGCACCATGTTCTTCCTTGCTTTATTTCTTCACTGTTTTCCTGGTGCTTTCTGTGATGTGAAGGAGCAATATGTACCTATGGATCAGGCAGGGGAGGAACAGATTGTGGGAAGCACTGCAAACAGCTCTGTGTCAGGGAGTACGAGCGTAGCAGGGAGGAGCAGGGTAATTTTTCTGTCTACAGACCTAATCATACTGTGGAGGAAGCCATAGGTTTCAGTACCAAGACATCAAGCCCCCTTTAAAGAGAATTTCTCCAAAAGTGGAGCTTTTCAGAAGACAGAATGTGAGGCTTATCCTAGCAGGCATAAAAATCGGTGCAGAACAGCCTGTCTATGTGATTAATATATTTCCTTTTTCTTCTTTTTTCTGGTTCTATGGCATTGACACATTCAAGTGATAGTAATTTATTTTCTAGGATACATAGCAGTTTTACTTGGCAAAAGCAAAGCTGGGACTTCCTCTTTAGTACTTACTTTCTTTTTATAACTCTCAACTTTGGGCTAAATGAAAAAGTTGTATAAATCAACCAAAATTTTCCTTCAAGTAGCAAAAATAATTGAAGTATAACCAAATAAAAATGAATAGTTAAAATGAGGTTTTGACATGGTTTTCACAGTAATTTGCATACATATTACTTGAAAAATATGAAGAAGCCAGACAACCAGTATCATCTTGTCTGAAAGCTAATTCTACAACATTTTTTCACCAGAAATAGCGCTGGAGGTCTTTACTTGCAACGGGTGGTATTTGCTAACTAACACAGTGAAAAATATGCACTGATGGGAGCAATGGTGTAGATGAAGATGATCTGTAACAAGTAATTTCCTATCTACTTTTCAGGCTGTGTTTTGTGACCGACTTTGAAAATGGTTTTTATTTCTGTAACTGATTAAAAAGCCTTGCCTGTGATAGAAACATTTATTGGAGGTGTGCTCTTTTTAACAGACATGTTACTCAGCAACTCTGTGTTCTGTTTTGGAGGAAGTACTATTGACAGTGAATCAGAAAGGAAAGACAAAAGACTTTTCCAACAATAATGTATTTACTGCCCAATTTATTTTTATTCACTGAACTAAAACACATTGTATATGAACTTATTAATGATTTGTTTTACCTATCTCTGATTTTGATAGGAGTCTGAGAATTATTTAAAATTAATTAGCCATCAGTTACAGTTTGCATTTAAAAACCACTTTTGAGACTAAAGAACAGGGTGAGGTGCAGGACTGTCTTTCACAGTGAAAAATTGTTATGATTTCCAGAAAAGTGTTACAAAGTACAGGAAGGACATATCTTTTGTCTTAATGCTGGA
This sequence comes from Ammospiza caudacuta, assembly GCF_027887145.1. Taxonomy (NCBI): domain Eukaryota; kingdom Metazoa; phylum Chordata; class Aves; order Passeriformes; family Passerellidae; genus Ammospiza; species Ammospiza caudacuta. The sequence continues at coordinate 37,322,513 of NC_080632.1, forward strand.
GACATTTAGAAGTGTAGCAACAAATGTATGGTTTAAACATTTTAGTTGAGTTCATACCTGTGTTTGAAAGAAATGAACTTATTATCTGCGTGAATTGTGGCAAAGTAGCTTCAGTAATCAAATTAGTGGGCAACGTGCATACAAAGTGTGGCAAAGTTTAATCCTTTGCAGTCTGAACTAAGAGAAATCTGCCTTGCAGATATTTTACTTATTGAGTATTTTATTTCTTTTGCTATTTTATAAATAGTTAAAGTTTTGCTGATATATTGGAGTTTTTCCCCCCACAGCATTTTCCTTACTCTCATCCTCATTAAGTCTGAACATATCTTTACTTAAGATTAAGATATGTCTGTTACATTTGGAGTAACTGAACTGGGGAGGGAAAGAAGAGATAAGAATTACCAGGTTACTATGAAATCTTATGGAAACAAGATTTTTCACAAAACATGCAGATTTACAATCATTCTATGAAGATCAATCTGTTAATATGTTTTACTTCTTTTTTTGATAGAGCCCACCCAGAGGGGTAGAAATGTGTTCTGCAGGAAAGTTCTAGCCACTCCTATCCTCTCTCCTTCAGTTTTTGCCTTTGGGCAGTTAGTAAGGCACATTTTTAATAACTGAATTGGGGAAGGTTAGATTTCTTTTCTTCCTGGACTATCTCTCCCCACCCCCCTACACCCACCCCATATATTTCCCTCCTCTAATGTGGAGTGTTTTTATTTCTACGTGTGACAAGTCTGCAGTCATGTGTTCTTTCTGAGTTATAATGACTCAGATGTCATAATTAATTTGATGAGCAGGTGGGGGTTATTAGCCTTGTGCTTCACTTGCTAATAGCTGCACAGCTTTTCTAAAGTACTCTTTCAACTAAGGAGGCATTTCTTCACATAGAATAAACAGTGCAGCACAAAAGCCTCAGTTAGATAACTATCCATGGGTTTGAAAAGCTGCCAAGCAGATGTTGTTATTGGAGCGGGCCCAGACGAGATTGGGCAAGGCAGATGCGAGATGGGGGAGGGAGGAGGTTACACACAACCCAGGCGCTTTCGCTGCGGTGGCTGCAGAATGGCAGGCTGGGAGGTGTCTTCCCATAAACCAAATCCATTCTTCACTGGCCTCATGCTCATTCCTCAAGACCCACCCTTTAACTGTAAATAAATGTGGAGGAAGCCCCCTCCCTCTGCTTTGTCTTAATATCCATGTGGGAATGAAACTGAATGTTCATCCAGCAGTCAGTGACTTCTGGTTTGCATTAAATCGGCTGTGTGCAATTTTTGAAGGGCCTACAGAGACTTTGCTTCATACCTATCAACATATGTAATGAACATGACTGCACTGACATTTACCAGAACTCTTAGGTTCTGCTTTATTACTATAAATTAGGTTGTGCAAATTTAAGACAAAATGCTGTTTTGTTTCCTGTCACCTCTTGTTTTGTTTTTTTTTTTTCTAGTGAGATTTTTTTCTTCTTTATTAAAAAAAAAACCAAGAAATATAAAACATTGGTCCATTTTTATTCTTTTAAAAGGAAAAAAAAAACCAAACAAATCAAAACCACTTACAAAATCCAGAGGATTTGTATGTGAGAGACAAGTAGATTGGGTTGAAAATGGAACGGATCTCTCTTTTACCCTCTCTGGGTTTTTCCCCCCCTCTGTAATCCTAGGCTTTTTTAAAACACATTTCTCTGTCCCTCTCCCTCTCTTGATAAAATTCTATAATCCCATTTTTCATTGACTTGATCTCAAGCCAGTGGTCTGGGCTTTTATTGCCAAGGGATAATTTTTGATAATGGGCTATTAAAACACTTGGAGCTTCCATCGTATCTTTCAAAACTGTATATGCATAGATTGTAGTTCTGTGGAGAAAGAAAATCCCTTTGTTGGCAGAAATCAATAGATTGTATGTTGTATAGTATAAATGACTTAAAAGAAATAGATGCCTGTGATACTAAATACAGCATAAAAATATCACAAGATCCAGGTGACTGCACTTGGTAAAAGATGATGTTCTGAGTAATATACCTTTATGTTTTATTTGTTATCTGCATTGATAGTTTGCTAAGTCTTTTGCAGACTGATATGGTACTAAGAGGGAAGTTGTTCCTACAGTCTCTTTGACCATGACTGGTACATGACAAGATGTACAAGACATGTGATCTTTCATTGCTGTCTAAAATGTAGTTAATATGGTTTTTAAAAGGACAGAGAGCTTAAAGGACATTTTTATATTCTATACAAATATGCACAGTTAACTATTTGGTATGTTTGACTTCTAAACTTTGTTAATCTTCTTCAGTAAGGATTGTAAGAGTCATAAAAGCTCAAACTAAGATTTTATTTACAACAATGTTCTTTTTACTAGCTCAGATTTGATTTTCCAGTCTGAACACAGTACATTTACTTGCTTCACAAGACAGCAATATGGCATCCAAAAATCAAAGATTAATTATTTCTCTCATGAATGGATGAAACTCCTTGATGCATTGGTCTAAGAATTTTTTTTCCTTAATTTTAACAGTGTTTTTTTTCATGGTGGTCCTTCAGCAAGTCCATGGACTCTTTCTGACATGCTGACCTTATCCTTTTAGGAATTCTATAGCTAGGGTCTGGAATAGTACAATTTAAAAAGAAGAGAACGTAATGCAGCAACATTTCAGAACACGAGCAATTAAATTTCTTTAGGGGACAACAGCAAAGCACAGCTCTGTTGTACATCTTTATATGGTGGCCAGACTGACCTAGGAATCTTGGTTCTTCTACCTTTTCATGCAGCATCAGGAAGCTGATGTTGTTGGACTCTCCATATATTATTCCTTACCTTAATTCCATTTCATCCCTAGTTTTTCTCCCTTGATTGACTAGTAAACATTAAGATGTTGGTCCTTAACTTTTCTCCAAAATGGCACTATTTTATATCTCATTCAACTGCATGGATAGGATTAAGATTTGTCCTCTTAAAAAAAAGCAAAAAACACCAATCACCCTCAAAATCATATATCTAGCAATAGGGGAAAAAAAAGAGTTTGCAGATCTGCTAGGACACAAAGAACATCAGCCTGCTAAGGATATATACTAAAAACTTTGCTGCTAAGGGCCTCATACAATTTCCTTCTCACCCTTTAATCATATTGCCTATATTGAAGTTGGTGATAATTTTGTCTGAAAAAGAACCAAATGAACATTAAAAAAAAGAAGACATTAGTTGCTTGCTTTGGTTTACTCTTTCTAAAACACTGAACATTTAACTGTGTATTTGCGGGATAGTTTCTTGTTTTCCTGAAGGTCTTTCAATTTCCCAGATGCACCATATCTCAGACTCAAGGAAAAAAATAGTTAAAAGATGTTTAAGATACATTAAAATAAGTTTAACAGTCCCTAGGAAACCAATCTAATCTCTCAGCACTCTTGTAAGGGAAAAAACTCAAAAGAGGTTAAAGTGAATGTGAAATACATAGTCTCTTCACATGTAAAAGTTTAACTTCATTTCATTAAATGTTATTCTGTTTATACAAGATGGCTATAATCATTCCAGTAATAGATGTTAACAATGAAAATAATAGCATATGGAGTTGGTAATCAATGGAGACTCTTCTCTGATGTTAATGTCTTTTTCCTATAGTAAGTGTTTCTGATCCTTACTGTAGGAAAAGGTACACACAAGGCCTAAAGTTTCTTCTGTGACAAAAATCGCAGACACAAAAGGAACAATGAAATGCTATAGCAAAAAAATCACTGACATTGCAGTCACTACTGTTTAGTTCAGGACTGTCCAAAAATAAAACTCTATAGAGCAAAGAATAATAATCACACAAATATGAATTACAGTGACTTTGAAGAGTAACGGATAATATACAAGTGACGATAAGATGAATGTGGCAACAAGTGTGAATCACTTTTATGTCAACAGGAAAGTCTTTGGCAAATGACTGGTGTAATTTTGGCAGAAATAGTTACTTATACTAGGTGCTGCTCTAACATATGAGCTTCAAGAAGAAAAATTCTTTATGAATGTTTGAGCTGCTTGAACTACTGTTTAACAGCTAGTTAAAGATGTATTGAATCAGATGAATTTTCAAGGATGTAAAAGAGTAAACAAGATTCTCACTTTTTTTTTTCTGGAATTATTCTCTAGTTCCTGGTTCCATCTGGGATCAGAAATGCTGAAATACAGCAAATCAGTAAATTTGTAAACTTATGCTTCAGTTGGAGAAAGAAAGTATTGTCTTGATCTCATAAGATTTTTAGCCCAACATTTTGTGAAATATCTTCTTATGAGGCAAGGGCCAGATATAAAACAAAAGCTTCTACCAGTTGAATAACGCTGGCTAGATGCTGTGAAATTTTTCAATAAAACTGTAGTCTGTGCTCAATTCAGCTGCAGAAATGTTTGTGTTGTAGTCAACTTTTGTTCTGTAGCATTTCCCTAGGTTAGCAAGTCAGTAAGTTCAAAAAAGTGAGTACTTTGTTCTATGACTTAATTTTTTTAGTGAAGAAAAGATGATATGCAATCAACTGAATTAGTTTCTGCAAAAGAGCACAGAATATAAAAACAGAAACACTGGCAGGTTTTGATGGCCACAAAGTATTGTACTTTCATAAGTATCATGTATCAGTTTTATTTCAAAGGAGTGAACAGTTAAATTTTCTCAGTGTCATTACCAACCATAGGGAAAGATTTGGGGTTATGACCTATACATTCACTGTAAAACCTTTAAATTACTTTTTAAAAAAAGCTTTAAATTACTATTATATTCTCTTTATAATAATGCATGGGTACTGAGATTCTAACTTTATTAACTTCTTAAAATTGTGGGTTGGCAAATAGCTAATATCTAGGCATTTCAAAATGCTTAGCCTCCGTCCTTTCCGAAAATGCTATTCCAGCAGCCGTTCTAGCCTTACTAACATAACTAGAGGTGAAACTGAATCCTGTGTTTTACCGTACATAAAGCTGGAAGAGGAGCAAAAACTCTGTGTTATCCCATGCCAAGATGAACTGCTTCATAAAGTACAAGAGAGAGAGACATAAATTTATCCAGAATCCCAGTATGCAAAGTACTTAGTGGAGCTAGAATATCTGAGGTCTTCACTGTTTCCAGGGAGCAGAATCTCCTGAAAGAGGCTACAATTCCCTTGAAGTCAGACAAATCCCCTGACAGAGGCAGTACTTTGACAGTTTAATATGAATCTATGTATTTATGATCTAGGACTTCAGCGTATGAATTCTTTATTTTATAATTGCTAAAGAGAAATCTTCTCTTGTGTATATGTGAATTACTGGCTTCTGTGATTTAGCAAGTTTTTACTGTACATTGTTCCCTTTACACCTATTTTATATCATGTTTATACCACGTAGTTGTCTCTTTACCAGAGTTTTCAAAAGCACATTTACTTAGGTAAATCACTTAAGGAAGAGTCAAGTCTGCTCCCTGTTTCTGAAGACATGATGTGCTTTTGGAAACAAGATTTCTGTGTGGTCTTCTTACTTGGCATGACACTAGGTAGATTTTATTGGAGAAAGGTGATTTCCTAATCACAGCAGTGGAAAGAGTCACAAAAGAGCCTGCCTTCTAAAGGGACAGAGGACCTTATGGATTTCTCTAATGAAGGGCTTTTTACAGTGCATCTAAGCTGAGAAGCAAAGCCTCCATTCATCATGGAAATCTTAAAAATCTGACTTTGTCCTTTCCATATTGCCATGAAGAAGGTAGGTAGAGAGATGCAACCATTTTTCAGCTAGCTAGGCACTGTTCTGAACCCAAAAAGTTCCTTAAAAACAGTGAATGTGCAGTGTCTTATGGGCTAAGAAGGGTGACTTAGACTTCTGCTTAAAGCAGCTGGATAGAATAGGAGACTGGTCAACACCTTTTGGGTCCAGAATTTTTTAATCCAGGATGTTATCAAAGACAAATCCTGATGAGGCTAAATGCTATCACTGTACCCCATGAAGATCCAAATTCTATGTCAAACTTGGCTAGTGTTCATTTTCTGTTTGGAAGCAATCTGGAAAGATATTTTTGTGAAATATCTACAGATATTTCACAAAAATACAGACTTTTCCTATGTTCATTTTATTACAATTCTAAAATGTCTGCAATTGATTAGTTTTTTTCTTAAAAAGTTCATTATTTCTTTTTATTCTAAATGGGCTTGGTATCCCTATTTAGTGTTGAGGTGGCCAGGATCTTCCCATTACAAGGGTGCTTCCCTTTGTTTATAAATCAGTTAAACTTCACTTTGAACTTTGACTTTGCCATGCAGAATGTACCTGGGGCTGAACTTTATTATAAAGTTTCAGCAAAACTGAGCTAGACATTCCTAAAAATGACATAAACAAAAAAATATCAATTATTTGATTGTATAAATGTATCTTACAGCTGTTCTGTTGACAAGCTTTGCCTTCTCCCTGCTGTTGAGCAAAGTCTTGAAATTTGGCATAGAGGTCATTGAGGTGTCAGGGTATTTCTGTTGCTGTTCTTCTGAAAAAAAGACTTGGATGTGGCCAAGTTGTAAGCCCTTGCAGAGATTCACTTTGCATATTAGCTTACAGTCACATCAGATTTTGGCAGAAAAATCCATTTGAGGGTGCTGAGTGCTTTGAGCATTTCCAGCTCAGGAAGAGTGCTAGACTTTCTGCAGCTTTTGCTACCAGCTCTTGAGGTTCTCTTTGGATTTAAGTAGAGGAATATGTTCTCTCTTCTTGTCTCATTTCTTCATCAAATAGGCAAGTGAGGGGAAAAGCTGTTTGTTTTTAATATAGTGCAAATAAGGAGTTTCTTCTGAGAAGCAGAAGAATGGTAAAAACCTAGGATAAAGAAGAACACATTACTGGTACACATTATACCATTAAAAATATAATTTAATCATATTTGATTTATTAATGGAAATGAACACAGCTTTAGAAAATATGTCTTTTTAGGATCATTTCAAATAAGGAACAAGAATTAATTTTTGGCTTGCTGAAATGGCAGTAGTGAATGAACAGACCTCAGCTATTTCTTCTTGCCTCTTTGGCATTATTTATTTCTTCTTGGAAATACAAATGCTTGTGAAACCATGAAGCCACAGAGCTATGAAGCATATTTCAGATCTGATACTGGTGTGGTCAGCAGCCATTAGTCATTAGAGAGTCAGAAACTGCTGGTTCTTTTCTGCGGCAAGGGACTCTCAATGGCAAAGATATGAAGAAAAATAAGCTACCTAGTAGCACCAAATCAGACCCTAATTTCTTCAAAGTGTTTTGAACACATCATGGAAGTTGAGGTAGTTTGGGTTTCCTTAGAGGCTTGCTGTGAATGGCAGTATTAATTTATGTAAAGAGGCTGGTATGACAGTGTGCAGAAACTCTAAACATTATCCTGAGAAGGAGAGTTCTCTGTTTGTGTCTGAGCAGCACAGTGTAAATTATTTTTGTTTTCCACCCTATCAGCTTACAAACTTACCCAGCGTATGTTATAGCTGTATGAGACTTGCTCCTTCTCATGTAAAAAATATTCTACCAATGCCAAATTATATCCTCAATTGTACTTTTGCCTTGAGACAATCTGTACAGGTGTGCAACTTTAATAAACAAATGTAGCTCTAATAGAAGGCTAGAATTTATTTCTCATGCTGTCTTAACTATATAGCTCTTCAAAAATTCTTCTTTAGGTTCCAAAATGAGTGGGTTGGCCCTGGATAAACATGTTGCTGGTGTTTTAATAATGAACTTACCACTTATTTTTACAGATTTTCATATTAGTCTTTTCAGACTTTTTAAAAAAATTACTTATTCTTTCTGCTCTTTTGAAGGTGAATCCCCACTCCAGCGTCCATCACTCTCCAATTAATCTAGTGGAACATTTTTTTTACAGACTAAGAAAAAATGTGTTCATATTACTAAGTGTATGTATTTTCAAGAATTTGACCACATTTTTGCAGTTATTCACATTTCTTCAGATTATCACTCCAAATTTTATATTTGGATTACACAAGAAAACCCTTCTCGTCAATTCTTGTATTGATAGAAGAAAGTGCTTTTATTAATACTTTGCATGAAGAATGACAGATTTGGCCTTTGATCTTTTTGCGGTTAATTATATAATATACTTAAATCTACAATAGTTTATCCCCACAGATACAGTACGTCCTCATAAGATCTCAGTGAGCTGCATAAAATAATTTTAACTATTGGTTGAACTACAATCCCAAGAATTGTGAATCAGTAACAGGTGTTTTTAGGGGAGCTCTAGACTCTTGCTACATATATTTTGTGCACTGAATTTGAGGATGAAACTGCTATGGTGTACATTCCTACCTAGTAATCAATACTTTTACATGAAAGATCATCACAATTATAATCACATTTACTCTTTTTATTTTCTTTTTTTTTTTTTTTTTGGTGTTTCTGAAAATGCCAAAAGCTTCTGCCCTAAAAAGATTGAAACCTCTGGTGAGAGCTCCCACTTGCTGTGCTATGGTGCATAAAATTACCTGGAAAAAAAATTGTAATTGCTCACCAAAATCCATAAGCTGAAGGAGTTATCAAAAACCGTCCTCTTTCTTTCTTTCTGTCTTCCCCCCCCACCCCGCATTAAAACATTACTGTATGCATTACATCTTTGAGAGAAAAACTGAATTCCAGGAAAAATAATTTCAGAACAACTTTCTTGCTCAACCAGCACTTTGAGGTAGACTCCAATATGAGTAAGGTGGTAGTACCAGTTAAAAGTGAAACCTGAGATACCATGCCTAGGTTTGCACCCTGTGCTTAGGAAGTGTTGTAAAAAACCCATATCAGTTGTGGAGCCTAAATGTTCTAGTATCTTTGTAGGCTCCCTGCAATGATCATATAAAGAAAATACTTCACAAAAATGAATAAGATTTTTCTCCTATGTTTTCTTCTTTGAATACTGGAAAAAAAACCCATTTCCAAATAAGCTTCACAAATGTTTAAATAGTACAGCCAGATTCCTGTGTAGAGTAGTCTTAAAGGAACTTGTCAAAAAACTTCACTTGAATCCCTACTGTGTAACAGTTTGAGATTCTTTTCACAGAGACATTATGTATGTATGTACATTTGTACATACATACATAATGTACAATGTACAAATCTGAGATTTCCCCATTGACATTGTATTATCTTGAAAATGTCAGGCAGCAGTTTTGGGAAGTTTTTCTTTTATACTTTCATAGACAGTGACCAGTTAAAGGATATGAAGGTGAAATTACAGCTTCAGGTGTGCTTTTTACTGTGCTTGAGGAAATCCACTGTTGCCTGTGGCACATAATGTGTGAGGGGCTTGCCTTTCCTAACTCTCAGTTGTAGGTAACTCTCTTGGTTTTTCTTGCATGGCAGCATGAGCCTGTTTGCACAGATTGTGCAGCAGAGTACATAGAGAGTGTGTGCTTGCACCAACCAGGCATTTACCCTTTGAGTGTTTGAGGTCATTTTACACTGTGCTATTCTGAGCCCTGATCTTCCCCCAGCCCTGTCCTGGCCTCTGTCCTCCACTCTCTCCTTACCATCTTTGATTCTGGCAACAAAAGTTCATTCCATAGCTCAGGTCAGACAGAAATGATGCATTGCATCACAGCTGCTTTTATGAAAGTGTTTATTTCATATCTGAAATGTTTTTATATACATTAGCTCTGCTATGACTTGCAGGAGGAGAAAGAAAGCAGTTTTACTGGAGGCAAAACAGCCACCTGTGAAAACTAATTGCGTAGGTTGTGTTGTGCTGATATCTCTGGGAATGCTCCATCAGGAAGAAAGTAAATATCCTTAATCTGTTAGGAGATCACCTATATGCCAAAATGATCCTCTTTATCAAAGTGGTGATTGAAATATTCCTTCAGATTTGCAGTGGTATGTGTAAGGGGGGGGGAGGAAGGGAAGGAAGCATAACTCCTGTAGAGGCAGGTGCCTCATCTCAGCAAAGTGTATAGACAAATGAAAAATTATGAACTTGAGAGGCTCTGACTAAATTGTCTCATTAAGGACTGTAATTCAATATGCTCGGAATCCATTTACTTTCAAAGAAGAATTTCAAGAGACCAGGCTGCTCTTCAGGTTTTTTTTTTTTCCCATTTGGTAAGATGAGGCTTGCAGTGTCAAATTATGACCCTCTCCAAAGTGAGAGTGAGAGTGCCCAAAAGTTCTGCTCTCCATCAGCTTTCCAAAAAACACAGAGTAGACTTAAAAAGAAAAATGGGTTAAAAAAATGCAGAGCTCTAAGGCAATTCAGCTGCCTGCCACCTCTGGGTGTGTTCATGCAATCGTGTAAAAGCCTGCCGTGGAAAACTTAGAAAAAGTTTGGGGAATTTCTTTAAGGCATGGGCAGAAAAAACTGTTTTGTTTCTACAATGTGCTGTGCTCCTCAGTGGCTGCTGAGAACTTGCTGAGAATTCCTGAGTCTCCCACTCCCCTGACTGCAGTGGCTTAGGGACTGTGCCCAAGTCCCCCAGGCTTGATTCTGTGTTCCTATATTACAGGACAAACTGGTGACTGGGCTTGTGTTGGCCATGTGAGTGTGTGAGGACTTGGACCCAGGATGCTGCTTGACTTACTGAAACACCAAAGGCAAGGGTGTTCACCAGACAGGATTATTTCAGTCCAATCTGGCTGTTCTCTTCATTGTATGATAAGATGACTTCTTTCCCTTATTTTTAAACTTTCAGTTTCACTGTACCTTAGAGACAGACCAGTTGAAGAAATTACCTGCTCTGTAAAACCACAAAATCTTGCTGCTAACTCCATTCCTGTGATTTATGACCATTGAGTAGACTTTTCAGAGAGCTTTTCCATCCTTATTTTCGAATTTTTGGGTAGTGAGCAAACAATCACTATCAAGGTGAAAATGATAATTAACTGCTTTTTGGCCTGCTTATATGAAGGGGATATTTGACTGATACTTCACTACAACTTATGTCCTATGTTTCAGTGACAATAAAATACATTACAGCAAATTGTAAGACCATTTCGTAGCTCTGAGTTTTAAGCAAAATATGAAATTCTGTTTCCCTCACCATTTCCTTAATCTTAAATTCAATTTAATGAAGTAAACGTTAGAATATGGGAGCAAAGAACCCCACCAGCGGATAACGAAAGAAAAATGAATCAAAGGGCTCATCATGTGGCATGCCTCTAACACTTTAAAGCTGAGAATAACGGAGTTTTAGTAACAGTATGCAGTCTTTGTATGAAATGCAAATCTTGAATACAATTCTTTTAGAAATCAGTAACTAGAGGAACCAAAACTAGAGTTTCCTTGAAATCTGAAATCGACTCCTATATTATACCTCTAATTAAATAAATTTTATCTTTGGGATTGACAACAGTGATATAAGTAGTAAGAGAGGGATGTCAAAATGACAGATTGTATAATATATTGAGATACTTCATAGCAAAGGAGACCAAATGAAGTGATAGAACTAGTTGTTAGTGGCAGTGAAGATCACAGTTCATTAAAAACACACATTTTTCAGAGATGAATTTGCCTTATATATTTACCAGGCTCATAGGAGGTGAGGCTCATATGGCACAACACTTAGCTTAAATGGATTTTGAGAGAATGCTGTAATACTAATGCCAGCTTCTTGCTTTGCATCCTGGATATTCACATTTCCAAAAGATTTACATGAAGTGCTTGGATTTAATTTGTGAGTCATGAGTCGTATTTTTGCTTAGTTTGTACATAGTGTAGCTATTGTACTGTGCTTTTCCCAAGAATAAGTGACATTACTCTGAAAAACAGGCACTGTAATTTGATCTCTGATACTGTGTGGTAGGTGTATCTTTATTCTAGGATTTAGAATAATATATACTGCAAGCCTAATTGCCACCAGGTGGAAGAGTACTGCGTCTGAATGACAAAAAAATATGTTTCTGCTCCAAATTGAACAAACCATGTGTTACTTTTGTTATTCTGTCTTGAAAATTAAATGAGTGGTAGTTTTAACCTCTTTTGATTATTATTGGATCACTGCTTTTCTAACTTATGTAATTTGACATTATTTTTCGTTTTATGGTCATAGCTGCTTCTTCAAGTTGATAGAAATGGCTGTCATTAGGTGCAACTTTATATCCTTTCTGGTTAAGCTAGGGAAGAGACAGAAGGGCCACTTGTCAAAAGTCTCAGATGCTGGAGGGGAGAGGATGTTGCTAATGCCAAGGAAATTTGAGAAACACACACCTGTTGTTATTTTAGAGTGCCATGCTTCTGCTGATAGTTGGCTGATGTTTAAAGTTATCTGTGATTTAACTCTAATTCATAATTCTGCAACATATAGACACTAGAGTGAACAAGGACAAGTCAAAAGCTGAGATGTTACTTACTATTGGATTGACTTTGGAAATTGGCAGTGATCCTCCCAATTAAAAGGGGTCCCTGCATTTTTGCAGGCAGATACTGGCACATATCTCCAGAGACAGACATTTGAGCCAAAGGGGTTTGGGACTGCATTTCAACCCCATCTGCTTTTGTCACCCGGCCATCCTGACATGCTTACTTTGTCAGCTAGAGATTTTTTTTGTTCCCAAGTCTGTCTGTGTTATGAGAATTCCTGGCTTCCTCAAGTATTCTGGGCAGCTGTGTTGGGCCTGAGGCTCTAGCTCAGTGTTTAAAGCCAATTTTTCCACAACGCTCCCCTTGGTTTGTATCTTCAATCACGGCTTCTTTTGGTTTAGACACAAAGATACTACCTAAAAGTGGTCAAAATCAGTAGAATTTGGCTTTGCGAAAATTATTGTTAACTTCATCATTTTTTTTTTTTTTTTTTTAAGTTGTAAGGATGCCAGAGGTACTCTTCAACTTAGTTTTCACTCTTCTTAGTGGTTATTCTCCATGAAGTCCAGAGGACTTTCCTAAAAATAGAATCATAGAATGGTTTGGTTTGGAAGGGGACCCTGAAGATAATTTCATTCCAAATCCCCTGCCATGACCAGGGATACCTTCAACTAGACCAGGTTACTTCAAGCCCTTTCCAACAGGGCCTTGAACACTACCAGGGATAGGACATCCACAGCCTCCTCTGGCAATCAATGTCTCACCATCCTCACAGCAAATAATTTTCTAATACCTAAATTAAACATAATATAACTGTGAACCCATTACCCCTTGTCTTGTCCTAGTACTTGTCCAGGTACCAGATGACCACTATTAGGTCACCCTAAAGCCTTCTCTTCTCCAGAGTGAAAAATGAAAATTCTCTCAGCCTTTTCACATACAAGACGTGCTCCCTCCCTCTAATCAACTTGGTGGCCTTCTGTGGACTCTGTCCATCAGTTCCATGTCCTTGCTGTGCTGGGAGCCCAGAGCTGATGCAGCCCTGCAGGTGGGGTCTCAGCAGAGCAGAGGGGCAGAATCCCCTCCCTGGCCCTGCTGCCCACGCTGCTCTGGATGCAGCCCAGGACACGTTTGGCTCTCTGGGCTGGGAGTGCCCATGGCTGGGTCATGTCCAGCCTCTCATCCACCAGCACCCCCAAATCCTTCTGGGCAGGGCTGCTCTGATCTGTTCATCCTCCAGTCTGTGTTGACCCATGTGCAGCACCACTTAATACCTTTGGGATATTTATCTGGGTTTCATACATGCATATAGGCAGCAGGACCTGCAAAAGAAACCCCCAAACCCAAAAAACTCTGCAGGGAATGGGCTGCCTGTTTTTTCTTCACTTAGTCAGACTCAGAGTTCAGAACCCTAACAGCATCCATGCAGCTTCTCAGCTTTACAAATCTGCAAATTTTGAAGTAGAAATTTTGTTCTTTTTTTTCTACTATCACTGCATTTCACTTTGCAAATAATTTGCACATTCACAGTATTATATATGCTGTTGAGTATATCAGATGAGAAGTCGACAAGTCTGTGTATTGGTTTGGGTAAAATTTGCAGGGAGAGAAATCTTTATGAAAAATATACTGCTTAGAAATCAGGGGTTTTTTTATTATTTTGAATTTCCTTAGATATTAAATGAATATACATTTTCTTGTTAGACATTTTAGATGTTTAATTTCTATTCCATACATCTCACTGTAAGTACCTAGCTGGATTCTGTTCAGGTCTACCAGACTCAACTCTCTGGTGTAATCTCTATTTTAAAAAAATATTTAGAAATGTAGTTTCCAGAGGGGGATTTGGTCAGTGAAACTGCTGTAGCAGTTTTTTTAACTATAGCTGCTGCAGGAGGCCTGAAGGGACTCAACTTTGTTCCCATCTGGATCTCAGAAGCGCTGTGCAGAAGTGAGGATCCAACCTGTGCCTGTAACCTCTGGAAGTTAATGCAGGTGCAAGCCTTGCTGAGCTTATGACATTTGTTTGCATACCATTTGCAGCAACCTGAATGACTGGTTATTCTGGTCTGGAGAAAACAGCACTGACATCATGTGATTCTGGCAAAGTGAGCCACACTGGATCCTGGCCTTTGAATACCCAAGGGGCTGGCAGCAGTCTCAGGAGTTGGCTGGCGGCCCCATTGAGCTCGCTAGTAATCAGTTGACTGCTGGGCTGGACAAGCTGCCCTACTTTCTCTGACAAGCTCTGTCTAAGAGAATGATGGGCAGCCTGCCACTAGTGCTCTTTAGTGGAGTTACTGAAGATTAACTGTTTAGCAGCTCAGCCCTGACCGTGCCTCCCTTTGAAGAATGGGTGCCAGAGAGGACTTTGTTGACTAGGGATGCCACTTTTTTTCACTTGTTATAAATTTTATTCTTAAGGAGCAGGAGTCTCCTTTTCTTGTTTGATTTTTTGCTTTCCTAATGCCTTTCTTGCCAATTTTCAGATAAATCCCAGCAGATTTGTTTTTCTTTGCAGTGTCTAAGGTTTGTTTCATTTTTAGTGAAGTGTTGCATTCTACTAGTTACTCAGCATTGCTAAGGTCCTACACTGCAGAAATTCCTGGAGGAAAGACAGGCAAAAGAAAAGTCAACCCTTGGAAAGGCCCAGAACATTTAGTGTTTATTGTGACAGACAAACTCAGATATTTCAATAAAAATTTTGATGTGTTCTCACATCTTTGGGGAAAAAAAAAAGCAAAAAGTGGGATATTCGGCAT
Source organism: Ammospiza caudacuta (assembly GCF_027887145.1). Classification (NCBI taxonomy): domain Eukaryota; kingdom Metazoa; phylum Chordata; class Aves; order Passeriformes; family Passerellidae; genus Ammospiza; species Ammospiza caudacuta. The sequence continues at coordinate 37,337,546 of NC_080632.1, forward strand.
AGATGGAGAGTTATATTTCTGAATAATTTTGAAAATGTGATTGTCATAAACAGAAGACTGTTAACTATCAGAAGTGTAATGAACAAGTCATAAATTGAAACAAGAAAGGTTATATTAGCAATAGGCCTGTTTATCAGGTGACTTGGTGGAAATACAGTTACAGTACTGTCCCACAAAAGAGAAAGAAGTGCTAGAATTAGGTCTGTAGAATAGATATGGTTTCAGTGGCTATTTTGTGTAGTATTTTGCTTGATAGTGATCTTTTTTCCAAGACAAATTTGTCTTAAGGTCAATAATAATATAAAACAAGCCACTGACATTTTTAGATAAATTTCTAAATTTTCAAAAAAGGAGTTTCCTGTGTTACTATTATGATTCAGAGAAGCTAATCCAAATTCTTCTGAAGTGGGTGAAAATTTTTATGACATTTCCATCTCTTACAATTGTGAGAAACATAAAAGCTTATTATTTTGTGTCTTTGTATTTCATCTGTTACGTGTGTAGACACAGTGTCAAATCTGTATGTGTCACATGCACTGGCATACTTTTGCATTTCTTACAGTGCAAGTTAGCTGGTTCTTCAGATTGGCTGTATTTGAAAATTATTTTCCTACTTAAGAAAATGGCAGGCAGAGAAATTAACAAAAGAATACATTCTGAGGATACCTTTGGAAGGTTTTCATTTAAATATTTTGGAAAACTCCATTTACATTTCACTTTCCTATCCTCTGCTGTGAAAATAATACTTGGACTCCACTGATTTATAAGACATTGCCCTCAACATTCCAGTCAGTGAGTGGCAATTTGGGAACTACTTTAGACCACTTAAAATGAATGTATTTTGGTGCTTCTTTCAGAAGCCTTTCTCCTCTTATTTTCTAAAACTTTAAGTAACCTTATTCTTAAGCCTCTTTGGTTTAGGTCATAATTAGTTCAAATGTCGGCCTGACAGACAATGGCTGATCAGTGGACTGGCCAGTCATTGTAAATAACTGCTAGCATGAACACATAATCACTTTGAAGGGTTCAGGCATGGCAAAAATTTTAGCATTTTTAATTGAAAGGAAGAATGCAAAACTGTTTAAATCCCATAAACATAGTAGCTAGTCTTTTTAGTGTCATTCACTATGAATAAAAAAGCACACTGTTCTTATTGAGGTAAGATATACATGTGCACTAAAGCTCTTAATTTACTTCAATCTTAATCTTTTTTCAGGCTGTCAGGATATTTTTGATGGATATTAATAGCCAGATTTGAAAAGAGGACTTCTTGCTTACTCAGATAAACTTCCCTGTGTGGTGTATCTTTATGGGGAACAATAGTATTCTAGAAACTCATGAAGACTTATTATTCTCTAATTGATTATCTTCCTCTCTATCCTTCTATGGTGTATTTCTGCGTAATTCAAAAAAGTAAAATTAATTCTGTATTGTAGCATAAGTGCTGGCTTATGTAATATATTTTATTATTAATTTCTGAGTCTCAAGACACAATTGTATTGAATTAAAGAAAGTGCCTTGAAACTAATTTCTTTGCCAGTTTAATACTGAGGAATTATCATTTGAATTCTCTCAGAACAACTTTTTTGTGATTATGATGGAGGTGCCTGTATATCATGGCAGAAACATGCTGTTTGTGTCTCTGTTACTCAAAATCTGGTCTTAAACAAATTAGAGTAGATCATTGCAGGAAGGTTTCTTCAGCCATTTAGATTATTGTATCCTTTTTCTCTTTTCTTTTTGATTATTAAGCCAGAAAAATACAGTGTTTCAGTGAACTACTACTAAATGAATGTTCATGGGGGAAGGGGAAAGGAAAGACATAAGAAAAGGAAGAAAATATAGTGTGGAAGTTGTATTTAATTTTACTTATGAATCAAAAGTATATGTTCATACCCATAATAATGCTAAAACTTGATACCATGGATTATAGCTGTGCACTCTACATTTTGCAGCAAGGGAAGAGTCTGTTGGACTAATCTGAGGAGAAATGACTTGCATTAGCTAATTTTATTAAAAATTCCCTGCTTTCAGATATTTGCAGATATTAGAGATATTCCTCAGTGATTTGGAAAGCCTCAGTGCACTTCTGAGGAAGAAAGTTTACAGACTTTTCAACTGCCTCATTTAAGCATTTCAGCAGGAAAGAGTATTTCAGACATAATTTAAACATTTTCTTGAAATGCTTAAATTTCTTTTTTCTCAATTTTTATTGAACAATGAATTGCATAAAATCAGTTCCCATGGAGAAAAATTATGTTGTAAGGTCTTTGACTGATACAGAATAATTGCTTTGTTGATTGTATATCCATGCATGATAAGATATGCATAAGAAGAAATCTGGTACAGAAGTATAAATAATACTTATCTTTAAGCCAGCATCTGTCATCTGCTTCAGCAGACAGTGTTTTCTTTCATTCCTGCATAAAAAGAGCTGAGAGATTTATGGAGCAGCTTTGTTTGCGCTCTGTGATGCTTAATCAATTTTTATTAAATTCTAAATTAAAACTTGGCTTTCTTCATAGTCTTTTTTTTTCTACAAGCAGACATATCTGATGTATAGAAAGGAGAAAGGCTCATGACAGCCACAGAATTTATGTGAAGGTGGGAGGACTTCAGTCCTGAACTCCTGAACACTTTGTTTTCAAAGGGGCCACTCTCAGTCACTTTTTAGAAGCTACACTGATATTTCTGAGACATTCATGAATATGACAGAATAACCTTTAAGTGATTAATATCTGGACTCCCTGGTTGGTATAATTATTATTGATCTTTGCAAGAAATCTGTAAAGGAATTTTTAAAAATAATTTGCAGATGGCATGAATGGTTCTTTTAATCAAACTATGCCTAAAGTTGGCTTTCATCTTTTTGTCAGTTTAAAACATTAGTTAATTCACATAATGCACTGAGATATGTAAATAAGTAGTGTTATCTCCATTTTACAGATGAAGAAATTAAGGTAGAAGTGCAAAGTCAGTTAGTCAGGGTCACATCTCTTGAAAGAGGAAGAATATAGGTTACAAGAGTGCTCTAGCCCTTGGCTCAAACAATATGTCTAATTACTTTAATAAAGAAGAATAGACACTTATATGCACAAATTTTATTTTCAAAGCTTAGATACATGAAATAAATTACTCTTCTGAGACAAAAAAATATGTCTTAAAATTTGGTAATTTGCTAGTTTGTTCCAATGCTTTGTCATTCTTGCTGGTGCTAAATTGAGGTTGTTTAGCTTCACTGTAAAGTTCTTGCTGTGCCATTCACATAAAATGACAACCTCTTTATGATCTGTTATTTTCTCCCTATGAAGGTACTTACACATGCCAATTAAAACACTTTTTTATTTCTTTTTGAAGAAGTCTAGGATTTACTCTGTAAATTTCAAGTAAGGTTTTTGTCTCCATTCTTCTCTAATAAGATGACAAAATGGTGCTTCTTCCACTTTCCTTTTTTTTATAGAGCTACATCATGTTTTGTCCTGGATTGAGGCTGTTTGAAATACAAACATTTCAAATTTGTATTCAAATACAAAATTGAAATTTTGTATTTCAATTTCATGATTGAAGCCTTTCAGTAACAAATTTTGGGAATATAGCCCTACATTCTTGTTTTCTCTGTCTGAAAACTCATAGGAAAGAACTTAAAAGGAACCATCTACTCAGAATGCTCAAAGGGTTTTTAACAGATAATAGAAAAATTTTGTTTTTTGTTGTCTTCAAGCAAGTTGAAGACATAAAAAGAAATATTTTTGTTTACCTTAACACCTCTGCTTTCAGATAGTTTAGCTTGTGTCTTCTACACAGTCTCTGGTATGCACCAATCTGTCTTTGAGATTGTTTCTTGTCCTCACTCTTCTGAGTAGTGACACACAAATGACAAAGTGTACTGAAAAGCAAATCTCTCAATCCTCAAAGCTGCTTTAAAAGACCCCTTTCAGTTTATGCATGTTTGTTTTAAGAAACACAGCAGAAATACAGAATTCACAGTAATGTGAATTCAATGTGGCGGAATGTAATAATTTCCTTTGCTGGGCTTTTTTAGAGAATCTGAGAAAATAATTTTAGTTAATAACTTTTGGAAAAGTGGAATACAGTCTTCAGAGTTTTGTAGCTCAGCTTCTAATCAAAGATATGTCAGTTCTTTTTTTGGTGTCCTTTTGCCTTTTTATCCACTCAAAACACTGCTTGTTATCTATTCTGAACACATTGGTTCTCTGTCCAGTGCAGCAGCAGCAACATGGGAAAAAAGCATGGAGCTGAGAAACTGGAAGAACTCAGAAAGGAAGACAAATAAAGAGAAGTGTCACTGAAAATTTAAAATAAAAACAGGATGTGCACATGATGTAGAGGACGGCTTTCATGATACAGTGCAACTGTCTTGTAGCTGCCCGATTTGTGGTGTTGTTGCCAATGCTTTTTTTTTTTTTTTTTTTTTTTTTTTTTTTTTTAACGAACATAACGCAGCTCTAGTAAGTTTGTGTCTATTTCATGTGGAGTAAATTTAGACTAGATGAACTGAGTTTTTGAAGCCACTGCCAAATGAGGTGGTGATGATGGCTAGAGAGGTTTGGAGTTTGGGAATGCTTCTGACTGAAACACAGCACATACTGCATCATGCCTTTGACCATGATGCTTTAGACATGCTGCCAAGTGTTTCTAACAAGCGAGTGCTGTTACTGTGTTTTAATTTTCCTGTTGCATAGAGTACATTTCCTTTTTTGTTTTATAAACTGTGCTCTCCATGGTTTTTGTACCTCTGTAAACAGTTCTGACTATCTGATATGTTGGCAAAGTATAAGGGAATTTCATGCAGATTACTTATTGTTATATGATCTTATGCACTCCATACAGTTTTGGTAATATGGTCAGCCTGAGTACCTAACATATCCTAAAGATGTGAATAGAATTTTATTGTTAGATGTTAGCAAAACAAAAAAAACAAACAAAAAACCCCAAAACCCAACAACAAAACAAAACAAAGGGGCATTATTTATATCTTTTAAATGAGCAAAACCACAGTTATCAGTATGAGAGTCAGAGGGTATGTAATGATGTACCTTAACAACAGTTAGATCAAGATTTTCTAAAAACAAAAGTATAGTGTTCTGCTTTGTTTAGGGAGAACTGGAGTACTTTTTTAATAAAATTCAAAACCTCTAAAATTTAGTGAATGTTATGGAAATCTCAAAAAGTATTTCAAACTCCCCATACATTTATAGGTTGAAATTTTATCTCTTCAACAGAAGAACAATTACATTATTTTTACATTTGGAAATGGTCATATAAAGCACCACTGAGTCCATGCTATAACTTCTCAATTTTTTTTTGCTTTTTAATGCTGTTCTCTAACAGATCATGTAACTGATATCTCCATTTGAACAGTAAAGTGTCCCCTCCCTGAATGAGGTACCTGTCCTGTATCCTATCCATGTAATCTTATCTAGTAGTGATCATGGTGCAGGTTCTTGCAGACACCATAGGTACCTTTGAGAAGACAAAATTATGTTAATTGTGAATGTTTGTAACGGCAGAGGTTTATTATACTCAGCTTGAGGTATTTCTGACATACTGAGCTTTGGAAACACTGAGTATTTTTAATTTCACTGTTAAGTATTTGTCACTGTTCAACTTAGAGGCAGCTGCATATCTGTGGTGGACAACATGTTTTCTAGTGGGGTAAAACAATAGCAAAGTTTTCAATACCTTTTTTTTGGTAGGAATTTTTAAAATGCTGTGGTCTTTGCCCAGTAGCATACCATATCAGCATGCCGTACCACAGCTCTTGTAATGTTAATCTGGTCATCCACATCATAAGCAGTTTTGTCAGCTAGGAAGAATAGCATGGTCAACGCTGTGTGATGTGGTTTTGGCAACACTTCCGTTGTTCCTTCATGCTTATGCTTTCAGTAAAAGGTATCTCTTAACCCTGAAAAAAATATGCTAACCAGTAAGTGAAAATTTACTTCTTGTGGCTTGGCTACCTTAGTTACTATTGTGAATAACCTTCCTATGTTTGTGTTTGCAAGAGTGGTTTTCCACTCAGAAGGGTTACTGAGTCACCTTCTCAGCCTGTAGAACTTCTGTCTTTCTCCCCAACAACATGGCTTTGACAGGTCAGTTCAGTGCTGGGCCATCGTAGCAGTAGGAAAACTCTTCAGCACAAGTGATTTCCTGCTGGTGAGTAAATGTTATTGCAGAGCTGGAGATTAGGAATTGAAAAGAAAAGTTAAGGACCAGGAGCTCTCTCTTGAGCAAAGCGTTTATCTGAACACCCTTGCTGTTTCTGTTTATCTGCTACTTTTCTGGGTGGGCTTTTTTTTTTTTTTTTTTTTCCTTCTTCTGGTAAAAGAGTGAAGAATAGGTACTGAGTTCCAAAGCACTGACTCATGGGACCACAATGAGGCATTAGGATACAGCCACTTCCTACCTTTGTTTGAAATCAACCAAATGGCTCTGGCGGATGCGGCCCTCTGCTTCAGGGCTTGGTGGAAGGAAATGCTTTTCATCTTTATAGAGTATGGAAAGTTGCTCAGTGATTACTTTGTCCATCGCATGTGGCAAACATGTAAAAGGCTTTGCTGTGTGTTGCTATATACCTCATAGTCACCTGTGGCTCTGAGGTTATTTTGTCTTCAGGAAAAATATTTGCCAAGTTGTTAGAAAAGTGTGGCAAGGGAGATGAGATAATGAATTCTAACACTTGCACTCTTTCTGAGGCTGTTTTACAGGTGTGAGTAAAACAACCAACCTTTCTTTGAATCTGAGAAACATGGCAACAATAAGATGAAACTAAGCACAGAAAAAAAAATATTTCTTGCCTGAAGATTCAATGGTTGCTGCAAAAATAGGCTTTATGACTTCATGCTCCTATTTTCTGCACTGAGAACTTAACTCCACTTAAAGGGGTTTGTCATAATCTCTGAAAAGACAACGCATTTGCAGGTAGTAAGAGTCAATGCCTTAAACCCCCCAAATTTCAGGGTAGGTAACTCAAGGACTAAAAAGAACAATGACAACTGGAAGGTTAGGTGGTTGTTGTGTATTTATCTTTAGCCTTGAAATCCATTGAGAATCTTTCCAATATTTTTTCTGGGGTCTTTTATAAATGACTCTTGTGACCTTTCTTTTAACAATAGTAGGCATAATTTTTCAATTTTTTTTGTTTTGTTTTTAAACTGTGTTTAATTTGTTAGTTTAGTGATTTCAGTTACATCTCAGAGGCAAATTTCTTTTGTTAACTAGTGCCTTATTGGCATGTGAAGTTGGTGTTAGTAAACATATTTAAAGAAAAGGCAAAAAAGTATAATCTTGGAAATTCTCCAAAGAAGGGTTAGGAAGCAGCATACAGACAAATGCTCCTGCTTGGAACAAAATAGAAAAGGGTCTCTGGTTCATGCATTTGTCTGTATGTGTTTTTAGTTTTTGTTAAGCCAAAATTAAACACAGTAGAGTTCAGTGTTTGCTAATCACCATGTGTTTACTTTCTCTTCCAAAACTGAAGTTGCCAACCAATACATTTTCTACCCAGTGCTATGAATCTGTCTAAATAAACATGGGAAGTAGTAAAACAATAACACTATACGAAAATACGTCCTTATTCTCTACACAGAATCCAAAAATTTTTGTGAGGTTTAGCAGGAACAGAGAAATATGCATTATATGGGCTCTCCAGCACATGAAAAAATGATAACATAACATGAATTAAGTTCTCGAGAAAAGCATCCTGTAATTTACAGAGATGAACATTGATTGTTTTATATCATATTCTCCCTGTAATCCCTCTGAGCTTTCACATTTTGTGTTTCTTTTTGGTTTTATGTTAATGAGGAACGTGTCTTTCAGAGAGCAAATGATCAGTTCTGACTACTGTCTCAATCATTAAACATGTCCTTCAAAGTGAATTTTAAAAGGACTTCTGTCTCAGATCACAAAGGCAACAGCAGAAACATTGCAAAATCAGAACCATAGAATCATCATGGAATATCCTGAGTTGGCAGGGACCCACAGCAATCTTTGAGTTCTGTCTGTACACAGAATCACCCCAGAGTCACACCATGTGCCTGAGAGTGCTGTCCAAACACTTCTTGAACTCTCTCAGGCTGTAACCACTTCCCCAGGGAGCCTTTTACAGGGCCCAATCACTCCTTGGATAAGAAGCTTTTTTTAATATCCAGCCTAAACCTCTCTTCACACAGTTTCATATTTTTTCCTTCAGTCCTGTCACCATGCATAAGAGAAAAGATCTCAGTGCCTGCCCCTCTTCTTCCCCACAGAAGGGAACTATCCTGTGCAATGAGGTGTCCCCTCAGTTTCGTGTTCTCCAGTCTGAAAAACCGAGTGACCTCACATGACTTCCCCTCCAGACCCTTCATTGTCTTTGTGGCCACTCTTTTGATGCTCTCTAGTAGTTTAACTTCTTATATTGTGACACCCAAACCAGCCCTCAGCACTGGAGGTGAGGCTGCACCAGCTCAGAGCAGAGCAGGACAATCCCCTCCCTTGCCCAGCTGTGATGCTGCACCCCAAGACAGGGTTGGCCCTCCTGGCTGCCAGGCACTTCTGACTCATGTTAAACTTGCCACTGACCAGGATAGAGTCACAGAATCTCAGAATCAATTACGTTGGAAAAGACCTTTCAGATCATTGAATCCAACCTGTGACTGAATACTGCTGCATCAGCTAAGCAATAGTACTAAGTGCCACATCCAATCTTTTCTTAAACACTGTAGGGAACAGTGACTCCACCACCACCCTGGAAAGCCCATTCCAATGTCCAATCACTCTTTCTGTGAAGATTTATTTTCTAATGTCCAGCCTAAACCTCCCCTGGTACAGCTTTAGACTCTGTCCTCTTGTCCAATTGCTGGTTGCCTGCAAGAAGAGACTGACCCCTACAGCCTTCTTTCAGGCAGTCATAGAGTGATAAGCTCACCCCTGAGCCTCCTCCTCTCCAGGCTAAAATACATCAACTCCATCAAGAAGTGCTCCTCATAGCACTTGTGCTCCAGACCCTTCTCCACCACTGTTGCCCTCTCCAGACACGCTCCAGTATCTCAAAGTCCTTCCTAAACTGAGGGCCCCAGCGCTGAACTCAGCACTCACCAGTGCTGAGTACAGGGGGTCAATCCCTGCCCTGCTCCTGCTGGCCACACCATTGCTGGCACAGGCCAGGATGCCATTGGCCTTCTTGGCCACCTGGGCACAGCTGGCTCACGCTCAGCTGCTGTCAGTCACTACCCCCAGGGCCCTTCCCACAGCACTGCTTTCCAGCCTCTCTTTCCCCAGTCTCTATACACAACTATAGTTGCCCCATCCCAGGTGCAACTCATTTTCTTTAAGCTTCATAGAGCTGGTGATTGCACAGCCCTCTAATTTGTCAATGTCTCTCTGCAGGACTCTTCTACCCTCAAGGCAGTCAACACTTTGTCCAATTTAGTGTCATTGACAAAGTAACTTAGTATACCTTTGAGTCCTTAGGTAATGTTTTTTGCTTGTATGACCAGATAATGTTGGATGAAACAGTCTTCTGTGGGTGGCAGAAGAGAAGCTGGACCATACAGATGTCCATCTTTTCCCACCAGCCAAATTCAATTGATGCACAACATATTTAGTCTGTGCCAAAATTTATAATAACGTCAGCAGATAGTTCACAAATGGGTCAAAAGTAGCTTTTAGCCATCAGTTTTGTCAGTCACTGAGCTGGAGAAAGGGAGATGACCTTTTTCAATACCTCGTGCTGTGTTACAGACATTGGGTAGAAAATAAAGAACTATGTAAAATGCATGGAAGAAGACCATGATACAAAGTTTATCAAACCTAACTCCTCAAGAACATATGGAAACATTTTAGATCTCATGCAAAGGAGGAGACTTTCAGGAGTTCATCCCAGTGTGTGTAAAATTAAATAGGGACCTGTGCTTTGAAGGCCACCTGTTCTTGAGATGCAGTCCTGAAATGGCATTCTGCCCCGGGGACACTCCATGGTTGTCCTTGGCAGCAAGTTAAACAACTGCCTCTTTCCACCAACAAACCACCTACTTGTTCTCTGTAGATCTGATTTTTGAACCCCATCCAATCCGTGATACATTTAAGAGTTCATGTTTAAATTTTATGACTTTCCATGAAGGTGACACCTAGAACTTTCTGATGTTGCATTACATAATTCCTATACTTCATCTCTGGATTTTCTTTTGAAGTGCAGCTTCAATTACTAGTTCTGATGGTATTTCCTTTGTTCTAATTTTTTTTTTTGGTGGTGTTTATGAACTTCAATGCTAAGCAAAAATGCTTCTGTTGCAGTTGGGAGCACATCCTTTACTGTGAAGCACAACTGTCCTGTTAGTCTGCAGCCATTCAACCTGAAATAAACCCAGCAAGAGATATGAATTTTCTTACAATACTTTGTGACTAGGACACTCTGGCTTTAAAGCTGAGCAATTATCCCTGGGATGCCTAGGAGTCAGGTAGTTCACTGTTAATCACAAAGGGCAGCAGAAATGCTTGCCCAAGCCAAGCCTAGGGCTTCTCTTCCTTTGTCTAGCTGATACATTCCTCAGAAAGTGGATTCTGGGGGGACTGAGACTGAATAATAACAAAACTTACTGAATATTGTTTACATTGCTTAGATAATTTAGAAAATAAGGTAAATGTAGTACTGTTATCTGGAAAGCACTAAGCTTCGTCACATGGTCAAGGATCTTTCATTGCTTCATTACTTGTAAAAAAAAAAGTTATTAGAAAAGGTTAGGAGTTTTTTGTTGTTTGTTTGTTTTTCCCACATCAAGGAACCCTTACATTAGTAGAAAAATTAGGAATGTGATATTTGCACCTCTGCTGAAGAAGCTGTATGGATAGAAAATGTCTGTGAGGGCGCAAGGGCAGCAAAAGCATGAAGAGAGTGCACCTGTGATTCCTCTTGAATATTCAATAAAGATTTAAAAATATTTTTATTCATACTTTGAATCACAGTTTTCTATTACATGAAGTAAAATGGAGGCCAAGAAAAATGTGGACAAAATCTTGATGACACTTGATAAAAACAATACTCAAAACTCCTCCTTAGCCACCTTGAAAAAGTATATTTGAAAAATCTCTAGAAATTATGGTTGGGATCAAAATTTAATCACATTGGGCACTGTGCAAAACCAACACAGACATAATATCTGCCCTAAGGAGTTTATGGACTATTTCAGGGCTTGATGCCAGGAGAGGGTGTAGCAGGTAGTGAGAACAAGGAAGAGGTAGTAGTTCTAGGAACTTGTGACTATCCTGTCTTGATAGATAAACACTCTACTCAGTGTCAGCATCATTCAGTGAGGTTAAGAAGCTAACAAAAACACCATTGCATTTGGTAATCATGGCTAGTCATCTGTCTTGTGACAGGCCTGGTGAATTTATGAGACAGAGCTACTGTCAGTTCTATTCCTCAGATTTTATTATAGTCACTTTTGGGCAGGAGGTTTTGGGCCTCAGCTTACTAACTCCTTGTTTATGGTCTGGTTTTTGATATATCTACTCCTACAGAGGAGCAGTGCTGACATACATCTTTAGAACTTTTATTTCCAAAAGAATAATATTTTCATAAAACAGAGTGATTGAGGGTTTTCTTCTTCTCTTACAATTCTGGTAAGATGAGAAATATTTTTCCCATGCGAACATATCATTCAGTGGGAGTCAACTAATAAGCAAGCATACAGTATATCTGAAACAGATAAACCAATTTTCAGGGTACAGGATGCTGCATTCTTTAGTTGTTTTCAGTAACTCCCCTTTTCTTTGCCTCATCTGGGGAAGGATGCAGACTGCTGACAGATCATGAGCCAGCTCAGGAAGGCATTCTCTCTACAGGGCATCCTGAGGTATGTTCTCAGAGCTTATGGAAACTGAATACATGATTTATTGCCCTGGGCAGGCAGAAGTGGCTTGTTGTAAGAGGACCCATTGAGGAGAGGTCACAAATTCTGTGTGGAAGTGCATAAGATGCTACAACAGAACTGTGCTGTAACCACAGGAATGTTACCATATCAGACAGGATTCAGTGGTCCAGGTCCATGTACTTAGCTCTTGGTGCAGCACTCCATGTTTGATAGCAGCGTGCAAAGAACACATTAATTGACAGTTAGAGAATAACCTGCCCATAGGGGAAGTTGCTTTCTCAGCTCAGGCAATTAGTGGTTTTCTTTTGCCTTTTAGCAGGAGTTTGTATACTTTGTCTTTAGTGAGCAAGCAGTTCTGCTAGCTGAATAGCAGCTTTCACGTGGCTGTGGGAAACTTTGTAACCCTGGTGTGACATAAACAGTAAAATCTGCCTTTTAACCAGTAAGGCCAAAATGTACTGCTTATTATTGATGTAGGGATTTTAGTCTAGTCTATGATGTAGATATTCTAGTCCTTGGGGTTGTGGTACTAATCAGTAATTGAGACCAAGGCCTTCCATACCTAACCCTTTCTCATCAGATATCTCACTGAAATATGCATCTCAAACACACCTACTTCCACAAACCTAGTATAGTTTGGCAAAGTATGTTATGTCACTCCTTTGGGAAAACATAAACAGGGCTAAATATCTCATGAAAATGAAGTTTTTCCTAAAATCGAGAGTAAAAATTCTTTTTTTTTCTCGATTTTTAGACTCCCAGCTTGTTTACACTCTTATTTCATTATATGCCTTGTACTTTTACTATTTGAATGCTTCAAATATCTGTTGACAATCACCAACTGGCCTTTGAATTCCACAGCTGCAGTCAAGTTACTGGACCTAAATTTTCAGATTGATTTTAATTTTCATTAAAATTTATAGCTACCTCACTATTATTGCAAGATCATGTAAAAAATACATTTTCTCTTTGTCCACATAATTAAAGAGGTAATATTGGTTGAGTGGTTCTGGGGGACAATGGCAAATGCAGAGTTAAACAAATTACCAGTTTATGTTGAACTGAACATTTAGTGTTGATGGATCCTTAATCTCTAAACAGATGGTTTACCACAGTCCCATTGTAGTTCAGAAGTACCTCTTGCATGAGAAAATGCAGTCATGCAGAAACTGTGCAAACACTATTGACTTGCCCACTACTTGCTGCTGCTCCTTTTCTTTCTCTTCCTCCTCCTTTTTTTTTTTTTCTTTCTTTTCAACAGAATGCAGAGTTAGTTTAACTTTCATGCCCATAATGCCTTTTGGCCTTTTTACCTAAGATTTCTGTTTTGCTTCTAAATTAAATTAGTATGATGGATATGATGAACTCAAAGGCCTTCAGTATGAACTGATTATGAACTAATTTTCAAATGTGACTGGTTTTTTACTATCAGAGGACATTTCTTTTGCTTCCCGTAACTTCTCAAATCATGACATTTCAAATTCCAGAACTCCTGTAATACTATAATTTGTGAACAAGAGAGAGGAGAAAATAGAGATATTTTAGTTCCTGCTTTTGTTAACACATTTTTTTTCTATGCAGAAAAAGAAAAGGGTCTCATTACTCAAAGCTGAGGATCTGCCAGCTTGTAAAGTATTCCTTTTCATATAAGGAAGATTAAGTTTGCATTTTATGCAAGTTCCCTAGTATGCAGCTTTGTCTCTTGTCATACATCACATAATTACTGCATTTCACCACCAGCAATCATTCTTAAGTTAAAATCAGCTATAAACCTCTCATTAGTAAAAAAATAAGACAATGAAAGTAGGATGTACACCTTCAACAAGAGAACCTACTGTTAAGGGAGTTAATCTCTTCATTGCACAATAGATGAGAAAAAATAATTTTCACTTAGGGCTTTTTTTCACATGCAATCAAAATTGTTTGTGATAACATATCTGCTGCCAAAGGCTTCATGAACACAGAGTGTTTTGCAGATGGGGTTGATCTTCCTTCTACACTGCATTGAAATAAGGTATTTTTTTAAATCACAGCAGTTGACCAGATTTTGATGCTTGTAGTATGGAGAGTGGAGAGCTTCTCCATGTAGAGGGTGTTTTACAGGGGGTGGCACACCACCTATTTACAGCCTCTGCCAGGATAAAGTATGTTTTATGGACAAGGAAAAGCCCCTGGTCAGACCACATTTCCTCTAAGAAGTTTTGTCCTGAACTGTAACTAGAGCATGGAGGCTGATATTGGCACTGAGAATGGTTGTTGGCAAGCATGACATTATTTTGTGCCAGGCAGAGACTTGGAGTGCCTTCTAGGTTATTGCCTCCTATGTAAAACCATATTCTCTTCCAATCCAGTTCCATCAAGCCAAAAGATGAAGAACTAGGAAACTAGATGTTTTTTCTTGTTGCCAAAGCTTTCCAGAGTTAAGATGAAAGCATTAAAAAATTCAGTATTCCATGTTCCAGTGGGAATTTAATTTATGACATCCTCCATGTCATGTCAATGTTTAAAATAGCATTTTTCTGTAGAAGGCTTGCTATGGGATCACTGGCACCTGTGATGGATGGAAGAAGCTGGGAGTGAGGAAGGAAAAGGTTGCCGATCCATTACGCTGCAGAATGATATGAGGACTGAACTGTGTTCAAAAGTAGTACACCATCACGTATCATAAAGTGTATAACATCCATATTCTGCTCATGAGACCACTGCACAAGATAAATGTCCAGGAGTATTTTATCTTGCCTTTGGAACTCACTCAAAATTTGTGTTTTGTGTATGCAAAGGGAAGAAAGGTCATCTAAGTGTCTTGGTGTCCTGGCATGAATACAATAGAAATATGTTCAGGTGAGATTTTCAAAATTGACTATTGATTTCAAAAGTAATGCTATGGCAATGCAGCCAGGTCAGTAGAGAATGCTTTTCAGAGCCCTATTCTTGTACCAGAAGATGGGTAGGCTAAATACACCTGAAAATTCAGGAAATGGGGTTCCTGTGCATGCCGACCCAATGTTGCACAGGTGCTTTGCAGAATTTTCTTACATGACTTACAATAGAAGTAAATAACCAAACAATTTTCAGGTAGTTTTTCAAAACTTTCTAGCACCAGAGATATCTTGTTGCATTTAAAACCTCTGAATTTCAAAATCAAAATTAGAGGACAAATAACATCTCTTGTTAAAGTAGCATATGAAATTTAGCCATGCCAAATTCCTCCCCTGCCTCCCCCAAAAACAGCTAAAAAACCTATTAAACAAGATTTTTTTTTCCACACAGTATCAAATAGGATTGAACTACAGCAAAAGAAACCCCAAAAAACCTGAAAGTGTATAATAGTAATTATAGTAACGATGAAAGATTCTAAATAAATTAGTTCTTCCAGAAGCCATCCATGAGAAACTTCAGTGGGAGCCAAACCACAGGCACTTTTTTGCCTCTTTGAAACATTTAGAGGGAATGCTTTCCAAAACAGGGATGTGCTTGAGGGGAAAATAAGAAAAATAAGAAAAATAATTTTGTTAACCAAAATAAGTAGAATTCAAAATTACTTTTGGAGCTTTCCCTTTCCTATTGAGAAAAAACAACAGGAGGCAAAATGTTCCCAAACTAAAATTCAGTTCATATGTAAAATACACTTGCCATTGCAGAGTCCTTTTGCAGTTGCAGAGTAGGAATGTTCTCTGAAATTCCCTAATTTTACTCTTCCAAGTAGTGTGACTTGCTAATTCTACTAGAACTCTTAGTGAATAAGAATGCACGTGAAGTTGGCTCTTTCAGGTGTGTGTGGTTTATATCTTAGAGTTACAAAGTACTTTACAGAGAGAAATATCAAATAAAACCAACTACATTGCACTAATGATGTTTCTCCAGGCTCTTTGAGCTTAATTACTGTAACCAGTAGCAAGTGCAAATATCATTTCAGTGTAATAGGTTACCTCAGGCCCAATTAGCCTACAACTAGCACAGAAATCACAGAGTCAAATTGCTTGGTCTCCAGTTAAGAGGCTCACTGCTTTTTCAGGAAATTTAAATCCCCAAGTGTTACATAAGCCAGCATCAACTTGCCTTCTAAATGTGGGCACTTATATTTGGGATTCATCAAAATCTGGGTAGCAGTTATTTCTTACACCATATTTATGAATAATGACAAGACGCTGCCAGCTGGTATGTGTAAAGTCGTCTAGACCAATCTAAGAGCAGTATGTTTTTGCATTTTTTCTTATGGCAGCTTTGAGGGCCAAGGAGGCAGACTGGATAATTTTCCACTGACTGCTAAATGACCTCAAAACTCTACAAGAAATAATGCCTGCAAACACTACAGCTTTAGCAGCTGTGACAGAAATACTAAAAAAAATAATAAAATTGGAAGGCCATCAGCACTTATGCTCTAGGACTAATGTTGTCTTTGAGAAAAAGGAAGTTTTCTACCTAGGTCTAATATTTCATAATTTTGCAATGGGCAAATTGTAAATTATCATCACAATTACATAGTGCTGATCACTTTTTGAAATATGATCATGAGTTAAGACTGGGAGATGCGACCTAGTGGGGTAGGCAGTTGTATCTGCAGTGCATTCTGCAGTGTTCCCTAGTAAAAGACTGAATGAAGGAATTTATTAAGTTTGTTTCTCTTTTGAAAACACATTTATTGACATCTTTTCACATGCATTTCTTTTCTGTCTTGTGGACATGTTGAATTCTAGGTATCTGTGCAGTTGTGTGATATAACTGGGGGGCTTTCCCCCCCGTACTTTTTTTCACTAGAAGGGAGAAGTCCTGCAAACAACCAGCATTCAAGCTGCTTTTAATTAGGGTGAGCACCCTAATCAAAATGCTGGATTCTGAAAGGGACAACGTGTGGCAATTTAGAAAAGACAGGAAAAATACGAGGTGAGGGAGATATGGGATGAAGAAGACTTTTATGAACGAGAAATTTTTTTTGTATGAGAAAGAAAAAAGACAAAGGCAGAAGAACTGTAAAGGAAAGTTAGATTATTGTAAGATGCCTAATTTTTTCCCTGAGGCATAAATGTTTTGACATAGACATCAACTCCATCTCTAGATGGGAAGACTCCAGCTGATACCATGAATACCACAAAATGAATTCTCAAATTATTCTTAATAAAAATTACCTATAGCTTTATTGGGAATATCCTTGTCTTTATGTGTAATAAATATTCAATTCATGCTGAAAAAATAATTCATAGGTTAGCATTTTAGGGAGAAATGTTTGATAATGATCATAAATATCACTCATAGATCTGTAAATAGCATACAGCCAGTTCCCCTGCGTGATCCCTTGAACAGTCATATATACTATTATTTTAAAAAAGATTTCTGCATGTGGTAAAAACATTAAAAGTAGAATGCACACAGCTCATGCTAATATTTTGTCACTCTGAGGACTTACCTCTCTCTCTTTCAATTTTTTTATTTTACTGTGTATTCATGTCTAACAAATGCACATTTAAAGAAGATTGAGTTTAGCCATGTGTAGTAAAAAGATATAAATCTACTAATCTGCTAAAAAAAGTGAGAAAAAGACATAATTCTACTGTTTTCTCTCTCAAAAGAGTTTGAAAACATCTGTTGAAGTTTCCATCTCTTGCCCCACTCTGCTACCATATTGTAGAAAAGTGAATGAGTTTATTTTTTATTTTGTTTTACACCTGGATACAATGAGTTGCTGTGGGGAAGATCGTGACTCTCAGAAGCATCTAGACAAACTGTGACTCATTAGACATTCCTGAAGTGTGGTGAAATGGAAAAGTCAATGGAGTGCTGTAATAACTGGGTATAAGTTATGCAAACCCAGTTAAGAGTATAGTGTTGAGGGATTAGCATTATGTAGTATACTTTCGATTTAATTAATGAGATGATGCCACTCCATCCTACAGTGGTATTTGTAGAGAAATGAATCCCCTATCAATATGCATGTTTAGAGCTCTCAAGGCAAAAGCACAGCTTACTCAGCAAAAAGAAATTGCATTTCTCTTTGGAAAAGAATGGACCTATCTGTGGCACTGCATAAATACCCTTGTTCTTGTTTTGCAGTGAACACTTGCCCACATCTCCAGAAGATGCACTCATCCATGTTTAGGGAAAGGATGCTAAGATTCTGCATTTCTTGGGGAACTGTATAGATGGAGGGAGCAGATTGTCTTCTGTGCTGTCTGCTGTCTGCTCCGTATCCCTGTCATGCCTTCTCACTCTTGCTTAACCTCTGTTTTTCATTGGGAACCTCAGTCTCATGACATTTTTCCCATTGTGGAGACTCCAGGTTTCTTGTCTGACCACTAGAGTGGATGGGTCTCATTGCATCCTCTTCCTGTGCTAATCAACAAAATGTCATTTACATTTTTAAAGTTCTCTTCTCCCAGAAACAAGAATGAGAACACTAAGTAGATCCAAGATGAGAGAGGTATGGCAGGAAAATAGCTTCCACCAGTTTCTGCCCTCTTTTTCCTTCACCACCAACTGGAGCTGCTAAGAGGCATAAAAAAATAGGAGAGTCAGAGAAAAGTTTGAGTAATTCAGCTGGTCAGAGAAGGATTGGTTTTCACAGGTGTTCACATACATTTTTTAGTTTGTTGTGGTTTTTACGTGCAAAGTTGTGTTTTGCAGGGCTGGTGGTCTAGGAAAAGTATGACCCTGCCCCGTTTTGCTTCTCTGATGAGACGTAACAGTCTAATGGCAGTCGTAGCTGCTCTGCACATTGCTCTATCTTGTGATTTTAGAGAGCATCCGTAGATAAGCTATTCTTCTGGAAGGCCTCTTCCATTTCTGGTAAATGGTACATGAAGCTGTCAGCAACATTGAAGACTCTGGCTCCCCTCCTGACTGACATCAGATAAGTTTTGGGCATGCAGTGTTACCATGTACATGCCAGGAATGGCTAACAAAACTGTCAGAGACTAAGTAGATTAAATTTTAGCAAAGCTACTTACTGTGGCTTGTGCCCAGGCTGTACCTCAAGAAGTCTCATCTGTAAAAGACACTATTTTTAACTAGTGAGAATTTTTGTCAAGTCTGAGAATTTGAGAATTTCTTTCCATGGAGCTCATCTGAGAGTGGTAAAACAAGAGCTGACACCATCTTTCTGTAACACAAACATCATTACAGGAACAAAAGATGCATTTTTTCCTTTGTTATGGAAACAAGTCTATACTATTTAATACAGGATTTTTTCCTCCTACTATTTTTCATAGACTGGTTGTTGTTGTCCGCATTAAGATGATCATTTTCTTTTGCAACTATTCCAGCATTCCAGACTTCTCACTGCAATCACTAAATATATAGTAACAATTTTAAAAAACTCATGTAAAATAAAAAAAATTAAAAATTGAGAAAGATCTTGTCCTTTATTTTCAGTGCAGATCAAGCGCCTTCACTCTTTTTTGCTTAACACTAAAAAGAAATACAGGCAAATAAAAATCAAATAGCAAAAAGCCCAGCCAGACTGATCTACATTTACAGAGCAATGGTCACTTGAAACTATGCCATGCTGGGAGACATGATTGTTCATCTGTGTCCTTTATATCATTGCAAAGGAGAGACTACTCAGAATGGACAAACTCTGTGCTCCATTTCAGAAAACAAATTGTTTACTTACAGTATGAAAACATACCCAGGGTAATAATGTTTTTGAGATCTCTATCCTCTCTTACAGCTTTCTATGCCTGCACATTGTGGGACTGGGTATTATAATTGAATATGGTATTTTTTGGGAAGATGAACATGTCCTGTGGTATCACATAAATTTTTCCAGAAGTCAACTGGGGGAAATTTTCAAAAACACTTTTCACAGACAATCTTCTGCTCCCCCTCAAGGTGGATGCTGGTAGGAAAAAATACAGCAATTTGACTGTTTTTTCCTAAGAGCCCAAACAATAGAAGCACTTCAACCTAGATACGTGTATCATACCCAACTTAAATTTCAATTCAATTTCTCCAATATACAGCACATTTTGTTCAGTGGCAAGGTTGACAGATATGTTATTACAATTTGCAGATTGTTTTCTGTATGAAAGTTAATTTTTTGGAAGGCTCAGGTGGAATATCTTTCTTTTTGCCTAAATTAGTCCACTGGGCTCCAATATAACAACTCAGAAGTTTAGATGTGTATTCAACAATACAGATTAATTAGTTAGGTTTATAAACTGTGGCATCTGTGAGTTGTGTGTGGCTTAAAAAGCATATCTCAGAGGTGGCTGACATTCAGCTGTGTGTGAAATGCAATTTGCGGACCAAACTTTTCATTTGTCTAAAGAAATTTGCTTTAATTCAAAAGATGTCTGTAGAACTATTCCTGGTTTACTTTGGAGTTACTGAGAGATGCCATTCACTTCAGAGACAAAGTACATGAACAAATATTAAGTTCTAAAAAGTTTTGGAGCCACAGACTTTGTTAGCCATTTTAGGATGACTGTGTCTTCTCTCATTTTCCATCCCAGGCAGTGGAAAATCTTTAGATAACCAGGTTGCTGGAGGTACTTTGATTATAAAGGGTGTGAATATATTTCATACAATAAAAACAAATTAGTTGTATTTCCAGATGAGCAAATGAGCTTTTGAAAACTATCTTATATATTTAAATAGAAGCTGTCTTTGCTGCAGATATATGTCATTGCTGCTTATGGATGAAATGCTTGGTGCCCAGTGGCAGCTAAATCAAAGAGAATTTGACATAATTGTATCAAAGTTATTTTGTAAGCTCTTGTAAGCTTTTGTAGTAAGATCTGTTGGGTTTCCCCCTTGGCCTCAAGAACCCATCTATTTCACTACTTGGCATCCTCTGAAGATACTGCTAATTTTCACATGTTTTGTGGTTTTGTAGTGTGGCAAAGTCCCACTAGGTGCTAGACAAACAACTTCTGTTTTTGTGATTTAAGCCACATTTGCACTGGGCTGTCAGAGGTAAAAGATTAATACATCATTCCAACTCATTAGTTGGTTGTCCCTCCCAAATCCTTCAGGGAGGTTTGCACTGGAAATTTCATGTAACCTTCAAGTTTTTAGTTTGAAATAATCATCAAAATACCCAAAACTATTACTACAGCATCAATGAACAGTCTGCGGCATTTTAGTTGTTTTGCTAAGGAGTGCACAGTCTTTTGTTCCCCAAGTTGTTTTCCGTTTACCGTTCCTTACAAAAACCTCTTCAATATGCTGTTTTTTCAGAATATGTTCTTAATCAAAAAGTACATATTGATGTTTTACGATAAGGCAAGAGGAAAGATTGGCCACACCTTAAGGAAAATGCTCTAATTCTACAGCTTACTCGTTCCCTTGCTTGGAAAATCTTGTTGGCTCTCAAAATATTCAACACCATTCAAATTTGCCTTTTGCTCTCAAAAGGATGCAAAACACTAAATCCCTTCTCCAAAACCAAATGCTTGTAATGTTATGAAAAGGGAGAACAGATGGTAGCATAAAGCTTAAGGGGAAAGTATAGCACTTTAATTCAAATTGTTTGACAGAGCTAAAGACAGCCACTTAGTTACCAATTGCTTAAGTTATTTGTGCTCCTTTGTGTAAAAGAAGAAAACAAGGAAATTAAAATGTTTTGTACATTCAGAGAGAAAAGGGTAAGATAAGGCAAAATGGTCGTTTATTTGATTATGCTGTTTGCTAAAAGTAATGCCCAAAATGTGATGGATCTTACTAAGAAGTCTTACAGAATCATTAGAATAATTGAAAACTAATTGTATAATAAGTTATCATGTAATTTTGGTTTCACAGTGGGCAAGTTTGCCCTGTTACAATGTGATAGCCTACTAGTAAAATACACAGAGCTTCATAACTTCGAACCTTTTGGTATTTTCCTTCCACTTTTAACTAAATTAGTTTTGCAGTTTCTCAGGATTTAGATTGTGATTCAGTGCATTAACTTATCCCCATGCTGCTTTGATTGAACAGCAAAGCATCCATTACCAATGCCATATCCAAAGTGACGTTTCCATACAGACTGCCTGCTGTTTCATTCATAACCACAAGGCAGCCCAAAATGACTTTACTTCTTTTACAACTTGCAAGGAGTTAATGGACTGTGCTGGCCCCCTGCCAAAACCTTTAAGAAACTTTATTAATGTGCTATGAGGCTGGGACACCATAGTGCGGGATTTTATTGGTTGCTCATTTTAATGAATAAAAATATGTATGCACAATTAAAACCAGGTTTTCAAGCAATTGCCTTCTAGTAAATGTTAAGTCTTTGACGATGATATTCCTAATGTTTGCTAATGACAGTTTTGCATATTTCTTCTCATAATGCAAAACTTTGCCCTGCATGGATATTAAATTTGTGTTTTGAATTCTCTTTTCCATGCTAGCACCACCTTTTGCCCTCAGAGTACTCCTTTCTCATGCAGAAAAAGTATTGAAAATTTCTGGTTGGACTTTACTGTAAAAGACAGTGAAGGCTACATGGCTGTGGAGACATTGTCAATCTGTGCACACTATAGTAAGAGCTAACATAGTGTAAATGGCTTCAAAATTAATGCCAGAAGTCAGTTACTGGTAGGCTGGTTGTCTGATGTGATTTAATTGTTATTCTGCAAACATTTGTTCTCAACAGGCGATGGTTCCTCTGACCTGTCTTTAAAATTTAGGGTTCACTCAAACAGTGACATAGGTAAGACTAGGTAATACTCCAATTCTAATGCCTGGGCACAAGGACAGAGAGATATGTGAACACTTTTTTTAAAAGAAGGCTGATTCATTACTTTTCCTTCCATCATTAAAAAATAAAAGTGGAAACTCAGAGTCCCTATTCACTAAAAAGTATCCCCATTTCCAGTCCCTGGATGCTATTTTCTAAAGCCTACAAATACTATCAGAGAAAAAAATCATCATAGAGTTAATGAAGATAACACTAAGAAATACAGAAAGGCATGTGGAAATGAAATTTAGTAGGGGATGGAATGAAGAGTTAGTAGCAAAGCAGAGACTTTAAATAAAAATGCCTCCATCTGTTTAAATAGTTTGTTATATTAACACATGTTGACAACTGTTGAGTTCTCATAAAAGTTTCCATTCTGTTGTCAGGCCTCTCATTTGGACTTGAAAATTTTAAAGCTTGGTCCCTTACAAAGCAGTCATGCCTTGCATGTAATTTAAGCGAAGAAGATGGCAATGGTTTGCATGTACAAGGAGACTCATGAAAGACAGCCCTTGGTATCAAAAGAGAATGTTCTTGTGACTTTTGTCACAAGATGCTTACACTATTTTCCTGTGACAAATATGTGGAGATAGAAAAACTGTATGCTGGGGACTCTTACTGAAGAGTGCTACAGTGATTATTTTAGGTTTGTGGGTGATGCACACAGTATTTTTGTAGGAATAGCACTTCAGAATCCCAGGTGTAGTTCAGCCTACATTCCTCCTCCCTTTAGCCTCTAACAGAGTAACTGTGTGCCTGACAAAACTGAAGCTGGCCATGAGCATATGTAATTAGTTAACAATGCTCTTAAGGAGATGCTGCAGTTGGTAGATCCTCTCCAGTTGGAGGTTTGGATTTAGGAACGTATTTTCTGTATAAAAGGAAGGAACTCTTATACTAATAGAGATTCTGTTTGCAAAATAAAGACTTTTGGTTTAATTTTGCACATACATATGTGCCCAGGTGCTGAATGAGTATCAGGACAGCACGAATATTTAAGATATTAGGTTTACTTGATGCAGAACTTTAGGAAAGTACTGCAAATACTAAAATGCATATGGGTCAGAGAGCAAAAAAATGAAACATATTGCCAACACTGATTGTGACACCTTGACTTACAAGGATCTATCCATGCAACTTTCTTTTTGCATATAGCTTTGTATACTTCAGGCAAGATAGATTAGGAACCTCTGGATGTTGTAGAATAAACAAATAATAGATTGATGCAAAATCCAGAATTATATTGTGATAACTTTTTCCCCTTCATGCTTTAGAGTGAAGTACACAATTTAGTGTTCTCTTCCAGGAGATTTTTATGAGATTTAGCTATAAATTCTAGCCATTAGCTAAGAAATACAAGGAAAGTGGAGGTATTATTCATAACACTTATGTAAATCTGAAACATCTTTAGTAGTGCTCCTAAAAGAGGAAATACTCAGAGTTTTCCTGTCTTGAAAATTTTCAACTAAAGGAAGATCATGTAGGAATAAGTGTAAATAATAAAATACATCTTGATCCTTTTTCCTTTGACTACTTCAGGAAGCCATATACCAGCAAAAATGTGATCCAATTGGTAGAACCTTTCTAAATACACAAGTGGAACTGCTAAGATACTAAAATACTCTGATACTGATAAGATACAAGGATGTTTCCTACAGCATTAAAAGTATAACATAAATATAATGAAATATTTTTTAATACTGTAAATGGAATTTCACAGTCATTTTAAAGCTGGAATAGGTAAAATTTGTTCACTTTGGATTTAGTAAACCAGTTTGCCAGTAGTGTGCAGAACCTAGGGACTGGGGATGCAATCTCATTTTCTTACTGCTTACAGCATGAAGGTGCTGAGTTACCTGCAAGCATATAGTCATCTTTATCCCAAGTCACTGGCCTGGTATCAGGATGGTCAGATAAAGTGACACCCTGGAATTTAAGCTTGACAAAGCTGTTGTTGTACATCTGGGTTTTGTCTCTCATAAATGAACAGAATTGTATTCTTGAGCACTTTCAGTATTTCTTTCAGTCCAGGGGAAGTTTTGGGATTCTCAGTAAGTGAAGTACTCAGTGCATCCATAGAGGAAAATGGCCTGTGTTTTTTTAGTGTTTTAAGTAAAAGTGCATTGTTAGCTCAGTGAGGATGAGAAATGGGGAACAGGTAGATATTTATCTTTAAAATGCATATGTGTCTTTGAAAGGAAGAAGAGTGGCACAATATTTACAGAATGAAGCTTCATCTGTAGAGGATGTAAGCAGCAGATAAGATGGAAAGTGGTGTGATTTTTTGAAGATGTCCCTTTGCATGAGAGACTGATAAACATAGTCCCTTGCTAGTTTTGTCCCCCTTTTTTTTTCCTTTTTTTTTTTGAGAGAGAGCAGTTTAGAGATACACTTATTAAATATTAATGGAAGAGATGCTCTTTGGAACCTTAACCTCAGCTCACTG
Organism: Ammospiza caudacuta; assembly: GCF_027887145.1. NCBI lineage: Eukaryota > Metazoa > Chordata > Aves > Passeriformes > Passerellidae > Ammospiza > Ammospiza caudacuta. Next base: position 37,362,522 of record NC_080632.1, read on the forward strand.
GGACCTTACAAGGACATCAGTATTACACAGCTGTGTGACTTCGACCCTGATTACTAATTAAACAAAGGTGAAAGTCACTTAATTCAGAAGCATATTGAGTGGACATAACCATCAAAGTGAATGCCCTCTCTGTTTAGCGGTACAAAAATTTCTCAACAGAGTAGAAAGGATTAGAAATGAAATATAGTTATATAAATAATTGACTGGGGTTGATCTGAAGTCTTGTGATGTAATGTGGCCACGGGAAAGAAGCATTTAATGGATCTGTTGACTAGCATTTTCACAAAAAGCTCATGTTCAGATGTTTTTATTTAATGATAGTTGATAGGGATGCTTAGGACTGTAAATAGATAGGGGCAGCACCCACAAGACAAGCTTTATATTAACTTAGTGTCTGTAAGATTGTGATTCTTCTACTAATGGAATATTTTTTCTTGTGTGGACACTTCCTATTTTATTTTTTAATTCAAAGCAATGCTAAAATGCCTGTAGAGTTTTATCTTGTAAAGACAATTCAGTGAAAACATCATGATGCATTCAAGTGTCAGTTGTCATTATCCAAACCACCAGAATCTTGTGAAACTGTCCAGCAAGACATAGGAAAGCAGTGAAATGCTTTTGCTTTGGTTGTGCACAGTTATGGTTAGAGCAGAGTACAAGGCCTAAGGAATCTATCAATTTACATTTGTCATGACATTAGACACAATGAAAGAACACTGTTCTGTCTGTTATATAGACCTGGGAGAGAATAGTTACGGTTTTCTAATTCTGTCCATGGCTGGCATATCCTGATGAGGCAGTCCACCTTGAATAAAATAGAGGCAGTTGCAGCAAAGGCTTGAGATGTTTGGAAGGGTTTTTAAAATTTTGCTGGTAGCTTGGAAAAGACAGTAATTTTCTTTAAAAGCTGGCAAATGCAATCAGTGTGAAAGAGGTATAAAGTGTCTGGGGCTTTGCTGGCGCCTTGTGCATGAGCACAGAGTAGCTGTGCTTTGCAATGTCCCAACGTGTCTGCTCCTGGCACAGGGGAAGCATATGACGATTTGTGCATAATTTAAAACAATAAAGTAAGCTTCCCTTCAGGAAACCCCTCCTCCCCCTTTTCTCCCCAGTTATGGTATGTGTGGAGCAGTCAGCATGTCTTTTAGCCCTCTGCTGTGCACAGTGTACTGGTGAGCTTGGTGTGACTGACCTGCGGTGCCAGGTCCCACTCTTGTCTGGAAAACCAACTCCTTGCCTCACTTAAAACAATCTGATGGTTTTAGAACCAGTTTTGACTTTTGCCCTTCATGCAGGACAACACTAGATCGTCGACATTTCGGGATAACTGTTTGGCAGCCATTTTAGATACTGCCTGTGCTGAGAGCTCTCTGGCTGCCAAAAAATGCAAACACTCTGTGCCAAAACACTCTTGGCAGTAGAGATAAACTTTGCAGAGATACACAGTCCAGAAATATCTTATAATTACAAAGCACAGGGGGCAGAATGTTTTTACAATACAGCTGTGCTAATGTAAACATTTAATTTGGCAGCCCTCTCCGCCCACTTTTCAATTAACCGGGTTTATGCAGATACTTTAGGTCTGCAATAAACTTTATTGCTGCTTCTCTTAGAGTACAGTTTATGAAACACAGATCTGAAGTATTTTGGGGGCTTTCTATCCATTTAGCGAGGCACATTGAAAATGTTAGGCTGTTGTAAAGGGAAGTGTCAATTCCTGTTTTAAAATGCCTTAGCTCTGGCTTCACTAAAAGCCTTTGCTTTAAAAGTATATATTAATTGGGGCCTGTCTCCTTTGTTTTTCCCAAAGCAAGTAACAGGATATTAATAGGAAGAAATGAAATCACTTAAAGAGCTACAAAAGGACATTTGTGCTGGTGGTGATCATTAGAAAAGACAAATGTTCCTGGTATTGCAAAATGGTGTTACAGAGAATAGCTCTGAACAGCAGTCTTTACAACTATAATTGCAATAATTGTGTGATAGCTGCAGTAATTGTTCTCATGGAGTAAAAGAAAAATAATTTCCTATCACAAACATTATTCAGCCTTACATGGCAAAAGCAGCTAAAGAGCCTTTCCTGAAAACTCCAGAATGCTGGAGGTTGCAGTATTTTATAATGGCATGAGTTAATTTGCGTTGTGAATTGCTTAATGTTTTATAATATAAAAAGGCATATTAGAAAAAATATTTTCATTGACTATCAAATAAATTAAAGTAACTCTCTCTAATAACTTTTGCATTTTGTGGGAATGAAAAGCGTGACTTTGAAAGGCCAAAAGGTGGAGTCCTTCCTCACAGTCCCTCCCCAATTTTGAGGGGGATCAGACCATGTCAGAGGGGCTGTCCCTGGTCTGGAGGGCTCTGTATTCAGGAGCTAGGCAACACAGAGTAAGCACAGTCACAGGATCACATTAGCATGCTCCCTAGGGATGCCAGACTTCAGGATTTAAAGGATCACTTCAGTTTGGAGAAACTGAGGAGTAGGACTGATTGTTGGTTATTTTTTTTTGGAAACTATGTTGAGACTTTAGTTATGAAACTTGGATGGGCAGCCAAAAGAAGCTGTCTTGTCTACTTTAATTTTGACATTTATATTTCCAGGCCAAGCCACTTATTTCTGATAATTATGCCATAGCAGCAGCAGAATGAAGGCATTCGATAGTCTCACTGCAGTCTGGATAAAGGTCTCTGCCCCACAGAGCATTCAGCTTTGGTTTCCCTGTGTGTGGGGCCAGGATGTGGCGGTGTGAGGCAGTGGGACGACTGGCTAAGGACAGCAAAGTGCCTTTACAGTTGACGTGCAGAAACTTGTTGGGGACTGTTGTAGTATTTTTGCTTTAATCTTCAAATGAAGGAAGGTATGCAAGTAGATACAAAAGTGAAAAGATTGAGGGCATACTTTACCAGAACGTTTTTAAATGGGTGTGTTATGGCCCAAAAAATGTTTAGTGAAATTAACTACATAAATTTTTAATGGATTCCAGAAATTTAGCTACTTAGTATGAGTGAAAGGCAATCAGAAAAACAAGAGCTTCTTCCAATTGATTTGCCTTTTCCCAACTTTCATTGGAATTAATCTTAAATGCATTTTTTAAAAAGTGAATTTACGTGTTTATACTAGATATCATAGAAATGTGATTAAGTTACTCAGTACTAAAGCATAACAGCATAGATATTTAAAAAACTAATTGAAGAAGGTCAGCAAAAGCAGATGCTAAACACTAATGACATAAGCTAGGACCAGGTTGTAGTGTTAATTCTATCTCTGCAACCTGTTGAGCTATAAAGATTAGCTGTGAGGAAGGGAATTTAGTTTATTTATGGATCCCATACAATTGACTACTGCAGGAATCCAGAATAACTTCTTATCCTGCATGATCACATGAAATTTTCTTGCACTCCTACTGTAGGAAGTGATCATTGCTTTAAATTTATAGTTGTCTTACTTTCTATCAATCAATCAATCAATCAATCAATCAATTTTGCTGATAAATTGGAATTATCTGTTTATCTCAAGTGCTCTCTCCTTTATTAGGAACACGGTTGTTCAGCATTGTTGCTGTGATGAGAGTATAATTACATTACAGAACAGAGTGCTTTGGGGAGTGGTATGAAACTTTTTAATAGATTCTGGCCTCTCTGTTAACAATAAAAATTCAGTTTGGTGTCAAAGGACTGTGACGAGTGGGATCTTTATTTTCTCCTTTATTTGGCCATGGGAGCCTGTGAGAATGCTAGTCATGGCCCAAAGGCAGAATCAACATTTAAAAAAATTATGCTTTGCAATTCATTGGTGTTAAAATAACATGTAATCAAGATAGTAAAAGCCTGGCCACAGGAATGAAAGATCTGAAAAGCAGTGAGAAATGCATTCCACACCTACAAAGAGATTATCAGTCATCTTTGACACCAGTACTTTAATGGATTATTGGTAAATAATCTTTGTAGAATGCCATCCCCCTGTTGCCTCCCTCCCCAAGGCTTTATTGAACCATGGGTGATATTTGGGGACAAAATAGCCCTTGTATTTATTTCTCTATGAATAAGTTCCTAAACAGCTGGGGTTGGCAAGAGGTAGTTTTGTGATTTTGTACCAGTCTGGGAGAGCAGAGGCCAGTCTACACTGAGGGTCACTGGCTGCTGAGGGCCCCTATGTGGAAGAAAATCTCCATGTCTAGCAGGGAGCCAGACCTTCCTGGGGAGCTGAGCAACAGTTGCCGCACTCTCCCATGTCCCCTTTGAAATTTGTGGTCTGCTGTAAGTGCAAGAAACCTTGACTAACCAATGGAGGAAACATCTATAATATTCCTCCCTCTGCGCACGTTGGCAACGTTCCCACCTCTTCCTTTGAGGCAATGAGCACCACTGCTGCACTGCCCCAGGCTGCAACAGCCTGCAGCAATCTGCGGAGCACTGGGCTGGAAGTGACATCCCCAATTCTGTGCCCAGGGTACCCACAGAAGAGTCCAAAACAACCTCCCTTTGTTCAGGTATTTGGGAGTACGCAAAACCAAAGCTATTTTTTCATCCTGGGTTTGAAGCTGAATGTTGGCATAATGTTTGGGCAAATGCTGGACATGAAATAATACTGTTCTGATGATATGGCAAGAGTTGAAAAACTATTTTCAAAGTGGTAAATGCATTTTGCCACAACTAGCAATCTGCTGCCAATGCATCCTTTAAAGCACAGGTACTTTAAATCTTGGATCCTCAAGAGCAGGGGCTGGGGGCAAGACAGGGATGTGTGTGGAGGGGATTCCATGCTCTAGCAGTGTCTTAGTGGATTCTTTAGAAGGATGCTGAAACTCATACAGTGGCAGCAGGATTTTACCCTGCCAGCCCATAGATGATAGTAACGATGCTGTGTCTGTTCCTTAGGAAACACATAAGCAAGGGCAAATGAAGTATTACCCTGTAGTGCAGAAGAGTTTAAATAGATTAGGCTCTGGTATAGCACTTCAGTTTATCAAGCATTTAGTGTTTAGGATGTACAATACAGCCGTATGTGACTTGCCAACTATCTGGGCTTCCCCCACTGTTTCTGGTTTGGCAACAACATGGTTTTTCACCCTGTTGCAATGCTGACTGCCAAGGAGACATGGCCAGCTTTCTGCTTCCTGTCTTCCTCTTTGTTCTGGCTTGGCCTGCATTCTGCCTGCCAAGTCACAGATGCCAAAAGCTTATACAGAAAGGTCAAACAACTAAGGCTTGAAATCACCTGTGCCAACATTTGTATTTCCCTTTTATTCTTCTGTATTTGGCTAAATAGAAAGTACACACCACATAGCTGAGACAGGCATACAGAGAAGTTTTTGCAGGAGAATGTACCTGTACCATAGTTCTAAAAAGTGCTCATGGTGGCAGGGAGCACTGAACCTTTCTTAATATTCCTCTTATGGAATTCTAAGTGCTTAAGACATATAATAACCTTTTGATTTTGTGAATTTATGTCTCTCCCCTTCCTCAACCAACTTGATTTTTCTTACTCTTGCTGTTTTACTATACTGAGGAGTCAAGTTCCTTTGGAAGTTAGTACTACAGATCTCGGCAGTTGGATCTACAGCTGCATTAATATCTGTGACCCTGTTGTAACCACTAAGAAAATTTGTCTTTCTGTAATATTTATAATTTGAAAACTCTAATAATAAGTATGCAGCTTTAAGAAACTTAATCAACATAAATCTGAAAACTGAACTGTATGGTTTTATATATTTTCTCTAGCATAAAATTAATTTTTCTGATTGTGGTTCAGCCTCTCCTCACCTTGTGAGATAGAAGCAGAAAAATATACTTACCACTTCTATTCCTGTAATGTTTCTTATCATGATAATGATATTCACTTATTATTTTAACCTCCAAGTTTTAACCTAAACACTTAGACTGACAATAGTAGCCTTAAATGCAGAAAGACTGTTGACCATGAGTTTTAAAGTTCCATACTTGTAGGGTAAGCCTTCTGTTCAGATGATTCATCAAAGCCCATGTTGAAAAGCACAGCTTACTATTTCAGTCAGTCTTCAAATGAAACTTTACTCATCACTGTCTCAGCTTCTCCCCTACCCTCGCATCCTTAAAGAGACGGTGTGTCTTTAAAGTAATGGCGAGAAGCAAAATAAAAAAAACCCACAAGGACACCTTCAGCAATAGGCATGATAATAATAATTCCATAATAAGCAGCATTGAATTGCCTCTTATTCAGATGAGCAAGAAACCTGTACAACTCTTAGTGGTTTTACATTGTTTAAATAAAAATATTTTCCTGGGCACTGCAAAAATTGCAGGGTTTAAGAATATTCCAAGGTGTATAGCAGTGCCACAAGGAAGGTAGAGAGGCGATGTAAATAGGACATAGGGATAAGACTACAGGTAGTTGCAAGTTATCTTAGAGTGAATCTTTAACAATTTAACAATACAGTAAATCTTTAACAATGCAATATGCCTAAAGTTAATTATAGATCTTGATCCTGGGTAAATGGAGCTGCCAAAGTCGTTAATGGGGTAACTGTACCTTTTCTAGGGCCGAATATTGGTTGTGGACAATTGCACATGTACAAAAATATGTCAGTTTTCTGTCACTCTTCCCTAATAATCTCATGAAAAAATACAGTCCAGAGAATTTACCTTGTTCTGCCCTAAAATCAGTGCACTTCTTTTTTCATGCCTTATAACTTAATAACTGTCATTTTTTGACATGTGAATGTTTTTATCTGTGTTTAGTCTAGTATTTTTTTTTTGTAACACTGCAACACACTGATTTCATTTTTTTCCATCTGCTGCTTATTAAAGTAGACTTATGCTAATACATTTGGAAAGGCAGCTATCCCTTTGGTGTTGACATACGCCTTTGCAGAGAGATCCTCATGTGATTGCCTGTATTCTACATGAACTTAATGTTAGGCTGTGGTGTGTTGTTTGAAATGGTGTAGGTGAGAACCATGCAAAGATACCTGCACTTAGTGTGGCTGAGCCAAGTGGTATATGAAAACACTGTAGGTTTGCAAGCTTAACAGTCTTCCCAGTGATGTTTTCTGGGCTGTCTCCTATATACAGTCACATACTGTCTAACAAACTGTGGTAATCTCTAGACTAAACTTGGTATAAAACCTTAGTTTTATTCGTATTGTCATGGCTATCTGTCTTCATACACTGTTTCCATCTTCTGAACACTTACATCATGCTGTTATCATTAGCTATGTGTATGGAAGTGATTTCATTGCTCATTTGATTAAAATAGAAGAAAGGGTCCGTACAATATTCCTGTTGTTTCCTGGGGGGACACAGGGCTTTAGACTTAGAGCAGACAAACTGACTTGATATGGAATGTGCTTTAATGTAGTTACACAGCTTTAATTTTACCAATTGTGTATGTAGGAAGGGTAATGCCAGAATCACTTTAGAAAAATTGGCCAAACAATGTGCTGGTCTATGCTTAGTTTCTGGACATTACTTTGCTGCTGGTGGAGTGCTTCTGTTACCAATCCTGATGTTGGTTTGCTCTACTGCAGGCAGGTCACACACCGTAGCTGTCCTTCCACATGTGCAAATGAATGTGGGCCATTGAACAGAAGAGTATCATATGAGAAGTATTTATTGCTGTGGGGCAGCTCCACACTTTTGTGGAGGTGGGGGCGGGGGGGAAGTAATCTGGGAGGAATTCTGACCAGCAGACTTAACTGTGCTGTGTCCTGGGATCAGTGCCCTTTTTTTCCCCCTTTTGGTTTGTTTTCTTTTTCTTGGTTTGTTTATACAAGTGGGATGTGTGATTTACTAGTGGGCCCTCTTCAATGCTTGCCTGTCAGTCACACCCACTGGGTGGAGAAACACTGCCCCAGGCCAAGGTGAATTTCACGTGAGAATTGTATTTTCTCATGTTCTTGCCATCACTGATATCATACTGCTGTCCTGAAAAGGCTCCATTGTTGTTCATGCTTCACTTTTAAGTTGGCATTAAAGGGATACAATTCTTATTTAGAGGTACAACACCTCCTGGAAAACTACTTGAAAGGATAAAAGCATTTTGGCGCTTTGGAGATTTGCTTAATACAGCTGTTCATAAGTGTAAAATTTAATATCAAACTAGCCAATTGGTCTCATCTGCATATCAATACAAATTCTAGCAACTAGAAACCTGGAAACCTGAACTGCTCAAAATTAGGCAGATGTGAATGAAGTTTAGACTTGGCATTGTGCACTTTTCTGAATTCACTTTAAGTTGCTCAAGCAGCACAGACAGATTGACTTTACACTGCTCTGGAGTGTTAGTAAAAACCACACCAAAAGAAGGCTGGGCTGAAAAGGGAGCTGTAATCATTTCAGAATCACACAAGGTGTGTTGTGTATTTTTGTGGAGCAGGGAGAGACAGGCAGAATGGAGGAAGGTAAAGCAAAATGAGTTTGCAGGTTTCCATTAGAGTATTGCCACATGCTTGAAATCACTTGTAAAAAGGTCTGCCATAATTTCAGTGCATACAACTGAACTATTGTGCAGTACATTGTGTCTCATCTAACTCCTTCAGGTCACGTGCTTTTAACCCATTTGTTCAGGAAAACAGGGCTAACAAGGGGCTTGAATACATGCAAGATATTAAACTGGATCTTGAACCTGCTATGTGGGTGCACAATAGGGAAAATGATTAGTATTGTTCACAGAAGAAGGGCAGTGCAAGTATGAAGTTGCTATTTTTTGCTCTCACTTTTTTTGAAAAATCTCAAATATTTCTGTGAGGAATGCTGTTGTGAAAGTGCTATTGTTCACGTTTATTTCTGTTCTTCCAGTAATGCACAAGAGAGTCAACATATTTAACCCATTAGGCTTCCCCCTTCTCAAAGCCCAAAACATTGACTATAAGTAAAATAAGCCGGGATCTATATGAATTTATAATTTCTCCACACACACACACACATATATGCACAGATACATTAATATAAAGGGTTATTAAAATGGAAAGTTCTGTTTGGATTGAATTTTATTTTATATATTTAACAAGCAGAAAGGGTGTTTTTTTTGTGTTAGTGGGCCTTTAATAAGAAATTAAATCTGCCGTTATAGGAGATGTTGAATATCTAAGGTTACTCATTCTGGCTTCTTCTCTTGGAGCTGTTGGGTGGTGCAACTTCTTTTGCTTTGTACGCAGACTGAAACTTGAGTTTCTGATATATTTTCAGTAAACATGTACAAGGTTTTTTAACTCCAAAGATTTTCTTTTTTATAGCTGCAGACCAAACCAGTCTTGATAACTTTCTCAAGGTCCTGCTGTGATAGAGTAATGGTAAGAAAATAAGCCTTAGAAACAGTGGATAGTTAAATAGTATTCAAGGCACTGGCAAATTACCAGATGAAGCAAGAATTTTGAGTCAGGGTTTTTGTTCTCCTTCATTCTCCCCTCTGACCCCCCCTTAATTAGCACTCAATTTTTACTCATGCCAAAGGCCCCCAACAACTAGTAAGCAATAAAAATGAAAGCCTTGGAATTTGAGCCATCTGGGTTTTTTTTAGATAAAAAGTAGTATCCTTTTTTCAAGTATATAATACCCTTAGGTACTGCAAGAACATGTGCCAACTTTTGTAAATAAAACAAAATTGAAAGAGCAAAAGCAGTCTCTGCTTGACTGCTTGAATGGCCAAGCATATTTTAATATCTTGCAAAACTGCAGCTAGTATTGTACCTATCAGGTACAATAGTCCCTGCCAGGGAACTTCACCTACATAGATGATTAGAAAGTTAGGGAAATTAGAAATTAGGGAACTTTAAAGATGTGATGTGTAATATCCAGTGAAAACTATAGAATTTCAAACAGATGCTGCATGTGATATTAGCCACAAAACTACAGAGGTATGTTGGGCAGGCACAAATGAATATGATCAAATATGTAATACATTAATACTTTTTAAATACTTCTAATAATTTTTAATAGCTTTTGACCAGTACGACAGCAATGGCTGTACTTTTGCTAGTAGGGAGATGAGGAACCTGCTTGAAAGTCATGGTTTACATGCTTTAAACCAAGATAACTTTTTTCTTTGTAAGTTACATGCTTTAAAAATAATTCCTTGCATTTATTTGCAGAACATTGCTGCACAAACTCAAAACTGAGTTGGTTGTACATTTGTATGCTTTAGTCAGTTTTACATTTTAAATTCTGCTGTGGCACATAATTTGACTAGCTACTTCTGATTTTTATCTACTGTAAAAGGTCAAAGTAGAGAGAAAACTAATTTGTAAGTCATAATTTTTTTATCACTTTTGCTTCAGTACTTTCTCATCATTTGTTACAAACCTCTGTGTAAACATGGTGCCTGTGAGTGCACATGAAACTAAAATCAAGCTTTGAACCACTGGCACGAAAAGTTGGGGTGAATTTTCTCAGCCAGTTCTTGTATATTACGTACTTAGTGCCCACTAATAGATTTAATCCTTCTTTTGTCATGGTTAGTTTGTTTTAATTGTGTGTGTGTGTGTGTGTGTGTGTGTGTGTGTGTGTGTGTGTGTGTGTGTGAGAATATGGTTAGGCACAGTGATGCATATTTTGTCTATGAACTTTTAGATTACAGCAGATGAAATTAAACCCACTTTATAAAGAACATGTGTATATACTTCTATTTGAGACTTTTTTTCACAAAGATGTCTGATAAAAAAAAGTGTTACTTGAAGATCCACAGAACTATGGCATTCCTTATGCCCCATGTCTCTTAGAAGTAAGTTAAGTAGCACACGATTGTAAATGTCTGAACTGCTGAGGAATCTGTCTTTTATTATTGTATGATTTAGTGGAGAGTGCAATGCACTTGGAAGAAAAAAAAATGCAGATCTGTCCTACAGTATTTGCTGAACTATGTTTTTTTTTGTTCTTTTAAGCTGTAATTTACCATAAAGTGCCTCATCCAAAACTTGATGGAGCAATTTTTCAGTGATTTTAACAACCTTTGTCTGTGATTCATGTTAACAAAACGGACTTTTTCTTACTCCTGTCATCCTTATCCCTGGCCTAAGAATGTTGTGGAAATGTGAATTTTATCTCCCTGAACTCTTTTTGCTTTACTGCTCTACAGTTCAACAGAAAATAAAGTCCTGATTGCACGGGACTCAGCGGTAGAATTTACATTAGCTTCCCTGAAACCAGAATCTATGTAGCAGGTTCAAGTTGGATGTCAGGAAGAATTTCTTCACAGAAAGGGTGTCTAGAAACTGTAATGGGCTGCCCAGGGAAGTGATGGAGTCACCATGCCTGGAGGTGTTTAAGAAAAGACTGGATCTGTCTCTTACTGCCATGTCTGACATGTGCTGTCTCTAGCTAACAAGGTGAAATTCAATCATAGGTTGGACTCAATACGCTCAGAGGTCTATTCCAACCTAATTGATTCTGTGATTCTGTAAAGATCTCAGCAATTTGCATTGCATATACATCAGGGTCAACTCTGTCTTACAGAACAGAATAAAGTGGATGGTTTATTATGTAGATGAAGATGCGTATATGCAAGGAAATTCCTATTATTTGCTTGCAAATATGAACTGTTAAATTAATATAGTCTATCATATAATTTCTTCCTTTTATGAACATCACAATAAATCTTCACTGTGTTCTACATTTGCTTTTGGTTTTCTGAAGAAAAAAGCTCTTAATGAGACATACCTTAATTTGAAAGTTCTTGGTTTCCAAAACCGACTTCTGAATATTTCTGACTATAGTAGTATCCACAGTATCCTCCAGATGGAGAAGATTAAGCATTCATATCTCATCTTTTCCGACTGAATCCAACAACTTTTGGAAAGAACTGTCATTCTTTCACATTCATCCACATATGGCTTGATACCTATGTAAATCTTTTCTTAATGTAAATGTCAAGAAAGAGCTCAGCTAATATTATGAGGTATGGGAAATATTTGTTTCAGGCCATGAAAAAATGTAACCCTTTTCTGAGCTTAAAAATGTGTGTGTGTGTACATATGTGTATATTCCATGCACAACTTGTAACACAGCTGGGGAAATTTGTTCAGTTTTCAATATGAGCAACATATGGTCTTTATAAATTGTATAAGAAATATTTTGAATAAATAATTGCTGTGACTTATGTCACATAAACAAATAAAGGAATTTAAATTAAAAAGATAAATCTATGCATGGGATATAAAGCTGAAAATCCTACTATGTGTACTGCTATTTTTGCTCTTGTAAGTGCTTCTAGGTCCTTGGATTTCTTTCAACTATATAAAATCTGAATTTACTCCCAGAGCTCCACTTCTTAACTAGGGCAGTTTAAAAACTAAACAAGGATTGAGTCAGTTAATTAATTTAAATGAGATTACAAATCAGAAACACATTATGTAATGTTGATTTAATTACCATTTTTTATTTACCCAATTAAAATACTCTGAAGGAAAGTTAACTGTCTTGACAATGGCCAGTTGGGTGACTTGGCGGAGGCAGATCTGCTGATAAAAGAGCAGGTGAAGCAGGGAGCCTGCTGTGACCCGCTGGGCTCTGATGCCCCAGCCCATCTCAGTGCCAGCCCACATGGCACTGCCATTGCCCCGACAAGCCCACGCGTGGGGATGCTTCTGCAGTGGCTGAGACGTGGGCTTTCACACAGCCACAGGCGAGCTTCTCTGGGCTGGGAGGGCACGGGGGCATGTGGTGAAATGGGTCAGCTGATGGCTTAATAGCTCTTGCTGTGTCCAAAGCAAACAAATTTAAACTGAATTGGAAACTGAGCCCAGCTTCTGCTGGCTATCCTGACCAGCTCCCAGCAGAAGTGCCTCTATGGGCTGAGCCCTGAAGGCTTTGTGGAGTGACTTGCTTGCTTGGACTAAAGCCTAGGTACCAACACCAACAGACAGCTCAGCTTCTGGGGTGAGTAGTCAGCTCTGTTCTTTGCTGCCTTTATTGGGTAGGTGAAGGTTTGACAGCAGCACTCTTCTGACGTAAAGAACCTAAGTCATTCTTACAGCTCCTGGTGAGACACATGGGTGCTGATGATGCCTGGCTGCAAGGATTACCACATCCAGCCTTCAGGGTAGCTCCTGCTGTTTCACTGGTCTCCTGAGAGGTCCCAACCATGCCTCCTGGGTCACTTTTCTATGCTGCTCATCTACCACCAGTTGTATGAATATGAAACACAACAAAAATGTATAGGACTAGCTCTTTGTGTAGTTACCCAGTGCAATAGCAGAGCTGTCTTGTAAACACAGAGGAAGTCCTTGCAGAATAAGGGTAGTAGAACAATGTTTTTAAAAGAAGTCACTGATTCAGTGTTGTGGATGTTTCCAGTCTGGGTGTCATGAACACATATTGCTTACAAGTAAACACTGTTGGGAAAGATGCAAGGGCAAACATGACTTTCTCACAGTGAAGCCCTACTTGTTTTTTAAGGTGCTGCTTCCTCCTTCTGTGAACTGTGCTGCATACCATATCTCTTCAGGGACATATAATCATGGAATCCTTTAGGTTGAAAAAGACCTTTAAAATCTTGAAGTCCAACTGTAAACCTAACTTTGCCAAGTCCACCCTTAAACTATGCTCCTAATTGTCACATCTCTAGGTCTGTGAAATACCTTCATGGAAGGTGACTTCCTGACTTCCCTGGGTTGCTGATTCCAATGGCTGGCCACCTTTTGGTGAAGAATTTTTTCCTAGTGTCAAAACTAAACCTCCCTAGGTGCAATTTTAGGCTGTGTTCCTCTTCTTTTATCGCTTGGTACATGGAAGAAGAGACTGTCCCCACCCGATTACAAGCTCCCATCAATCTCCTGCAGAGGGCAATAATGTTCAGCCTCCTTTACTCCAGGCTAAACAATGTCAGTTCCCTCAGAACTCCTAACAGGACTTGTGTTCTACCAAACAAATTGGTGGTGGTGAACATTTTATCAGAAGACCTCAAAGAGCCAAAATTTTCTGCAGAACTATTTGAATTAAGTGTAACGATCTCTGAAGATGTGAAAAATAAATCCCCCCTCAAGTTAACACACTTACGAAAACAAGGGTGACAGTAGCATTTCCATGTTGGTAGCAGCCTTTCAGTGGATGCTATCCACTTTTCAGTGGATAATGCATCAAAACACTTTTACCTGTTCTATGACAAGAATTGGTGTGAATAATGCTATTAAAATAGTACAGATGGTCTCTATTGTCCGATAGAGAAAGACTACACTAAGAAAGACACTGCTTTTCAAAATGAAATTGTTACAATTGTTTGGGAAGTTTATCAAACCAATCAGTTGCTTTGTCAAGGTAAAATAGTGTAGGCAGTAAAAGGTAGTTATGTAGTAAAATTAGAGAAATTATAAGTCAAGGTAATAATTTAAAGTACAGGGATAAATTAGTTATCTCTTTGTTTTATGGATTTTTGTGGCTCATGTTATTTGCTTTGGAGAAGAGGAAGATGTCTTACTTTTCTTTGCTGTGGATGTTCTGAGAGTCTTTGAGAGATCAAGCAGGGGCTGAAATGGAAGACATTCGAGGTCTCTACCACACTATGGTAACCTGTGATCTTGTGATTTTCAGGGGTACAACATTTATGTCAAGTGATGTCAGATGGCGAAGTAATCCTGACATTCTGGAAGGTTGTTGTGATTCTTGTTCATGATAGTGACTCTGTCAGCTGTCAAGTGCTGTATATGAATGTGAAAGTTTGGACAACGTCATACATGGTTTGGTGATGGCCACATCTCTGTGGTTCCTTATCCCTCACCCCAAAATCAGAGACTATCAAAGATCAAGGATATATTTACCTGGTGGTGAATGATTAAATTAGTGTCTATCAGCTGAGATCAGCTGAGGCTGATTAAAGGCTGTCCTCATAGCCTGTGGCAAATAGAAATGTGTTCACTGAAACCATTGAGCAAGTTAATTTCATTAGTGTGATGCCTGTGGACAATCTACTTATTTCCCCAAGACATGGCTTTAGAAAATATCTTCAGATTTTAACACATTCTGCTGCTACTTGTTTCAGTGCCTTTGGTATTATGCTCTAACAGAGAGCCTTAAAACCAAAATTTCTTGTACAGGATGGGGCATAAGGAAGGTATAGCAGCTTACTTTTTAAAGAGAGTATCATATCAGCTAAAAAGTGAAAGGTTGGTTTACTGAGGTGAGCAGTACTAAAAACCCTTCAGGAAGCTGGTGAGCAACAATGTGACTTGCTTGGCTTTGCTGGCATGGGTGTCCTTCCTGCTTGTCAAGGACAATGTGGCTCAAAGGGAGAGAGCATCTCATCCTTTGCTAAATGGACTTTATGGACACAGCTTTTTAAAATTTTCCTCTGTCTTATGAAGCCAAGACATTTCCTAGTGTACCACAGGGAAAATGGAAGCTTATTTTTTCACTTGAAGCAGGCCTCAGCAGTCAGTTAGTCTTAACTCTGGCTGCGCCGGGAGTTACCTGCACTCACAGATGCTCATTGTGATCAACCCCTGGAAATGAAAAGATAGGAAAAAAATTAAGTATTAAATATATGTCAACTTCTTATCTCATCCTTTCATACAGTCTCCCAGAAGCAAGAGTAGTTTGATATAGAGTTTGAATATCTTGGAGATAGCTGTGCTAAATCATGATAAGTTATACATAAAGGGCATCAGGGTTACATGACCTGTTAAAAGTAAAGTCTGGCTTGAATCTGTTTCATATGAGTTGTTGATCCATGGGGCAATAAGTTATCAAAGGTAAGTTTTATCAGTCAGCACCAAGAAGAACAGAGTAGAAGATGTGCTACTGTAGCTGTGAGGTGCACATGAAAGCCATTTTGGGGAAATGGTATGTGTAGGAGACATTTTGCTCCCTATCAACCACTACAACAACAACAACAACAATAACAACAACAAAACTAAGAGAACTTACAGTTGGGAGCTACCTAAATGAAAATTACAAAAATTTCAGTTTCATTGCATAAACATGATGGGATTTGATTTTCTTCTTGTTGAGTATCTTTTCATCCAGCTTCTAGCTTATGAAGTTGCTTGGGTTTTCTTTTGGTGGTTTGATTTCTTTTGCGTTTGATTGTTGGTTATTTTTTAATTTTTAATTTTTTTTTCATACGTAAGAGTTATTTGCTGGGACAATTGAATGCAAATCCAGCTAGACAGTGAATTTGTTTTATGTCTTTCTCCATCTCCCCTTCCTGGAAGAAAGGGCTCATGTTGTTAATTAGTGGTCTTGTACAGATGAGGACAAAGAAAGATTTAAAGTGTCTTAACAAGTCTTTTACTTCTGTAGCTTCTGTGCCTTCCCAAAAATGCTTCTTACTCCCTCTTTTAGAAGAGCATTGCTCCAATGTAGTTGTTCATTCAGTGTTCTGTTTATATGAAGTTATATAATTTAATCCTATAATGACCATGATTCTTTTGTACTTTGCAAAGCTATTTGCATCCAATCAAAACAGAAGAGTGCTTTGTAATTACTGACATTGGTAAGAGAATTGGATCATCACAGGCTATCTCAAGTCTGTGTCTTTCATCTTGAGGATCAGATGCTTCTCTGTGTTTTAAGTGCAGAGTTCCATAGCTTGATGCTCTCATACAGAATAAAAGTCTGATTTTTCAGCTGCATTTAGTGAAGGCTTAGATAAGTTTCTTCTCATATTCTTCCTCAGTATTCTCCAAATCTCATTGAGATCTCAGAAGACAGATTGAGAATCAATACGTAAAAGCCATGATTATTGAGTAGTTAATAAAACCCAAAGCTAAGGCTGATTGGAAAATTATAATAAATAGCCAACTGCTTATCCCTACAATTAGAAAATTCTTTGCTATATTTCTTACTATAATAAAAATTGTTCAAACTGCCATTAATCTTTAAATCCTGAATACAGAAACTAGAAGTAAAGGCAAATTTCTGTGCAAGATCTGAAAAATTATTTCACTTTGTCATTTTTTAAAATGAATTTTGACAAGAGAAAACTTCAAAAGTTATTTTCTGGTAGGTCTCACTAATTCAGTTTCAAATCTCTGTGATCCTGAAGCTATGTTGTTCAAGCTTTATTGGTTTTATCTACTACCAAAATGACAGTTCATTTAGCCACATATCTGCTGTAGTTTTACACTCGGACATTGCTGTGTAACATTAATCCTCTCTTATAATTTGAATTTAAATAGTGATATGTATGGTTTGCAGAGTCAAAGAATGTCTATTAGAAGAACATTCTAATTCACACAGGAAAAAGGATGATTCTCCACAAATTGGTCCATATGTGGAGAAACATTAGACTCTTAGCATTTCTTGTAGCTGATTAAGTTTTTAAATTAACTTGATTTAATTATTTTAAGGGAAGTATCACATGATGCAGAGAAACAGACTGAATGGCTGCATACTGTGCTGCACAATGGGACACCTAAGAGTACCAAGGTGCCAAGCCATGGTAAGGGCAGAGTCCAACTCATAGTCTTGCCCTTCATGTTTCCTGCCCAAGGCTGAAGAAGATAAATGAAATTTCATGGGAAATTCCCTATTCAATGTGCATTTTATTGTGCACAAGAGTGATTTAATTCAGTTTTGGAAAAGTTAGTTGGTTTTTTTTAACACCATTGGAACTGCGTTTCACATGTGCCTTGGAATTCCAGCACTCAGGTAGCTACACAGGTGTATAAATTTTGGGATAACTGCCATTTAGATCAACTTAGTAGAACCTGAGCTGTGAAAAGGACTTCCATCTCAGTTAAAATCTTCTGTAGAATCAAGCTTGTGCTAACTTAAAGAGTTTGAGAGAAATGTGAGTCAAGCCATGTCTATGAAGATGCATAATGGGTAGCAACAGAATTAAATGAACTTCTTGTAGCAGGTAGAGAGAATCTCTCATTCTAAGATGTGGAGTACATCAGCTATAAGAAGAAGTAATGGTAATTGAAGGAAAAATATTTGTTGATATGCACTTTTCTTCTTTTCTATAAAGTTTATTCTTTAATTTGGGCACTGTAAGCAGCAATGCATTCAACAACTCTACATCCAACTGGAACTGATTTGGTGGTAACAGTTTCTATGGTGCTATGATGCAATCTTTTGGTGATCTTACGCTATTAATAGCATCACTACATTTAAAAAAATTGATATTTTTTATTCAGACTCTAAAACAGCTCCAAAACCAGCCTGTATGTGGAAAAAATGGTGATGCCTAATTAATTTTCTTCTTCTCTGCATTTTTTGTTTTTTACATCTTTATTTCTTGCAGTGGAGCAGGTTTTTGTTGTACTATTGATGTGGGAATACAGTGAAAAGTAGATATTTTTAAAAGAAACTGTTTTTATGAATAAGGATATAATTTATTATTTAGTGTATTAACATGAAGTTGCATTCTGATTTTGATTCAATAGGTGCATGTATGGTGCATGTAGGTGCAAAAGAACACAGTTTGAAGTCTACAGTATTTGAGTTTTGTTAGTTTTTACGTTACATAATCTTAATTTCACAACAGCAGTTCTCACGGGCTAGGAGCACAAAGACCATATTGTATTTAAACAGACTGTCGTATCCTCATTGCAGTCATGAGCCTGTGGAAGCAATGTAGACCTTTGTGCTTTAAGGAGAAGCTAAGGCAAAAAGCATCATCACCACAAGCACCACTAATTGCCTGATCCAGTGTGTCTCTCTGGTCATTGCCTGAGAAGTTACCTCTGCTTTGCTCATTATGCAATATTATATTTGGGGGATGGTGGGAAAGGGAATGAAAAGGTACCCTTGTAAATGTGCTTACAACTTTAGTATTTAACTGAATGACTCTCTTGTCCTTATTCAGTGATCTACAAGTTCCTCTTACGAGGATCATTGCATCTTTCACAATGTTTCTACCTCTGCATAAAATAGCTTACAGGTAGAGTGTTTGTTCAATAATGCGTCACATAGAAAGTCAGGGAAATGACCTTTAAAGAATAAAGTAAAGCATTAGTTTAATAGTTAATAGAGGGTATTAAAAGATTGCGAGATACTTGCAAAACAAATTATTAAAACATTTCTTTCATTTCTTTATAGATTCTGGGCAACCAGGAAGTCCAAGCCACAATGATCCTGCCAAGAATCCACCAGGTAAATATAAGTTCCAGAACATGTGCATCTAACATTGTTTGAGAACAATGATACTACTGATAATGGCTAAAGAGAGTTTAATTATTCAGCAACCTATCTTGCGCTGGTAAAAATAATCAGGATAAATTGTGATACTTTAGTTCCTCTAAACTGGCAGTGCCTTAATTGCTATTTCATCAATATTAATTTTATCTAAGGAGTTTTACTTTCATCTCATGCGTTTTAGAATTTTCTAAGTGGGGATGGGCAAGGAGGTGGGAGTAAAGAAACAAGGTCCTAAATAACTTTATTTTTATAAAAGTCTTCCAATACTATTAGTTATCTTTCATCTCAGGCAAAAGAAAATTGACCTATGTTTAAACTCTGTGACTACACTACCAGCTTTTTTACTTTTCATATGTGCTTTATAAAATAAAAATGTGTTAATTTAAAATTATTTTTTGGCATCAGCTCAGAGCAGTCTTTGAACATGTTAATGCATCATGGCTGGTGACGCTTGATATTCCTTTGAGAGAGATGTTAGTGTAAATCATCCTTTCAAGGATTCTTTTAAAATAAAAACACAGGAGAAAATCAAACCCAAGTTTTGCCATTCCAGTCTGTTTAGACAAAAGGTTCCTTGAATTTTTATGAGCCTATCCTTCTAATCAATTGGGCTGTGCTAGTAAATCTTGTAAACCTTTGCCACGTTATGAATTTTATCAGACTAAGACAAACAATTGTGACAGACACTATATCACTTCTTAATGACCAAGGAGTGACTCGACCCACCATCATCACATTGTATCTTCTCATTTTAACTCTCAGAAGATATGTGTATTTGAAACAAGTTGCAACTGACTCAGTTTGATCTTCCAAATAAGAAATTAACCATATTCTAACCAAGATGTAATTTTGTGTTGCTGGGCAGCTAACATATACATGTATATTTTCTGGATCTGTTACAACATTAGGATAAACAGTCTGCTTTGTGGTTGTACCATTTTATAATATGCGTATCATCAAAGAATTCTCTATTTGTGAAATATGTCATGTGTATTGCCTGTGAATATCCAAAAGTGGGAGAACCATCAAAGATTGTTATACATAAAGTCATATTCCTTTAACATAAACCCCAGATATGTATACTTGAAGATAGCAGATGTATTTTAGAGATAAGAGGACAGAACAAGTCAAATAATATCATTCTAAGCTCCAATGCAAGCAATTTTTTTTTCTTTAAGGGATCATGCAGGTTTGTTATCAGTTTCAATTGGAGACTTTGATGCTATTTCTTTCCAAACTGTGTGGGATTTTGACAGTGAAATTTTATTTTTCTACTAAATACATCCCCACAATATGTAGAATAGTGGTTTAAATACCCAAAGAAGCAAATTGACTCATAAAATAAATATGAGAATTGCTCTATAGATAATTACTGTTTTTGAAACTTGGACCATTCAACCATAGAAAATTTATTTGCTTTTAGAACATCCCTGTAAGTGCACGAAAAGTCAAGCACATTACCTTACCCCTTGTGATCTTGAAGGACTTTTTTGTAGCTTCTGGATTTGGGAAGCTGAAGGCAGAATCAACTCTCCTTCAGCATATTTTAAAATTCTGGTTTTGAAGTGCCGTTTAGCATTTGGAGTAGGAAGGTGGCAGTATGTGTTTTACTAGTGAGGATCACACCCTATAGTGAGTCCAGTCCCTCCAGCCCTCAGCCTTACCTGCAGTAAGGAGTGATCTTGTTGCCAGTAGCAGAGCCTTGGGCAGGCAGCAGAAAAGCTGCATAGGCTTTCTTGTGGGCAGACTTATGGGTCAAGATGTAATGTTTGACAAACTCCACTGTCTCAGAAGCTGAAGGGATGTAAAAAGCAGATAACTCTGAAACATCATGAAACTTTATGCTTAAAAACTGAGCATAGAACTTTCTCATGATTTGGTGTCACTGCAGCCATTATTATCCCTTTGTCTGCTGCCAAGTGGCGACAGAAAATAGAAGCTGTGCCTTGGTTCCCTTGAAACCTTTCATTTAAGCAGAGACAGAAGGGTAATTGTCATCTGTTGGATGATGACCTTCTAGCTTTGTTCAGTTTCCCTGTGTAATACTGTTTTGGAGTTAAACTGGCAAGGTGAAAGTGCTGTGGTTTGTGGGATAGCAGAATACAGGACTTCTGGGGCTGTGCAGGAGAATGAGAAGGAATTGCATGCCATTCAGCTTCTCTGGGAAAACCACTACTGTCCTATTCTTTCTTACTAAACTTCACACGATTCTTATTGTTAGAGCCAGACAGTCACTTCTGTCAGAACCCTGGTGGATATCCACTCTGAGGTTTGTTTTCAGTCCTCAGCCAGGAGTATGTGGATTGGTAGTGCCAGGAGGGTTGTAGTTCTAGCATGTTTTGTTCTAGTGCCTGTAGTCAAGGAGCCAGGTTGCTGGCAAGGGATGTGTGCTGCTAGCTTTTGGATGCCACCCCTTTCACAAGGATACTGCCAAAGAAAAGGTTGCTGGAAACTGAGTGGTAGTTGGCAGAGCTGTTGGTGTTAAGAGTGGTTTTTTCCTAGGTTTGGTGAGACTGTTGCATTCTTTAGGGTGTCTGGTAATTTGCTGTCCTAACAACAAGTTGGAGAGAGGGTAATGTCACTTGCCAAACAAAAGAACATGAAGAGCATTTGTTGGAATTCTTTACAATATGTTCCTAATATTTTGATAGCTCAATGCAGTGATAAGACTTGTGGTGTAGCTTGTGGTGATAGTGGTATGTAGCTTTTATGGCTACATCCAGGGGTATCGTCCTCTAAGTTTTATTTTTCCATAACTTTGAATTATTTTTTAAATAAAATGTATTAATAAATATATATTTGTATTAGCATATTTTTATAAAGGCTTAATCTTGTTTTTCAGAGGGCTGGGTTGTAAATTTTGCTTCTCTGCAGGTACTATTAAATAAGTTCCAGACAGATAGGTGAGCAGAACTGAACTGAGAGAGGAGAAAAATCTGAACACTACTGTTGTCTGCATCAGCCTTCAAGTTCCTGGTATATAAAAGTTTGTGCTGTACTAGCATAGTCCTAACAATTAAAAGTTTACATTATTTAAAAGAGAGAATGGACATGACAAAGGCCCCAGTGAGGGTGTCTGAACAGATAGAGGCACACCTGATTAGAAATTTGAAAATGCCCATATTTTTGCACACAAAAAACAAACACCAGCAAGCCACCAAAACCCAAACATAATCAAAGTACTTTAGGCCTGTCTTGTTTCTTACTTTGTGCTCAGAATGTTCTGAGCTACAGCTGAAGCAGTCTGTTAAAGGTAACCTAGTTTGGCAGTTTCAGTCTAACGCTGCATCATTATTTGCTTCCTCCAAGTTCCATGGGTCTTTTTTACAGTTTAAGAAAATCCAAAAAATAAGTCTTCACAAGTGTATCTGGAAATATGGGCAGTGATGTGGCAGGATATGTACTGAAGACAGAAGATATCATCTTTTAGTAAATTAATCTCTTAAGCATGAGAAAATTATGAGGGTGAGTAAAAAGAGAAAAATATCTAGAACTGTAGTTAAGCTAATGATATTGACCCCAACCATAACAATATGGTCTTCAAAGATACTGTTCTTACTAGCCAGTTGTTCTTGGTGAGGATTTTCTAGATTTTGCTTTGCTTTATTATTCTTTCCCTTTCTGCCTGAGGGCCACAATGACTTGATATTATTAAGACTTCTTACCATTTACCCTTGGTTTGAGGTTGCTGCTTGGCAGATTTGCTTTATACATCAGCATTAACACAAC
This sequence comes from Ammospiza caudacuta, assembly GCF_027887145.1. Taxonomy (NCBI): domain Eukaryota; kingdom Metazoa; phylum Chordata; class Aves; order Passeriformes; family Passerellidae; genus Ammospiza; species Ammospiza caudacuta. The sequence goes on from NC_080632.1 coordinate 37,385,304, forward strand.
TGTGTCCAGTTGTTGCTGTGCTGCTCAAATCTTTGAAGACAGCCTTTATAAGCAACTAAAATAGGAGTAAAAAGTAACAATATTGATAGAGTTAAACACCATGTGGATAGGACAGGGAGGAGACTCAATTAGCTGTGAAGATAATTTTAAATCAATTTTTAATGGATGCCTTCTATATTTTGGAGCCAGTTTTGTCCAGCAATGGGGAATACAAAAGATAGCTTTTCAGGAAGTGCAAAGAAAACCTAGCTATCCTGACACAGACAGGTATGAGCCTTTTTGTTGAGAGAAGATGAGTGTGTTCAGATTTTTCCTTTTATCCAAGCAAATGAGTTCGGGTTACTAGAGCTATGTTTCCTAGCAAGTGGCAAACTCTAGGTTTTTTATTTGTTTTGACTTTTTTCTTGATGCAATTTACTCAATTTTAGCTGGTTTAAAAATTTTTTTTCATAAATTTTTATGACTGTAAGATCAGTCAGGATGCAGAGAACTCAGATTTGAGCTTTTGTGCTAATAAATATTAAATTATTTATATGGGATAACACTTCTAGATGAAGAGATGGACAAACTGTCTCTGTGTCTTTGCCTTTCATTACACCCCATTGGTTTCCTTCTTTCTTTCACAATAATCCAGGGTATGTTGTCAGAGAATTTGAATAGAGATAAAATCCTTAATCTGAATGAGGCATAGCACCATCCTTACTGTACTGGAATTGTTTTTCCTCTTCTATTTTCCCTAGAAATTTTATGTTAGGTACCACTTCCAAAGAAGACCTGAGTGAAATCTCCAGCTCTGAAGTTCTTTTGTTCTGTTTTATATGTTTTTTAGTTAAAGAAGGTGTTGCAAAAAAACTTGCAATGAGCCTCACCCATCTCTCAATATGCAAATCTGTCTTGCAGCTGTAGAGCCCCAAAGGCTTTCCTTGCACTTTCTTATGGCCTAGCAGCCATTGGGTGAACATTTTTTTTGGGTCAAGCCCTTAGAAGTGTGTAATAAATGTGACTACATATTTCTGTTTCAGATAGAAGTATTTCAGTATTAAGTTTTAGAATTTTTAGTTTCAGAAATAACCTCTGAAGAGGAACATGGTCTCAACCTTTCCACCCTTTTGGAAATGCAATAAACAAATGTCTTTGAATTTTGAATGTCTCAGGCCACAGATACTTTCATTATTTTATTCTATTGCAAGCTACTGTCTTGTGGGTGGAGAATTAGCCCTATAATTAATTGGAATAGAAGAGATATTCCCTGGCCTCATCATTGTAAGCAGCTTTTTTTGTGGAAGTGATGATGGCATAGTAGCAGTATAGGGAATTCCAACAGAATTGTATTTAAATAAACAAATATTCACCTCTTTTTCAGCATGGAAGTAGATATCCTGAAATGCTTGCTGTTTCTCATATGCTTGTAGCTGTGCCATCTCAGATAGTGATCTTCAAATAAAACAGGGTTGGGTTTGGTCAGATCTTGATTTTCTGTGAAGTTCTCCCTTTCCCAAATGTTCTATGAACTAGCAATGTCAGAGGTTGAGAGATGATACTTTTCTTTACCAGCTTGCCAGCAGTGAGCTGGAGAGGGTTGGGTGGGGCATTCTGGGGTCAGTGCCCAGCTGCACAGGTTGTACAGCCCTGCTTTCCAAAAGAAAGAGTTTTTGGCCTTTCAGGATGGCTTGGAATTTGGTGTGGGTAATTACTACTGTCTGCTGGTTTAGTATTACTTTTACATTCTTGTTTGGGTTGGTTGTCCTTTATGAAACTGCTGTGTGAATTAGGGATGCTGTGATCAATTCTCATGCTGATTCAGATGCTGTTGTGTTCAATGGTGGATGTGATGGTTTTACTTCAAAGCATGCACAGAGAAAAAAATTACTAAAAACTCTTATGTTATCAGCTAGAATTCCAGAAACCTCCTTTGGCATCAGAAAATTCCCTTTTGGTACCTACTAGTCCTATAGCTGTTAGAAAGCAGTTCCCCCAGCTTTTTCTTAAGTCTTGGCTGTAGCTTTGGTATATCCTGAGACCCTCTGGAACAGAAAGCAATATGTATATGTGTTACTTACCCTTTCTGTTTCTTGCTAGGTTTCAGGGCAGCTCACTTCTTGAATTCTAGCCATGGATTTTAGAATCCATTAAACCTGGTTTTTACTTCTTCAAATTAATGCAACACAGATGACTATTTTTCTGTCTATAATTTTGAGGATGTCAAATATCTCATTTGTTTCTGAAAATGGCGCATTTGGCTTTTTAGATCCTAATTTTGTTAAAAGTTCAGTGGAGTCAGGGGGTCTTTTTGCAAGTTTGTTTCCTGTCCCGGTTACAACATTATTGCAACTTTCAGGGGAAAAGAGCCCAAACCAAGCTGTGGGTATTCTGCATGACTGCAGAAGGTTGTGTGACAACAAAAATAGCCTCATTCTCTAGGCAGACTTTAGTTCAACTGTTTCAATGATATCATCACTGAAATCTTTATCACTACTTGGCAAATATTATCCACCCATATCAGTCTTTAAGATATTCTGTTTGGTAGCAACCTGTTTCTAGTACTGTTTTTCAGGTGCTGGTTTCAAAATGCATGCAGTAACTAGAAAACAAACTGTATGTCTGCTGACTGTATTTTGACTTATGAAAAATGTGAGACTAATTTTTCACTACCACTTCTGACTGTAAATAATATCTCTACAAAGCTGTAGCTAGCAGCATTACCCCGCATAACTTAAAGTTTATGTACTGCTGTCTGCTTTAAACCAGAATTTTCAGCCTTCTCACAGTCACTCCTGATGTTTGTGTATTTTTCTTATTGCTAGTAAGTCTATTTGCTATTCTATAATTCCTCTTTTTAAAGTTCCAGAAATAAAAGTATATTAATAAAAAATTGTTTCCGGTATTGGTTGGGTCCTCACCCTTCTTTTATAAGTTGCTCAAAACCAAGGCAGTATCAATGAGAAAACATATTTATAATCATACCAGGAAACAGTTTTATGGTTAGGTGGTAGCCAGTATGCTGCAGAACATAAACAGGCATTCTATTCATTAAAGCACAATTAAATCAGAAGACATAAAAAGATCGGTTAAAAATTTTCAAAGCTAAACATCACTAGTAAGCTTTTAAGTAATGTGAGAACAAGCTTGTTAAGGAATTGTTTCAGCAAACTGAAATTTTTCAGTCAGTTGGAACTATATTTCCTCCTCCTTCCCAACCCTTTAACTTTTTGTGTGGTTAGAGCAGTTAAAAGCTGCACGTGTAACTCATCTCTTCAAGGCAGAGTACAAGGCATAGTGCAGAATTAGAGTGGGAGAGGTGCAAGGAGTAGGGCAGTAACTTCTACAGCAGTTGGAGGCATTGCTGCAGGCTTCTCCCTTTACTGACTCCATATGGGAGCTTGATCAGAACTGCTGCTTGGCTTAACCTGTTCTTTCATTGTTGATGCCACTGGCTTGGCCATTGTGGAATTGTATGGAAAGTGTATTTTTCATGAGTGAATTTTCTTTAAAAAAGATAAGGAGAGAAAGATTTTACAGTCTCCATGTACAAAAACTAGGAGAAAATGTAAAAAATCCACTCTTATTATGGGTTTTGGAAGTTACTGACTCCTTGTACAAGATCTCACTATGGCGGTTTTGTCAGACATTCTCCTTTTGTAGAAATCAGATTTTTAAGAACAATGACAATTAGTAACAATCATTTCAGAGTGCCATCTCTCAGGATGAGTTTTATTAAAAAACAATATTCAATGCTTTTGTTAGGTTTGAATGATAAAGGCAGCAATGTTACAATGACCATCAAATGGTACAGTAAATTGTCTGTGAGCAATACAATAGACATATCAAGTGCATTAATTTCTGTAATGAACAGATCAGAAACACACACCAAGAGTGCTAATTTAAGGCTCTTTAACATATTAATGTAAACAGTGCATTAGGAAGGGGCAATCAAAAACCCAGTAAGGCCTATATTGTATGAAGTATATTGATATAAACTACATATTTTTGTCTTGCATGAAGTGTTATATTGTGAATACAAATGTTAACTCTTACTCAGTGGTGTGATCAGATTCATTAGGTAAAAGGCAATATCTCACAATATAAACAGAAAATGTCCTATACTGCTTAGCTTCTGCATGTTAAGAGTTTTGCTCTTTAACCTCTGTGTTACATAGAATGTGTTTCCACAACAAATTACAGCAATTTAATGTCACAAAATATTTTCCTCTTGTACAGTTGGGAGCCAAGTAACAGTCGTCTAACACACTCATTGCAGGTGATCTTCATAACTAGGTGAAACTTTTGAAGTTCACTGGTATTGGACCTTAACATGCACCCAGAGTCATGTTGGAGTCCACCTTCCCTGTCAGAACATAAAGCTCAGGATGAAGTTTCTCAGTGCTAAGACACTGATTGTTTATTTTTGCATTAATTCTTTGATAATAATTTGTCACAATACATAGAGAAAAAATTCAAGCTGTTTTTCATGTTGATTGAGATTGAAAATAGCTTAAATTTCCCTTTCCTTCCTTATGCCAGCCAAAGCATTTTCATATATCTGTGAGTGTCATTATTTTTGGCCATTCTGAGGCAGGAGTGAAAAACACATGTCCCATCAGTCAACAATACATCCTTTTGTGAGGGGATGAGAGATGGTGGTACCACTTCATGGTAAAATACTTTTCCTGCTCCAATTTCATTATCACAAGGAGAGAAACACTGTATTTCTCTTTATATTATGTATGTATTCTCAATATTGCCAGTGAGAAAAACTAATAATCCATGAGAGTAGACTGAAGATTAAACATATATGTCTGGGTGTGTATGCATGAACACATGTACACATCTGTGTTCTTGCATATAAAATCAAACACAAGCTTTTTCTTCTTTTAATATGAGCCTTACGTCTTGTTCTTACTATAATGATAGCTTGATTAATTTACACTTGGCTAGAGCTTCTCTCAAGTTAGTCTGGCTTGAAGGAGAGACGTTGTGCTTCAAAGTAGTTGTGCTTGGATAAACAGCAGAGAAGTTCAGTCATGTCTCATTACCAGCTTCAGAGCTGGCTGCATAGTTGTACACTGGCTTTATGCCACACTTCACTTATGAGCCAACTAAAATCAAGAAACCATTTTCTCTTTGGAAATCTCCCTTCCATGTAGTATTTTAAATTGTTCCTGCTGGAGGAAATAAGCAGAGAAGGGAAAGATTGCCACTGCTTGAGGAATTACTAGGATTCATCCAGCTTGCTTGATCTTAGATTAAAAAACAGCAAGTGAGGAGGAAAGGAAAAGCAAAAATTTACTGTTTGCATTTTTTTATTAAATGGTTATACCAAGTTCTGTCAAATAAAGGAGTACATATTTCAGAAGCTATGTAATGTTTTCATCCACACAAAAAAAACATGGAGAAACAGTGCAAGAGAAAATTAAGGGGAAATCTTTCAGTTCTTAGACACTGCAGATGGCAGTGAAGGATGGTAAGAGAGGAAAAAGTAATGGATATGGAGAAAATCTGTTTAAAATTAGATATAGAGAAATATGAAAGGAAGAGAATTAAAAAGGGAAGGAGACCTGAAGAGCTACCAGAGGGAATAAAGACATGCAGGAATAGTGTTTGAAGTGACATTGACTGGGAGATGAGAAGACGACTGCATTGGCAGAACACTGTTCAGGATGATCCCACAGGCCCTCAGTGCTCTGTACACCCGTGGTGCTTGGTCATGGGATGGTTCCCAGCTGGGAAAGACTGACAGCATAACAGAGATGTTGGGAAATGTGCTTGGTCGGGTGGGTTCCTATTCTTTCAGCTAGTGCTCTCTGATGCACTGTTTATACCTGCGCTGGTAAATAATACCAGGGGTGCTGGATGAGGCAGCAGGGAAAACCACTCTTTTTGTGTCTGCCCTCTTTTTGACCCTGGAAAATAAGTAGAGGTTTCTCCATATATATGAAGGACAGACCTCTCAGGTAGTGTGCACTGCTTTTATAGTTACTTTTCTGATTACAGTGGCCATGTTTTTGCTAAATTACTTGAACATAAAAGGAGAAATTTCCAAAAGAAATCCAAAGAGAATACTACCAAACCACTGTTTTCTAAATCAGTAGATATTCCAGTATTTTTGTTTATTTGTTTTGTTAGTTAAGATATCTAAAATAATTTTGTTCCTTCAAACATTGGGAAGAGAAAGTTGGCAGTTTATTTCCAGAAGAAAAAAACTATGTTTATTCAGAAAAGAGACTAGAGTAACCACAGTAAGAAATTCTTAGTGCACAGTCTCACATGAAAAGAAATTAAAAAGTAACGCTATTGAAGCAGCAATGTGCACCAAGTATAGATCTAAATACTTTTGTTTGTAAATGCTAGTTATTATTACCTATAAAAGGCCATGATGCTATGTAATCTCAAATTCACTAAACAGCTTTTGCATGTGAGGCTTCCACAGAAAAATGGGTTTCTTGGCTCTCTTTGCATAAGGTTACTAGTTACACTGCTGAGATAAGTCTTATCAGCTGCTGTTTCACAGCAATACTTCAACTTATGCCTGAATTTCACATCAGAGAAAGTATATAAAATACATTTATCTTAGAGTAAGTGAATACAGGCCAAAATAATAATATGTGTTTTCTTAAACATAGGTTTCTAAATATAAAATTCAGCATATGTATAAAACATACCCCACTGAATAGCTCAGCCACTTTGTTCAGTTCCCGTTTCTCCTGGAAATAGTAGCAAATCCCTCACCTGCCTCAGAGATAGTGATTTGTTAATGCAGGCTGTACTGCAAAGTCACAATCAACAAGGTGAGAGTTAAGTAAAAATCTCTTTAGCAGAAACATATGCAAGGACAGGACTGCTCTGTGAGGATATTGCTTATCCAGCTGATACTGGTTGTAATTCAATAGTAGCTTAAATTTCCAGATACTAGTAAAAGAAACTAGCTTTCAGACACTTTTTGGATGGATAGCTAGGGACTAAGTATATTGCTTGTTAGTTTTCATATTCTTTTAAAAATTCCTCTATCACAGATCCTTAAGACTTTTTTGCACTTTTTTTACCCTCAGTTTCAACTCACATTAGATCCTGTGATCAGTTTTGGATGCACTTTGATCTTGTGTTATTGTTCTGTGACTCCGTTAATACCATTGTTAGCTGGTGTATAAATCTATCTATAGTTATTTATTAATCTTTTCATTATACTGACTATGGTTCTGTGGTCTTTTTTAGTGTACCTTGAGGACAGTTTTGTGAAATCTGGAGTATTCAACGTGTCAGAGCTTGTGAGGGTGTCAAGAAGTAAGTTAACATTTGTGTTTAATTCTTTCCAAAGCCTCCTATAATCAAGTGAAGGTTTTTTCCTTGAACTTTTTTCTCCACAAGACGTAAGATGCATAGGAAGTGCTTATACCAATGCCCAATTTTGATATATTTTACCACAGTATTACAGTCCATCTTGCACATGTTTGTAATAAAACAAATCGGTCTCCTATCTCTTTGATATTTAAAGATGGAATCAATTTGTTCTATCTCCCTCTGCACACCTAGTGGTCTGATGTTTCAATAAAATTACCATATGTAGCAAAACCTTCCATTGTTAGACTTAAGTTTTTTAAGGATGCCCTGCACATCCTTGGGTATTGCTAAAAGATTGGATTATTCCTTTAGGTTTTTTTTTTTTTAATTTGCAACCGTTAAAAATCACAGTATGGATATAAAGAATGATCAACAATGTATGAAATATTTGTGTTTCTTTTAGTCTTAGCATTGGCTGTAACTGAATTTCTAATTACATTGTCTTGTTTTGCCATCAGAAATATTACACACATGAACATGTAAAAATCTTCATGAATATTAAATATAAAAGTACAGGTGAAGCTTTGACTGCAGAATAAAAAAACATAAAGAATAGAAGGTCTCTTTTGTTAGCATCTAACAGTTGTTGTAATAGTATAGCATAAAACGTCCACATTTTCATTTTGCATTGCTTCCGGACCCTTTCTTTTCTCCCTTTACTATCAACACTATTAAAGTATCTCTCTCAAGACTTCATTAGGAAGTAAAAAAGAATAGTTGAAAGTTGTAGAAGTGTAGAAGTGTCCACAGTGATGATACAACATTGTAAAGAGTGAATGGTCCAGAAAAATCTCTTTTCTGGTGAGGTGAGGAAAAAGTAAAAGAGGCTTCCAAAATTTCTAAAATGTCTGTCCATATTTTGCACAGGTGTTAAATCATGCAGGGTCCTTGAAGAATTTAATTAACTTTCTGAGGCTTCAGAGGCATGGGTTATTTCATTTTCTGTGGTCAGAAATGAATATTCAACAACTGAAATTTTGTTAAATCCTTCAGCAAAACAGTGAGCATTGCAATCCTGCAGTGCTAAGACATATCCTTTCTTGTGCCTGCTGAAGATATGATTTTGCTGTTTTAGAAGGCTGAGGATGTGTGAATTATAGCTTTCTTTTTTGTTGTCAGGTGGTTAAGTACATTTTAAAGTGTAAGGCCCTTCAGGTTAAAAAAGAAACAATATTGTAATTGTGCTATGAAACTGTGCATTATGGAGCTGTTATACATGATATACTTCTAATAATAAGCATTAAAGGATGTGGTTTCTGTGGGATATCTTACCATGCATTTGTTTAACCTCAAGCCACAACAGAGTTGTACTTAAACTGTCAGGAAAAATACAAACCTTCAAATACATTACAGAATGTGCAATTATTCTTTTAACTGCCAAAGGTAGTTAAAATGCACAATGCACAGACAATGAACAAAGGTAAATACACCACAATATGTAATACATAATTTATTCTTGAATTACCAGAGTCTGTGTGGTACACAGACCCTATAAGGAGGTGAAGGTAACACTGACTGTGTGTATTTGCATGTAGGTGTACATATGCAAAGCAGAATACGTGACACTGGGCAAAAGAAAAAGAAGGCAGAAAACCAGGCTGTCAACACAGCAGGCTATTTTTAATACAGCAGAGTTAACATTAAGGAAAAGGAATTAGTGTTTATCAAGGTTTCTTATTTCCATTTTTTTCAGTTCTTTAATAAATAATACTAGCTGCATAAACCCAGCCTCATTCATTATAGTCCTTGAGGTTTGTATTATCTTTTCCATATTGGTGATTCCATGTTATCTCTTATAAAATAAATGTATTCTGTCTGCACAACTGCTAAGTCAATACTACAGAAGACAATTCACTTTTTAGATACATAATCATTGATGCAACTTGTCTATACTTGGTTTCCACAAGAGGCAGAAAATTAGGTACTTGTAGTAACATCCTGATATTTTTCCAAGTGTTAAAAAAGAAAAGATAGCTAAAAAGATAAAAGATTATCTCTGACTTCTTATGATGATGTGTTTTTCAGCACCCATAACCCAAGGAAGTGGAGTAAACTTCCCAATTGGAGAGCTTCCGAGCCAGCCATATTACCACGATATGAATTCGGGTGTAAACCTACAGAGGTCCTTGTCCTCTCCACCAAGCAGGTAAAAACTTGAAATAAGTGCTAATGTGAAGCATGTTTAATAGTGTAGGACAAGCAATTCACAAATCCTGTCAACAGTCAACTGCTTTGTTAATTTCCTCTGATTTTGTGAGGCTGGCTACTTATGTATGTCACCATAATCTCTGTACAGACTTGTAAATTATAAATTTTGTCATTTGAAATGTTGTAATTGTTGCCTGCCATCTTGCATGACATTGAAGATGGTGGGAGCTTTCTTCAGGATTTGAGGTGCCCACTAATTGGTTTTGCCAGGAGGACAGCTACACATCCCCAAAGTGCTGCTGAGCTGCAGGAAGGTCCAGCACTTGGGAGCATGCTGGCCCGGCTCAGAGTGATTGTGGGGGAAGAAGGGCTGTCTTTCAGGGCTCCCTTTTGGACCTTCGTCTTGCAAGATATGTTTGGACAGGTACTCTTTCCTCTAGAAAAGGTCTTGGGACAGGTATATAAAGACGTTTTCATCCGTAACAGCCCAGCTCATGCAAATACGTTTCATGCTTCAACTCTTCAGGCAGCATTTCCCAACAGGCTGGAAAGAAGGAGGAGCATGTGAGATAGTTACAGGTTAATTTTTCTCAAGAATCTCCCTTTGCCTGCTACAGGTGATTTAATCTGAGGGACTGACTTCCCCCTTGTTCAACATGCTCCCTTCTCCCATCTCTGAAGAAAAGGTCTCATTTCCTCCCTTAGGACAGCTGGTGGGCCCATGAATGTAGGGCTGTGCCCTGCTGTGCCCTCCTCCTGGCTACTAGCTCATGTAGTGTCTGTGAGACCCCTAGGACCCCTTGGTTTTCTGAAACTGCCTGCTATACCATGAAATCACAAGCACTATAGGAGCTGTCATTGCCCCACATTTCTGCACCCCAGTCAGTCAGGAAGTGTTTGCACAATGGGACAGGACTTAATAGGACTATCAGGGTGCTGAGGTATCAGGGTGCTGGTCTTCCACCAGCGCTTGATTCTTCTGATTTATTTTGCTCATATTTCTGTATTTCATTCTATCATATTTTCAGCTTGGCAGTATACCAAATGTATTTTAGAAATTGATGGGTTAATTAGAATAGATGGATTAATTATCATACTGTAGCAATAGCAGTTATAGTAGTAGTAGTAGTAGTAGCAGTAGTAGCAGTGGTAGTAGCAGCAGTAATAATAACAACAACAACAACAATAATAATAATAATACCACACCATTAAAACCTTATTCTTGTTTTCTTTGGCAGTCAGTAAACACAGGTTCAGTATATATTGCTATTCACTTTCCTTCACTATTTTGAAGTTCTGCCTCATTTTACATGGTGCGACTTGAAATATTGTTGGGCCTTTTGTTGTTTTTAATTAAACTAGTCAAAAATGAAAAGTGTTTGTTTCGTACTAGCCCTCTTTGAAAAGTTTGGGAGTTTGACCTGATGAAATGCAGTAAAGTATATTTTTTCCTTATTACCACATTCACAAAAGTTCCTGTTCTACCTTGGCGTTATTGGTAACACTTTCCAGTGACTTGCTTCACTTCATGGTTCTTGCATAGCGTTTAGTACCTTCATGACACAATCTGTCTTTTGTAGGCCACAGGAACTGGTTTATTCTCCATGAAATGCTGTGGACTGTTATGTTGCCCATTCATGTGATCTTTGAAATATTTAGTCATGTGAATAGCACAAGTGCGTACCTGCATCATGTATTATTAACATTGCCTGTCAAGGTAATGTAGGTTGTAATATCCAGGGTTTTTGTTGGCTTTTTTGGCTTTGGTAGTTTATATACCACTACTAAATGAGTATTATATTCACTGAAAAATCTCACAATTCTTCAACAGCAAAAGACCCAAAACTATCTCCATAGATGAAAATATGGAGCCAAGCCCCACAGGAGACTTCTATCCTTCTCCAAATTCACCTGCTGCAGGAAGTAGGACATGGCATGAAAGAGATCAAGGTGAGTAGCATGGAGTTATTTTACTTGAATTATGCTCATATAGACATTTAATTGCTGCAATAAAATGATGGCTTTTTAGAAGAATCTTTTTTCTGTGTGCAGTATGTATTTGCTGGTTTTGTAAATGTATTTAAAACCAACAGGATATTGTATAAACAACCACCATAAACAACATTATTCTTTATACATAATAATAATAATAATAATAATAACAGTAATAGCTTTTCTATCTGGTGATAGCATTATTGTTTGAAAAGACATGTGACAAATGAGGTATTGATATAGTCTGTGCCATGATCATCCTAGTAGAATTTGGAGTCCAGTGCTTTCAGAAATCAAAAGATCTCCTTAATATGATTACTAAAACATAAGATTACACCATTTCTTTACTACCATGGCATGGACATTTAGTCTCTACCATGTGACTCAGATTAGATTCAATAGGCTCTTTCTGAAGAGCCCACATGTAGCTCTGTGGGACTCTGAGGGGATTGGTAAGTAGTGGCATGTTCTGGGTTATCCAAAGCAACAAACATGCTTACTGTGGAGAAGAAGAGTGAAATTAATCAAGAGTCAAAAGAGTGAAATCAGTTGTCATAGCTCTTTCTCATGTTATCTTGATGTTTTATAAACCTAGGTGCCTGTGCAGTTCCCTCCCCTTTGTCCCCTCCCCTTTGTTATGTGAGAATGTGTTTAAACTCATATATTTGAACAGTGTTGGTTAATGGATCCTATGGCTGAGGTACTGCAGCTGTCTGGAGGGACTGTGACATGTAAAGCATAGTATGTAAAAGGGAAATACTTAAAAAGACACGCAGCTCCTTCCTTTGGGAGTCTTTCAATATTTGTCCTTAGTTTGCACATCGACTGCTGATCATTGCTCTCAGTTCTTCCGCAACTGAGTGACCCTTTGGTCTTACCTCATTTTTGTATTGTTTTAAAGCTTCTTAAAAAAACAACAACAAAAAAAGAACCAAACAAAAAAAAAAAACAAAACCCAAAATAAAAAGACCCCAACAACAACAACAACAACAACAACAACAACAACAACAACAACAACAACAACAACAACAAAAACAACCAAAAAAACCCCAACTCTCTTTTTCCCCCCTGCTAAGTTTCCTATTTCATCTCCATGTGCAAGGAAACATCTGACTGGTATTTCTTTTAGTTGCCAAACTTTCACATTTCTATTATAGAGGGTCTCATTTTAATCTGCTTTTGCCTACCTTTTTGTCTGTGTTCTTTCCATTAGGCTGTTCTTCTCACTCAGTGTTAACTAGTTTTTTTATTCATAATTTCTTTTTTACGTCATTTCTTAGGCAGCCTCTGATACTTACTTTTGACTGTTCAAAGCATTCACTTTTGTATTTTTTAAAAAGAAGCTTGCCTGTGGTCTTGCATAATCTAAGAACAGTATAAATAGCAGATCTGCCATCCAGAATCTTCCTCCTTATGCAAAATATTTTTCTCTGTGAATGCTACTTGTTTTGCCATGAAACTGTATTAAAATTCTTCATAAAAGACTGGACCATACCTCAAATAATTTTTTTACTTTCTAGATAAATTATTTTTTATAGTTGTAGGGAAGACATGTATCCCCATTTGTGAAATGTAGTTTTGTCCTGCTGAGTGAGCTGTAGGGGCTTTTGGGAAGTACTCTGCCAAATAGACTCCTGAGCACAAGTCCTGCTGACAGAGCCTTTGTCAGGTGATCTTTATAGTTCTCAAGTATCTCAACTGCATTTTAGGTTTTGAATCATTCTGCAAAGAATTATTTTCCATGAACATTGGATTTATGTTTGTATGAACTTCGCATTGCAGTTATCAGTAGTAAATAATGTTATGATTTAAATTGCTTGATGTGTATTTACAATGAACCTTTACTTAATTTCTGTGTCATTAGGTAGCTAGACTTCTGGAGTGAAATAACTTTTAATATGTTCCATAAAACAGGGAACTCCAATATGAGGAAGATAAAAGACTTAAATCAGGGTGTTTTGCTTCCTGGAGTTTGCATCCCTCCCTGAATGTCCTGTCCTCCAGCTATAATGGGCTTAGTGAAATTTTACCAGTTTCCTGTCAGAGAGATAGCCTTTAAGTCACTATTATGGACTTTCTTTCTTCCATCCTTAAGATGTTCTTCCATTCCTGCAGAGGCACAGATGCAGCACTGTCCAGCGCAAAAAGCATTGTACTGGGGGAATTAGAAGCATTTTGCCCCTAAAAAGTTATGTTTGCCTCTGATCACTTTCTGAGATTATTTGCTGCTGCAGAAACACCATAAGTAGTAAGTGATAAGCAATCCCTACCCTTGGTGCCCAGGCTTAGTGGGAAGGAGTATGGGGCAGCTCCTGGTATATTTGTTCTGCTGCTAGTTTGTTAGAGGCTGGATATCATCTTCATGGCACTGATTTAGTCTCTCTGGTGACTAGTGGTGCGACCCAAAGGAGTGACAGATTAGGTTAAATATTAGAAAAAGGCTCTTCACGCAAAGGGTGAATGGAACAGGCTCCTCAGGGAAGTGGACCTAGCTCCGGACAGAGTTAAAGAAGCATTTCGACAGTGCTCACACACATATGGTTCTTGGGGCTGCCCCGTGCAGAGCCAGGAGTAGGGCTATGGTGATCCTTTTTCGGTCCTTTCCAGCTCTGGATATTCTATGATGATTCATTTACTTATATGCATCTGTGTAAAAGCTCCTTTCAGACACAGATGTTGTATCATGATATTGTATTTATGAAAATCTATTTTTTGCTTCCATATGCCTGCAAACACAAAGATAATATAAGTAAATTTTGGAGGTGGTTTTTATGCCAGAGATCTCACTTGTGTTATTTCTCTTTTATCTATGTAAATCTGTGTGTTATATGAGGTTAGGATAAATTAAAAAGAAATAGGACTTTTGGGATCACGTTTGTGTTTATCCAGTGTCAAGAAGGAATGACCATGTGGCCACATCGGATTGCTTCTTCAGCTAGTATCCACAGGTCATCAGCACCAAAAATGCAAATCATTTCACAGTACCCACAAATAAATATGTCTCTGGATATCATGTTTATGGGTAAATAGCTTCTCTACCATGCAAATGCAATTTTAACTTTTCTAAGAGAGACCACATCAGGAATAGTGTTGATACTAAAATATACCATGGTTAATTTCAGTTTCATTGTCTCAGTTTTGGACTTGACAGAGAGAGATTTTTAACTTCTGAAATGAAGTAAGTTTAGTTTCTTCATCACCATGTCTAAATGTAAAGTATTTTCATAGAAATTGAAATGACATAGTTTTGAAAGACTCTTTTATCATTAAAGCTTTTCACATCTTTATTTAAATATTTCTAAAGTAACAGAAATGTCATGAGTGGTAGTTTGGAACTGGAAGTTGTAATAAAACAATAACATCTGAAACACATTTGAATAAAATATTTAGGATTTTCCTAGGTGTCTGAGGGGCATTCTAACAGTTTTGATAGAGAGAATGAGACAGAAATTAATGGGCAACACAGAAATATACTGAAATTAAAAATAGGACAGAGGAAAATTTTGCAGTAGGGTGAAACGAGTTAGATTAGCTTTCCATTGCTTAAAAAAAAAATCATAGTTTAGTACGTAAGAAGAGTTTAGGAGAGGAGTGATTTTGTTGTATTCATTATAGGTTTTATAACTTCTCTATGCAGGCGTGCATTATGAGGGTTGGGGACATGAATACAGGAGTACTTGTGGTGTCGTCAGGATGTAGCATTTGTGGAAGTAGGAAAAAGAAATCTAGCCTAGTTACAGTAAAATATTGCTCATGCCAGACTGTGCTTTCAGTTGTAAAACTCCAGACTGTCCTTTTGCTGTTAACTGTCTTCCTGTCATAGTACTTCCAAAAATGTTTTGATAAGATTTCCAGATGTTGTGCTTTATAGTCCGTTTTGGGGGAGCTGTTTCTTTGAAGTTGTAACTCTGGGCAGAAATAAGCAAGCGTACCCTAAAATTAGTAACTTTATAGATGGCATACACTTAGTAAGAAAAAAATCCACAAAGAATTATGTTACCAATCTGATATAAAAATATTAGTCCTCTCTAATTAACCCAAATTAACATGAAAAATAAGTTTTAAAACATTTTTATTTATTGAAGTTGGATTATTGACCCTTATAGAAAAAAAGAAAATCTTATTAAGCCATGATACTGTCCTGGAGATTTGCTCCACTGGCTTGCAAAAAAGTTTTTGACTATTTTAAAAATATATGTAACCACAAGAGTATGTGTAACTGTTTCAAAAACAGATTAAAAAAATACTGTGGAATGACAGTGTTGTTTTTTATTTTGGAGACATCCAGTGAATGTGGGAAGATTCTGTAGTTTTTGCCATTATTTTTTGCTATGTTGAAATGCTAAAAATATGCTTCTATTTGTGTGATTTTTTGAAACAGGTTTGAGGTTTTCTGGTAGTGCAAATAGGCAGTTTTATAACTGCAGAGATTTCTCCCAAGACTTTTGCCATTAGCCTTTCAAGTAACTAACTGTCCTCCAAAAATCCTACAGCCCAAAAAAGGGAAAAGTCATCTCTGAGAATCCCGCATTACTTAGAAGTTGAGCCCTAACATGACAATTGGGATTTCAATTGCTGTGTCTTCTGTCAGATTTTGTACAAGTTATTTTTTCTCTCTTGTGGCTTGTTTCTTCCAATTGGATGCCTGAATAACTTCAATAATGTCTGGATCATGTCTTAAATCTCCATCAGTTAGAAATACCTCTAAGTCTAGTAACTAATTTACTGTAGATCTCTCCCAGTCTTCCTTTCTCCAGGTTGCTGTTACTGAATTCTTTGCTGTTTCCATATCAAACAAAATTTTAAGTTCCTGCACTAGTAAGATTTTGTGAGATAGATCTAAGTTTCTGCCTGAGTAAAACTGATGAGTGTTTGAGCAATTTAGAAATTTTATGCAGTAAAAAAAAAAAAAAATTCCCTCACAAAATATGGGAGAGGAAGTTACTAAAACTTTAAAATTACTCTTGTGACTGGTGCAGTGGCTAAAGGATCTTTAGGATTAATAGGCTAATAACTGTTGGTGAACATCTTGATTTACTGACTGGCAAGTAAATTAGATGCTTTTTTTCTTAACTTGTAAGGAAACAGAAATATCAGAAAAGAGAAGGACAGTGTTCCCATCTATGGCATCCTTTTTGAAAGCTGGCTTAGGAAAGTTCATTAACATAATTTCAGACAATTTCTGTATTTGTCCTTGAGATCTGTTTTACTGTTATAGTGTTACAACACTGTGTACATTGGAAATAAATATAACAGTTGTCATCAATGCACACTGTTCATTACAAAAGTGGAGAGATTCATGTGGATTTCCATAGTAGTTAGGTGTCTGGAAATACTGAATATCAATATACAATGAACTGAATTTTAATTTTACAGTTTCTTCATCATGTTCATTCTCTTACACCTCACCCACCTCTACCAACAGTCAAGAGCCAAGATGCCATCATTCCATTAAAACTGAAACAGCTGGACAGCCTTCACCTGTTGCTTGGCCAGCATCTGTTGGACCCTCCACTTCTCAGGTCCCGACACCCTTTGTTGGATACTCCTCTTCTGGACACTTGTCCCCTCTTTCTTTCTCCCCATCCACTGGAAACTCCCTCCCCATTGGGGTCCTTCCTGATCACTGCTTCTTTCTTGGGTCTTCTTCTCATCAACAGTCGAGGATGGATGTTCTCATTTCTGAAGTGAGGGAACTAAAAGAGGAAGTAGTTAATGTAGTCCAGGAGTTGAGAACAGTAACAGAGCACCTTGGCATTTTGGTATCCTGTGTTGGACAGGGTAAAGGATTTTTTCCAGCTCCTGGAGGGCTAATACTTTAGAAGCACACTCTCCATCTAACAGATCAGTTCAGTTTGCAAAGGTTTACCTGATGAATATCTGTTAAATGCTATTCTGTGTTTTTGACTTAGTCTGAATTTTCAAAATCTTTCCATGTCAAAGTATATTTGAAAGCAATTTCTGTCTTATTAGTAGCTTGTTGCTTCTAACTTTGTATATTTTTATTTCAAAATACTTAAACAATGTATACACACACATACACATGCATTTCATATCTCTGTATCTCTATGTATTACATATAATTTTATGTGGTTTTGACTAGTCTGATAGGGTTATTTTCAGCGCTGTAATCAAATACTACCACTTGGTAAATTTTCATAACTTCACATTTGTAAAACGAGAGATATGTTTCACCAAGACTAACTTCTCAAAGTGTATTTCCAGAGTAAACTCTTAGCCATGGCTTCTGTGAGCCTGTTGGCCACTGTGCCTCTGAAAATGGCATCATGGTAACAAACAACAGCCTTACAAGGAAGAGTTCAAGTATTTGAGTCCTCCTTGTTCTTCCTCATTGCAGAAAAAAGAGGAACTGTTGGCAGAGTTCAGTGCATGAACTTTGTCTGCTTCTTAAAAATAATGTCAAATGTTGGGATAGTTTAAACAAATCCAAGATCAATAGGGAATTGGTTCGCTTTTGTTTTCCATAGTGACAATTTTGCAAGAAAAGCTGCTGGTACCTGGAATAAGTCAAAAGTTATTTTTATAAAGATGAAAAACACTTAAAGGTTGAAAGGCACTAAGTATGGAAAAATAGGTGAAGGATCTCCCAGATGTTTATTTAATGAAAATACAGAGAAAGGAAAACATACTATGAACAGGATGGCAAAAATGTTACCTTAGAATGAGTAAGTTGTTTGTACATCAAGAAAATTGACATCCTGCATTATTGAGAGTGATAAGTTTATGCTGCCTTCAAAAAACAAAGCAACAAAGATTATATCAGTTTTTCTGTATTTAAAATCAATTTAGACAAATTTACAACTGTTCATAAGTATCTTCAAGTGTTCAGAATAATGGATGAGGAACTTTTTCTTTTGGGCAGAGCAGAGACCTGACTTTTCCTTCAGTCCATGAACACTTAAGTTTCCAACTGAATGCAGAGTGTTTAGAAATATAAACAGAAGGACAAATATAGTTGGAGATGCAATAGGAAGCATACAAAAAAGGTTTGCTTTTTTTTTTTGCATTCCTGGAAATGACTGTTATTTGCTCAATAAAGTTGCTGTAAAAAATCTCATTACAGATTCTTTGTCTTTTTTTTTTTTACAATATATTGTGGAAAGAGCTATTACTTAATGTTTTCTATGTGTGATTAGTCAGGTGAATACCTCAAGGTCTCCATATTGATCAATGAAACATGTTAGTGCAAAAGGAATTTTTCTTGTATTCATGGCCATTATCCTGTGATGAATTTTGTATCATGGCAACATCCTGTTATCTGGATGGTAGACATCCTTTGATTGAAATGAGTGATACAGTGAGTGTCTTAATGCAAGATTTGTCCCAGGAGCTATTATGTGTACTTTTCTTATTCCAATTTTGCTGAATAAGAGATTTAGTATTCTGAAACGGATCACTTCTTTTCAGAACTTAAAGGGTATGTCTAACTCTGCATAATTTAAAGTATGTGGTGCAGAATGTCATTTATGGAAAGAAGAGGTATTGTCATTTTTTGGGCACCTCTCTTCATTCACATATTCTGTGTTTCTGTGTTTATACATAGATATATTTGAAAAGGTACTTTTTTACTACTTTCCAACAATCTGTATCAAACTTGATCAAAGGAGTATATCTCAGTTTGACTTAATGATTTTTAAAACCATTCTCCAGAAGGATCAACAACTAATGTTGCACAACTCTTAAAATGTTCCTAACTTACCATTAGAAACCATTAGATAATAGTAATAAAAAGATTTCATAATCTGAATGCTTCTAAATCAACAAATTCCATCACATTATTTTATCTCAAATAGCCGTTTAATCTTATTGCATTAGAAACTGGAAATACTTTTGTGACTTTGGCAGTTATGATTACAGTATTGATTTTATTTTCTGGCCAAGGTCCTTGGAGTCTCAGTCTTAATGAAATGTTACAGCTGTACATTTTTCCTTGAAGTCTGGATGACTTTCTGTAGAATAACTTAATAAATGACTAAAATGTACTCCAAAATCTTCATAACTTTTTTGGTTTTTTAGGAACATTTTTCTCATTCTTCCACAATGCTCTTCTATCACAGCAGTGTACATGAATCACACCTCTTAACAGTGATTCATAGAAGATGAAATGGCTCACCCTATTTCTGAAGTGTAAAGATAAACAAAAAAGTACTCAAGTACCTGAAATACACTGGAGCTGCTTAAGGGTTTTTTTTATGGCAATGGCCTTTTTAGTGATGGTATATATATTTGCTCTAGCAACACAGTATTTTTGGTTTGATGTCTTTTGTCACTATTTCCAAAGTCAGCCCCATTACTTGCAGCGCCTACTCCGTGTTTAATAGGTAGCCTGAGCTCTGTGCTAGTCCCAAGTACTTCCCATACAACATCCAATGTGCTGTGTTGATACAGAAGTGGTTGGATGAACTGAGTCTGCAGTTGTAGGAAGATGTGAGACAGGAGAGGCTGCAGAGGTGCAGCTGGTCCCTGGGGGTCACTGTGAAGGGGGTGGAGGTATTCTCACCTCCTTCCAACAGCAGCATCCCAGATCCCAGTGATCTCCGTGATGGCACCTGCAGCTTGGGGGTCTCACAGCAGGACAGTATTTCTGGTATGAGATGAGGATGAGGAAAGGTGAGGAAGGTTGGGCGGCTTTATCTAGAAGGTCAGTGCATGGGAAAAAAGGTATGTTTCTTCTCCCAGGAAACAGGGCCGTTATAGTAACATAGTAGTGCTGATTATAAACCTTCCCTGGGTGTTTTACTGTTACTTCCTGGTGAGAAGTGGTGAGGTGTGTTTATAGATGAGAATGAAGAATTGCTGCCCACAGCCTTTACAGGACAGTGTACCACAGTTTCAGCCTAATCTTGGTGGGAATAGCTGTGGGTTTACGTAGACATACATCTCTTCAGTATGGGAGTTAATTACCTACGTGAAATATGATCTTGTCAAACAACAGTTATGGGATTAGGTCCGTATGTCCTGCCCTATAGGGGGACATTTTTTGAAATTATTTTGGGATGGGGAAAGTTTTAGTGTTCACATATTCAATATTAATTCAATCTGACCATCATAGCTTTGGTCATCCCCCATTTTATAAATAGTGTTCTGTTAAAATTGAAAAAAAAAATATTGGGGAATTGTGTATGCAGGTTTCCCAATTACTTTAGTTTAAATATCCATGCACTAGATTATACTTTCCAAAAGCTAGTGCATATAATTTTAACAGGAACTGCACTGAGTTCTACTTTCTGTCGGTAAAACGTAGGATAGTCAGTAATGCAATGGAAAATTTCAGTTGTCCAATTTTATACAGTCACAAACACCAGCAAAGAGTGTCCTACATTCATTCATATAGGGATTTCCCTGAGTTTTCCACCCTGCCTCCCTATATCCACCCTCACCCTGTATGCTGGGAGGTGTAAGGGCAGGTAGGTAAAACCCTTCTGTCTCTTGTCCAAACCCCTTTCTGCTGAGGTAAAGAAAATCTTCAAGGTAAACACAGCCCACAGAATGATACTGTTGGCAATGGAGTACAGCATTCTTCAAGTTCATGTAGTTAAGGATGAGAAGAATGACATGTCTGCTCCATCAAAAGGGTTCTGACTTTTCTATTTCAGTTATCTGGAAGTTCTTGTATCACTTTCTTCTCTTATGTATATTACTACTTAAAGAGCAAAGCAAAATAAAATAGTGTAATTAATTATATGACTAATGGAAAAATAAATAATTCAGTTGCTTTTGCAATTAATTTTGCTTTTGCTGTTGTTGTTCTGAATTACAGTATTGTTTTAGTGTTTTTCTTGACAGCTTACAATACTGAAAGTGACTAGAAATTCTAGTCTAGTTTCTCTTCTTGGGTTTTAAATACAAATCTCAAAAGATGATACATTGAAATGGTTTATCTGTTGTGAAATGACATAATAGCACAACAGAGCATTTGATTAGCCTTGGGCATGATTCCTGATGGGAAAACAGGTGTCACAGTCTGGTAGACTGGATTGTGTAATATCAGAGGTGTGCCTGTGAAAATAACATTGGCACTAAGTAGGCTGATTTGAAAATGGGAGTTTATCAAGTCTTCATACACTGAAAAATTCTAATCCAGTATAAAATTTTCATATGTAAAATGGTTTTCCACACTTGATGCAGAAGTAAAAGTAAAACCGAGATCAGTTTTTAAAATGTGAGGTAAAACAGATCAGTCTTTTGAATGTGAAGTGAACAGCTCTTTCCAAACCTTGACACTGGTCCTAAAGTTCAGAACACTCTCAGCTGCTAAGCAGTATGCATGCAGCTGCATGACCCTGTTGTTTCTCACAAAAGTGAGTGCAAAAGCTCACCTTGAGAATTGTTAAAATATGCCTCAGAAATCCATAGCATGGAATTGACCATGATTTGTTTGTTCTGTTTTATTTTGTTGATTTTTAATTCTGGAGAACATCAATTACCAGAATTTTTCATGGAAGTAAATAAATTTTTAAGAAGCCTTACCTCTGGTCCAAGATAACACTTACAGTGAAGTGGAATGAGACACCAAAAAGTCAAGGATTAGGGCACAGATTTGTAAAAGGGATGAGCTAGTTGCAGAGACTGGTTTCTGTTTGGTATAGAACAGGATCTCTAAGCCAGTCTTTGTTACAAACATCAAGTATCGCAAACATCCAGCTGTTCAGGCGCATTTATCTTTCTTTCATATTTATTCACATATCCATAAAAAAATATGTCCCCACTCCTTTTCTTCCTTTTGTGGAGAAGATAAATGAATTAAAATGTTTTTATTGTCATGCTCCTTAGTTTTCATCCATCCCCAGTGCCAAATGTTTGGGGCAGATATAACAAAGCCTTTTTTCAATAAGGGAGAGGTGGTTGTGGTTTAAAGTAACTCAGCTGTCAGTATTCAGTATTAGGTGCCTTATTAAAATGCACAGTTGAGAAATACACAATGTTAAAGGAAATCATATTGAGCTATCAGAAAAATTGGTGATGCTGGTTTTGCCTGTGCAAAGTGGCTCTGCGCCTTCTTCCCATGTGCAGGTGTAAAGCAAAACAAATTCTCCTGACCATGGTGAGATTTCTTGTCATTATACAGACGTCCAAAGTGAATTCAAAGTTTTACTGAAGTTTTCATGTGCTTCACACAAGAGTACCCATTGGATGAGGTGAAGACTAAGGTCAAGCTGGCTGTGATGTGTGTAGTGTATCCTGCCAGCAGAAATCATTCCAAGTACTGCCTCTGGGAAAGAGAAGTTCATTTAAAGCTGTAGCATGGAAGGATGCTTCTTATAACTTGACAGTGGTGCTATGGACTCCATGGTTTTTGTCCTTCATGACAGTGATAAATACTGTAAGCTGAATATGGGTTTATCTTACTTTCTCTGGAAGTGATGCTACACTACTGAGGTGTAAATAAATCTTTACAGATTGCTGTTTGCAAGAGTGTAACTTGTACAAAAAGGTTTGTGAAACCAAGCAGCAGAAAATATACTAATAAGAAGATTTATAGAATTAAAAGATTGAAATATATTTATTATTTGTTTATGGAATCTTCTAGCTCTTCTCATAAGCATCCCTCATCGGCAAGAAAGAGAAGCTGCTATGCTGTGGTGGTGATCAAGAAAGTAGGTCAGGTGCCCAGAAATGGGCAGGTGGATGTTTAAACTTGCCCTGGGTCACTCTTTGGTTCCAGCTGAGTTCTCCTTACAGGTGGCTTGCCAAGTGCTGTGTCAAGATGACACTCATCCAGGAGCTGCCTGGATGGCAAGCTGCTTTAGACAGAGGAAGAGGGTCTTAGCTTTGATGAGGAAATTGCCAAAACTCAAGTCTCATTAGTGTTTCCTAAGGTTCTTTGGAAGCGAACAACAGTTTAATTAAAGGCTGATGTAAACATGTTTCTGCACTTTCCCTGCAGCATTTTATCACATTAGAGTTGATCAAAATTGTTGCCTTGGGCTGTCTTGAGCAGCTATACATCTGGAGCACCATTTGTGCAAGCTGCTGACGAACAGGCTACATATGCTATGTTTCACAGCAGCTCTTCTGCCCTCCTACATAGGCTGGTTTACCTTGTTGGAAGATGAGATGTTCTAACTTTTTATTTGCATAAGCCCTTTTTACTTTGATGTGATGCTTTGGAATGTATAACATGCTACCTGTTTGGGTGCCTGTGTGCTGTATCTCTAAAGTAATATGAGAATACAAACAACAGTGATTTGGAACAGCACTGAGACTTTAACATTTGAAGAACATTCTCAGCAGGACAGGACACTGTGTCTGATTAATTTTGACCTTAAAATGACTTTGTCGTAGTGCTTTTGACATCTTTCTGCTTTTCATCTGTATTTCAGATTATTTTTTCCAAAAGTCTGTTTTATTTTCATTCTCAAAGTAATAAGGATTGGAATCCCCTCCTGAAACTTAAAAACAAATAAATTGTTTTTCTGCAGCATTGTTGAAGAGATGAACTCTTCGGGATATTCAGGCACTCATCAGACATAGTAGTCAGGATCAAAGTGGAGGGTGGGACTTGCAGGGGATGGTGGAGGGTCACAGGCAGAGTCTGCTCTGTGTCTAGTGCCAGTGCCTGTGCCGGGCTTGACAACAGGATGGGGCAGGGTAAGGAATTGGACTCAGTTTCATCTGTCCTGCTCTAAGTTCGGTTCAGAAAACATTGATCCAATTGGGTCTCAGTAAGACATTCACATTTTGCAGGCCTGTCTTAGCAGAATAGAGTAATAGAGTGTGCCAATATTAAAAGGGTCAAAATAATTTTAAAAATAACGTGGTCCATGTAAGAAAGCTTCAATGTGGCCCCTGTCCAGTAAAGTGCTTAACGAATTACCTCTGCTTTGAACATGGGTTGAAAGCAGAAGTAATTGATTTGAAATTTCATTGATTTGAAATGGAACCAATTACAATGTTGATGTCTGTTCTACAAAAATATTGTAATTATATTTGAAATAATTTGGTACAAAGTCCAACAAATATTGATCAATTAATGTGAAATTTCAGAAAAAATCCAGTATTTTTGCTCTGGAGAACTTCAGTAAACTTGGTAGAAATCATACATTTGTCCCTACCAGTCTGTTATCTTCACATAGTGAGCTCTAAAGAAATGCTTTTATTTATTGGTAAACTCAAAGGAAGAAGTGACAAGACAATCCTTGTGACGTGGAAAATATGACAATAGTTAAAGTATCCCTTGTTCTTAGGGAAGTTACATCGTTTCATTATGGTTTTGGTGATAAGGGGATAAGTTTTGAGGTAATAAAATAATAAATACCATAAACTGGCCTGTGTATGGCAATTACCCTACACACCTGTGTGTAGGTGTTGCATTGAGAAACGCAATAAAAATTAAGTGGCTGTTGAAGGAACAGATGATTTGGTGATGTACTAGGGAGCTGACGGGTGTCTAGGAAGGTTCTAAAGACATAAATTTCTTCACAGGTTGACTTCTATGGTATGAAAGAAATGTAGTTTCTGTTTTGCAGGACAAGAACCTGTTAGGACATAATTTTTAATTCTCAAATTTGAAAGCAGTAATTTAAAATTAGTTTATTCACCATATGGGATTTGGATCACCATATCATATTTGTGCAAGAAAAACAGAAAGAAATATCTTCAGTCTGTAAAATGATGTGTTCTGAGGCAAGGTTCTAAGCTAATGTTATTGTTATATTGTTTTTTTAATTGTAGATATGTCTTCTCCTACAATGAAGAAACCTGAAAAGCCTTTGTTTAGTCCCACTTCTCCCCAGGATTCTTCATCAAGACTGAGCACTTTTCCCCAGCATCACCACCCAGGAATCCCAGGAGTTGCACACAGTGGTGAGGGTTATGTCGCAGGAAATAAAAACCTCCCTGTTCATTTGCTCTGTTCTCCTTTGCTATAATCAGATTGTGATGCATTTTTGCAGACTTTCTTAGAGACCTAATCGAATTTATAATACTGGTGAAAATAAAAATGGAAAAGGTTGGGATATCCTTGCAAGAGTGCTCATTTAGCTTTTCAGGTAATCTGACTGCTGGAAGTCACTTAAAAGGATTTAGGATTAATTAGTGAATAAAATAAACTGTACAATGCTTAAAGAAACTGACAGAGGAAAAATGCTCCCTGTATTTCATCCTCTTGCCTAAATCCCTTTTTTATTATTGTTGCTATGACTAGATTGTATTTAAATACCAGAATGGCAGGATTTAATACACAAGAGAAGTCACAACCATGTTCACCATGTGACACAATGAAATAAGTACCAGTGCTTCTTTTGAATGCTGAGTCTAAAAAGTCCTGATTAAGTATTTTTCAACACCTGTTTTCTGAAATCATTAGTAAATCCGTAGTAAAAATTCACTTGAAGTAAGGATGAGGTATGTGAAATGTGACGGAATGCATGTTGTCTTGAGGGTTTATCAGTTACAGGGTAATTCCAGCATCGTGGTGTGTTTAATTTTATAGGTGAGACTGACCCTGGTTTTCAGATGATCAGAAGTGTCCCTTCAACATCTCATCATGTCTCCTTGACATAAACTACATATAAAAGTTTTAATTTATTGAGCAGAGTTAAGTGACTAGAGTAAAACAGATTTGAAAATTTTGTTTTTTTTCTTCACATGAAGTTTTGCTTTGAGAAGTTTGTTTTATTTTTCCTCCATGATTTCAAGTGGCTCCCTTTAAGCTCATCTATAAGAACTATTTTCCCCTTAACATCCACTTATTTTTTATTACAATGGTCCTGAACTCATTCTGGTCAGTCTGAGGTTTCCACTACCAGCAGACACTCAAGCATATAGAGATGATGGGTGAAATGGAAGGGACAGATTTCACTTTATTCGTGTTTGTTTTTCATAGCTCTGACACGCCAGAGGAGTAATTAGTATTTTGTTTAAACTGAATTTGGTGGAGCTGTCAGTAAAATGAACCTTCTAAAAAAACCCAAACAAACCCAAAAAACCCCAGCCAATCAAAAAAAAAAAAAAATCCCCCAAATCACTTATGAGTATCTCTTTATATTAAATTTAGAGTATAGTTTTATAATATACATTCTTGAGTGATGATCATAACCTATCTTGTGATTTAGTGAATTATTTACTTGTTGGGAACCCCATTTTAATCTTTGTAGCCTGTTCTATTATGCTGATGAGCAATGCCCAAAAATATAGGAAGTCCTATAAAAATTAAGCTGAAGAAACTCAGAGATGTGAAAGGTGTTCCAGAAGAGCAGTGTTCATGTGCTTGCGCTGATGCAGTAGAGAACCACTGAACAGTGTATAAATAACCTTTCTTTAAAGACCTGATTTTGTATTTTTCCACTAATGAAAATGGAAACTCCCTGTCTCTTCTCCATTTCCATTGAACTAAGTACCCCTTGTTTCAATACACCAAGTGTGTGCTCTCTAGGTGTGTAGTAAGGGTGGAAAGTGTGTTCTTGTGCAGTGTGATAGAAGAAAGTTCTACGCTTCCAGACCAGCAACTGGGCACCAGAAGGACAAGCTGTACCTTCCTTGCACTGTGAAAACATTGTTAGTTTAGACACTATACACAGTCTTTAGGTAGAAAATTGTATGTTTGTAGAGGCTGGAAATAAAGAGAATGATAATAATAAAAATGGGTAGTGTAGGTAATTTTTTATTAGTCAAAGATAATTTTACTGGGTGGGTTGGATTCTCAGGTACTGAAGAAGTTGAACATTCATTAACATTTTCATAAAGGTCAGCAAATATTTGTGGCAATATTAATGAGTAGATACTGTCCGGTCCCCAAATGAGGAGGATAGATTGCAATACAGCGAGCAATCTTCGTTTCTTGGGACTTGGTGGTTTTCCTCAGTGTTGCAGTGCTGTAAATAAAAGTGGGGGCTTTATTTAGTATTTGATTTGATTTCTTTGGGCTCCAGATGGGAGAATTGTGTAATTGGAATAACCTTTATGTTGGAGAATGACTCCTGTTAAAAAAAAAAAAAAGAAAATACTATGATGGCATAACCCACAAAACCAAAACAAGATGCACTATTTATGAATTTGAAACAGTTACACTTTTCATTTCCTGAGATAATATAAAGGCTTTAAGTTTTTCTGTAAAAATGCCCTTACGCAGGAGTTCAATACATTGATTTATAACTGACTATATTTTTTTTGCTGTAATGCAGAGGTGAAGAATTTTAGAAGAAACAAGATGCGAAGTAATTTTAATTTTATTTTATCTTCTCCAGTCATCTCAACTAGAACTCCACCTCCACCTTCACCATTGCCATTTCCAGCACAAGCTATTCTCCCTCCTGGCCCATCTAGCTACTTCTCTCATCCAACGATCAGATATCCTCCCCACCTGAATCCTCAGGATACTCTGAAGAACTATGTACCTTCTTATGACCCGTCCAGCCCGCAGACCAGCCAGGTACTGTAAAATTATGTCAATAACTCCAAAACCAGCCCTGTGAGGAATATGTGTAAGGCATCTAGACTGGTGCCTAGCCAGTTCTGGTGTTAGAGGAATCTGGATCTGCTATATAAAGTGATACAACTTATCCTGTTCATCATGATTGAATAGAGGGTGCAGGTTAATCATATTTACTTGTTTTCCTCCGTCAAGTGTAAGAAAAATACTCTACTGAAAGCCCTGCCAGCAGCAACAGGTCAGGTCCTGGTCCTGCACCCTCCTGCAGGCTGGGCCACCAGAGGCAAAGCTCCACTCCGAGGAGTGCGTTGGTACACATGCATGTCCAAGTACACGCGTAGACATACAGGTATATTTATAGCCTGGCTATAAATTTTACTTTATAAAAGTAAACTCTTGCAAGTTAGTACTTGCCCTGTTCCATAGGCACTGATATTTCTTTGCACAGTGAGCACAACACTTATAGGCGCTGATATTTCTTTGCAGGTACTGATATTTCTTGGCATAGTGAGACATACAAATTCTTTTTTCCTCCCTTTCTAGAGAACATGCTATAGCAGATGCATTCCTGGCAACTGCACGGGTCCAAAGTTGTGTCTGATATTGGAAATTGACATGTTTTTCATTAGTAAAGTCATTTGTAAAGGTCTGTGTGCAAAATGCTTTCCATGATAACATCAGCACGCACAGTTACCATGTGATTTGCACTACAGAATAAACTGCAGTTGAGACTTGGTCTCTCAATACCTGGAATATGTCCAATGTCAGTGTAATGTAATCTTTGCTGCTGAGGCTGTTATTCTTTTGATGCCTTTCCTGAAAGGCTCTTTTGGAGCCCTGTTGCTTGTGCTTTAGCATGTTGTTTTGGAAGAGCCTTGGGTATGTAAACTGCAGACAGGTTTTCCGTCCTCTAAGAGTTAGGTTCCTTTGGAAGGACTTTCTTAGCAGGGATGATGGGATTGCTATGACAGTATTTTGTTTTGGGCTAAGGTTGGTTTTTTTTCACCAATAATGACAGGCCTTGCAGCATTCATCATACTTTCTCAGGACTGTGCAGACTGTTCATGGTGGCTATTGTCCCCATGGACTAATTTCCTCGTCAAGCTGCATGACTTCCGATATATTTAATTAACAAAAAAAAAAAAAAAAAAAAAGGTGGGCCCATAAAATCAAAATTTACTTTGAAGAAAAAAATTCTGACTATGCAGGTTTTGCTTGTTACAGTATTACTGCAAATTAAACAAAAAACTGAACACAGTGTATATTGACTTCAGAATACAAATTGCTATCTGCACATGGATTAAAATTCTTTCAATCCTGTATAGCATTTTTTCTGAGACTCAGCTGGGAATGTTGCATGCAGGACCTGATTTTAATTTGTGTAAAATTTCCATGAATAACAAAGTCTAATTAAGACACCCATTAAAAGTCCTTAGCTTTAATTCAGTGCGGAAAATCTCAGAGTTCTGTTGGATTTTTTTTTAAACTGATGTCTTAATTAGGCACTATTAAGGGAAAAATTATGCAAATTAAATCAGGCCCTTACTGTTATGCATTTCTTTAATTATTCAGTGCTTGTTTTACTTACATTTTGATTTCTTATATATGTTAAAGGAGCAGATTAGGTGATAATCTCTCTGGATTGTTCCACATCCTACTTCGGATCATTACTGAAAAAAACTACATCTAAATGAAGTATCTGACTTTCAGTTGAAAAATGTGCTGTCTTATGATTTTAATATTGGAGAATATATCAATTGAGCAGGAGTTATGCTTTCAACTTTTTGCCCAACTCTTTTCCCTTACCTCTGGTTGAAAAAATAATCTTTTGATCTTAAAAGATTAAATTTTAGTCTGATTTGTTACAGAGTAGCAGCAAACTGAGACGACTTCATATTTTTGTATACTCCATAAGGAATAACAGATTTAACTGGCCCAAGTTTACTACTTTCATCACTTTTTGTAACCTTTTTTAGGGTAATTTTTTTCGTTTCATTTGAGATTTGGTTTAGTTCCTGGCAAGAGGAGATAGGGTAAATGACACAAAATATGCAGTTTCAGTCATCTACGTCATATAAATACCATAATTTATTATCATTAATCACTATTATTAGTGAAATATTTTAAAAATTTAATTCTTTGAATTTCATCTCTTAGATTTGCTGTAAGTTCGAGCAGTTGCATGCCTAGTCAAAATATCACTAAATAAAATAGTTAAAGTCTGGCTGTATGAAAAGTAAAACAGCAGGATTAATTTTTTGCTTAGGAAAAGAAGAAGCAACTGTCAGTGAAGTTTCAGTGACAAAAGGGAATTGTTCTGATAACAATAGGATGCTTTGAGCCAAACCAGTTTTTCTTTTCAAAATAAAACATGAATTTTTATTCAAACAAATTTAATTATTATAAAATTCAAAACTGCATCTGTAGGAATACCACATTAAATTTAATTATACTTTCCCACCTCAAAACATACCCATTTGGATTTCAAAAGGAGAACTATGATAGTTTTAATTTAGCTGGAGAAATAGAAAGAATGGATACCCTGACAGCATTTACCTAAAATGAACTGCTCCTCCTGAACATCTTTCAGTAATACACTAATTTAGATTGTTACGACAAGCAACTGAGATGCCTTGTACTCCCCACAGCAATTTTGAGATTAATTACATTACTGCTGCACTGATTATAGGGAGACAGTCATGCTATTCAATGGAATACTTTAAGTAAAATTAGTTCAAGGCTATAGAGATCTCGTAGGTTCCCATTATGGGAAGCACTGAGCAATTTTCTTGACATAATGTTAAATAGTCCAAATTATGTGTGATGAACAGTCAGGAAGTTCAAACAGGCCCTTTGGCTGCACTGAAAAATGGTTCAACAATGGATGATCCTAAACAAAAGGGAGCTGTTGCTGCTGGTTTCATGAATATCTGCTTTTCATCCCCTGCTCAATATGGAGAATAAACAAACAAATGTACTGAACAGAAATAGATCTTGTTAGATACAGAGCTGGACTTGTCTCAAGCTAGTAGTCTGGTAAGTTCTCAGGGTTTTGAGAACTTTTGTACTATCCACTGATTTAGAATTTCTTCTAAGCCCTTTCTAGTGTATTTATTTCAAAGCTTTTCTTCTTAGCTAGGTACACATGTTACTGGTTGAGATTTTATGTGTGAGGACGGATCTGTATAATGATGGGGTACAGGTGCCCCTGGCTGATACTGGTTATTCAATGCAAGTTTCATCAAAAAACTAATTGATTGGTATGTGTCTAATCCTCCTATGGGGTTTATCCACATAGAGTGAGGTTTTCAAAGCTACTACAAATTTCCAGCATGTATTTCCTTTTTGAATGATTCCAGATGGGTCAATCTTTTAATCTTAGAAAGTATTACCTCCTCTGTATCTGTGTACACAAGTACAGATGCACACATGCACACAAATCTGCAAACACATGAAATTCATTATTACTCAGGAGTGTAGTAATCATATTCAGTATCAAAATAAGGTATCCAATAAGCCTGAAAAAATAGTCAAGCACAACATCACCTGTGTGGCTGAAATCAAAACCAAAACCTCCAAACATAATTCACGGTTGAGTTAAATGGAATAATTTCCTGATGAAGGTGTGGCAAATCACAGAAAAAAGATCCGAAACTGTGATAAAGAATGCAGTAAAGCAAACAGTTGAGCTGAATCCTGCCGAGGAACATCCTGGTATCAGTAGGAATTATCTTTTTTTCTGACTGAACCAAACAGTCTTCCAAGATGTTTGAGTATGTCATAATAAAGGGCACAGTTTTTCTGTAACCTTACCTCAAATGTTGTGATATTTATGATGAAATATGCTGTTTTCATGATATGGTAAAACTAACTGAAGTTGATGTGAGTTAAGTATTGGGCTGTTTTCTTCCTACAAAAAATGGCTTGTATGTGTTATTTAATACAGGCTGAGTGATCTGCTGCATATTTGCAGTATATATGACTGCATATTTGTCTAAAATTCCTGTGTCTGATAAAACATACTTTATTGCAGAGTGGGGTAGTTTGCAGCTTTGTCTTTTCATTGGTTTTATCTTTGTCTGAAGACAGAAATATCTGTAGCGCTTGAGAATAGTTGTTTCTGGAAGCTGATGAGGCCACTTATTTTCCTCCTGTACTGGATTGGGATATGGAACATTTTGTTCAATGAAAGGACCGTTCTTCAGGGATGCTAGGCAGATGCTTTGTTCTACATTCTTCAATACAATAATTACAGTTATTTGGTGTTGATGAAGGGATCTTGTGGGGCTTTCTCTGGGCTGGTCACAGTGTTTCCTCTTAATTCCTGGGAGAGTACTAGCAGAATTATCCAAAACATGCAAAATTGTGTGCATGTGGTTTCTTTGGTACAGCTAGGACTTCTTTTATTTGTTGATGTTTAATAATTTTCAGCTTCTTGAGCAAGTCTTTCCTTGTAATTTTTAAGAAATTATTAAAGATTAAATAAGGCAATGTGCAGTTTTTAATTGTGATTGGGAGGCAAAGACTGAGTCCTAGCTTAACACTATCTACTGACACGCTGTTTTAAGATTTAATTGCAGTTGTAAATTATTATCTTGTATTTAATTTCTCTAAATGAATGAGTTTAAGTCTTCAGAGTGCATGAAATACTATGTAATAGAAAAATATATTTTGAACATTTATCTACAAAGAGAATTCCTTTCCCATGCTTCTGTCACCCAAACTTATCCAGGTAAAGTTTATCACAGGTAAAATTGTGATTCAGGATGTAAGATTCTAGACTGTCTTATGAGATCCAGTCTGAACATGGATTACTGAAGCTCTGCAGTTGCTCTCAGTTTCAGCAGCGTTACATCAAGATGAAAATTCATTCATCAGTTCACCAAATGAATGAGACTTGGGCCTTTCTAGATCAAAGCTGACACCTTGATTTCTTATAGAAAACACAGTAGGGATGTTGTCAGCCAAGAACTGGCAGCAACATGTATTTCTCTAAAGCTAAGTTTTTGTGCAGGTAGCTGCATGTCATACCACATAAAGCTCTGGTGTGGTATTTGAGAGGTCTGTGTAAGATATGCTGTCATGATGAGTTACTCAGATTCTTAATAGGGAAGTTAGGGAGGATCATTCCGCTGAAAAGTGGTAACGGGCACTAAAAGAAGACAAAGTGCATTCCTGTTGCTACCTTAGTGTTCAATAGCAGAAAGGAAACCTGTACAGCCTTGATTTATGAGAAGCAAATCCTTTATGGAACCCACCAGGTTCAAAATGCCCTAAAGTATTTTCTAGAGTCACACTGGTGGTACTCTAGTAATGCCATTTCCTTATGTTCAGCAGAGTCTCAGAAGCATCATTATTAGTCAGATGGGTAATAAATTGAGGATATGTGTTTCACACATTTTGTGAAACTGACTGCTGTACCATTCAGCTATGTCTGGTGTGAGAATAACATGGCCATTCGATTTTTAGAGGTGATAGAGCATTAGGGCACCCTAGACAAAAAGGAGAGAGGGAAATTAGAAAAATAGAAGACATTTCTGATTTCTTTCAGTTGTAAGTTTTCTAAAAAATTCATCACTCTTCATGGGCACTGTACAGCACAATGACCTGGGCTCAAAACCAGAACTTACCAGCTATGATCTCCAGGTTCAGAGGTGTGTCTAGTAAACAATTTTTAATGTAAGATATTTGGTATGAGAACAAAGGACCAAAATATCCCAAACTATATCTCCTATACCTTCTTCAACAAAATTAATTCAATCAGCCTTCTCAAAACTACCCTGCCATAGGTTTTTATAGTAATATTGTTCACCATAATACTGGAAATTTGCCTTTACAAGCAAACGGAATTCTTGAGAGGAAATGGGTGAAATGGTATTTCCAAATGCATGATATCCAGTTTGACTAAACGGCATTCACTGGTTTATCAGCTAGCTATAATATGATAACATTGTGAAACACAGAATTTCTATTAAAAACCTGTGTTTTGAGAAGCAAATATACTATCCTCCAAGTGTAATGGTTAGATGGGGTAATATAATGTTTTGTTAAGCCTTGAAACTTCTTTCTGAAACACCTAGCAGAGTATCATATGTAGCTATACCTAGGACATGCACAGATTAATATAATTTCTGGCCTTTGTTAATTATTTGTTTGAAGGTGATTTGTACTTAAGATTTCGAGGAAAATTGGATTATTTAATTTGGAATTGAGAAGTATAATTAAATTTTTTTTTAAAAAGTGTATATGTGAGCATCAAATATATTTTATAATTTAAGCAATAAATAGTTCATGTAAAATTTTTAATAGATGTTTCATACTTTTGTTGTGTTTGGTTAGGTCATCTGTAGATGTTAGTTTCTACTTCATTATAGCATCAGAAATACTTTTTTGTAACACTGAAAGTAGTAGACTATATGAAAAAACACTGTCCTGAATTGTACCTAAGGTATGTGAACAAAAGTCTGAAAGGAGGTTGATTAAATATTGATTATAAATATGTTTAAAAATCCTATCAGGGCAAAAAGATACAGTGAATCCTGACTTTAAGAAAGTCCATATTCATATTGTTTACAGGTTTCTGTTCAGACTTCACACCTGAGGATTAAAATAAAATGTGCACAGTGCACACCACTGGATAACAACAGTCTGACATTCTGAGTTACATTACAGCTGTGACAGCAAATGCAACTTGCCTTTGCCTTTGGGCACATAAATGAATTAAACTGTGGCAAACCAAGATGGTGGAATTAAAAAAGATCAAAATTGTAACAGATCTGAAAATCAAATTAGCGTTCAATCCAAGAGTAGAAAAATGTATGCCTGCATAAATAAGGGCTATATTTCCCAGACCTTCATTATGTTTACTTTTTTTCCTCACAAATTTTCCAATGCACAGCTTGTTTATCTAACACAGCTGACTCTATGGAATTTGCTTGAGGTTTATGCCTCAGGCATTGCCTCTGTGAATCCATCACATAGACATATTGATGCCCTATTTGATGGTAACAGCTGATTCTTCACCTGCAATACGTTTGTCTGTAAGAATCTCTTGAGGAAAACTGGAACTAGAATATTGAATTTGTTTTGTATAAGGAAAAAATTAATTTGTGTTAAATGAAGTACTGTAAGTATTTGTAAGTACTTTTAATTCAAGTGGTCCAAATAGATATGTAGTGTCCAAATAGATATGTAGTTTCCATGCTAAAATATTATTTGATATAACTGTAAAGGGCAAAAGGAGAATAGGTCACAGAAGTTCTTTCTAGCTTCAGTTTTCAATAAGATTATGAAGGAGCTGTTTCTGACAAAAGGGTTTCTCTTTTTGGACTGAAAACTTAAAGCAGGTTAGAGAACTTGAGACACTTGAGAGAGCCGATGTTCATGTACTGCTATCATTTTAATTTTCTGTTTCCAAAGATAACCATGGAAGTGTGAATTGAGTATAAACTGATGCAGCACTATCTGCATCAATCTGAAGACAGGCCAAAGCAATAACTCTGAGGCAATTGCATGATCTGTTTTTTAGGAGTATTTTTCCAGTCTTAAGCTGCAAACTAGTTGTGATAACTTAAATATTAATTTGGTTAATTGCTCCACTCTTGTTCACTGCATGCAAAAAAACCAAATTTGGATGTTTTTTGAAGGCTTCTTATGAGAGATGTTGCTCTAATAGAATTTGTGAGAGTATAAGAGTACCATTCATACACTCTGTTTTCAAAAGTAGCACACTTACAAAAAACACTGAATTTTAAACCAAATTTCAAGTGTACCATTTCCCATGAAAATATTTGTCAAAAGGAGGACCTTGGCTTACATCTCAAAGACAGCTCGACTGTTGAAGAAGAATTGTATTTGTAAACTTCACA
Organism: Ammospiza caudacuta; assembly: GCF_027887145.1. NCBI lineage: Eukaryota > Metazoa > Chordata > Aves > Passeriformes > Passerellidae > Ammospiza > Ammospiza caudacuta. The sequence continues at coordinate 37,421,040 of NC_080632.1, forward strand.
CCAGGTATGTGCTTACCTACAACTGGATTTGAAATCTGCTATGCAGAGTGTGAAGTCTTGGATCTATAAGAATTAACCTTACTAAAGTAACAAGTTTTCACTGTTTTTTACCTCAGAGATTTCTTTTCTGTGAATAGAAGACCTCAGTGTCATTGTATTGCATCTGCACTCTCTTTTACATGTGAGACAGATATAGAACTTCCAGTTAGGAGGAAATTCGAGGAATTAAAAAAGAAAAAGACATGGAGGCACTTGGTGTGGGGGATCACAAACTGCATATACTGAAATCACTGGTAAATCCTCTATGGCTGTCAAAAAGCATGGGATTTCACCCTCCATTTGTATGGAGTGGAGTGATGCACTGCACTGCCATTATGATATCAGACAGGGAAAAATTTAGTTTAGAAGAAAATGGGGTATAAGTATAATCTTTTTCTTAACCTTCATTTGAACAAGGAGTGTGTTTGCTCATTTGGGCCATATGGATAAGGGCAAAGCTGAGATCCATGTGAGCCACTGGATCCCTGGCTGGGATCCCTACGGTACAATATAAGGAGATACATTTCTGTAAATCATCATGGTCTCCCATGATCTTCTAATTTATTTTAATCTATTCTAATTTATTCTTCTGTCTTTGGAGACAGCTGCTTTTGTAAGCTGATTATACTGTCTGTTTAAATCCATACACTTCACAGAATCTTCTTTCTTAGTTTTAATAAAAGTTGATCATTTTGGTAAGAGATTCTCAGCTACTTTTGTGATGTTAGCACACCACATAAGCTAAGGCTCCTGAGGTAGCCTTGTGATTGCAGGTCAGGGACTCCACCTACAAGCTACAGATGCAGCTGAGAGGTGGTACTCCCTCCAGCAGGCTCTGTGGACAGCTGGGCTGCTAGGACAGGAGAGGAGGCTTGCATCTGCAGCACACTCCCTAGAAGCATAGTGAAAATCCAGTCCAACTTAGTGAGCATGTCTTCCTGACAAGAGTTGTGTCTAGAGAGTGACTTTTTCTCATTAGGAGGGGTAGTTTGCCGCTCATGATTAGTGTGGTTTTTTTACTGTTATTTTTCATTGTAAGGCTTGTGATTTTAGAGAGAGGAGTTAGTCAGGTAACTGCTCTGTGTTCCTATGGATACCATATTGGTTTCCATTTGCACTTGTATTTTCTAGTGTTTTCTGCTAATTTAGCTTAAGGTGTCCTAAACAAGACTCTCCCTTGGGTGCATTTGCAAAGTTTAGTGAATCATACTGCCAGGAAGTTTCTTGTGCTATAATTTTAAATTTCCTCCTTCTCAATTTCATTCCATTACCTCAAGTATGCATTTCCTCTATTTTCCAAAAATTCCTTCGTCTTCTGTGTGTTTGTACTTCTCACATACTTGTGGTAATTGTGTCAGTCCAGTCATTATTTCATTACCGTTGTCATGCTTACCTCCTTTAACCTTTCCTTGAATCAGTTGAATTGTGTCCTTTATCAGTCCACGTCTTTAGGTTATCTTAATTTGACACGATGCTTCTGATTAACAGATTCCCAGTATTTCATATTTGTATGACTCTTTTAAAATACTTATGACTCATAGAGCACACAGTCAGTTTAAGACAGAAGTTATCAGCTGCTGTTGTAAAAACCATTTACTATGTGCTAGTTTTATCGCAAGTTATTTACCCTTGCAGTGTTTGCAGTCATGCAGAATGTCTAAGGTATATTTAAGCACTGGATAAACATATATTTACCAGTCAACATTGCCATATTCAGATGTACCTACATGTAGAAAGCACCATATTGCTTGATGACCTGTACCTGCCATAAGGTCATATGCAGACAGCCTCTTGTATCTATGAAAGAAGTGTTACTTATTATGCTCTTGCATTGCAAAGTTCCCATTATTAAACACTTCTGTGTTTTTAGTAGGTGACTTTTTGCCAGATGTTACAATGTGTACATGATAGTGCATCATATCCAAACCCTGTACCCTATTCCCAAATTGTGAATCATTATTTAGCCTTCCAGTGTGAGTAACCTCTGTGGACAGCTGTGGTCAAGTCTTGGTTTTTCTCCAAGTCAGAGTGGTATGGCATGTGAAAACAGAGGTTTTACATCAGTTGTTTGCTCTTAATACTTCATATCTTAGGACCTGTGCCTGGTCAATTTACTCCTGCTGTCATGGGATTTTGGTTCACAGACACTGCATGAGCAGCAAAAATATTTTGGAACAATCCAATGCATGTGCACCCAGGTAGGAAGAATGCGGAAGACTGCTTACCAAAAAGTACTGCTACCTAAGCATCCAAAAAGTACTACCTATCTGAAAAGGGACCTGCCTGGTGAAAATATCACATAGAAATACATAGCCTATTTAGAGCAGCACATTCAAAACCACAGGTGCTATGATGATGGGCAATTCTGGAAATCCCTAAGATAGGTAGGCTCCTAAAACACAACCTGTATGTTTCACAAGGCATTCTTTTGGTTTTGTTTTGTAGCCTAACAGCAGTGGTCAAGTAGTAGGGAAAGTGCCTGGCCATTTTACTCCAGTTTTGGCACCCTCTCCCCATCACAGTGCGGTGCGACCTGTGACCCTGACCATGACAGATACTAAACCCATCACTACATCCACTGAAGGTGAGGCATCTTCACCTACAGCAACCAGTAAGTATTTCTTTAGGAAACAAAAAATGTCCATCAAAGATTTGAAATTATTTCAAATTAAGGCCAGAAAAAGGCGCCTTTTCCTACTATTTGACCAAGTGGGTGCTCCTCATTTTACATGGAGAGCAAACCTGGTCTGACTGCAAAGCTTTTCCTCCCAAAATTTCAACCCATAGATCATGTTACATGAACCAAAGTTTGTGACGTGACAAGCAAAATGAAAGGGAAAAGCCTGCATATTTGACCATTATTCAAGAAAAAGAAAATGTTTTTTTTCATCTGAGGTGGACATTGTTAAGACATTGAGAAGCACACCCAGACAGTAAGGTTTTACAATGACCCAGAGATGGAATTCCAGACAAGGACTGGAAAATTTGCTCCTCAATGAACTTTCCTACAGAAATCGAACCTTGCTACAACACATACTGAATCTGAGCTATGATAATTGCATGTTAATATAGGTTGTGTCATTTTTAGCAAAAACAACTGCTGTGGCAAAAGAAAATTTTCATTCTTTGTCATTTCTACAAGGGATGGTAGATCCACTGTATGTGCTTGTTGCTTTTTTTTAAAATAGAAAGTAACAAACTCTAACTTCAATGTTTTAATCTCTTTACTACATACAGGATCATGTTATTTATCCTATTATCTTCAATGGAATTGCAGTTCTAGAAATACAGGCAAATATCTAGACTAATTTATTCCCTTCAGAGTATTCATAATAAATGGTGCAGAATGCTGCTTTTTAACTGTGTTCTGAATTTCTGTTGTTCTTGAACTGTTATTTGGATTTGAGATGGCCATGTTGCCAGCATTTAACAGAGTAATGAAGATTTTTAGGAGACACTTCCAGATTCTTGGAAAAAAAATCTTAAGTCTTTAAAGTATCAGTCTCTTTAGAATTTGTAACATTTAAATGACTTGTTCTAGACCTATTTAATATTTGAACTTCAAATACAGTCCCTAACTATTGGTCTGCCATTAATGGAGACCATAAACTATCCTTTTCAGGTGTTATACCACTTTAAAACTTTACATTAGAATCTGAGGAAGATGTGAGACTCAAAGGCATAAGATGTAAAAGTGAAAACTATTTTAAGCATTTATCATAAAAAGATAGTAGTAACTTTTGGAGAAACTACTGCTGAAGTATATATATATATATATATGCATATATATTTACGCACATATACATATATATATGGAAGCATTTTATCTGTCCTTTCAGTATATTAGTTTTGTTAATATAATAGTTTTGCCGTGAGTATATCTGTAGCTTCACTGGTGATTTGTGGTACAGTTTTTTGATCTTTTATAAGAGTTAGCTTTAGCAGCAAAGAAAAGCTGTTGCTCTAAACATTTGCACCAGAAAAGAAAACTGAGAAATTAAATGCTTGTACAATTTCAAGTACTTGTGGTTTCATTCCACTTTGACATGATTGTTCTTGGCCTGTGTATCTCTCTTAGATGAGGTCATGGTTTCTGATAAAAATGGCAAAAAGAACACAGTAAATGCCAGAACTGTTTTGGGATATTTTCTGGTTATATGACCTTAATCATCATAGGAAAGCATACTTAATCTGTACATTGTCCTACTACCAAGTGAACTATTTAGATCATATTTTCCAATTAAATCATCACCCAGTTTCTTGTGCAACTCATGGGAACCTGAGTAGCTGATTCCCGCTGAACCTTTAGAACACCTTGGCTTAGATACATAAAGTAAGGCTTCCTCCATGCTTCCATATTAGTTTACAAGTAAATTCTTGCCACTACAGTACATAAATAAGAATAGAAAAAATCCCTATGTGCAAATTTTATTTGAATGTGACCGCACTGCCTACAAGATAGGTACAGCACCTTACGTGCTCAGGTGTGTTATGATTCTTAGAAAACTGTTTCCTTGATATAGGCTTTTCACACTGGGTTGATAACTGTAAGAGCATAAAACAATGAAGAAATATAGCTTGTTGATAAAGAAAATAACAATAAAATGAGGGATCGTGTCCTTCTGATATATAAATTATATATGAATACGTATAAACTGTATAATCAGTCAAACTGTATTATCAGTCATAACAGGTCCGCCACACAGATTACTGATGTTAACCTAATGGGAAAATCAACACTTAGCATGATTTATGGCATAGTTTTACTTTTATTTGCAGTAATTGACTGATTGATTTGTCTAAAATACATATAGTTTTATATTTATATACCTTGGACAAAAAATTATCATTATTATTCAGTGTGATGGAAATAAATTGACACATGATTTGCACTGCTTTTCATTCTGAAGTGCTGTAGCAGAATTTTTAATAATGAGAAAGAACATCAGGCTTTACAAAAATATTTGTGGAACCCTGTGGCCTCCATCATAATTTCCTTCTAATAATTGGTTAATTCTTATTATAGTTTTTCAATAAAGCCTATTTACTGTATATAGAATTTTTAATTTTTTGAAAAATGAATACATTTTCTTGGTTTTTTACCATTTTAACTTAATATTTGCAGGCCAGTTTAGTAAGTACTCTCATCTAGCTTCTCACTGGCATGCTTGTATATGTCTGTCCAGTTTTAGTAATTTTGCTACTAAGTCATCGGTAATTTTCCAGCAAATTTCCAGGCTATGATGCTACAGATTGCAGTGTGGACATCTCCACACTGGGAGGTTGAGTAAGACCACCTAACTAATTTGATAAGTGCCACATGAGAACATGATGACTTTTAGGACTTAGTGGGAGATACCAGAGAGGAATTTGTCCTACAGGTGGAGGATCCATTCCCTGTGGCTAATCCTAGCTTCTCTTGACATTCCCTTTCTCCTCAGAAAAGGATTTCTTCAGTCTTCTGAAGCAGGTAGAGAGAGAATTGTTTTAGTCGCTCCCCTCAGAAAATACTGTTTTCTGGTGTATGATGGAGTTGAATACTTTCTGTTATATTGCACAGTAAGAATTAGCTCCCTTCTTAGGAAAATATTAATCAGATTATATCCCATGACTGCAAAAATTCATTTAATGACACATAAGCGAACCAAAATTTTTGTTCTAATTTATGTTCTACTTTTACATTTGTTTGGTACTTGGTAAAAACAGGGCCTTTACAGAAATAAAAATAACGTGATCATGAATATTTTCTGTCAGCATTGTAATTTTAGTGGTTTCATCGTTGCTTTAGATTGGTATAATGGAAATTAAAAGTGTGATTAGTTAAAATAAATAAATTAGGAAATAATTTGAAAAAAAATTAATCAATCCAACTACTATTGTCAAGAGACATCATTGTGATTTACACATGCAGCTTCCATTGAAGTTTATAGGAATTTACACATGCCTTTCCAAATTTGGTCTAATATTTCTTTTGCTTACTCTAAAAGAAAAGCCAAAGACACTTCCTATATATTGCAAAATCATAACTCTGGATCTCTCATATTTGTACTGTACCTGCACAAGGTAATAGATATGATAGGTTGGTATTTTTATCAATATGTTTTGTTCTTCCTTAATCAGCCTACACAGCCTCAGGCACATCCCAAGCCAATCGATATGTGGGACTAAGCCCAAGAGACCCATCCTTCCTACACCAGCAACAGGTGGGCAAGTTTCACATAGGTGTAATGATGTAGAGAAGCTTTTGTGGTGTTACCTTCCTACATGCTGCCACGGGTATCTTGGATTAGACTGAAATCTTGAGGTTTTCAGTATTTGTCACGTGAAGATGATGTTTATTCTAAACAAATTGAATGCTTTAAGAAATATCAGTTCAGCCTATTCTTTCTTTCTTAGACTGGTCCCATCTTAAGGAACTCCTGATATGTTTCTTTCAATATTTTTTTTTTCAGAAGTTCATACATTTAATCTTTAATAGGATTTTAGGAAGTAGAATGAGGTGTTTAAGAAACAAATACTAATTTCAAAGTCAGTTTATAAAAATAAGCAAAACTTTCAAAGCAAAAAATACAGTTTATTATTTTCAAGTTTTGTTTCCATTTCCTCCAGATGTTTAATACATGTCTTCATTTTACTTTTAGAAGATCAGTTGTAAAACTGAATTCTCAAGGCAGCACATCATCATTTCTAGCATAATAGGTTTAAATTGGTCTGCTGATTCCAAATGTGACAAAAACACATTTTTATTCTAGTTTCTTACATCATTTATATTTCAAGTAGCATTTTAAATTTCACATCTCATTAATGCTGCAAATTTAATGCAAATGAAGTGTTTACCCAAACTGTGAAAATATAGAGCTGAGATTAATGACGGCATACAAATAAATTAGCTGCAGTCAGTAGCTAGGCCATGCACATGCAGAAATGGTACATTTCAAAAATAAATTCAGAACCTTTAGTATTTTAATGTACTTTATGATGTGTATTTGTGTTCCTCTTAGATGTTAACAGTATAGGACTTTGAAGTTCACAGCAATAGAAATGTTGCAAGGAGAAAAGCTGAATGTGGCAATAAGAAAGAGGACGTAAAATAGGCTTGGTATTTGTTATACTAATTTTTTTCTCAGACTTGTGTTACTGTCAGCATTTTATATGCATTCCTGTTTCTTTTTTCAGTAAAACCTACTTGTTCTACATCATTAAGATATAGCTGACCCTTGCTTCAGCTGAAACTCCCTATCCATACCCACTCACAGGGCAAGGAGGCAGTATATCCGTTTTAAAGGTCACCACATGCAGAGTTCAGAGAAAATCATAAAGATGATAATTTATTCAAAATAGCTGATGTGTTGCCAACTATTTTTTTAACCAGTAAGACTTAAATTCAAACATCTATGCACTTTATTATGAAAATATGTAGTGATTATTAGTGGCTCTTCTAGCCATTAATTTCTCAATAACTTTTCTGCCATATTGTTTTGTTGGATTTTTTTAAACCTCTCAAAGATTTTTTATTATGAAATATGTTTTAATTACTATGAAATGTTTTTTTTTCAAGATACAAAACATATGATTATTGTTTTTTAAAGCACACACAACACCTCTCTTTTTTATACAGAGTGAATGTAATTTGTAGAGTTCTTGTGAAGTTTTATACAGCGTTCTTTGAAATATCTCTGACATCCTCTTAATTTAGGGATGTGCAATATGTTTTTTCCCCTTTGTAGTTTTGGACACAATTCTTTCTGCAGACTGCTCCTGCTTAGGCCTACTCCACTTTCCAAGCTCATTGAAAGACTTCTTAATGTCTTGTCACATGCCAGAAAGTAGAAGCATATTTAATTTTGTCCTGGCTGAACTTGACATATATATTGCTGATGTTTGGCATCTTCTATTTATTTTTGTCTTTGTGTGGATCAAAATAGATTTCAAAATTTCAGCAGTGTCCTTGTAGCATCAAAGTGAGGGGGATCTCAAAGGTCTTTGGTATTGACATGTGTTGTGTCTGATACTCCCTTCCATGGTAAAACATGGCCAAATGGCTTAAAGGGAAGTGGAAACTAAGCTAAATCTAATATGCACTTCAGAAGCAGAAAAATTATTTAATGCTACTGTGTTAAACCAATGTTCCCCTTTTTAAAGTGTATGGATTCATGGTCTCATTATATTAATCCAAGAGCATCAATTGGTGACCAATGAGCCATGTAATATATTTAAAAATATCAGTGTTTTATTGTCTTTGCTCTTAACTCACTATTCTCTTCTAACATATGCAATGGACATATCTGTGTTTGCCTGAGTGTGTGTGTGTGTGTGTGTGTATGAATGCCTACAGATGTGTAGAAAGTTAAGGACTAGTATGCCCAGCTCAAACTATCCGAAAGAACAGAATACTTAAAGTTTTTCAGATGGATAAATATGGACATATAAGTATGTATAGGTATGTTTCTAATGAATTAGTTACTTTCACTAGTTACCTTCATTAGTTACCTTCGTTAGTTACCTTCATCTCCAATTCTAAAGATGACAGACTATACACACACACACACACAAACAAACGTGTGTGTGTGTGTGTGTGTAGAAAGTAATGTAGAGCATTGAAATTGTCTAAACAACTTCAATAGAGCCAAGGTTATCCTTTGGTAAGGCAGAAATGGGATTGATTTACTATGTCCTTTCATTACTTTACAACAATGCAAAAGAGACCAGTCTTCTTGTGGCAGATTTTAAATGTATTTGCTTTAAAGCAACCCATGATGAATGAAAAGAAAAATCAAGGGGTATGTGAAATAAGGCGATTAATCATTTTGTATTAGTGGAGAGAAATTTTCAATTAGAAAGCCATTGCTTTTAGTTCCAGAGAAATCTTTTAAACGTTCCTCCCTGTAATGCACAGTGACCCCTCAAGAATAAATATTGTCACTAGTACCTTTTTTACTTCATTGGAGGAGTCTTTATGAAGATTTATTTTCTCTGGTTATGAGGAATAATAGCAAGTACCCACGAGTGGGTTTTTTTGCTGTTAAGAAGAGCCATTATGTAGCCCATTTAAGTTGCAGTAACACAATAAAATAAAAAGTTACACAGGTATTTTGCAATGCACACTCACATGGATTCCTGACAAAGTGATAGCTTCCTAGAAATTCCAGTAAACCATGTACAGCAAAGCATACCCTAAATGCTCACATTTAGATGGGAAGCACTGAAAAAAACTTTGAAAGACAATACATAGTAGGCCAAGTGAGAGAATTTTTTGGCTTTTACTGATCTGGATACTCTGAAATTGTGATGTTATATGCATTACTTAGCCTGTGACATTGATATTTAGAAAGACTGGATTCTAATGGGGAATGAAAACTATGCAGTCCACTTTCTGATACACTAGCTGGTGGATCTCCCCATTACTTGCCTTGAAATGCCAGCTATTTCTATGCTGTGGCATAAATAGTTACAAAAAATAGCATCAGAGAATCCTATATATCTTGGCACTTTCTTGTAAAAAATTCATATCATACCTTCTCTGTCTATTAGAAATTATTGATGACCACTTGTTTTTTCTTTTTTTGATTCAGCATCAGCTTCTGAGACTTGTTAAGTGTTGATAACATAACTGCAGGAAGAACACCATGGGAGAGGGCAAGGGACATGACAAGAGCTAGTATCTGAATGAGAGAATTTTTCTAAATTTTATCGTTGGTCATTGGTGGAAGTATTTTCTGAAGCCAAATCTAATGTTCATTGTTCTTTATCTCTGCTGAGAAACATCCTAGCTAAATTAAATAAAATAAAAGTGAGGTGGGATAATCTTTGCTATTATATGGGTGCACCTTCATCCTCCTCCTCCCTATTAATTTGCATTTATTGAAGATTTCTAAGCCTAGACTAGAGGAAAAAAACAACAAACAAACAAACTGAGGAAAGTCAGTCAAATTCTGCCCTCTATAAATTCTTTGCCAGATTCTACTTGTGCCTGCATTACTTTGGCTAAGTAACTTTAATGACCAGATCATTAGTTCAGTAACAAAGTCCTAATGATCAGGATCCTCAGAGTTATGTGATGACATTTCTTTAGCCTCCTTGTGTCATGGTTCTCCAACTTCATGGATTTATTATGGTATTGAAATGACAAACACTTAGAGTCAGGTCATGTTGTTTCTGGCAATAATGCTAGAAAGTTGCCAGAAATACTAGTCGTATACTTTGCCTGTGTAAATAGTTTAAAAAGATAGATGGATGGATGGATGGATGGATGGATGGATGGATGGATGGATGGGTGGATGGATGGATGGATGGATGGACATTTGTATTTATTGCACGTGCAGATGAATGACACCACAAAAAAATAAGGTTTCTGTTGGAATGAATGAAATAACTGCAAGGTTTTTGTTCTTGACCATTTAATTTTAGTGCACCTCTGGCCTTGTATGGATGATTCTATTTTTAATTAGAAAACATAAATAAATGGAATAGCTATTAAAGTTGTTAACAATAATCTCTAAAACTTTCACTGTGTTAAGCAATACTGTCCCAGTTGCTGAGGAGTTAATGAACTCTTCCAATTTTTGCACTGATAAACTCAGTGTCATGGTTTTCACTAAAGTTTGCACTTTCTGGGTATGATGGTATGTTGCATTCATGATTTTCACACAGATTTTAAAATTATGAGTGAGACCTTTTCAATATATATAGTAGTAAGGTCTCCAAAATGATCAGAAAACTGTAGATAGCTTTTTATTTCCTACAAATGCCTTCCCTGTCTCTTCAGTAGAAATTTCTTCTTACCAGATGCATCCCTTAGTTACTGAGCTGCACAGTTCAAAATGTAGTTCCCTTCATACTATTAATCATGGAAATTGTGAACTTCAATGTCCACTGAGCACAGAGTATTTGTTTACAAAATGTTTTGAGTGGATGTTACTCTTGCATTCAGCAGCAGGCTGAAAGAAGAACACAGGCGGACTCCTAAAGAGAACTTGTCAGTAAAGTCAGGAAACAGGTTATCAACACTTAGCCTGTTCTTATTGTGTCCCTTATCATAATTGACAGTTTGACGTAAAACTGGGTCACATGATTGCCAGGGAGGTATGTAAATGGCTAAGAGGTCACCTTTCACATAAGCTTGCTGGAAAGGAAACACATTTAAAGGAAGTTTCAGTCAGAACAATGACAATATGCAAATGTTAAGTTTTATGGGCTCTTCTCAACTAACAGAAGCTATAGCAGTCTCCTATTACACTTTCCAAAATACAATTCTTCTTTTACTAGCTGTCACAGAAACTTGACATGGATGTTAGTCTTAACCATTCTTTACATACAAGGCTACAAAATCTGCTTAAATACCAACTCCTAAAAGTCATTCATACTGTGATTAAAGATTGAGCTGTTGGGCTGTGGGGTTTTAATGTATGTGTGATTTGCATACTTAAAACACTACAGGATGGTTATGCTTGCAGGGTACTGTTTAAATTGTGAAGACAGCTATAGTAAAATCAAGCTCTTGGGTAGAACTTCACATCAGTATGTCTCACAGCTCTGGAAAGTGCAAAACAAAATCAATTTCCTGGCATTCTACAGAAGAGAAGCACTCAGTCTACTTCTTTGCTTGTCTCCAGGCCTGTGTCCACTTCCAAGCTTGTGTTCCCTTCCTGTAAATGAGGAGGTTGCACAGCCTCCCAGGAGAGATGCATGCGGTGTTTTCTGCTCTCGGCTGCTTCATGACTGCAGCAGTGGGGCTGTATCACAGGCATAAGGGCAGAGCCTAGGATCCAGGACTAGGAAAATGCCTGAGCTACCTGTGAGGACTCCTCATCTTCTGCAAGGCTGGGCATCCATTTCCACTTCATAATATAGACTCATCCTCTTTCTCTTGTAGTTACATAAGAGATAAATAAGAAAATCGCTGCTAATGTTTTGAGTGTGGAAGATGTTATGGAGTGAGGTTTTTGTGGCTTGCTTTGCTAAAATCCACAGAACTGTGGACTGAATGTCAAGTCTTTTCAGCAGCCTTCTAGGGAAGACTTTTCACCACGTCATATGTCAAGTCAGGTCATTTATTTTTCATTTATAACGTACATTTGAGGAAATTAGTATTGTTTTCAGCAGCTATTAGATATGTCCTGGGGATCATTTCTTATGACTTTCTACTGAGAAATGTAAGTTTTCTCAAGTAGTTTCCTGCCTCTCCTCTTCACATATCTTGCAGAGAAATACTTTTAGGGTGGCTTATAGTGGGTAAGAATGACTGTGCCTTCTCCACTCCAGCTAACACTGTGGCATGATTTTAGAGGTACGTAAGTTACTCTGAGGAGAATAAGTACACAGAAAGCTTTCAGTATTACTCCAGATTATACATAGCATTTGAAATACTGTAGTGAAGTGCCTTATGTCCTTCCAAAGCTTGGTATTCGTGTCATGTCTATCACCCAAGCTTTCCCTTCTGGGCTATGTGGGCATCCTCCCAGGGCAGCCTCCCACTGCTGCTGTGATCAGACTTCTTCCATCAAAAGGAGTCCAGACTTACAGAGTTCTATTAAATTCTACGGTGTTTTTACCTAGAAGCCACTCAACATATGCAAAGGATGCAGATGCAGACTTTGGAAGTGGTGTTTCTAAACCTTAGACCTGCAGACATCTTTCAATAGGAGTGACTTGGGAGAGAAAGTTTTACGTGAGGGAGAGTTTAAAAAACTAAAAATTTCAGGCAGGTTAATTTTTAAAGACAATGGGGCATCCATGCGGGCCAAATGAGGAATGTGGAGCAGCAGTTTTTTACATTGGAAGGTGTATTTCAGTACAACTAATACAGCCCTGGGCTTGTCCACAGAGCCAGCTGTCATGCAAACCTGCACCTCTCCATGGTGTTGTCAGTACTGCAAGCATGGTGCAGTGAACAGCACTACAGTACTAGCTGGGAGTCTCATGGGGCATGAACCTTCTTATAAATGTGCATGTACATGCCTACAGATTAGGTATGAAATGCACATGTTGCATTATTTTCTTTGCAGTGTTTGGCTGTATGTGAATTGAGGTACATGCAACTGTAAATAATAAGCAGCATGCCATTACTAACATTTATGAAATATGTTTCAAAAACTTTGTGGTGCTTTCTTAATGATAAATTTGACACATAAACTGTATGAGTGGAAGGTTTTCACACAGACTGTGGGAAGAATACAGTGATATAGTGCAGAAGCTAATTTACTGAAATGCAATATATCAGTCTCTTGCTCTTTTCCCCAAATGGCAAATGCAATTAAGTTCTATATAACAAGCTAAGTGCTTGCCAGATTTTTTGAGTTATAACTAAGTGAATATAATAATTTGGTAGTGCTAAGTTTGTGATTTTAGTATATTTTTAATGGTTCTAATCAGCCACAGGTTGTTTATACATAGATTTTATATTTTGTGAAGAAGTAAAAAAGGGGGGTGGGTGGGAGGGTTTAACCTTTTAGTCTTTTGTTTCAGCTGCAAGTGAGTTTTTATAGCTAAGTTAAGAAGCTCTAAAATATGCATTTGTAATGAAGATGATGACATCCTTAAGGAGAATAGCAGAAATATGTCTACTGTACATTGAATAACTGGGCTGACATATTTTATTATGTTTCCATTATAAAAATCAAGTTCAGAATCCTGTTTTGTATAGTGACTAAATCAAATGTTTACTTACCCATTTCTTTAAACATGTTTAATATATTATTCACAGTTACCTCTAGCAAACTTTTAAACTGCATGTTTCCTTTTCTGGTTAATTTCATGTGGTTTAGTCATGCTTTTAATGGCCTTTAGAAGGTCCCTTGGAGTTCTTTAGATAACAAACAAGAAACAATCCCTATGAAAACATCAAAGACTAACATTTCCACTTCTCAGACCTTAACAGCAGGAAGCTTATTAGTCTAACAGCCAGACAGGGTCAGGTTTGCAATATTGTCTTGTCCTCAGCATTTGTATTTTTCAGGAAAAGACTGCAATAAATTGTGCTCCTGTGAAAACAGTTTATTGTAGTTTGTTTGCTATAGCCTGTGCTATCTCAAGAATGTGAACATGGACAGAGAAAACTAAAATGCATTGAATGCAATTAAACATTATCTTCAGAGTGTCTAATCATATATAATAGTACAGCAATTTATATAAACATGACTATACAGAGAATAAAACATATATTTTCTTCAGAAACCAGATAAGTTCACTTTCTTAAGCTTAAAAATAAGCAGCATATATTTTCAATAAATCTGCTAACACTATTGGGCAGCTGTTAAGTAAACAGAGCTGCTGAGGGTTGCTTGAACAATCTGCGAAGGCAGAACTGATGATTTGAGGATCTGGGAAGAATTTGTTTCAGCTAATATTTAGTACATTTGTCTTTATATTAAAATGCAGTAAAGTATTTTAAATTCTACTTTTCTGAGTCTGAACACGATTAGATAATTTTATCACCTCTTGCTAAGTAATACCGCTTTCAGTAACACTTGATTAATAAACTTCAGTTACAAAATATCTTTACTCTTCTTAAATGGCTAGATAACAACATAGAATTGGTGGCAAATTTTTCTATAAATTGCATGTCTTCTATGTTTACCAAAAAGCATGCTAGAAGATATTGATTATATTTTACCATACTAAATACACATTATATAGAGCACTGCTTAAAAAGACAGCATAATTATTTCCTTTCTTAAAGTATCGCACTATTTATTATTAACATTTCCTTTTATTCCAGCTCAGTTTGTAATCTAATAATGGCTAATTGTTATGTGCTACACACTAGTTACTCTTTTATGCTTTATTAATAGAGGATCATATTAAAGTGGCATTATATTAAACAAGTCTATAGGCATTTATCTCTCAAAATAAGTTATTTTTCTTTGTTTTGTTTTTTAAAGTTACTTATTGGGAAAGTAAGACTTTTGCCATGTACAGTACTAGTTTGCATGTATTCATTTAAGTACTAAAAACTGTAGTATGCTCGATCCATATCTGACTGCTAGGTTTCAATTGACAGCTGAGAATTTGTGACTGGACCATGAATCAAAACGGCAGGCATTTATACCCCAGTGCCAGTGAGGATACATTGGGAATTACTTGGCAAAGGTAACATTTTAATTATTTCCACCCCTACACTGCCTCTAAAAAGTTGCATAGAGCAGCAATATCTGTTTTAGTGGGCCTCCAGAGTATATGTGACAGCATTGTGATCAAAATATGTGTGTAACATTTCTCCTAAACACATTTAGGTTATCTTTCATGCAAGCTGGCTTTAGATGATCCCTTAATGTGACACCTGAAATAACATCATGCTGTCCTATGCAAAAGGTTTGCAAGTTGAAGGAAATACTGATCCTCGGCTTTAAAAATGTCTTTGCTCTCATATTTTTGGGACCTGATTGCTAAGAGAAAGAAAACGGTGCTTTTAGAGGTATGGATGAGTATAATCATAAATGACTGAGGTGGTGGTTGGTTTTGGGTGAAGAATAACTATATTATTTATAGAGACTTTTCTTACCAATTGGCTGGTGTAGTTTTAGGTCACTAATATATACCTGAAGGTAAGATATAAACCATCTTATTTTTCAACTAGATAACAGAAAAGTTAGGAACGATTTACAAAAGACGTTTCTTTTTCTATGAGCCCACCCTGTCCTCCCTGCAACAAATAAACCAAACAATAAACTTCATTAACCTTTGATATATTATTAATTTATTAGATTTTACATCTCTTAATATATAGTGGACTATGATAATAGCAGAAGGTGTTTATCTAAATAGGCATATAAACTAATCAACATAATTTTGATACATCAGGTTTTATCTTTTTCATGTACAGGATTATCTGCGGCACTCAATACTTAATGAGAGTTGTCCATGTAAGGCTTGTAGGTTGGGAGCTTATCAGATGAAGTCTGATAGAAGCCACTCACTCATTAAATAATTTAAAATATTTTTTAGAAATTTATGTGTACATGAAAATATATGTACTTCTGAATAATTAGTGTTAGTATGTGTGTGAGTGTAATTTATATGTACTATATACAAAATGCCTTCTGATGCATTGTGCTGATGGTCCTATGGATTGCTAGAAATTTTGGGAGCTTTGAGTATCAACTTGGAAAGGAAATTACTGAATTTAAAAACTGGTGATGTTTAAAAATCTGAAATTTAATTTTTTATGTATTTGTTTTTTTTTTTTTTTCAATTTATATGAAACAATGTTTTAAATCTGAAAGAATTGTGGCAGTAAAATAAGACCTTGTCATTTCCTTCCTTTATATTAGAGAGTACAATGAAAAATTAGCTAATGGATTCACCTCATCTCCTCAAGGGCTGTGATTCACATTACAAATCCCCATCACACAGTAATTGCCAGAGTTTTCAATGTACTGCCAGGAGTGAATCCAAACTAAGCTTTTATAGCACGGAGGGGGTGATTTATTCTCCCACTACAAAGTGACATTTTTCACGGCATTGACAGGCATTAGAAAATTACATCACAACAACCTAGCTAGGAGCATCCTCACAAGGTTTTAATCAGTCGTCACTCGACCCCCCCTTAAAGCAATGCCAGTTACACTGATAGAAGCACTGTCCCAGTGTTTGCTGAATTCTGTTTTTCAGTACCATCATACAACACCCTGGGCATAAATTGTGAAAAGAAAGGAAAAGCGGGGGAAAACATTTCTATGTACTGGTCAAGAAGACTTTGGTGGTGAATGAAAGCCTTCTCCACGATCCATTTGCTGTTACAGACCCCACTTCTTTGCAGATCACTCCCAGAACGCTGCCTGCCACTCTGGCCCTGCCAACAAACACAGGCACTGCCAGAAGAGCTTGGCCACAAAACCTGCCATGGGCGTTTTTTTCGAGGCCTAGGCTATGCCACTTGCTCTTGGGTTCGCGCAGCCTAGAAGGACAAGGAAGCAAACAGTTCTGCCTAAGCAGATGGCTTTTAGTTGTTTGGTTTTTAAAGATGACATTCTTCAAATCCCACAGAGATAAGAACCTAAGAAGAGAAATTATACCTGCACAGGTTAAAGAGCTCCTTAACAGTGCAGGTATAAAAACAAGAATATATTTCAAAAATAATTGTTACATGTGGGCAAAGAAATATATCTCAATCCAAACAAGTTGTTGCAACTCTAAATGGTTTGATGAATGTTTGATTATGTGATTTCTTTAGATCTGCAGAGCTCAGTTTGATTGTACTCAATCTCACCTTTTACATCAGGCTTTTGTGGTTAAGTATACTGATTTTCAGAAGGGTTATTGACCTCAGGCAGGTGAAAATGTTGGCAGTCCCTCAGTGTTAGCTGCTCTATCTCTACAGACATCAGGTAGCAGATATGCTCAGGTTGAAACCTTTGGTCTCAAGCATTGTTGGTGAACCACACCTTGGAAGTTTGGAAAAGGTGAATGACAAAAAACTTTCTGTTATTTCTGTGTGTCTTTGTCTTACTTATAGTTGCCTATCCTACCTCATGGTAGGTACAATGCATAGATTTCAAATTTCTTTTTTTTTTGTTTTATTTCATTAGAAAATTATGTGTCTGTTGGCATCTAAAAATTCAGGTATAAAACCGTAGTGGTCTGTATGCAAAGACTGAACTTTGCCGAAAAGAGAATATGAATAATGCTTAACAAAAAAGGACCAAAAAGCCACAAAAATTAGATCACTGATACAGCATTTTCTACAAAACCAGAAGTCTTGCAGTGAAAAGTGATAACAAAAAATAGATTAATGTTCTGCATAGCTGAGTTAAATATTCTAGTATCTTTAAAAGAAATGCTTATATTAAACATTCAGTGAGCATCCTAAAAAACCCAAAATAAAATGGAAAAAATCCCTATCCTAGTTATTTGGTGAAGTATTTAGAAGTAGCAATTTTTACTTTTGCTCCTCATGCCAAACCATCTACAGCTTTTGTTTGGATTGGTTTGATTTTTTCATTGCTTACTTAGAACATTTAGGGTACATATTCTGTTGTTATATGACTTTTTATATTTATTCATAAATGTATTTTTTTGTGTCTGCTGAAATTTGAACACCATTTAAACACATCAGTAGAAATAAACTCTCCAATACATTTATGATCATTTAGGTAATTTTTTTGGTGTACATGCGAAGAAGATATTCAAAACCATTAAAAAACCCCAAATCCTTATTTTTTTGATAATGGCAGTTCTGTTTTCCTAGAGACAGAAGGTGAGGAAAAGCTGTGAAAATCTGTAAGGCTCATTTAGAAAAATACAGTCTCAGTCACTATGTGAGGGCAAGAGTGTATGCAAAAAGTACATTTAAGAAAAAAGTGAGTGACAAAAAGTGGGGGTGTGTGTGTGAGGCTGATAGCATGAGTTTGATCCTAAATCTAAGCCACTCATTACACCACTGATGGTATTTCCAGTATAAATACTCATAAAAGCTGGCATGACGGGTCTCTCCTAGACCATGTGGAATTTTTGCATGTCTTCCACAGACTGTTGGCAACTTTGCATAGCCAAAGTGTACGCTTCAATTCAGCTATCAAAAAATGTATTTTTATTTATATTAATTATTTTAACAATCATTCTGCATTAAGTGTTTAACATTACGTTTACCCTATTCAGGCAAATGGACTAGACTAGAATTTCATGCTTTCATTCTGTTATCTTGACACATCAGCATAGTACAACAGCTGGCTCATTCCTGGAGATGCTGAGGGGAGCACTGTTCTCAGAGTGCTGAATTTCTTTCTCAGCTGTAGCTGTGGGGTATTCAGCATTCCAAGCATCATTCCTCCCCCTCCCACTACCCACTCTCCCCACACCACTGTGTATTTATGCTAAAAGTGCTGATAAGGCAATCAAATGGGGTAATCTGATTTATCAGAGATAGAAGTCGAAGGGGAATTGAGAATGGGTGCATATTGCCTTTGCTTTACAATATCTTGTACATGACTGGTATTGAGAATGCATATAGCTAAAATTACACAGCCAGCAGCGTGTCTGTGGAAACCATTTTGGCAAACACAGACACCTGTTAGAGCAGTAGTTCAAACACTGTGACCTGTGTCCCTCCCTCATTCCTCTGCCCAGCAATGGTTTGGAATAAAAGTAGCATTTCGTTACAATTCAAGAACAAAAAGGCTGAAGTTTCTTGAGTGAAAAAATATTCACAGAGAGACAATCAAATGATTTCTTATCTTTATAAATTTAAATTACTAATTCTAATAGTTTTGCACAACTCTGTAATGTGTAATAATGTACAAAACATTGTTTCCTCCCCATCCAGGCAAGCATCTTCCTAAGAAACACTTCCTAAGAACACTTCCTAAGAAATTAGTTGTATTCAAGCCAGACTTGCATGCTGCCATCCCACAGGAAATGGGTCAGCAATCCATTAAGATGCCATTAGATAATCTAATTTGGAACTTAATCTCTAAATTAACCATGCTCCATACTTGAGGCATACTTGAGAGAAAGAAAAAAAGTTTATGTTTGAATCGATAGGGGAGCCGAAGCGTGAAGAAGGCTGTTTGTTTTTTCTGTAGCTGTGGTCACGTCTCAAGCCGTCTGGTAACCAGGAGAAACCAGACATGATGTAATTCCAGATTGAACTTGAACTTCAGGGACTTAGAATGGGGGAACAATGGACCATAGGAATCAATAATGTCCATTTTCCACATGATTATGTTTGGAGCTTTAAGTCAAACTTTATGGGAGAAGCAACAAGGACTTCAGTGTGACCAAAATGAATGAGTTGATCTAGAAGCAAGATGCTAAAATAAAGAAAACAACTTCAGTAATAATTTCTGAGCAGCACTGCAGATTCCAGCAGAATTAGAAAAGTTCTTGCTCTGCAGTGAACTGGTTGCCTGTTCTGAGATCTCTTTGTTCACTTAGGTGGGACAAACTTAATCTTATGTTTCGTGTCAGATGATTTTTGGCAGCTGCTAGGGAAGGAGGAGCATATTACTGAGAATTCCCAAGTATAAACTTTATATTTAACCCCTTGGTTACTCCAGCTTTCTACTTCCTCATCATGTTACCTCCAATTGTTTCTTTTGAGTCAGCAGAACTGATTTATTTGAGGTTTATTTTGTTTGTTTTTTGGTACAGTTAGGATCATCTGCATTATTATTTAGTCATGCTAATTTGATAAACTTGTAGTTAATTTTTTTTTAATGTTAAGGTAAAAATTCTAATGGTTTGAAATGAAAATAGTGATATTTGGGAAAAGAAAAATATAGTGCAAATGTGTAAAGTTGAGAGTTAGTTTTTCACGGGCACCCCAGTGGACTCTGGTAACCAAGCACAAGTTCTCCATGGTTTGTCTTGGCTTGGTCAGAGCCTCCTCTGTGCAAGCACATGTTTGAAATCTGCTGTTAGTCTTGCTCCTGCACCAGATTCTCGTACATGAATGGTCCAAAGCACAGCGTGGAAATGCACGATTTCTCTGGGCACTCCCTCTTTTGTGGGTATCCTTTGTAAGTAATGGGTTCTGTAGCCTCTTCCTGATCTTTGTGTACCTTTTTGTGTTTCACTGCCACAAAAAGATGTTTGCAGGGAATAGAATAAATAGAATAAATAGAATGTCCTTTTCCCTTCCGTGGGCATAAATCTTTAACTCCTCTGTCTGCTAGATGAGTGTTATGTGCCTGCTAAATTGCAAAAGCCATCCTAAATTAACCTGAGATACTTCATACATCTCTTGAAACAAGTACTCAACTTGGAGGTGAAATTTGGAAGCTGTTTACATATGGATGCCAGTTCAGAATGGTAACAGAAGTACTCCATTAAATGGATGTTGGAAGGGTGGTTATTCTTTTGGCAGAAACGCAGAAGTGGAAATTTAACCAGGACACTAAGATGAGCAAAATTGCATTTCCAAAATTCTTATGATCCAAGTAATTTTAAATTTAAAAACTCTCTGTATTTGCGTGGGCAAGCACTTACTAGAGAGAAGTTCCTTGCTTGGTGGTTTACTACTGTTACTTCACTCAACATTGATTGAAAGGTATTTCTACCTTTTCTGTCCAAGGACTGACTTTGCAGGCTCTCCTCTACCATCTGTAAGCTAGCGAGTTCATGTATATGATAGTAAAGCTGCAAGAAGGAAATACTGCACTAGATGTACTTTCTGAATGGTAAAATACTCTTACAGACTTCTGAAACTGTAAAAGAAAGAAAATAGGAATTGGTGGAAAATAAGAATATGAAAGACCTCTACATTTATTCAGGTCAGAATAGATTTATTTTTTATTGCATTTAGTTAATTGTTTAACATTATTATGGTCTTTATGTTATTGTAACCTCCAAAGTCGACTGTATATACATATAATATAAGCACTACTTGTGGTCCATTCCAGTAATATTTTAATCAGAGGTTCTTGAAACAGCAATTATTATCTTTAAGAGGAAATCATGGCAGAAATCTTGATTGAATTAACATCTGGAAACTGTAATGGAAAGTGTAATGGAGAATGTTAACCCTGTAGTATGCTTGCAGAATTTTCCTTTGCTGTTTTATTGCATTTGAACAGATAAATACATTATACTTCCTGTAGATAGAGAGGGAACTGTTGACTGTATAATGTATTTGATAGTCTAGCTATGGTGAAGAGAAAACTGCTAGCAGTAGTGAAATCACTTAAAAGTGTGATGCTTCAGGAAGGTAGTCCTGCAACAAAGATGGATCCGAATCTCATAACAGACTCTTATGGTGCTTCTCACGTAATTTTCTTCAAAACTTAGCCTTGAGCAGTGTTTTAGGTCTCAGTTCATGTTTCAGTGGAAAGGCATTTATATTATAACTTCTGTCAGCAAATGGATAACAGATTTCCTCAGGAGTAGTAAGCTGGAGTGTGGGGTAGACCTGCTTTATTCCACTCATATACAAAGATTTCTTATCTGAGGAAGCAGCCATGTGGGCATCCTGTTAACTTCTACAAGTGCAACCACCTTGTCTCTGTTCTGGGCAATGGAAAGAATTTTGGCTTCCCTGGCTGAGGCACTTAGTGGACAAAGGCAGAGTGTTGCCTCTTGGTTTTGTGAAACCAAGTGCTGAATTTTAACTCACTGCAACTGCTGGATGGTATGGTAAAGGGAAAGGTGCTCCTCCATTTCCTGCTCATGTGGGCACTCAGACAGAGGTTGCTTTGCAGCCTGAAGCATCTGTCACTCCTGCTAGGAAGTTCTGCAAAAAAAAACAGTGGGTGATTTCCATGGCAGAAGCTAAGCTCTGCAATACTTAGTGAGATCCTTTCTGAGTAGGCTGGAGAAGGCTAACAGGGGACCTTGCTTTTCTGGGCAGCTAGCCTTGCTTGGCTTCATGCTGGGGAAGAGCTGGGGAGCTACAAAGCAGAGTGTGGCTCATAGGACAGATGGAAGTCCAACTAAATTTACCATAAATGAAAAGGGGGGCATGGGAATATTGGGTAGACAGCCATATGCATGTAGCTTAGCAGAGCCTGTGTTGTGTGTTTGGTTATTCACAGTTGTGTCACAGTGGTTCTTGGAGCTCTGTGCTGTCACTAGGGCTGTTTTCCTCAATAGCTTTCATTCAATTTTCTTCCTTTGTCTGCAGTAAGCCCCTCATGGTGGTACCTGGACAGGGGTGGCCCAAGATAGTTATATCCACCTGCAGTATGATAATGTTATTTTCTAAACTACAACCAGAACTCATCAAGCCTCGAAAAGAATGTCTTAGGAAATGCCAGCAAACAGAGGGAATGGGCCAGTGCAGCCAGACTCTGCCCAGTATGTGTGCTTGGACCAGGACTTCAAGCACCTCCAGAGATGGGGAAGAGGTGGCTGTTCCAGCCCTGCAGACAGGCAGTGTGTGGCTGTCTTGGTTCCCCAGGTGATCTGCTGCCTGCACAACAACTCTGGAAGAAGGCTTGGCTTTGAGACAAGGGGCTTTGAAACTCCTGTGGGATATGCACAGTGTTAACATGGGTGATGTATTACTCCCTAAGGATTCATAAGTAGTACTGACAAATTTCTTGCAGTCTGCATTTTTGTCATGATCATAATACGAGGTGGGAGGCTTGAAAGGTTTAAATAAACACCTATATTAAACTGTTAGGTCATATGGCAGCAACAGTCATATTAGGAACTTGCTACGACTTATTTTTATTGAGCAGTTTCCATAAAAATCATGGTCTCTGTCTGGTATTTGAAGTGTCCGATAAAAATTTCACTGCAAATACTAATTTGCTTTTAGTCAACACAGACTTGTTTCCTTCACCCACTGTAGTCTCTAGAGGGCTGGCAACTTTAAAACAAAGCAAAAAAGTCAAAACTGTATTTATCCAATAATTGAAATGCACTATAAATCTTCAGAAAGATAACCTGGAGCCTGTGTGTTTAGCCTTTGCCATAGAAATTTTTTAAATAGAGTGTTGACCTCAAACAAAATTTATATTCTTTGAGTTAGTGCTCTATTTTTTTGAAGTCACTAAACACTGTAAATCCCATGTAACAGGACAGCAAAGAACTGTGCATTGTAAAACTTATATTCAGACAGATCCCAAGCAAACAAATCAGATTGGGTATTTATTTTTTATTAGTAGTTCTTATTTTTATAAATCCACATGCTTGGAGGCAATTTGCTTTGTGTCCATTATTTCAGAATTTACTTGTTAACATCACTGAAATCCAAAGAGGAAGGAACAAAAAATACATTTTAAAACAAATTGTGAAGGAAGATGAAGAATAAGTTGAAACAATTAAGCCACTTAAACGAACTTCTGGTATTAAATTTTTATTTTCTTTTTGGAACATATTCTTTTCATTATACCATCTTGGAAAAATCTTTCATGCATAACAAGATTTAAGTTTTTTGTGAGTGCTTCAAGATTTGAGGTCTAACTGTGATTTCCAAATTTCAAAAGGGTTTTCATTTTCCTCCAATAGCAGATTTTTTTTGTAATAGTCAGTAGAATTAAAACAACAACAAAAAAATTAAACATATTAGCTGATCTTAAATTTTTGAAAACAGCAATTTTAAAAAGAGATTTTCTGAAAAAAATAAAAATTAAGACTGCAGATTTTTAGGTCTTCTTTGAGAATATACCCAACTGAAGAAAAAAACCACCAGCCTTATTGAAAAGCATTTGTACTTCAGACATCGAAAGCATTAAGATATTAATATTTATTGTATTTTCTTCATGAAATAAAATTAGTCCTTCCCCTTTGGGAAAATGGTTGAATGATCGTTATTGAGACAAGCAGGTCAGGAACTATTTCCACTTTTATTTGTGTGTGTAAAACATTGCACCTGAAATTAATTGCTAGGAGTTAAAATAGTAAATTAGCAAGTTTAGAGAGGTAAGTATTTTCAAACAGAAGTAAATTACAGAAGCCCTTTGTATTTTTTTAATGAGAAAGACCTGAGAAACGTGTTCCCTGGAATTCACCAAATAAGTTGACCACTTTTCAGCAACTGAAATGATCACAAAAGGCTGCCCAATGAAATGTAATTATGTCATGAACATTGGAAATAGATAAAAAAGGTCAATTTTGCTCTTTATAACTGATGCCATAAAAGCACATCTGCTGGTCCAGGGAGAGAGCAGTGAAGAAATGGGCCAAAAAATATAGAAGGAAGAAAACTTTTTGCCTCCGCAATACACACGTTGAAGGGCTTCAGATGTGTTATCAGGAAGCTTGTCAACCTAATCCCAGAATATAATTCGAAGTAAGCACTTATGTTTGAGATAAACAGTGGAAAAGCTCAATACAATGAAATACAGAGGAAGGGTGGGTTTGCATGCTCTATGTCCAGTGCTGGTATTAGCTCTTTGGCAATGATGCCGACTTGATGAGGCTGTTTTTCTTCTGAATAAATGTGACAAAACTTTCTCTGAAGTCATAGAATCGTATAGCTTAGGATAGTTTGGTTTGGACTTCTGGGTTGGCAGAACCACATCTAAGGAAAGGGCTGCTCAGGCTTCTGGATACTGAACACAGCAGATGAGACCATCTTTGAGTATCCATCCATCTTGCAAGTACTGCTGACTGGTGCCTGGTGAACCTGTGAATGCCATTGGGAGTTGAGCTCCTTAGTGACAGAGTTCTTTTAAAATGATGACTTAACTTCCTAGTCATTGAATCGTCCTTGAAAATACTTTTTTTCTCAGAGGCTTGTTTTAAAAAATATGGTACTTGCTGTTACCCTCAACTCATGGCTACCCTGAGCTGCAAGTGTTTAGATGATTGGATCCTGTGTTAACTGGTGTTTCTGAAACTGACATTCTTAGGGAATTTTTTTTTTTAAAGCAGTTTTTTTGAACATAAAAATCCTCTGTTCTTATGGGCATCCTTAAATCTCAGAGGCCCATCTTGGGATGGTGACAAGATAAAGTGATGTGTTGTAAGAGTGGAGGAAATCTCATAGGATGCTGAACTACTGAATCTTCATGCTTTATTCTTGAAAAAAGAACACCTGTACCCTGTGGTATATGTTTCACTAGCTCTTAAATGATATCCATTGCACTATGTAGTGTCATTTGTATGGTTTAGTTGTGTCTTCTCTATATATTTGTATATGACATTTTTGGGGGGTTTCATAAACAAACAGACCACTTAGTGTAACTCAGGAATCATACAAATTGCTACTGAGTTCAAAACAATTATTTTTCTTTCAAACAACTCATACTTTCACAAAGAAAACTAGGAAGTAGAATCTCAAGTTACATTCACAAATTTTCTTTCCAGCTTTACCTTAAGTAGTGCTATTATTGATGAATATTAACTGGACCTTGATTCAAATTCATTGTATACATGTTTAATATATGGTTTTTTTTCTCTCTCTTTCCCTCCTTGTCTCTTTCCCCTTTTCAACAGTCCTGGTACCTGGGCTAGCTTGGTTCCTTTCCAAGTATCAAATAGGACACCG
The DNA here is from genome assembly GCF_027887145.1 of Ammospiza caudacuta. NCBI lineage: Eukaryota > Metazoa > Chordata > Aves > Passeriformes > Passerellidae > Ammospiza > Ammospiza caudacuta. Next base: position 37,446,946 of record NC_080632.1, read on the forward strand.
ATCCTGCCAACAAATGTCCCAAATTATGGTTTGAACATAATTGGAGAGCCTTTCCTTCAAGCAGAAACAAGCAACTGAGAGAAAAAGATTAAAAACAAAATTTAAAAAAAAAAAAAAAAGCAAAAAGGAAAAAGAAAAGAAGACAGTATGAGAAAAGAACCTGAAGAAAGAAGAACAAAAATAGACCAGCAATTGCAGCTCTTACAATCACTAATTCTCTTATGGTTGAAACTGAAATGATTTACAAAGGGTCGATGATATTTCACTGATGAGTAGAATGCAGTTCCTCCTAAGTAGCCTTTGTTATATGAAGTCCGCTGGGAAATAGATGTTCTGTCTCTGACAATATATTTTAACTGACTTTCTAGATGCCTTAATATTTGCATGATAAGCTAGTTCTGTTGGTTTAGTATTCTTGTTGTTTACGCATGAGATCACTATTCCTGGTTATCTCACAAAACAAAGGCTAGGCAGCGACAGCAGAGCTGCAGGAGGACAAGGGCCGTGAGCCAGACATTTTCTCAACAGTCTGATTTCTAAATGTTTTAAAAATAAGCTCTGTAGCCTTTAGTTATCAGTATGGATTTATTAAACTTTGGCCCTTAATTCAGCCTTTTTCTAGTGTGTTATGCAGTTAAAATTTTCAATCAGTATGAACACACAGGCTCTATGGAAGAAATGCCTCTACGCAGGTAAAAGTGTTATCTTCTCATGCAACAGTAAAAAAAGAAAAAAAGTGACGTTTTCCCCAGTAAAGAAACACTTACAGAGGCAAGTGCAATTTAAAAATCATATCTAAGAGGTCATCATTATAAGTCCTTCAGCCCTTGGACTCTAAATTGAGGGGATTAAAAATAGAAAATTACTTTGAACAAACTTATTTTTCCCCTCGGTTTTTGAGGGCATTAAAAGGCATTAAGTCAAGACAAATCATGTCCTTGAGAATAAGAAGTCAATGGAAACACAGCACTTATGTTGGTTTAGCTGCTGCCTCCACAGTGGGGTAGGATTTATTTATTTAAAGTTACTTGTTGCATCAAGAACCCATAGGGTTTACATGTTTCTGTAAAATCTACATCATAGAGACAAAGACATAGGCAAATCCATGTCACAAGGGCAAAGCTTACCGTTTACAAACTGGTAATACCAGGATGGGGATATGTTGTATTTAAATAATGCACTCTTAATGTAAGTCTAATTACAGGGTGCTGTAAACTTGCATGGTGCTTTCAGAAGTTAGCCTTGTTCAACAATTTTCACATATTGACAGAAATATAATGTGCATGGGCAGACATTTTGCCTCTATGTCTCTTTAAAAATTTAAAATACTCTTTCCAGTAATCCTAATTTGCACGAAGATATAATGTCCACATTACGTGCCTTGCCTTGAAATCTAAAAAATGGAAAAAAAGAAAAAAAGAAAAAAAACTACAAAAAAATTGACATCACTACACTTGTTTTGCTGCATTTATTATAATTTTAAATCTTTACCATTTTTATGACAAAATATTTTGTACTCCAGATGCGAAAAATGTGTGACATCATGGATTTTTTAGACAGTTATACCTTTATCTCACATTTATAGAGCATATCATGGCTGTGTATAGTTGCCGCTTAAGAATTGTAATCGACCAGCAATATTTTCAGTATTTTGGTGTTTTTTCTATTAACCTTTCATGTTTTTCATCTTCCAATTAATATTGGGGGGAGGGGATACAAATTTATACGAATTATGCAATACCAAGTTTTGCCTATGTAGGTAGTGCTTTTAGCTGTATTGGTTATTATAGGTAAGTACACAGATTTAAAAAAAAAAAAATAATGTATGCTTTTTTTGTTTGTTTTAATTGACCAAAGTGGGTACTGCTATTTTTGCAGTGTGATGAGGTCCTTTTCTGTACTGAGAGGTGGACAGGGGATTTTTTTTTATACATACATATATATATATTCTGGGGTGGGGGGGGAGGATTTTTAACACTTTACAGTGTAGCTGTGAAGCAGTGCACCCTTAGCCAGGCAAGGGCTGCAAAGCAACTGTTCTGCCTACTGTGACAAACTTTCAAATAGGTTCCCTCTTTTTAACTTCCCACCTGGGGTGCAAGCTTAAATCATTTCTGGATTTAAAAAATAAATAATGAATTCTGTTGGAGGCAGACTTGACTTGAGGAAATTGTTTTACTTCAAGGTTTTTTTCACGAGAGAGAGAGACAGACAGAGAAAGAGGTCAAGACCCACAGTGAGATGAAGTCTTTTCCATTCTGGCAAAGATAATGCATCCTGAAGTGTTCATGTTAGAAAATGTTTTTAGCTCAGAATGACAACGATGTTTGCTTTGTCTAGGAAATGCAAGTACAGGGCCAAAATCTTTGCTGGCATAATTCCACTGACTCCAATGGACTCTGGAGATGCTCAAGCAGAGAATTTGCCCCCCTTATTCTGCTTGACTTTTTTCCTCTACATAATTTTTTTTATATTCCGCTCCCCTCTTGCCCCACGAATTCAAATTCAGCATTTGAATTACAATTTTCAGCCTGATCGGGCTATGTCAGAAGTTTGCAGTCTTCTCATAGAGATCGGATGGAGACCTCTGGGGTGTAGTGGAGGAGGAGTTTCTTTACGCAAGGAATTAGACCACGGTGGAAATAAAAGTGTGTTTCCAGTAAGATCTCATTTTGCAGACCAGTAATGGGCCTGTTGCTGGTGATCTCTTACACACAGGGGATCTCTGCAATGTATGGCTCTACACCGGGTGAAGCTTTCTTTAAAGCACAGTCTTCTACTAGGGTGGAAGCAGAGGAGCGTATAGTCACGTGGATGGGAAAATTCATCCCTTTGCAGTCGTCTCTGCGTTTGGGAGGTTTTCCTACCCTGGAGCAGTGCCAGAGGCACAACTCCAGCAGCAGCCACCCCAATGGGCCCAGGTCGGGGTGTACCACCACCAGTCCCTTCTGGCTCCAGCTGTGGTTAGAACAGTAGTGGTGCCACATCCCCATGTCTCCAGGAGGACAGAGTGTGAAGGCAGAGCTTGAATGGCTACAGAGATGGGAATTGTAGGAAAATAAACTTTGAGATTTAGCTAAACTGGAAAAAAAAAAAAAACCAAGAAAGAAACAGATAAGACACAGACACAAAAAGAAATGTGAGGTTCTTTGGTTCTTTCAGAACCCTTCAGTAAGTAAATTTGTTTGCTAAGCACATGGCAAAGTCTGCTAGACTCAATCATAACGTACCTCAGGCCTTGGCCTGGTAAAACAAAGTATGTGTTGTCCTTTACACATGTCATGATACAGAGCAGTCTGGGAGCAGAGCTGTGCTGATGGCATATCCTTGATTAGTTCCATTAAAAAGATGTTCCCTGGAAGCTTTTAATACCACACTGGGAGAAAACTGGAACAAGTTCAGGCTTCAACATGAAATATCCAGAATGGTAATTGCCTTTTGTAGGAAGAAAGATGCCCTTAACAGAGTTGTTTTTTTTTTTTTTTTTTTTTTTTTTTTTTTGTTGTTTTTTTTTGTTTGTTTGTTTTTTTGTTTTTGTTTTTTTTTGGTTGTTTTTTTGTTTTGTTTTTATTTTATTTTTTTTTGTTTTGTTTTGTTTTTTTTTTTTTTTTTTTTAATCTGGTCTCCTGTATGAAAAAAATTGAGCTTAAAGATGCAATTTTTTAGAGAAGTAAACTCCTCCTTTAAACTGGGTTATTCAGGAACTGTGGGTTTTTGTTACCTGCCTCTCTAATAGAAAAGCCTCATTGGAAGATAATGAGTTTTTCATTTACTGTATGCTTGGTTTTAGTTTGGCTTTGTAGGTTGGTTTTTTTTTTTTAAGCTCAGCAGTCAAAAGATTAAGATAAGATTGAGAACTCAAATCCAGTCTCTGGCCTCCTCCTTCACCAGGAAGTGTATTCTGACTAAATTGAGCCACCCCGTTCTATGTGCACTGTTCTGCCTTTATTAAGTTGCTTTGCAGCCCTGGCCTCAAGGCTGTGACACTGAAGTGTGTTTCCCCTGGAGTGACATGAACGCTTGAGGCTTGACTAAGGAAAAAAAAGGCAGTGAAGGAGACTGTACATAAAGACATGGCAAAAATATTAATTATAGCAATATAGTTGTGGGGTGATGTTCAGGTGGGCAGCTCCATTGAAAATATGTGAATGAGTTTGTGAAGCTGCAAGTAGCAAGAAGAAAGGATGATCTTCTGACTAAACCGCCTACCTTGTAGACAGTAATTTGTACACTGTATAGTTTTGTTAAGAATTTTTTTTTTAATTAAAATACCCTTGTTTGTAAAGCTAACTTTTTAACAATTATAATGGAAATGCATTTCCATTTTTAAACAAGAATATTCTTTGTTTAGAAACTGGACTTGGGTTAAAACTCTCCAGTTTCTTAATTTATGTATTAAAAAAAGTCTGTCCATGTTAGGAGTTATTTCGCATATTCCTATGCTTGAAAAGCATAGGTACTAATCCTTTAAAAATGTAAATGGAGAAAATTATATTTTATGAAGGTTATTTTGTTGTATTTAGTATTGGAAAAGTTGGTTTTCAGAGCATTTCAAAATGTTGGAAGCACCACTGTCTTTTTTTATTAGTATATATGGCCTTTAGCAAAAGTTTTTGTGATTGTTACATGATGGTATTTAAGATTAGGTTCACAGAGCTATTCAGGATAGGCAGAGAGCTAAAACAGTACTTAAGTCTCACACAGCTGTGTCCTCAGGGAGCAGAATTTTGGATTTGCAACTTGTAGCTTCATAAGGACTTAATGAAAGAGATTGCACAAAGACATCTGTGACACCAGAGTGTGTTCTGTACCTAAACCTAAATTATATGTACTGTGTGAGATTATGAAGGCTGCAGAAAGTTTTCCCATATTCAGTGTACTGTTTTCACTTTTAATGAAAAACTCTCTAATGTTGCTGGCAGTAAGGCCCCAGGCATGACATCCTCTATGGTTTACATGATCCTGTCAAGGTCTTTTGTTAACGTTAACCAGCTGTATGCTCCTGGATTTTTTTATTGGGTTTCTACAGAAAACTTTAGGGGAAAAAAAAAGAGTAAAATCCCATGCCAGCTAATCAAGTTAAATAGGAAAGGCTCAAAGCTGAATATTCTTCTCCATACTGAAGGAGCTGAAAACCGCCTCCTTCTTATTTGCACTTTCTGCTAGTTCCCCAGTTTCATTAATTCCTCAAAATTGTGTGGGTGTGGTGGAGCACTGCAGTTGGAGGATAACATGGACCACTGATTTTGCCCTTTAACCCTGCACAATGACCTTTGCATCAGCCAAACTTATTGCCATGACAACTCTTTGTACTGTTTCCATGCCACAGCTCTGTTGGTCACGTTGTCAATAGTAAAGGGGACAAGTTGGAGACGGTCAATTTTTACATTTTTTTTGTCGCAATTTTTTCTTCAATGGTTGTAAGTAGTTGTTTGGTTTTTTTTTTTTTATGATAAAAGGGTTCACTAGTTAGTACTCTTTAGAAATATCTGTGTGTTGCAATTCAGATGTATGTTGAATTTGTGAAAAGGGCTTCAGTGCCACTAGCATCATGAATAGAATAAGCCTTTGATACTTTCATTGCATGATACCGTACAGTAAAACAAAAGGTGGCCTAAATAAATGGAGAGCAGTGTGAGCTAGTGACACTAAAGCTAGTCTTTGTATTACTGTATTTTTGACAGAATGATTTTGAAAACTGTGCTACAGGGACTGATGTGGCAAATGTATCTCTATATGCAGAAGGAAGTTTTTTAAGAAGTATGGCTTATTATGCATTTTTCATTGAGGGCATTGAAGTTGCATAGACTGATAGAAGTTGATGCAAAATGAGAAAGAAACAAAAACCAGCAAAATGTTTACCAAAAACTCAAACAAATGAGCAGTGCCTGTTCAATTTCACAGTCTCTGTTGAGTTCAGTTGTAAATATGTTTCAGATAACATTTTCTTCAAAAATAATCTCTACAACATTGTAGAATGTGAGGGGTTCCTCAGTCCCAGGCATAGGCTTCTGAAGAGCTGCATTAGATTATGTCTTCATCAAGCTGTTAATTTGTGCTTATATCATATAGAACTTTTAGTAATCTGGGAAGAGGCACCCCATCTCAATGATATTTCTCTGAGAAAACTTTTGTAGGGCTGTGTGTTTCTTTAGATACATTTAGTACAACTGTAGGTGACAAGTAGTCAGTTATTGCTTGCTAGCTACATACCAGGGTTGATCCATTTTAAAACTTTTGGCATTTTTTCCCATATTGTAGGCCATAAATCCTGAAGGTTACATTTTAATTAAAAAGAAGGTGCGTGCAGAGTCTTTGTGTAATGAACCTTCACTAGTAGGATGCATTACAGTACAGCTACTTAATTTTGGAATTAGAGCCCTCTGGCATCAGACCTGATTTTAGCCTGAGTGTTAACAAAGGTTTTTATTGTGCCTGGTTGGAGGATAAAGTGTTCTTTCTGGTACTTTTTTTTTTTTTTTTAGGTTACAAATGAACTCAACTGCCACAAGTTTTAAACTGGTGTAAATCAGCTTGACTTAATGTGATTGTTACTGTTATATCCAGCCTATACTGCTAGCAGCTGCTCATACTGCAGTCAATTACTGGAAGCGGATATATTTCCTATGCAAAAACTGTTTAAACAATAAAAATGAGCTATGCTACAGACCTGGCCTTATGTTTTCTTTTCTGTCTCTAAAAGTCATAATGGGGAATATCTTAGGAACAAACCTAAAACCTTGTAGCCTGATTGTATGGCAAAACTTATGGAATTCTGTGTATACCTAGTTTAGATTTACATATTTGTTTGCACACATTTGGGCTTAACTTACACTGTAAATGGAGGAAAACAAGAGCAAAAGAGATGCAATCAGGTAATCAGCTCAATTTAAATTTTACATTTAGTTTTCATCATATTCAACCAACCATAGTAATGATACAGGTGGTCTTGATGCCAGATCTATTTTTTTCTTTTATATACTGTTCAGAAATATTTGTAGCTCTGTAGCTTACTATGGCATAACTATATAGATTTGTGCTAGTAGTTTCCTATCCTGTTTGACAGAAAGACAAACTACATTCCTAGGCCCCTGTCCTATCTTCCTTCTTCTGAGAACGAAGGTCAAGACACTGTCCCACAAACAGCTAGCAAGGAAAGGAGGCTTCTGAAGAGGGTAGAACCAAAAGGGGGAATTACCTCAACACCCGTGTTTCTAACTGGGGATTCTTGTCAATTATGCTGATTTTCTAAACTTATAGAACTGTATTTCCTCTGTGTCATGTGCGCATTTTGGGCATATTTTTGGTGTTTATTTCAGCATGTTACCTGACGGGGCCTTTCATAAAAAGTAGCTGCACTTTTATCACCTAATTGTATCTAGCTCATGATTTCAGGGAGCAGAAAAAGGCATCAATCTGAACTGCATCTCCTGTGATGTAAAATTAGGCATGATAGCAGAAGGTCAGGAGACCTCTGTTTTGTTTTAATGTTATTGATTTGTGACAGACAGTCAATCCTTGATTTCTTAACCATCTTCATGATTACATTTTTGTTGAATAAAAACAGGAAGATCCAATCTTCCCAAAATTCTTCCTGAAACAGGAATCTTTATGTTAGGTCAAGATCTTTCCACTCTACAAAAGAACTATTTTTCGTATGTGTGAATCAGATGTACATATGGGATGTTTCATTCAGTTCATGTTCTGGGAAATAGAAAGTTTTCTTCTTGAACCACTAGGATTCCATAAATCAGTACCAACAGTTAACAAGTAACATGAATATGGTTAAATTACTGGTGGGATAAGAGTGCCAGCATTTAAACTGGATTATATATAAATAATAAAATTTTGTCCCACAGTGAAGTGAAACAGCTCTCCATATACTTAGATGAAAATATTCTTCAGTTTTTAGAGCATAAGTTTTATCCAGCTGCAACTAGTAGTGTGAAATAGATATTTTTTTAAATTTTTCCCTACTGGTTTGTTAACACAATGACTATTTGTTTATTAAATGCACTCATTTATTTCTGTGAGAGGCCCTTTTCTGAGTGTGTGTATTTCTAAAACAAATTGTCAGGCATGAAAATTTAGGAAATTCAAATGATTTTTCCAGTTGGGGTTTCTTTGAGTGGTGCCATTTGGCCATGATTTGAAGACTATATTAAGGCCCTCAGGTTCCATGTTTAAAGCTCCAAACCAGAAAACTTTCCTGAAATAATCCAGAGACAATTAAGTTCAGCCTCCTCTTTCTGATAAAAACCTGCCCTACTTCTCCAGCCGCTCTTCAGCTGACTGCAAAGCAGGCTGCTGATGAAGGGTGCGGCAATCCTCCGCGACCTTGAGCCCCACTCCATGCATGCCAGCTCCATGGTGACACTGGTGCAAACAGCTGGAAGGAGAATGGAGCTGCCTGAGACTGCCAATGCCACAGCCAGAGCTGCAATGCCATGCTCAAGATACACAGCGCAGTGTCCTATACCACCAATATGAAAGTAGCAGGAAGGAGAGAATGCGAAGAGCATGACTTGCAACGTTGTGATGGTACAAAAAGAGGAACACTTCTAGCTCAGGGCTTTCTGCTTTCCCATTTACAAGGTTTTTGAAAAAAAATGGACAAACAGTTGTTTTTTAACAGGTCCAGTGTTATTTTTGTGTATTTTCCCATGAGCATAAAAATTATAATTGAAAAACAACATAAGTCTTGACACCAGATCCAAACACATGCACGAACAACAAAGTAGAACTGTGCAGAGGAACCACAAAGATTTTTGCTGCTCAAGTCATTACATTAAGTTTTGAAATCTTTGTTGTATCTGAGTTTCTTTTTGAGTCTTATCTTAGTTTTTATGTTGGTTACAGATCTAAATTTGCACAGTAAAACTGTTGGTCAATCAGCTTCTGATTTCTTGGGTAATGGTTAAACCAAACATTTTCTTGGCATCTTGCTTGTGAGCCTCAGCCCATGGGTGTCCATTTCTTTGGAGATGTTCCCCTGGCATTCTGTTTCTTTGGATCTGTTCTCCTGAATGCTAGGGGACCCTTGGGAGTGTTTAACTGCCAGTATCTGAGTCACATCCAGGAGTGTCTATGAACACAAGGTTATTGAACTCTCAGGACTGAACCAAATTTTGTCTGAAGTTTGCTGGAGAGAAGAAGATTGTTGCTATCCAGGTGATTCTCATGCGCTTTTTCACATCTTCATTCGAGAGCTGCAACTTCAAGTCTTTCTGGTAAGGTAACTACAGGATTGTTTTACAAGATTTTTTCATAGATAGGTTATATAAGTCACCCCAAGAAATGGTAGAACTATGTCCACTAAGATTTAAGAACAGAGTCCAAACTAAAGCAAACTGTTGGCATTGTCAGATTTTGACAGACAGGACCTAACCAAGATCTTCATTAGAAGAGATATCCTACTTTTACCTGGAAAATGCATCTTTAGTGTTCACAAGTAGTTTATTTAAGGTTCTTGACATGAGACCAGCCACAATGACCTAGGCCATTACCCAGAAATGTTGATGGACTGAGATACTGAGAGCTCTAAAGAGGTGAGCAAGCATTTAAGTGTGTCTTGAACTCTATGTCTCAATTTACCTTTTATGGCATTCACCATTATGTTGTATACCCTGTATCCACTTTTCTTACTCTGTCATATCAGTATTTTCTCCAGAGAAAGAATGGAATGAACAAAGTTAGAGGACATTGAAAAATATGAAACTTAAGGAAAAAGAAACATATGGGATTTATAAGGACACCACCAGTCTTTCATATCAACATTCTCTTATAGTGGGTGTCTGCACATGCTGTTATCAGGTATCTGAACAGAATCTGCTGCTTTAGAAAGAGAGGGCTTGAGGAGCAGGTGGGATATCTCCTCAGGTGAGAAACCTGACTGATGCCACTAGGAATTAAAAGAAATCCCTCAACTGATTTCTAACAGGTCTTATTAGAAAACACCTATATTGCTGCCAAAGCATCTTAAAATTAAGGTGAACATTTTTTCCAGGCCTTAATATCTATACCTTTTTCTTTTTTCCCTTGAGATGGGTGCCTTAGGGTGAAAGCAGATGTTCAAAGCAGAAAATAATAGTTTCTGCAGCTAAGATGCTCACTACAAAACAATTGTCTCCATTGGCTTTGTTTAGATGTACTGCAGCTGCCAAAACCAACACTCATTGCTGTGGGCAGACAGGCAAGAAAGTCTGATACACCAAGGACTGGGGCAGGAGTAAGAAATATGTCTCTACATAACTGACAAATCAAGCACTGCAGCACTGTGAAGCTGGAACTATATCAATTGTAAGCAGCTATCTATTCAATTTTCAGAAACTCTCTGATCAGATAGTTGCTGATGTTTCAAGAAACAAATGGTTCTCTCAGTTAGAGCACTGAAATTCCACACAATGCAATGAGGTCACCCAAGGGTATGTGGGGGCTTTAGTACTTAAACATTTTCCAGGATTTTTTCTGTTTGTAAAACACCTCTCTCTCAAATTATTTGAGATAGAAATATTTCCCTTAGTGTAGTTTTCTGCTGAAGTACACTGGAAAAATATCACAGTTACTTATAGTGGACTGGTTTCACAGACCAGAAAACATTGATTTGTGATAACCATTAGAAACTGAGTATATTTTCTCTTTCATGGAGACAAAAATACAAAGATAAGTTTGGGTTTTTTTCTTGGTGGTGTTTTGGTGGTTTTCCTTTTGTTGCCTTTTTTTTTTCTTCTTCTTTTTAGGTGGCTTGATCTTCCACCCTCAGTCCCTCCTTTTGAAGGAATGTGATATAGGAATTCATTTGTATCCAATACCTAAAGTATCTAATGTATGTTAGTTTGGTTTTACTTTGAACAGGAGAGGAGGACATACACCACAGTACTCCTAAAATCCACACAGTGATGAGAAAATTAACTAAATATACATGATGCCTCTAAGACTCAGAGCTTGCACAAGTTGGAAATAATAATATGTGGACTGGAGATAAGACAGTGCAAAAGTAAGGTAAGTGGATAATGCTAAAAAAAAATTGCTGCAATCAGATGTCCACCTGTTAATCATTTTTACTTCGTGCTTTCTGGGCATGCCAAGCTAGCATCACCCTAGGATGACTGTGCCTTTAGAGGGGCCAGGATCTCTCTGCTCAGGAGGACACAGCAGCAAGAGCTGTGGGGTCCTGGCAAGCCTGGACTGGTGTATCAATAGGAAGCTCCAACAATATTTGCTGGGGATGGTGTGCTCCTTTAGGACAGTGGCTTTCTGTCTTTGGTCCTAAGAAGTCTTGGAGCACTTACGTAGAGTGGAATAGGGAAGATAAATTGAGTGATATCTTCTAGTAGCTAGTTTTCCTGTCATATCATCTTGTTTTTAAGGATATATGCATGGACCCTTCACGGCAGTTTTTTGATATATAAGCCTTCTGTTCAGACTTTTGATGTTTCAGGCAAAGAACAATGTGAGGAACAGAAACCCCTGCTATCTTATACATTTACAAGTTAATTCACTTTGAATTTTGATAATTGTTCAGAATTGTTCAGAGTATCCCAGGATGATGATATTAGGGTAAAACTAGAAATGGAAGTGTCTTGTCCTGTGCTCAACGTTGAAATTTAGCTTGGCACAGCATCTCACTGTGAAACATTAAAACTCTCTATTCCCAGTGTTCTAGGGCTGAAGAGATGGGCAGCTGACATATCCAGACTAACAGCTGCCTTCATAAACAATTCCTGCTGCCAGTCCTGTCAGTGTCTTTCTGCAGGCTTGGATTCTTGCCAGTAAACACCCTTCACTCTACCCTAATCTTTGCCCTAATTCTTCAATTAGGCCTTATTCTTCTTCTTCTTGTCTTTGCCCTCATTCTTCAATTTCTAAGGCTCCTTACTTGCCATTCCCCACTATCTCAGCCTGATGTCAATCACAAGTTCCCTCATGCCGTGTGTCCTCCTTGTCTCTCCTGAGGATGAAAGGTGGTAGAGTTGGATCGCTCTGCCCCAAGGAGGGAGGTGGCAAACAATGGGTGAGCCTGAGCTCAGGTAGGATCCCTTTTCATCCCAGGGAGTAGTAGAGAGATAAATGAACACCAAGAGCACCTGCAGAGATGGCAGATATCCTACCCTCTTCTTCACCTCCAGTGGCAGCAATTCTGCAAGGAGTAGCTGTGCCACAGCACCACTATATCAGAAGACCATCTCCAGGCTGGCTGACCTCATGTCTCTTGAGAAGGTGGGACCTGCTGGGCTCAGTCATCTCAGAATTTAATCTTCAGGTAAAGGTATATTCTGTCTTGGCTGCACTTAAATCCAGTTTTTAATGGTGACTTAAAATAAATGAACAAAAGCTGAGAGTTTTATTGCTGGGGCTGGGTTATTTTATCCTGTAGAGAAAGTCAAGTGATTTTAATATTGTAAGGAAAAACAATCTCCGTTTGACATATTTGATCAAGAGTTGTGGGGAAAGCAAGAACAAAGATGGTTGAGTTATGCTGGTAGACAAAGCCTTTCTGCAGGGCTTTGCTAGGCATGAGTGGAGCAGTGGGTGGGGAGGTCCTGTCTAGAAGTATCCAGCAAAAAGAAAATTCCTGCAGCTTGATCATAGTATAAGGCAAAATTATGGTTTTAAATGATGTTTTCTTGCAGTTAACAGTAAAAGAGTGGATTGGGGACAATCTATAAAAATGAAGGAAGGATTGGTATAGAAAGGGAATGTTTCAAATTAATGGCACCTCAAAGCAGCTTCAAGGATGTCTTCCCTCCCTGTTCCCTGTGACAAGCATGCCTCAGGGGCTGGGTGCTTCAGTCAAGTCCCCAGGCTGAGAAAGCAGGGGGGTGTAAGCTGGGGTCAGGAGCCTGCCCTAGGACCAAACTCTGCTCTGTGCTTGCTGGTATGTGTAGCACTCTGGTAGGCCCCAGGTGCTGTACCACAGACTCTATAGGAGATTAAAAGCAGAAATATTAAAAGCAGTCTGCAAGCAGGAGCTTAATCTCTAATGCCTCCATCCAGCCCGGTGTAATGACACCAAACTTGTGTGCTCTGCTCTTGGGCTTGTGTGCCACTATCTGTGGGATCTCAGCACCTCAGGATGGAGGTGCAGAGAGGCCGAGACCACCCTTGGGGGGCTCGGGAATCCTGGAATGTTGCCAGAAGTGTCTGGTGGCAGGATTTTGATCCTACACAGGAGATGAGACCTGTATGAGGACTGGGAGGGTTCCACTGGGTGAATGGTGAAGGGATAAGTTAGTTAAAGTGTAAAACACAGGGTTTAGGATTTTGGTACAGGGGGGTCTAGAGAAGTAAGATGGAGGAATTGCGGCGTGTCCTGTCCTTCTTCTTCTTCTTCTTGGCCTCCATCTTCTGTGGTGGTGGTGGCACTTTGGGATTGGTCATTACTAAAAGTGCACCGGTTAATAAGGGTAGAAGGTATTGGGGAGAAATGATAAATATTGTACACGTAACTTAGGGTATAAAGATAAGTGACCGCCCGGGGGCTTGGGGAGTGTGCCCATGGCTGACTTGCTGTGCAGACCTCTGTCGGGCTGAAAGAAAATCTTTTAGATAAACAATTAATAAACACCAAGACCGAGACAAGATCAGAAGTCTCTCCTCGTCCTTTGAAGCGTCGGCTCTCCAAGGACATCCTTGAGAATTCCAGCACACCTAAAACAGCAGAAAACCTAAACAGCCTAAACAGCCGAGAAACAGAGCAAAAATGGCATTCCCTGATCTCTCCCCGGACATAAATCAGCTGAGCAAAGAAGAACACAGGAAATTTACAACTATCCAGGCACACTGATGACACCTATGCAAGTGTAAAGATACTTGGGCTGAATTAAAAACCTGCTTTAAAAATGCAGGTATTTCCTGAGGGGCATGGGTCAAATCATAATCATTATCATTAACTCTTAGTAGAGAATGGAGCAGATGCTGAAGATTATAAAGGTCACTAAGACGCAACAATTTTTAATGTTGTTTCATAAGAAAAAAGGAGATCTTGAAGCCAGTATTTTTTCAAGGTTGTGTTTTGAGAGCCACACATTGAACTTTCCAGTTGATTTGCTGATAAAATATGTATGTGCACCATCAAAGGCTTAATTGTGAGTGTTCTTAGCAAGAGCAAAACTGAATTATGATTTCCAATAAACATTGTCAAAATGAAAGCCCATGGAGGCTGAAAGCTGGAATAGTCAGGCTTTAACCTTCCTGTATCTTTGATTCTATATGGCCAAACAGGATAACAGCACATACTTAGCTTATAAAAACTTATGTGCCTAGATTTCACTGAGGGTTCTACGTGTTCCCATCAATATAAGTAAGAAACTACTATTACAAACTAAATTCACGTTTTTGGAAGAACCAGATTTGGCAACCTTCTAACATAGCTTATTTTCACAAAGTCTGAGTGATGATCAGTGCTTTCTCTGTGGAAGTCACTCGGCTACATTAAGAGTTTTAACAGACCTCAAATTCTTCAAGCTGAAGTTTTCTAACTTGAGTGAAGGAATCAAAATCACTTCCTCTGCAGTCAAAGTTTTCTTGCAAGTCAGAAACCTTGCAAACTATGAAAACATTCACCTGTTTGCCTTGGCTCCTAGTACTACTTTGCTTTTTTTGTTAGTGAAATATGTAAAATCATCTAATTTCGACAACTGGTCTTTGGTTAAGCAGAAGTCTCGCCTGCTAATGAAATAAATAGAGGGATATGATTTCCAGTGATGTCATCACCTTAGCAGTTATAGGAGAAAAGGAAATATTAATATGACTGCTGCTCAAAGGGAGAGCCTTTGCATTGCTAAAAATGCAGTGTTATATTGTATTTTAGTGCTGAGACTTCCTCTCTGAAGAGGAATTGGGAAAAGTGGAAACTTTTTGCAGCAAAGACAGCCTTAAGTGGCTGAGTTAAAAAAATCTGATACTTGGAAGAAAGATAAAAAATTCTCCTGAAAACTACATAACTGTATATATGGGCCCTGTACCTGGGGATTCATGGCTGAGATGCCTGATTCAATATAAGCAATGCATTACCTCCACAGCAGGCCACTGGAAATGTTGAACACTACATGCAGGAATAATTGGAGAATAAAGTTCCCCAAGTTGAGTGTTACAATTTTTTGACATTGTCCCCATTTACTATTTTCACATTCTGTATTAAGTTCTTTCTTTTCAGCTATTTAAGTGATGTGGATTATACTTAGAGGCAAAAAGAATTCTTCAGTTGGAGGAAATGTTATCAAATTAATTGATTGCTGGTGTTCATTTCCACAATTTGCATGATCTGTATGGTTCTGTTTCCATTTTGATTGTACATTCAGAACCTGGATGGAAGTCTTTGTTCCCTTACCAAATACCTGTTTTTTGAAAATGTTCTCCAAAGTATGAGAATCTTCATTGAAAGGGATCAAAATTTAAAAAGCTGAAGCTGATTAAAAAAGGTGATATATATCTGGATGGCAAGTCAGCTCACAAATGAATGAATCAGCTTTAAACTAACACAAGTGTCCCATACAGTGGTGTTGCATTTTGCAGCTGAACAGCTGCTCTGAGAGCACAGCAGAGGTGACCTGATGAACAAATCTGCAGGGCAAACATTGTAAAGAGATGACAGGAACTGCTGTCAATAAAGGGCAGGAATGTAGTGCTGAATTATGGCCTGGTTTTCCATTTAGAAGGATCAATTTAGAGGGGTCAAGAGTGGCAGGAGGAGCACTCTTGTTGGTCTTACCTGATGCTTTTCCTTTGTTTTGCTGTCAAAATCTGCAAATGAGGAACCCACCTTCTAGATGGGATTTGGTGTCTAGGTCAGAAGGTTGGGATAGAAAAACCAAGCATTGTCTAAAAGTAATTAAGGGGTGCCTTTAGACACTATTGAATGAGTTATTGCCATTTTTCAGTCTGCCTTGTGTCTATGTCATTTGTCGTGAGGGAATTTGTATGCTGCATAGGCTGTAAAAATTTTTAAATCATATTTTTTTGCCAATAATATGCCCAGAGCCAACCTAATTTATTTAATTTGTTCTGTTAACATGTGTAGCATGAGTTGCAACGTCTGTTCTCTTCATTTACTATGTGTTTTGTTGCCTTAAACGTTTAGAAGAGATTTGTCTTCTGATTAGGTTTATGCTGATGGGATATGCCTTTTTCTCCTAGACAGCAATTAACTAATCCAGCACAAAAGAATCACCTTGCAAGACTTTTTTTTCCCAACTTGAACACTTTCATGGATAATTTAGGATTTCAGTCCTCTTAAGTGAAAAGAAATTAATCTGACATCTTTTCCGATGCATCCGAATACAATGTTTCAAAAAACCCCAAAACAGCAAGAGCAGCAACAATATCGAAACAAACCAAAAGTGAAAACCATCTCAAAAAAAAAACAAAAAGAAGAAAGGAAGGCAAAAAGAGAAGCTAAAAAGATGTACAAAAAAGGAGAGATGTAACATGACAAAAAATGATAGAGGGAAAATCCCCCATACTTAAAAAGTAATGGGCTCAGAATAAAGAGGAGCCAGATACATTAGGAACAAAGAAACCCTTGCAGCAAAACAGGACCATTACCAAATGGAGATGATGAAAATTTCATAATGATGCTGGAGAGACTGATTCCAGAGAGGTGGTCCCTAAAAGGTGTTCCTATTTGCAAAGAAGCAGAAAATAGTCCCTGTATGTCGTCAGGATGTTGACATGCTTCTCAGTTCTTTGCCAAGGTTGAAGAGCAGTATCTGCAAAGCACAGGGCCACAGGGAGGTTCTCGAGGAGAGTCAAAGGTGATTTGTACCTGCAAGTATATAAATGTGGATCTGTGAGTAAATAATATTTAGAGTCCCTTCTAACCCAAACTATCTTATGATTCTATGCAACATGTTAACTTAAAAAAATATTAAGCACCATAGAAGTTCCAAAAGCCTGAAAAAATGTTAAAGTTTGAATGGGTGGTTTAAAAAATAACTGTATCATAAAAAGTAATATGAACTGATAAAATCCAGACGAATTACTCATAGAACCACAAAACCATTAAAGTTAGAAAAGACTTCCAAGATCATCAAGTCCAACCTTCTGTTGAATAGTACCATGCCCACTAAACTTTATCAAAAAGTGCCAAGTCTACTTGTGTTTTGCACATTTCCAGGAACTGTGACTCTACTGCTTCCCTGGGCAGCCTGTTCTAATGCTTAACTACTCTCTCCGTAAAGAATTTTTTCCTAATATTCAACCTGAATGTCCCCTGATGCACCTTGAGGCCATTTTCCCTTGTTCTATTGCTAGTTGCCTGAATAAACAGACTGCCTGCCACCTTGCTGCAACTTCCTTTCAGGTGGTTCTAGAACAAAGCAAGGCCTCCCCTGAGCCTACTTTTCTCCAGCCTAAACAACCTCAGCCACTCCTAAAGAACCTTGTGCTCCAGACTCTTCACCAGCTTAATTTCCCTCCTCGGCACTCACTCTTGTACCTCAATGTCCTTCTTGCCTTTAGGGCCCCAAAACTGAGCACAGGATTTGAGGTGTAGGCTCACCAGTTCCAAGGACAGGGGAATGATCTCTTCCCTGCTCCTGCTGGCTGCACTGCTGCTGATACAGGCCAGGATGCCATTGCCCTTCTTGCCCTCCTGGCCACATGCTAGGCCATGCTCAGCCTCTGTTCACCACCACCCCCAGGTCCTTCTCCACTAGTAAACTTTCCAGCTGCTCTTCCCCCAGACAGTTGCTTTTTATTTTGTTTTTTTTGAATGGGGTTGTTATGACTGAAGGGCAAGGCCTTCCACTTGGTCTTGTTGAAGCTCATGCCAGTGGCCTTGGCCCATTGAGCTGGAGTGTTTAGAGCCCTCTTCAGAGCCTTCCTACCTTCCAGCAGATTAACACTCCCATCCAACCGGGGCATTGCTGTGGCTTTGTGTGTCTGCAATGACAGTGAAAGTACTATGGTTGTCCTGGAATACCTCAAAGCTATAGTGAGAATGGATCATCTTGGAGGAAGAAATCTTTTTATATACTTGGAATTGAGAAAAAAAGATTGTGGGAAATTTAGAGTACTTAAAATTAAGAGTGGTTTCTTTATCAACTATATATGACTTACAGTAGTAGAAAAATGTCTTTAAGCTGAAGCAGGGCAATTAAAATTTAAAAACACGTAGATTTTGGGTTTTTTTAAAGATTGATGTTACTACAAAGCAACCAAAAGAGATGGTAGAGTCTTCAGCTCTCAGGTTCAAATAAAATACTTTTTTAAACATCTTTTCTTAAGCTGTTTTTCCACCCAATGCAAAAATTACATTCATATCAAACTAAGAATATCTGGATAAAATTAACTAAACAGTAATGATTTGACTTCAAACCAGACTGGTGCCATACTGTGTTACTTAGCGCCTTTTGCAGATGCCTGTTCATGAACATGTAATGCCTTAATTCCTTCTGTTATCTTTCAGTATCATTGCCAAGGAGTGACTTGCTAACAAGAAAGTAAAAAGGAATAGGTTAAGATGATTGTTGAAGAACTGGTGGAAGCAGGATTTATTTGAAGGTTTTCTTTCTTGACCATTTTACTCTTTGTACAAATAAAAAATTCTCAGTTGTGAAACCAAATGGCTATTGAACTGTGCCTTATACTTTCAAAATAAAGTCTGCACATTATCCAAGTTTGGTTTTAAAAGTTTTATTTCTGTCTGAGAGGCTCCATCAGTTTTATTTAAACTTTGATTTGCTATTTATATTTTAATTTTTTTTCAGTAATATATTGAAATATTTCCTGAGTTCTACCTAGGTTTAATTTTTAAGTGTTTTTACTTTTTTCTTCTCTTTTCTTATCAGGCTATTCAAACTTAGGATGACCACTGTACAGGTAAACTGTTTGTATGTGTATGCTGGAAATACAACTTTCTTGAAATCAGAATTTCTCCTTTTGTGTCTGTTGTGGGCTGACCTTTTCTGGCTGCAAGACCCCTGCCCATCTGCTTTGTCACTGCTCATTCTCAAAAGGATTAAGAGAAAATAAGATGAAAAAGCTGTTGGATTGAGATAAAGACAGGTATATAATTTAAAAATTGCCCTCACAAGCAAAACATACTTGGCATATGTAAAAATAATTTGATTTATAGCCATTTAAAAATAGACTGCTGAGAAACAAAGACAAAACCAAAAATCTCTTTCCCTCCACCTCCCCCTTTTTCCAAGGAACAACTTCAGTCTTTCACTCCAAATCCTCTACCTTACCCCTTCCCCAAGAAGCACAAGAGGACAGGGAATAGGGGGTTACAGTCTGTCCATAACAACTCTTCTCTGCTGCCTTTTGCTCCTCACACCTTTCCCCTGCTCCAAAGTGAGGTAACTCATACAAGCAGGCCTCCAGGAAACAAGAACTTGATCCAACATGGGATCCTCCATGGCCAGTAGTGTGGATATCTTTTCTGGTGTATTCCTCCCATGGCTTACAGGGAATTAAGTGCTCTAGTGTGGTCTGCTCTATCTCTCCCTCCATCTCCTTTTCCAACCCAGGCGTTCACGGTCCATTGCTCAGCCTCTTCCCCCCATTATTCACTATCTGTGCAGTATTTTTTGCTACATCTTAAATATGTTTTCCACAAGGTGTCACAACTTGTCTGATGGGTTCAGCCGTGTCCTGTGATGGGTCTTGTTGGAGCCGCCTGTGTCTAGCACAGTGCACACTAAATTCTTCCACAGAGGCAAACTCATACCAACATCTTGACCCCTACATTCAGTAGGCTTGTCATTTTCCTTTGTCTGATCTATCCTTAGGATTAGAGGTTAGATAACTGTACTTTATGTTGCAAGAAAACAGAAAAATTTTTGTAGCCAAAGTTTATTTTGTGGAACCACTCATATAAAATTCCTCCTACTGGCAATTTTGATTTTGATGAGAAATGATTCTTTGAATGAAGTTATGGAGGGAGTGATGAGCTTCTCAATGGCTGTACTTGGAAGGGGAATAAATTTTGGGAATTGAAGCAGAGGGCAGAGAGCCAGCCTGTGGCTGTGGGTTTGTTTATCTGAGCACTTTGAAATAGCTCCTTTCTTGTTAACTTCCAAAACAAGATGCATTACAGTTTCCTTTGAAAGGGCTCTAGCTCAGTAGTAGGAAAAGAAAATGTTCCAGTCACTTCTTGAGGTGGAAGAGTGGAGACAGACGTTATTGTTGCTGTGCAAGTTACTTTGAGGGCCGAGGGAGCAGCAAGCCTTGTGACTGATTAATGACAAGAAAATGAAGACTGCAATGGTAGGTAAAACTTACGCACAAGTTGAACTGATCAGTTGCCTCGCTCATTCTGGTCATCAGAGAAAAGACAGGCTCTTTTTATTTCTAGGGATAAAAGAATAAATTGAACGTCCTTCCTTTTTAAGCTCTGCCCAACAGAACAAATTCTAATGGCTGCACACGTTTTAACATCACAGAGAATATGAGCAACTACAGTTCTCTCTGTGTGCAGTGGGCTAAGGGCTGATCTAACTTGTGAGAGGCTGTCACTATTTATGCACACTCTTCCCAGGGATGAAGAAAAAATAGTGTGGCCCTTTGTTAAATGGTAGCTGTGCAGAGACTAGCTAAGATTAATGATTTTTTCAAAATTATTTTAATCCCTTCAAGCCATTAGAGCAGGCTTGTACATGATTGCAAAGAGGTGGAGACGACGTACAAAACAAACCCAAGACTAACAATAAGGTACTAAAAACAAAATGATGCCAGAAGCCAGGTGTTTTTCCTGTCTCACACAATAATTTTGGAGTGAAGGGAAATACACAGAAGTGGGCTGCAGCCCTATCACAGGAGTTCCTGGTGAAGGCAAAGCCAGTAGAAAAGTTTTGCATCAAATACCGCTTGCATTTTCTCAGCCTTTGTTTGGTATGCCCAAGTGTTTGACATCACCTGGAGTACTGGCAGGTATTTCAGGATCTGGGACTCCAAAATCAGACCTTTCCATGTATAGCATTCCCACATGTGCCAGCTCATTGTGGTAATTCTCATGTCACAAGACACTCAGGTTCTTGTGATATTGCATGCTTGAAGACAACAACAACAACAAAAAAAAGAATTTTTTTTGATGCATATTTTTTTAAAAAATACAAAATCATTCCTTCCTGTCAAGAAAGTAAAAAAGTGTCTCTTGGGTGTGATTTAGGGTATTCTGGCTAATGACTGTCTACACAATGACTGAGATAGTGTTTCAAGATTGTGTGTTAAACAGCTAAAATATTTTTGTTCTTGCTGTGCCTTTTAGGATTACACTATCTTGTGTTACAATTCAATGACACACAGGTTCAAATACAATACTTTAAGAGTTCTTTTTTAGAGCAGAACTAAATTCAAATTCAGAGTGGGAACACAGTAAAGAAGCCCAGCATCAGGGAGAGGTACAGTAAGAGTAACAGCATTGCTTGTCTCTGTGTAGGAACACCATTGGAGAACTGACAGGATTAACATATTTCCAAAAAGCCAATTGACCAAAACAGTACAATGAACTGTGTAAATACAACGTGTATGGTAACAATAATTATATTTTTATGTATTCTTTTACTGCATATATTCTTGAAGAGTCCTGAAGACTTCTAAAATATTGCTACTTGTGAAAACAGAATAGTTTGGAACACTCAAGAAGGACTTGCTGCTTTATTTATTAGATTAAACCAAAATATTATACTCATTCAGACTTGAGTTTCAATGGCTCTTGTTCAATCACGGTTCATATTTGTGTATTAATAATTCAGGAATCAAAATGCTTTCTGTGTCAGACAAAACTTGCCATAGCAAATGTGACATAAACAGATACATCAAAACACAGGAACGCAGAACAGCCAACAAATAAGAGCACAATTACAGAAACATTTATGTTTTCATACAACACAAATATTGTGCCTTTCTGAGCAATGGCATGGGAAAAAATTGTGAATGAGTCTGTGAGATTAAATTCTTGTTATACAGTGGTCATTACTAATGTAACATTTATCAAACCTGAGCAGCCAGCAAAACATCTGACTTTTACAAAGATGTAGGGGTTTGAGACCTCCTTTGTCCTATATACATTTAATCATTCGTGTCCATGTCCATTGTCAGATATTTCATTACGCTAAATAAACTGTACTTTCTTCAGTCAGTGCATAGGAAAATCAAGGAATGGCTTGTTTTGCTTTGTGCATTTTGTTTGTTTATTTATTTGTTTTATTTCCTGCATATTCAGTTCGGTTTTAGTAGAAATATCTTGGGTCATCATACTAGTGTCTACAGAACACATAATGAAAAAAGTGTACTGTGCTTGAGGTCCTTTTTTTTTTTTAAGTAGGCTTTTATAAGCATCTCTCAATGATGCACATTCCTCACACTGCCAAAAGGAAAGCAGGTTCTCTGTCTCTCTCATCTGAATGATCTCATCTGATATTGAAATGAGTTCTACACTTGAGATAAGTTTGCAGGGCCTCTTGGGGTAACCTGTAAACTGACAGGTAAACTCATCACTAGTCCAACTGATGTGGCTGGAAATGTAAGCTCAATAAATGACAGAAAAGAGTGAAGATGGAGGTTGAATTTACACCTCATATATCAAATAAAGGGTATTTTCTCAAGGGAAATGTTTAAGTGAACAAGTGGAAGAATGTTTGGCAATGGGCCAAGTGCTCACCAGTTTAAGCACCCTGCATTCAGCTTCTGCCCCAGGATCATGGAGGGACGAGGAAACATTTATCTTCCCAGAGGTATAGGGATGAATTAACATAATAAGTACTTCCCTCCTCCATTCTCCAAAACACACTACTTCCCAAAGTCAAACTGACTTTGCTCAGATGCAACAAAGAGCACGTTAAAACAGAGATGACACAAAAGAAACTAAGAAAAGAAGGGAAACTTCTTACCAAGATTACTGATCAGAAAACAGTCTAGCAAGAAAAATGCCCAGTTTGAGGTGCAAGGGGAAAAGTCTCTGTAAAAGCCAGTTAAACTTTGCAATTACAATTGCATAGTGCTATTTGTAAGTTATTTCCTTGTAAACCTAATGGCCTAACCCAAGAAAGTGCTGTGTCATTATAAAACCTCAAACATTAAAAAACCTCAAACAAAACTGAGCACTTGTTACTCTTTTTTTTTTTGTTGTTTTGGCCCCCTGTTTCTTTGTGGTACATCTTTCTCTTCAAGGGATGATTACTAACTAATTTCAATTCACACGAAAATAGTTCATAAAATACCTCTTTTTCTCAACCCATGATCACTATGCCTTTCTTCAACTGCACTAAGGGAGTGGCTAGAGTATAAGTTATATGGTTTGCCCTGAAGTATGAAGAGAACAGCACTTCTTCAAAAGAGGCAGGTAATTTGCTACAGCTGAAAGACAAACTTTTGTTACTGCAGGAAAATATCTCCAGGTTTACAAAATGCAATAAGGCAACAGATTACTGATGTAACAGTACCAAATGGAAAATTTGTTGGCTAAAGAAAAACTGGAAAAGTAACTTTTTCTGTTAACTTTAGAAAGGCTCTGTTGGGGTTTGTGAGATGCATCCTATAGAGCAACAGGAAGTTTTTCACTATGTGGGATTTAGCTAAGATGAGGCCTAATAATGATAAATTGTGGTTTGTTTGGGATTTGGGAGACATTTAATAAAATACGCTTTAGGCTCTTAATAAAAAACTTTAGTAAGAGAACTGCAAGTTCTCCCTACCCTGAACATAAATTCTGGCTAATGTCAACATTCACTGAATATTTTGGACTTTATTTTGGTAGTTCGTGAAATGGGAAATACAACTGATCATGCACATAATGTTTGTAACATATCCTAAAAGTGAATAGAGAAAATTAGGAGGTATTACTGCTACTAAAGGGATTGGCAGTTTATTTTAGGACTAAGTTGTGGTGGTAGCAAATATAAAGCATTCTAGCTTCTGCTTCTCCTGAATATCATCTGATTATGCAGTCTTTAAATCATACCATTTTGCTTGTGTGTGTTAAATTCTAAAATAACTAAGATAAGACTGTATACTGAAATGTAATTTATCTGGACTACAGTGTCATGGATCCTAATTAGGGCCAGCCAGAAAGGCAGTAGTTTTAAACACATGTACTTAAAGACATGGCCCCCTTCTTTCAATGAATTTTTTTATTCCTGCCTGCTCCTTCACAAAATGTTCTAGTTGAGATTCTGTCTGCTGTGTTATTAAAATTTCCTTTTACTTTTTGCCAGTTGTCCCTGTGCCTTGCTGTACTTTCAGCATTTTCCTGACCAAGTGATTGCTTGCTGGCACTGCTGATTTTGTACAAGTTAACTTCATTAGAAGTGAACTACAAGTGCTGGAAGGATAGTATTATCAGAAAGATGCTCCTTTTTATCTGCCCTTCCATTCATAAGCATTCTCTTTCTTTCCACCTTAAACCAGCTGGCAAATTTATACTGAGGTGTCTCCCCAGTCTGGCCATCAGTTCAGTTTCTGCAGCCCCCTCCTTGGTGAAAATGGCTGAGCCGTGCTGCGCTGCTGTTATGGCTGCAGAATGACCTGGAGATCTGAAGCAAAAAACAGATGTCTCAATAAATTTTTGTCAAAATGCAATTATCTTGGGAGCAGGGAAACAAATGGAGGAGAACCAGATGCGTGATTTTGAAATATGCAATAATAATTACAAGGAAATTTTGAATAACTAAGTGGAAGAGCCAATGACTACAGAGAAAAGTCCTTCTTCACTTCTCATGATTATGATTTCAAATGAATCCTGAAACTCGGTTTCTGATAATGGTGCTCCAAGCAGAAACAAGGAGGGCTGGGCAAAAAAAAAATCCTCTTGAGTGTATTTTCACAAATAAGTCTTTTCAAATATGACAGGCTATCTTTCCCCAAGGAATCCAGCCAAGATGCGTCTTCCTTTTCAACGAATAAAACACTGTAGATTTTTTTATGGTAAGTAATGGTGGGAGTTCATTTCTCTAGGACATCAGGTTAAATAACACAAGTATGGAAAACTAATTTACTCAGTCAGCGTGAAGCTAAAATATCCAAAAATAAATTTTTTAGTGCTGTTTTAACATTAGGTAATTAAACTAATTTCAAAGAGAGGTTTTGTTTTGTTTTGTTTTGTTTTGTTTTGGGGAGATGGGGTGGGGGGGGTTTGGCTTTTTTGGTGTTTTCTTGTTTTCTTTTATCAGAAAAGACCACTCTACAGCTCCATTTAAACAAAATGCTGTGCAAAGTCAGACCAGTTTGCTAAGCTGCCTTTTAGGTGAATATAAAATGCCACATTCAGCTGTTGTTAGTAGTGTTGCAGAAATTCTGGGGATGTCTTCCTAGCAGCGCTCAGGTACTCCTCACTCACCCTGTGCCAAACTCATTGCTATTCCCTGAAGCACTGTGTACTGCAGCTTCGTATGCCCGCTGATCACTTTACCAGAAATGCTCACATTCACCTGAAGCCCCATGAGCAGGCAGGCTACCTTCCACATGCTCTTCTCTCCAGGGGATTCGCTGGAACCTTTACAATTAGAAAATGTTTAATAAATTGCACCTCTACAATGAGGTGAGGTGAGTTTTATCTCTCTCATTGGAGAGGCTACTGCCTCATTTCCTCTTTTTTGTCTCATATTCTTTTCTGTCCTGTGAGTGTAAAGGATTCTGCTGTTGTTTTTCTTCACGTGGAAGTAGCAGTTTATGGAAAGTGTTCTCACAGCTTGGAAGGTAGCTGGCTGGGATCCATTCTGTGAAGAAGAGTAAAGATTATTCAGGAAACAGTAAAACTTTACTCCTGTAGCTGACATCTTGTTTAAACACTTTAGGATTTGGACACATCCATGGCCAATTTATGAACATCAAAAAGAGAAAATACCCAAGCCAGTTTTCTTGGAAATGGATGTTGGTTCCTCCAAGATGCCTTGTTTAAATTGTGCTGCCAGACACAAAATCAAAAGTTTTGTTCTGTAAAACCTAAACATTTTCTGGGACCCCTTATTTAACTTCACTGGTGAAAGCGCTGTTTCTGGTTTTGTTTAATAAATATGATTACTAAATTATAGAAAGTAACAGCTTTGAAACTTCATTAGCATGACAGTTTTTCCCCTTTAAATAGCCTATTTTATAGTTGATACTGAATAATGTTCTCCGACTCCCCAAATATCAAGTTTTTTTTAGTCTTCAGGGCTGTTCTTTCAAAGGCAAAGAAGACTAATACTGACAGACTCTAATAACGAGGATCCATTTCCCTTCTCCCTTGCTGATACATTTTCAACTCTTTCTAAACAGTCATTGGATAGAAAAGAAGTGGAGAGGAATTAAAATGATGTGTGAATCAAATTTTAGAATTCATTGTAACAAGTCTACTAAATTTTATTTCCCTATGAATAGTAACAGTCCTAAAAGGCTGGCATGAGTGGACGCTGTTCAAAAATAACTTAGGAAGAGAAGTTTTTGCTTTTCTCTGTTTTAAACTGAAATGAAGGCTGAAACTAAAAGTTTAATTACAAGTTAACAATTTATTCAGTAGAACAAGCCTAACACTTTCAAAGGTACCTTATAGATTTGTTATCCAGGTTACTGATTTTCATTAGCAGCAGACAGATAACATTAGCTTTATCGGCAGACTTAAAAAAGTATTTTGAAGATTTAAACATGACCATAAAATATCCTCAGGTGTAAGAAGTCACCTGAGATCTAAGACAAAGGTGAAAAGAAAGAAGATCAAAGTGTGATCTTTAAAATACCTGGTTAGAGCTGCCTTACTATGGAAGTGGCAAGGTTTTTCCATGGTAATCCTTTTATTCTTCCTGTAAACACTTAATATAGTCAAAATAGATCTAAAAAACAAAATTAAGCTCTGACAACTTCTTGATTAGTGTCTTTTATGAAAGCGTGTTCAGACTCTGGAACAGGCTGCCAGGGAAGTGGCGGGATCACCGGAAGTGTTAAAAAAAAAAAATAAAGGAGATATGTTACTTGGGGACAAGGGTTAGGTCTGAATATGGCAGTGCTCAGTTAAGAGTTGGAATCAATTATATTAGAGGTGCTTTGCTTAACAATTCTATGATGCTATGAAAGCAAACACATAGATGAAGCATATAGAAGAACATTCTTCTTACTTATTGAAAAGTTAGCAGAGCTTTTTGTTATATATTCAAATTGTTCTGTAAACTACAGGATTAATTATGTTTATTTTCATGATGATTTAGGCCAGACTATCAGGATTCAATACTGCATGTAATACCCCTGTCTACTGGATTAAATTTTTTTAATTTTGCTGCAGCTATGGTTTAATTAATAATTAATGTTGAATTACTATTTTATTAAAATATATATATATTCACAAACTCTTAAAAGGAATTTTGGAATCTTGTTTCTTGTTTCTTGATTTTGGATCTTGTTCCACAGATCCACACATCTGTGGACTGTATCTTTTTTAAACCTTATCAAAGTTCTCAGAGAGTACAACATAGTTTATAAACATGGACATAAGTATTTATACAACAAGAAATGCCGGGTAGGAAATCCTGAGAACCGCAGGAGCTAAGCATGACCTGCTTGACCTGCAAAGTAATAAATAAATAAATAGTCTCCTCCAGGTATAAACCAAGAATGCAGAGTTCGGCAGTCTTTTTTAAGACTGAAAAGTGATAAATTGAAATTCAGAGCTACAGGACAAGAGGGCTAGAATAGAAAGCACTGTATGACCTTTGTAACATGTTATTGTAGGATGTCTGAGTAGCCATATGCATACATATAAACAGGATGTTAATCATTTAGACTGTGAATTGAAGGAGCAGTCAGAGCATCAAGGACAGAAATTCATAAATAATTCTCATTTCTTGATGTCTTAAATAGCCTGCTACCTACTCAGAGAACTGTCTTTTTATAGAGCAGAAAAGTGTATTTTCACTAATGTACTATATCAGCTTGATAATCAGACGAAGAGTGAAACTCTCAAACATGTAAATAACCAGGATGATCATCTGTGTTCCACTTAATTGTACTGACCATTTTGGAAAAGTGCAACATTAATTGCTGATTAAATTTTATATGTATGCCTAGCTTTAGAAAACTCTAGAAAGAGAAGTTAATACGCAAAACAGCTATATCGTAGCGCTTCATGATTGCATGGCCCTGGATTCCTTTTCCTTGATGTAAGCTAGATAATCAAGTAGTGGTTCAATCAATTTAAGCTTAAATTGATTTTTGTGGGGTTTCAGCACAGAATCTGTCTAAGTTTGTCACAGTCATAGGCAAAGCAGTGATTGAGTTGCAGTTTTTCATATTCTCATTTTATATAAAATAAAACATTGAAAAGCATTGCATAAATTTAACAGAAGTGGCATAATCAAATGTAAACAAAATTATTTTTAGTGCAATCTTTTTGCTGTCCTGCATGTTAATAAGATTAGAACCTAAATTAGAAAACATTTTGAAAATTACTCCTTTGTTCTCCAAAAAAATCAGTAAATACCCAATTTTAATTTAACTTGCTCTGGACTTTTTGCAGCAGCTTTCTTTTTTTCTCATGTGTCTCTGTTTCTTCCAGTCCAACCCCCATACCACATGCTCTGCAATTTCTCCTATTTCCATTTCACCCTTCTAAGAACTGCTCAGTCTAAGTACTGAGTACATTGAGAACACCATGACACATTCCAAAAACATAAAGTTAACCCTTAAGTGTCCCGTGACACACTGCACAAACCCAGGGAAACAGTGCCTCCATAATCTTGTCAATCAATTCACACTTCTAGAAGCTGCCACAGCCCTGAAATTGTGATAAAGCATGCCTTCCTGAACCGATCAGTGACGCACTTTGATGAAGGGGTTAATTACCAACAGTGATGTACTCAACACCATTTTTGTCATCAGTACTCTCTCCACCTTATGCACACATGGCATTTCATAAATAAGAAGATAAAACCTTTGCATGTAATCTTCTTATCAAAACGACCAGAATCTGGAGTACATGTGCTTGGGTATCTTAAAACCTCTTGCATTCCAAGGCAATGAAATAGTTAAGACCTTAAACTGATGAAAAATAGATTCCAGTATTTCTTTGCTATTTCATAGCTTCTTTGCTATTTCTTAGATATTTCATAGCTTCAAGAGTTAGCTGTAATCATGCTCCTTAATTTTTTTTTTTCCATTTTTATTCATTTGAACAAACCCTTCAGGTTTAAAGTTCCATGACTCTTTGTACATATGTACCGATGTATGTAGTTAGGTATGTACATGTATGTGTATATGCACTATTATGCACTCTTCAGAACCCAAAACCATATGGAGAATTCTTTCTTAGGCATTCTCCTTCTTTTTTTTTTAATACCAGAAAGTAATAAAACATTTTGAGTTGTTATTAGGTCTTTAAGTTACAAAATCTAGATTCCACCTTAAAAATGTTCCATACTGTATGTTGCATAGCCTGGGGTTCTGACTAGCTGCCAAATATCTATCAGAGAGTGATTTATGATATATGATATGTTCCTCAGCCCAAGTGGAGACTGTTTAGTTGAAACATGAGAAAGGAGAGCCCTTGTGCTCTCCAAACCATGATGACAAGTTTCTGTTTGGCTTTCTGAGTGAACGCACAGTACTAAATGTGCCATATTTTACAACACCGAAACTTATGTAAAGAACAAAACTAAATTCACTTAACCCCTGGTTTCATTAATTTTTCCTTTTTTTCCTTTCCATTTTTTTGTGAAGTTTGCTTCCTATTGTAACAAGCCCATTATTCTTGTGTTGTTTTCAAGAGAATTACTACAGCTTAGTTTCTAAAATTAAAATATTTTCAATATCTGTATGACCATATTTTTTTAAACGAGATTTCAGTCATACAATTTAAATTTTGGTTGTACTTTTTTCAACTGTAACTAAAGACTGTGCTATGATTTCTGGTGCATTTTTTTCTGAAAATAATTTTTCTCTGAAGCTGTAAAGAAGTACGTCTCCCATGCTGTTTTTGGTGTTCCCACTTTAAAATGCCTGGGTAGGACAATAATGTCAGTGATCTCTGTGGTCCTGAACATTCCTCAAACCTTTTTTACTGTATTCACAGATACTTCCAGCCATGGGAAAGAAAGAAAAAAAGAAAAAAAAAAAGTTGGCTGTTTAATCTAGTTGATGTGTCTGTTTTAGTTAGATATTCATTCACCACAGTACCAAAATGCTAACGTGCAGCATAGGAAAAAAAGCCCCAAAACCCAAACCAAACTCTTGTTACTTCAAGGGGGCTGGATTTGTTTCTTCATATCATTATATTATCTTTCCACGTTCTCTCTCTGCTTTTGTAATCTATGTTTTTTCTGCGGAAGAACAGCTGATATGGAAGGATAGTTTTCCACAGGGAAATGAAATGGTCTGCCTAGAGCATGCTCTGATCTCAAGCAAAGCTTTTCACAGCTGCACAGAAACTGCATGTCATCTTCATCATTTTGTATGTATGATAGACTGCCTACTTAGAAGATATAGTAAGTGCATGTTATGAAAACATGAATCCCCCACTTACAAAACCTTGCAGCTCAGTACCTGAAACAAACCTTCAAATCTGAGTCAAAATGCAGAAGGAAACAATTTTTTTCTGTGTGTGTGAGTCTTCAGAAGAACAGTTATGACAAAGGTCATATCTAGTCTCAGGAGGGCTTCCCAGACCCACTATGATATTGTTCCAGTGCTCTCTCCAGGGGAAGACAAAGAACCAGGATGGCACTCTTCAGTCTGGATTTTTGCCAAAGTACATGGGCCTGGTAGAGCTAGGGAGTACTTTTACCACACACCAGTCCTGACAAATGTAAAGATAGGATCATGGCATGTGTAATGACATCAATCCTCCACTCAGCCCAGGTACAGACAGGAAATCAAATGTACCTATGGCACAACAAGAAACTGCTGGCAGCAAAAGAAACTTACTTTCCTGTTCTGAGTCCTTGTAAGGTCCTAAAGCACAAGACCTAATTTCTATAAGATTCATTGAAGACATAGATGATTCTCACACATGTGATTTGCAGTTCTTTGGAGATGCTGCAAATCATGTGGACATGAGAGGTCACTTTGCCCTCAGTCCACTGAGACTGTCAGGATGAAGGACCAGACTTTTGTATTGGACATGTAAAAAGGGGAGCCAGTAGATAATCAACAGGCACTGGTCTCAGGCCATTAAGACAGCGTAGAGACTGCTGAAGAGGTAGGATAAATGAACTATGACACAAATATGTTTCTATTTACGTAGAATATTATCTCAGTTAGAATTATATCTCTGCAAAGGCAATTTGACAAAAAGTCCATAGCAGAAAAACCTGATCAGTACTGTCTATTGAGGCTGACTATCCTTTCTGTTCCTAGGTCAGTATGCTATTAATAGATGTCTTCAGAGTCATTTATTGGCCCCTTCTGGATATGCACAAATCAACAACTCAGGAAAGCCCCACTCTGAAAGCTTCTCTAGTGCTGCTTTTTTTTATTGTTACCCACAAGTCCAGGCATTGAAAGATGTTGTGGGGTAATGCGGCTCATTGCTCTAAGAAAATGTGCAAGCTGGAAACCTAAGAACTATGAATAAGCCTAGAAGGTAAGCATTTTTTAGTTTGGAAATAGACACACTCCATCATTCAGAGTTGTGCACTGATTTCACTATATTCATCTCACAAACATGTATCTGATAATTAGTGCATCATATTCTTACTTTGAATTGAATCTTGGTAAATTCCGGAATATGTCTTCAGAAACCTGCAGCTTTTTAAAGTCCTTTTTAAAATGTTAACTTAGCTGTAGTCACATATTGCATTTTTGATTAAAAAAATAGGACTCCGAGTCTGAGCACACTCGCTATACTTGAGATATGTATGAAGGCATACAATATTGAAAGAAAAAATAAACAGAACCTTTCCAACTCTTAAGAATAGATTGGCAGAGAGGGACAGAAGCCTGTGAATAGAATAATCCTCTAGCCTGTGACAAGCGTGAACATTTTTGTTCTGAATTAATCAGAATTGCTGTGTGGCTTTTTAGTTAATACAGAGTAATAATACTACACTTATTACTGTTTAACCAGTTGTAGGGATCAAATTTATCTTGGAGTCCTTGCTTTCTTCTGTCCAAACAGGCAAAATTTTCACTGTTTTGCTTAAAGTGACCCAGCCTCTTCAGTTATAGTGATGCAAACATGACACGGTTGAGTTTTATCTGGAAGATCCACAAGCAGGTTAGCAGTAGAGAGTGGAGCAGCACATAGAAAATACATAATGCGCTAGTGTGATACCTAGAAATGTCTTTTGATTGTCTTTGCACTATATATCACCCTGTTACAACAATGCACTGATGTACCGAAATAATTATGTTTTATTATCAGAGTAGAAGCCTGCCTATAGAATGCTAAATAACAACTATTTAATATTAATTTAGAGGAAAAAAAAAAGTCTTTAGATCCCTCAGCTTGCAAAATGCTGATATTATTTGTTTCTTTACTGACAATACCTAGTTGTGTTTAAAAGCTTAAAATTTTATGTTTTCTGGTGTCTGTTTTGCAGAACTATTAGAATATGAAAACTGTTGAAGATTATGGGTTCACCAGCAAGTTTTCCTCACTTGGGAGTAATCTATTGCTCATTTAGAGTATAAACAACCCTACTAATGCTAAAATAATTGTTTGAGAATTTTCTTGTGCTTGGATTTTCAGTATAAGTGCTGAGACTTGCAACTCAGCTAACGTCAGCAGCAAACAAACATCCTGTCAATGTGCCTGGCACTCTGTGTTCCTGTATGATTGGCAGGAAACAGAGTGTTTGGGGAAGGGGAAGATGGACATTACAAAAACTATAAACTTGTTTTCCCAAAACAATGGCATGATACATACCCAAAGGGGCCTTTTATTAAAATATTTGCTGTTAGATTAATTGAGTTGCAAGGGTAAGTGGGGGGAGGAATGGGTAGAGGGTGTGATTTCTCAATATATAACTGAGGCTAAATATAACTGGCATATTACACACACTTTTTTTTCTCATAGGCTGTGCTTCAGCCACACTGTAGAATGCATGGAGCTGAAACCACCCATCTGTATGTGTCCATCCCAGTGGGGTTTATTTCTAGTACACTGTATTGGCAGTAGTTTCTACATTAACTTGGTCAGTCCCCATGATCAGTGTCCAGAGCAGATGTCCTTCTACTTTTTGGGTGTATCACAGCTCAAACCGTAAAGCTGACCAGTTTTTTTTGTTGTACTAGTGCCACTCTGGCATTGTACAGAAGGTTAGCTTTAATCTCTGTGTGGCGCTGTATGCAAGTCCAGCTGGCCAAAGCTGCAGTGTGTGTGCTGAGCAAGCATGCTTCCCAGCTGCCTGGGCAGCATCTCCTGCTCAGTCACTCTCCAAAACTCTTAGAGCTGAGCTGCAATCTGGAAGCTCCTACAATGAGGGAAAATGAGACAGCTCTTCATTAGACTGGAGTCCTTTACTCTTAAGCCTTCTGGCTTTCTTTGATGCTTCTCTCCTGAAAAGTAGTCTGGAGCAATTTGTGGGTTTTATACATCTCTACAGGCAACCAGATAACTAGTTTAGCCATCCATACAGCACACAAGAAGTTAAAGCCTGTTAGGACGGGATTGTTGAATCAGATTGTATTTGAAGGACAGTCATAACTGGGAAGTGGAATTTGTGGTTTTTTTCCCATTCTTTCCAGTAGGCATATCTAGAAATGTACCATCTAGTCACTGAGAGTCAACAGCATTTTCTGAAACCACCAAAATAAATTGAAGTTAGTTCTTAAAAAAGGGGGTTTGCAAATTATTTGCAATTTGTTCAACTGTGAAAGATTTTTTACTATTGTGAAAGGCTTTGAATTAAAAGATGTCAGCTTTGAGTTAGTGTGTGATACCATCTGGCACATTTGCAGTAGCAATTGCTTAATATCAATGGTGGTTCAAGCAAGGAGCGTAATGAATTTTGGCAGCAAGTTTGAATAACAATGAGAAAGTTGAGTTTCTGTTCACTGGTCATAAACAAGGACATTTGTGTTGCCTTACAGTGCTAGACCCAATGAAAAGCAAAACTTCTGCTGGTGAATATTTGTACTGGTCTTAGCCAATAGAGTAAACTTTCTCTGTGGTAGCTGGTGTGTGGCTGTGTTTTGGACTTCTGCCAGAAATCAGTGTTGATAAGGGTGGATGTCACTGTTACTGTTAAGCAGCACTGATGCACCATCAAGGCCTTTTCTGCTCCTTGCACTGCCCCTTGCACCACTGAGGGTCCTGGGGTGCAGCAAGCCAGGAGAGCTGACCCCAGCTGACCAAAGGGATGTAATCTGCCACAGACTAACCTACAAAGGGATGTCACCACGCAGTGACACGCTCACCATATTGAGCTGGAGGAAGAAGGTAGAAGTGGGACATTTGGAGTTGGATTGGAGTAGGATTGGAATTGGAGTAGGCTTTTTCATCCAAGACACTGTTGCATGTGATGGAACCCTGATTTCCTGGGGATGGCTGAAAACCTACCTGCCCATGGGAATCAGTGAATCAATTCCTTGTTTTGTTTGCTTGTACGTGTGGCTTCTGCTGTACCTATTAATCTGTTTTTATCTCAACTCATGAATTCTTTTTGTTTTACTCTTTCAATTCTCTTTCCCATCTCACTGTGCAGGCCTCAATGAGCAGCTGTGTGGTGCTTATTTGCTGGCTTGGTTAAACCATAACAAAATGGAATGCTTCTCATGAGTCACATGCTTTCCACCTACTCAGAATCTGCCAGCCATACAAGAACTATTATGCTGCAAAAATGACAGGGTAAGTTGAAATGTGGAGCAGATAATGCTGTGGTGAGACAACAGTTACAACTTTATGGAAATCAGTAGAACACATCACCCCATTGGACATGAGTGTATTCCCACCACACTGTAAAACTTGAAAAGAATTGTCTGATGTGCTGTGTCTAGAGTTCCTTTCTTTCCTGTGCAGATGAGTCATCTACATGTCAATGGATCTCGGTAGAGACATTTATTTCCTTAATTATAGGCAGGTACACTAGGTGTCCAAGGTGTGTTGGAGGAGAAAAGGAGAATCTGGTCTAACTCCAGGAGACTATTTCTCCTCCAAAGGTGTCTTAATCTACAAACAACGCATGCGCAGCATAAAACAAAGAAACCAACCAGCTTTAGCCAAACTGAGCCCTGCAGCTACTTTAGTGCCAGACTTTAGTCATGAAAAAGACAATAAAGATTCCACAAGAGGAAAGGATGCTGTAATGTTTATTGTGGAAATTTAACATGTTCTTCCTTCCCCTACCATTGTCACTCCATAATACTGTAAGTGGCTAGTGGATGTTTGATCAAGGATGTCATATTGTAGACATGGCAGTAAATCCACCTCTATTATACATGCTCTGCAACCCAGTGCGAAGGTGTGGGCAGATGTGGCAACATGCTACTCTCTCAGTCCACACGGGTAATTTGCAATAGACTGGGAGATGCCTGTAAAGCTTACCATCTAAAGGACTAACACTAGTGAGCCGTAGGACTCATTTTACTCATTTTAGTTAGGCCTGGCTGATGCTTCTTTTTTCTTCAGATTCAAGCTTATGAATGTTTGCAATTAGTTTGTCATAAAGACTCGGTCTTTGATTTTACAGCAATTTTCTTTAATTTTTAACCTACACAGGTTTCCTACAATGCTCTCCAGCCTTAATTAAAAGTCTTGTCTTGAGTAAAAATATTCTCCCTATGGTGAACTGGCCAACTGGTGTACAAGCTGAGTGAACACAGAAAAGGGAAAGAAAAGCCAGGAGCAAATTCTATTTTAAATTGGAACAAACATAATTGGGGAAATTGCATGTAGTCATCATCAGTCATAGTAAGAGATTTCTCTGTGAGTGGCATCTAATTTAATGATTTCACAAATGGGTGGGGGTGACTCCATCAATTTTTGGTGAATTGACAAGCTCATTACATTTATAATAACCAGGACTTGATCCTGCAAACCTTACTCACCAGAGTGAAAAATAGTGTGAGTCAATGCCTTTGTTATGTGCGAAATAAAGGAGAAAAAAAGATCAAAACAAACATATTTTTTCCTCCCTTTTTACCATCAATAGAATATTTCTGGTGCTGATAAAGGGATACACTTTCTTGTCTGCTCTGAGGTTTAAATCAGTCTTCCATTTTTATTTTGATGTGTACTTGAGGTAAGAAGCATTATAGCGATAACCCAAATAAAACCAATAATGCACAATAAAGAATATTATTAGTTATGCAGAATGTAATGACAAAGCATGTAATGTTAAGGGAATGGAATCAAATACTTACTCCTTACAACAGTAGAACTAAAACACTCCAATATTTTGCAATGTCATCGTTTTGCTAGACTTCACTCCTCCATTTAGCAGTTTAACAAAAGGAGAAAGTGAAATTCAAAATATATCAGGCTGCCTGTGCATCAAGTGTGTCGCTAAATGCCCTCCTCTAGTGCACTGCTAGCACAATAACTGGCAGCTGGGCAGCATATGATGATTCCAAGGCTTAAGTCAGTGATCCTGAGGAAACAATCTCACCTTCACTGCTCTATTTCTGTCCTGGATTGAGAAGGAATTTTTGGTGTACACAAAATACAGACCAACATTTATTGTACTTTATTTTGAGCATAAAAGTATTTTTACAGCTTTTTTATCTCAAAGGACACTAAAATTATTTGTGGTTAACTGTAAACAGTCCTGTCCAAGGATGAGAGATGTTCTGTGCAAGCTATGATATGCAATTTTGAGAAAAAAAAAGATAATAGGAAAGAAAAAGGGAAAAGGAAGAGAAGAAAAGGAGAATGAACATGAGACAGAAGTGCAGAGGAGTGCAGCTGAATTTGTGGGGACACAAAGCTTAATAATCTTGGTAAAGAATCCCTGAAAGTCATAAATAGGAAA
Source organism: Ammospiza caudacuta (assembly GCF_027887145.1). NCBI lineage: Eukaryota > Metazoa > Chordata > Aves > Passeriformes > Passerellidae > Ammospiza > Ammospiza caudacuta. Next base: position 37,483,764 of record NC_080632.1, read on the forward strand.
TAGAAAATTTTGCAATTCATATTCATTCATATAGGGAAAAATTATTATCTTATTCTGAGAATCAACATATGATGTCATGAGGCATACTGTGGGGTTTGGACTACCCTATAAAGCACTTTCTTGTGTGGGATCAGTGCACAAAAATGCGCGTTAACTGAGGCAGCATTATGTTAGCTTTACTTTATGGCAAATCCGTCCTTTATAAATTGATAAAAAGGCTGATTTACTTGTAAAGTTTAATTCTATCCTGATTAGTGATCACTTCATCACTTGAAATACTTAGAGCAGGGGGGAATTAGAAGGGAGGGAACCAGTTTCCTATTTATACTTAAAATAATAGGCACTGGACACCTGGCACCCTATAAATACTGTGACACTGTACGATGGCAAACATGGGCACAATGCACTGCTTATTCTCAGCTGAAATCCATCTGTACACTACAGTAGTAAGACAAAAGAGGATTGTTAGCACTTAAAGGCACCTTGACGCAGTCATACCACTTGACTGTTTTATTAATTGCCCCATCTGTTAAGTGAGAACTTTCTGACATAGGTTGGTACACACTCTTAAACCCCTTGGTCTGCTTCCTATTGGTTCCACATGTGTTTGTATTTGTTCTCAGTGGGCAGAGATTCCAGAGAGAAAATGAACCGCTGCAGATCGATTGCAGTATCAGTCATGCAGAAGACATGGTAATACATGCCACTTCAGCCTGATTTGCTGTTAACCCTTTGAACACAGGCAAGTAGTGGGTGTGGGGCAGAGAGGAAAAGAGAAACCAGTAAGCTGCCAAAGAATCTACTGGGAGAAATAGGATTGGTATCATGACTTCTAAATTACTCATCTCATTAGGGGCTCTCTGCCTTCCAATAAGTCTTTGCAAATTACATTTCCACTGCTGCCTGTCTTAGAGCTATGTACTTTAATACAGCCAAGCCAGACAGTATTAGGATAATGTGAAAGATTGCACTGCTGTGCTGAGTATTCCTGCCCATTCTGCACTGCCTGGATAATTCTCTGACAAAATTATAGTGACAAGAGCAGCGACTGAAGCCTAGAGTGACAAAAGCCAGAGCATTTAAAGGTAAGACCACAATTCACACAAGAAATAAAGCAAAGACATAGTGTTGCTAAGTATTTGCAGAAGGTGTAGACCTGCTTCCCAGAATTTTTGGTTGGCATTTATGGTATTGCCAGGAATTATATACCAAAACATGATTTTCAAAGGCATTGAAGAAAAATTTGTAGTTTGAAGACCTATACTATGGACACATGGGCAGTAATTCAAAACTTTTCAATTTATTGAGCAAGTAGGATTAAAATCAAAAGACCATCTTCATGTGAATGCACAGGCAGAAAAGCAAGCAGTATTCTCTTTAATTAAAAAAGATTGGCAGTGTAGCACCTGGTAGGGCTATAAAAGCTCAGTGAAAATTTTCTTTAAATGTGACTTCTGTGAATTGAACACATGTATTCCTATGATGTTGCTTGAGGGAGGCAAATAGGACCTGTTTTCTCAAAAGTTCAAGGCAGCATAAAATCTTTTGTTACAGTGCTACAGTTGTGTTGACTGCAAAACCTGCTAAAGTCTAGAGTGAATACAAAGGTCCACATAATCCAGTCATTGTTCATAGAACCACTTAGGTTGGAAAAGACTTGTGAGATCATCGAGTCCAACCATAAACCTGACAATGGCAAGTTCACTACTAATGCCACTTCTACCTCTCTTTTAAGTACCTTCAGGGAGAATGAAGCAACCACTTTCCTGGATTGCCCTTTTCAATGCCTGTCTGGTTTCTGTGAATAAATGTTTCCTAATATCCAATCTAAACTTTTCCTGATGCAACTTGAGGTCATTCAGTCTCATTCTGTCTCCTGTTACACGAGAGAAGAGACAGAATCCCACCTTGCCACAAGCCCAAGTTGTAGAGAGTGATTAGGTCCTCCCTGACCTTCCTTTTCTCCAGCTAAACAACCCCAGATCCCTCAGCTGCCTCTCACGGAACTCCAGACCTTTAATCAACTTTGCTGACCTTCTCTGGACACAGTCCTTAATGTCTTGTAGTGAGAGGCCTAAAACAGATCACAGCCCCTGATGTATGGACAATCATAGCTGTCTTTTCTTAAAACCCTCTAATTAGATTTAAAATAAATGTGTAGTGGTTACACTAGAGAGTTAGAGGATGCATTAAAGATGACTCATAAAAATTTTAATGCAGTTTTTGCATGGTATTTTAGCTTTACCAATAGAATCATAGAATGGTTTGTGTTGGAAGGGACTTGAAAGAGAATCTAGTTCCAAACACGTGGCCATGTGAAGGGACACCTTTCAGTGGAACAGATTGCTCAGAGCCCCATCCACCCTGTCTTGAACGCTCCCAGGTGCCCACAGTTTCTCTGGGCATCTTGTTCTTCACCACCCTCACAGTAAAGAATTTTATTCTAGCATTTCGTCCAAATCTACTCTCTGTCAGTTTGGAGCCACTCCCCCTTGTCCTGTCACTACAGAACTAGCGTCTCTCCATCTCTCTTGTGGATTCCCTTCAGGTCCTGGAACACTGCAATTAAGTCAACCTGGAGTTTTCTCTTTTTCAGGTGAAGAACTCCAGTTCCCCCAGCCTTTCCTCACCTCCTCAGAGGTGGTCCATCTTTCCAATAAACTTGACAGTATTTTGCTGGACTTGCTCCAAGATGTCCTTTCTGTGCTCAGAATCATCCTAAAAAATACATCAAAGACTTAATCTTAGAGCTGATGTGAAATGGACAATTTATGTACTTGGGATGGTAACAGACATACTGCATGAACAGAATTAAAAGATGACTGATGGTGTTTCAGTCATCTACTTCTTTTTAAAGATACACATTTTCTGAAAAAGCTCAGGGTTAGTCAAGCATAGAGGTTTCCAGGTGTACCTGAAGCATATGTAAGTTGACCCACTCTTTCAGGGTCTCTTGGCAGATTATCATGTATACATTTTTCTCACAGAAGACTGTAGTAAGGAGACATGGAAATTTCCTAGTTTTGGAGCTTTGAGTCAGATTTTCTGATGATGCCTGTTGAGGAGTATCCAGAGGCTGTGCTTTTTGAGTTTTCCCTTTTTTTAAACTGAAAGACTACACAGAAAAATTTGTGACCATTGGATCATATTTAGAAATTTAAGTGTTAGTAATATTATAATCTTTTCTTATTATACTTTTTATTTTTTAAGGTCAGAAAGAATCCTGACCAATAAAACATTAATATTTGAATTACAGGTATTAGTTAATTATTCCTCTTTTCCAAGTTATTACTGTAAAGTTGAGGCTTTTAATATTAAAAACGTATATAGAAGTGTTTGCTGTGTTCTATTTCTGAGGAACTTAAATAAAAAGAGGAAACAGTTATCACCACAAACCTACAAAATAATAATGAATCCAATTTTGTTAAGAACAGCACACTAGCCTCAAAAAGTGGTTCTCTGGACAAATAGAGTTACTAAAGAGACATACATATATAATAGTTTCTAATATGATGATAAATTCTGGGAAGCCACAAAAAGTATTTGTTGGAGAGACAAGAAGTGATTTCTTCTGTGTCCTGGTGTCCCTAACTCGTGGTTTTGCCTCTATAGCCTCATTATATGAAAAGAGAATGTTAAAGACATGCTGTTGGGGTGTGCTGATCATAAAATTCCTTAATAAACCCTTTATTTCTAGCAAAATATTTGTAATAAATATTCATTTCACAGAACATTTTAAAATGATTTATAATTAAGAGCCAATGCCCATGGACTAGAATAGGTCAATGACCTCCTGCTGGTTCATGAATGCAGAAGCATTTATTTTCCAAACAGCTGATCCTCTGACACTGTTCTATTAGAGCAATATTTTTTTTAATTATATATAATGAGTGGGGCAGGTTTAAGCATTTTATCTGACAGATATGGGTGCACTGATGCCAGAGATACTGTACTGTTTGCCCCAATGCACTTTTACAGAGCTGAAAGTGGCTGTCTCTAGGTCCTAGATAAATTACTGATTTTGAGCAGACCTTGTTACTTAATTGTGCTTGATGACTTCTTGTTTTGATGCTTCCATTCCATTTCTCAGAAAAAGCCAGCAAAATTTAAACTTCCATCAATTTTTAATGATTTCCACAAAACAGTTCCACAAAACAGGCTCCTATTAGGAAAGTGTTGGGAAACAGGAAAGAAAAATAGGAAGTATATCCTCTATAAAGCAAACCAGATTAATAAAGTTGTATATTACTGGGGTTGCTCAAGGGAAAGCATGGTTCCAACAGTCTGTGTGCAGCTTGAGTTTTGCTTTAAATCTCACCTTTATTATGATTCACAGAAGTGACCAGTGTCATTTTAACAGGAGTAAAAGAGGTCTGTCTGCTCTCTTATCTTTTTTTTCTTTCATGTGTGTATACACTTGTGACTCAAACATCAAGAAATTGGTGAAGGAGAAATGTGGTTTTATGCAGCAGTCAGTCACTTAGTCAGCTGAGCATATCTTCTAATGCAAGTTATGTCACTGCCTCCTTCTATCACCATGAGCACCTAACTGCTTCGTCTTTCTGCTGGAACTGCGGCATTAGATTATTAATATCTGTACAAAACATCAAGAGTCAAGAAAAAATGCCATTAGCACTATTTTTTTTGGATTTAGTAGGAAAAACAAAGAGGGTAGCAGTTACAGAAGAAGGAAGTCCTCCTAGAGACTGAGTGCTGAACAGCAGATCATCTCAGAAGATACCTTAGAAGAAAAAATGACTTTTTCTTTATTTTTAAACACAGAGGAGGAACTGGTAATGTAATGATTATGAAATTTCAGACTTAGTGATCTTTCCTTGTAACTTTTTGATATGAACACTGTTGAAGATGTTGCAAAACCCCTTCCAGTGGTAAAGAGTTAGCCATCACAATTCCTAGGTATCCTGTTGGTTATGAAATATGTTTCTTTGTCCCACTCCCTCACTCCTTTTAAGACTTTATGAGTCAGGTCACCTTCTAGCAGTTTCCTTTGAAAGATATTTTTGAGTGGAACTATAAATTCTTTATAAAAATGTAGGTAATACACTATTTCCGATGTTGAACACTATTGGCCTGCACTAAATTAATTAAAGAAAGATTCATTTTCTTTACTAGGAGAGGGACAGAGTGCATATGAGAGCAGGAAATATTCTTTACACATCAGTCTCTCTTAGGGAATAATTGAATGCCAAGACTGCTCACCAGGCTGCAGCTATAATGAGCTTTTATTAACTTTTCTATTAGTGCTCCGATTCTTTGTCTACTAAGATCCCCTTCTTTCATATGACATGCAGTGGATGACCATGCAGTAAAGTGTTGACTTTGCTCAGCTAATAAATGTGGAAATAAGAAAATGCTTTCCCTGAAGCTAAGTAGCATTGTCTGGAAATATATCCTTTACATACAGTGTGTCCAAATGTCTGGGAACAATGTGAAGTCTGGGATCCCATCACTCCAAGTTAAAGAGTCTATTGAAGAGCAGGAAAATTTGGGCCATTAATGTGGGATCGTAGCTCACCATTAGAGGTGCTGTAACTCTGTTGATGCTTGGTAACAGCATCTTTTTGAAAAGGTTATGGCTTAGCAAGGTCTTATGCCATTATTACTCAGGTGCATTAGGACTGTTAGAGAGTTACTCCAGATTGAGACTAGCAAAATCATGGCTGAACACAGGTTTCTGTCTGGACAAATAACTTTTGACTTTCTTCTTTTCCAAGGTAAGTAACTTTGTGGCTTTTTACGTCCAGCAAGTTCAAAGGAAGGAGATAAACTCTGCAGAGGGTTGAGGAAAGGGCTGATTCATTCCTGAAAACACAAAGAAGATTATGAAAGGGCTATTCCAGTTTAAAATGTCTCATGTTTTGTGTTTTATGGATTGTAGAGAAAAAAACCCTGTGTACCTAAATACCCTTGATACTAGCCAGAATGTTCTCCCAAGAATATCTCTTCAGAAGGGGTGAATGAGAAGGTAAGATGAGCAGGGAGTCTGCAAAGCACACAGGAAGATGGGTAAGAAGCAAAAAGAGATGGCAGTAAAATTGACTAAAGAAAACTTGAAGTTGGACCTCACAGCTAAGTACGTGTCTGCTGAGTCTTCCTGTGAAGATCTCACCCACATCTCTGGCACTTCCACAGCAGATAACCTAAGCTGGCATTCACCTTGGCTGCTTTACAGAAGTAATATTTTCAGCTGGACAAACTGTTGTTAAACAGCAGCTCCATTGAATTACTCATGCTTTCCTTTATGAGTGTACATGTTTTCTTTTCCATAGCAGCGATTTTTTTTTTTTTTGTTCTGTTTTGGTTTAAGGTTTTTGGTTTTGTACTTTTTTTGTGCATACTAAGATACTCTCAGTCCCCCTTCCCACTTTTCAGTCTTGCCAGGTTTACTTCCACAGAGTGGTCGTGTACTTAGAGTACACTTACAGTACTTTGTCAGGAAGCCAACCATGGTTTTGATGAATTTTATAAAGCAGTTTTGTAAGTGTGTGAGATGTAGTTGTGGGGTTAAGTTATTGCACTTGCCATTTTGCCTTCTGTTTTTTTGGCTTTGGAGTAAAAATGAGGCCTTCGTGGTTATTGATACAAATCTCATCCTAGCCTACAATAGACAAGATACTAAATATAAACAAGAGGAATTGCAAAATATTTGCACAATGGAAATTTTACTGAGAATAGCATCAAAATTATCAAACTGGATATGGAATCATTTAGTTAGTTGCCCAACTGCCTTTGAAAAAAAATGTTTAGCAAAAAGGGTGGGATGATTTGCGCCAATACTTATCCTCCCAAAACCCTGTCAGTCAACAATGTTTTTCTCTCTTCTGAGAAACAGGATTTGTCAGACTTCCTGAGCCAATGGTATTTAAATATAAACAAATTAAGACAAAAAACAATAGGTGCTTTTTTCTACAAAGGGGCTATTCATTTGTGCTTAGCTTTTCATTAAAAAGAAAAAAAAAGAGATACTGCAAAAATGTCTAACTACAGGCCTGTGTAACAACATTCATGTGTAGGGCAATATCTAACTTTTTCTAATCAACATTCAGACCAGCTTTTCGTTGGTCTACTTCTCAATCAACTTGGTCAGTAAAAAATCATACATCTGCCTACTTTATTCTGCTCTGCATTTTGTGGTACTTTCTTCTTTTGATCATTGTCAAATCAAAGTCAATGAGCAGTCTAAAATTAGTGGACCTACATGTGTAGTAAGGTAATAACGTGCTAGGCAGATGATAGGATTTGTCCTTTTGTCTGTGCTGTCACCTGCAGACAGACACTGGTAGAAGAGTGCAGAATTACAGCTCTGAAATGTGTTCCCCAGATGTAATCATTTTATAATCAGAGCAGTAAAACAAATACAGTGCGCTAGACTGAAAGCATCTAAAAAAAGTCCCTACTCCCATGCTGCACTTACATGCTCTCCTTCATCCAAACATCCTCAGCCTCACAAAATCTGATGGACAATGGGATACGTTTTTATTGAAAGGCTTTAGGAACAGCATGACATTACTTTCCTGGAGTTTCATTGGTCTACTTCTTGTTTAGGATGTTATGTCTCTGTCATTATGTGAAAATTACCCACCATTATCAGTTCATTCACCAGATCATAAAAGTAAACAGAGGGACAAAACTAAACTAAATCTACCTATATTTACAAGAAAAACTAATGGTGCATTTTCCAATTTTCCTCTATCTAGCAAGAAAATGGAACCCTTTCACTTTGCTGTAAAGCCTTCATGATACAAGAGGTGATTAGAAGTCCCTTTTGTGGCAGGAAGAAAAATACATCCTGGTGTGTAGTTGTAGGAAAACCAGAAACTTTTCTCTAGATAGTGTGGCCCTGTCTCCCATGTTTTTCCTACAGGTCCAGTATTTTACTGCAAGGGGACATGTATGAGCAGGGTGTGTTTAGCACTGTCTGTCCTCTCACTGATCATCATTTCTGTTTTGAATGGGGCATGTCTGTGAGTATTCTTGTGTGGTGGCTCAGTGCCAGTTATGGGTCACAGGATCACATGGGTCACAGGGGTGTGCACAGGGTGCCTGCAATGGAGAAATTAGTGGTAAATAGGGTAAAAGGTCTGGGAGCCATGAATTGGGGTGGCCTGCACTGGGTAGAGTTGAGAATAGAAGGTCTGAGAGTTGTCCACTGGACTGACAGTAGATTCAAGTCAGAGACCCAGGGTCTGAACTTGGTGATAGTAACTTCCACCAGTCTGAAGCAGCTAACACAGAGAGTTGGTTTTGTATGTATGAGTCTGCAAGAAGCAGCTGGGAGACAATAAGGTCCAAAGCAGCTTCTAAGGCCAGTTACCGGAGTGAGACGTACAAACTTAAACCTATGGACCTTGAAATAACATCCTTGTCATTTTGCACTTGGGAAAGCCAAGGCAGAAAAAGGAGATAAAACTCAATTTGCCTAGCAGGCCAGAGGCAGATCAGCTGTGGTTTTGACTTCTGGAAGAGTGAGAGTCACCACTCAAATGCAGTGAATAACACAGAACATCTCCAAGCTCGAGGTGCTGTAGGTGAAGAGGTGTGGAGAGGAACTAAAGCCTTTCAGCTCAACTAGCAATTGTGTCTGTGGGAGAAAGGAGATTGAGTGCAAATGTTTGCTACACTCTGCTCACTTCAGCAGGCAGAGGTTAATATTTTGAGAAATATTCAAAGCAAAGGCATCACACATTTTATGCTTCATGTCCTAAGTCAAATCAAAGTGACATACAGAACCAGGACACTTCTAAGTCATATTTTAGGCTGGTAACACATAAGGTGAAATGACTACTATAAAAATGCATGATTTATCATGTCTTGCTATTTAATTGTCTTTCAAACTGCACACCTTTCCATTCTATCCTCTGCCTTGCTCCAAACCACACATCGAAGAAACTATTTCTTCCACTTAACATTAAAGTCTTTAAGACAGACCACAGTGCAATTAGACCATTGTCTTGCTGGAGGTGCATAACAGCTTGGCATGTGGTTTTTCTTATTCTTTACACTTGGCTTGTGTCAAGAACAAATGCCAAATGGCAACATGCGAAGTCTGTAGACAGTGGCTAAATATATCCAACTGTGACTAGTCTGCAGATCCTGTTTCCTTGCTTCGAGCACCACAAAGGCAAGCCAGAAGCTATGCGAAATGCAGGCCACTTGACTTGATTTCCTCTGTGGCTGACAAATTGTAGGGAAGTTTTCATCCTGAGTTCCTTAGCTGAAACTTGTCAGGACACTGAGGATTTTGAACTGGCACACATGAACCAAAGTCTGTGGAAGAGACAGGAGATAAACTCTGGCATGAACTCTTGTAGTATTAGAGAAAAATACTGCCCTGGCTCAACTTCTCTACATAGTTTAATTTTGTGTGAAAGCTACCTGGAAAATGTTCCTGACTCAGCTAAAGTATAAGAATAATTGCCAAAACATCAGCCCAAGCTCAGCTAATCTCAGTGCTGTTTATTAAGTTGGTATTGGAATCATGGAGGAGTGAAGTGAGTGTGCCAGGAAGAATAAGATGGGAGGGCTGGGGGAGTAGATGCTCTCTTCACTTCTTTTTGCTACAAAGCAACAGTATCAGAACTCCTAGCTTTAGAGCTCCACATCTATGCATTGATGTCTCTGTATGTGGATTGAGATATTACAAATATGTAACTGCACACAAAATAAAAATACATATGCCTGAATATACATATTCATGTATAGGCTCATCATGTGTCTGCGTAAGAGTAAAATCTAGTGAACAGCTTGAAGTCTTCTATGTAAATACTTGCATTTTGATAGGAATTGTTATGACATTGTAATTTAAGCAAAACAAAATTGAGTTTCATTTTTTTACTGTCATACAAGTCTGCCTTGGTGGGACAGGGACTACAGGAAATAGGCATTCTCTTTGAAGAGAAACAATGCCCCTGCTATCCTCTGCGTGAACATTTTGCAACTTGAGGAAGGGGCACTAAGATGACAGTAGCACAGCAATTTACTTCTTGATATTTTTGAGGTTTAAGTGGCGCTAGGGTTTTATTGCCCTAGGTGTCAATCTATATCTTAATGTTGACAAAGATGAGTTACCACTGTATGGAAAAAGTGAGAGAAAGGGTGGACAATTGGAACTACCTGACTGGGAGAGCTCTACATACAGACTGAATTTTTTTTTTTTTGACATTGGTTAGCTGGATCTTTGACAAACATTAAGGTTCATTCCCATGCCTGTTTTGGAGCAAATGAATTCCTGTATCAGCATAATTGGGTTGTTGCAGTTGCTGGGATACATGAACATATACTGTATATACTGTACCTATATGGCACATTCAAATAAAAGGCTGGGGAATAATGCCACTCAATTAGCAGCAAACAGAAACTGAATGATGATCAAATTTCTGTTGTTTGCAAGGAAGGCAGAAGTTCCTGTGCTTCAAATGAATGGTTAAAGGGACTTAGAACACTTCAAGGATTCTCCAAAGTTACTGTAATCTTTCAAACCAATAGCTTCCTTAGGAAAAACAAGTTAAAATCTTTAATCCTTTAAGAAGGAACTGGCAAAATTTTACAAGAAATTGGAACAGAAAGCTGTGTAGAACTAAATGATAGCAGTGCTGACAAGTGATAGCAGACTGGCAAAACCTTGAATAGTTTTAAGGGCGGAGCCTGGAGAAAAAAATCTGTATTATGAGTTCATGAGTGCCTGCTCCCTGTCAAACTGCAATATTTCACCAATTAGTGTTCAGAATACCGCACAAGGCACTCCATTTTAGGGTAAATTTTTAGACTGGAAATTTTAAGGTCTGTTTAAGCAAGGCATTCACTTCCACACTATGTAAATCAACAAAACCTCAAACAACTTCACACTTACTTTATAAAAAAGATAATTTTATTATTTGAAAATGTTGCATTGAAGTTTATTTCTGTGACCAGAATTTATCCAAACATAAATATTGTGAGGTTTTTCTTCTTTCCTCTAAAAATCCTGAAAGTATTTTACTACCTTCTTACTGGTCTGTTTTTGCCACCTTTTTAAAATTCATTTTAACGACATAAAATACACACTTAATAGTGAATTCACTCAGGAATATATTGTAGCTGAAATTAACTCTTCTGATATCACTTAAGTGTGTTTTTGTCCAAGTTTACTATAAACTACTCCATCATGGCATTTTTAAAGAATTTGGGAGAAGACCAATCATGATAAATTAGGATCATTAAAGAATGCTGGTAAGAATGGAGCGTGAATTATAAAGAACAGTAATTAAAGTATGTGAGTGAAATAAATTAATGATGCTCGATTTTCAGTGAATTTGAGTCTGTTTTCAACTTCCATGACCACACCGTTATAACCGTAGTTGTCAGCCAGCCTTTACCCTCTATGTACCTCAAACTCCTTTTGAATCTCCCTAGTGGAGAGATCAGTACCCTACTGGATGGGAAGGAGCAGGCAGAAGCACTGGTCTGGGCTGGGATCCATGCCAGCTTCCTAGGGCAGCTACGACCTCTTAAAGCAGGTATCTGAGCTACCAGCCATTCCCCTGAATCAGGCACTAAACTTGGGCTCTCTTCCACTCAGATTTTGCATTTGCATGCATTTGTATTTAAAGTTAACACATATTTGTTCTGTAGTATCATTTTTAGGTGTAAAAGGTATCTGCTACTTTAAAAGGCGTATTACTTCTCAGCCATTTAAAATAATTGCAGTATAAGGAGAAAACTAAAATTATTTCATTACTTTTTCACTAAAGGAAAAGAAATTTAAATGGCTGTGAATATCGCAGTTAGAAGCAGCTGGAATAATCAGAGGGGATGTTGCAGATGTACTGGCGAGACAAAGCCATATATATATATTAAAAAAAGGGGGAATTGATCCATTGCTTCAATACAAACTTGTTAAAGATTGCTGTATAGTTCTTGGTCATTCTTCTGGGGAGGAAAGGTGTGGGGAGCTGTTTGAGATATGTACAGAGGGGCTGAAATGTACTGCCAGGAAATAAATCAGATAAATATTTTGGGCTTTTGGTTTGGTAGGCTAAAGTAGTAGGAAACTCTTCTTAGGATTTGGCTCTAGAACAGAAAATTTCCGAGAAGGAAGCAAGTGGAGTTGTACAACAGCTGGTCCATCCCCAACTACAGGTCAGTGGGAAAAGGTGCTAATGTCTTGCCTATTACTGGATCTTGGGATACAGGAATCCAGAGTGAAATTTTCCATGAAAGGAGCAAAAATTACTACATGATAGCTATGCCCAGAACAATAGTGATGTAATGAACTCTTTGCAACACTCCTGTCCCACTGAGACTTTCCTCTATACACCATACTGTCTCTAATAACCTTGAATGAGAGGTTTCTCAGCTGAAAGGTTCAATATGTAGAAGGAAAGGGGTCACTGAGCCTGAACTACATCCAACAAACTCTAACTGGTTAACAAAGGCCTTTTGATGAAAGATGTTTTGTATATGCAACTGGATCCCTTTTCACTGCCTCTCTTCTACCACCTGCTCGAAGAAACAGGACTCATGTACACTCTGAAAGTAAAGACTATCCAAATGCTGCAGATCAGCATACTATAAGGTTTGCAGCTCTGTTGCTGCATAATGAAGAAATTATTATTTCTGTAAGGAAGCCAAAATTTTAATTTAAAAGGTGAGGGAAATCTTTTCTTAATGGCATGCATATATACATTTGTCATACAAGTGTACTGAGATGTACAAAATATAATTTGCTTTAAAGCTGGACAGTCATTGTAATGGGGTTACATTTTAAAAAATATGTTTGGTAACAAAATATTGGTAACAAATTGCTGAAAACATTTAGGGAGCAGGTAGATTGTGATTATAGTAGTTTAGGAGTCTGTGCTTTTGAGTTCAGCATTCACACATTCTTGTCACACAGAAGAGAACATGATCCTGCATGGGAAGCATTAAATGGGAAAGGAATGTTTTCGTTAAAGAAATTCAAAACTGATTTATGGCCCACCGGTTGCATCTCATGCTGGAAAAAGGAAACCCTATAAATAAAATTGCTTAGAGGGAGTTCAGTATACTTTCCAAAGGACAGTCTAAGAAGTTTTCTTTTAAACTCTAAATTAAACTTTAAAATTTTAAAATAAATTTTGAATAAAAACATCAATTTTAGTCCCAGCTGCTTTTCTGTGGTTTAACTCCTTTGTGACTGCATTCCATGAGGTTTCTAATAGAACTTTCTGAAAAGACAAATTCCTGATGAAAAGATTGATCCAAAACTGATATATTAGATGGGTAAAGAAATGCTTGAATGTATCAGAGTTCATTATCTCAGTAATGTCTGAATGTCTACTCATTGAGATCCAGTTTTAACACAAGTTGTATTACCCATAACCAACTTAAAAAACCAAAAAGACAAAAACCTAAAAAGTACCCAAAACCCCCAAAAAGCCACAAAACAAAACAACAATAAACAACAACAACAAACCCAAAGCAAACAAAAATCCCAACACAAAAGAAATAACAAAACAAATAAACTAACCAAACCAAAGCAAACCAAGACACCACCCCCCCCCAAGAAAAAAAAACAAAAAACAAACAAACCAATGGCTAGCAAGAAAGAAAAAATTGTTCTTGGATAAATTATGTTTCTCTCCACTACAGAACAAATCTGCCTAAATGAACAAAGCTGCTACCGTGTATCATTCCTTATAGGTCAGATGCACCATTGCTGGTCTTTGGACAGCTGCTACTAGGGACTTAGATTTAATTAATAAGTGATATTATAAGAAAATGGGTTTAAAATTGTATTCTAAATGACACAGAGATAAAAAGAAGAGAGTGAAGTGAAAAAAAATATTGTATTCTTACTTCAGAAAGAAATCTACCATGCCCTAAGACAACATGTGACACAGAAAATAATTTCATTTATCTGAAAAAATTTGTTTCTCATTAATAATTCTTTTCAGTGCACCTATATAGTGAAATAGTTGGTATTTCCCTTTTCCATATTAAGGTCTGCGTCTGAACAGTTTATCTTCCTAGCATGAAAAAATGGACATCGTGTCTGAAGTTGATAATACAAATAATAAAAAAATGAATATCTGTCTATGTTTACAAACCTACATCTTACCCAGCAAGAAGTTAGTTAAACAAGATCTTTAAGCATTTTTTTGCCTCCCTGAGGTGTTGAATTGAGATAAAACTCAAAGTCTTGTCCACATTCTCAGCATATTTGGAGAAATTCAAACAGAACCAGTCTCCTCTACTGTTTCTGTTCTGTATAAGAGACTAAAACAATATCTTATATCCAACCACCAATGCCTTGAGTGGGAGGGAAAAATTAGTGATGACAGGGAATGAACTAAATAATTTTGCAACAATCCAGAAAGTATAATCTATGAAACATGTCCAGTTCCAAATTCATTAAACAGAGAACTAGCTGCAGCAGTTCATTATGACTGGTTGGGCCAATTTGATAGTGTGGAATCATATTTGCAAAAAGATAAAAGGGAAGGTGATAGAGACAAGAGTTTAGCCATGCTTTTATCATAAATTAAGGTAATTTCAGAGAAATTATTTACAATTTGTTAAAGAATTCTTTCCAGTAAATGATTACTCTGGTTTCACAATTACAGGACATGGCTTGATCAAGCTTTCAAGGCAGGACAAAACATACCTGAGGCAGATCTAACATTATTACGAAAGGTATTTTGTAAGATTTTAGCTATATACTTTTAAACCTGCAATTCCTTAACCAGTGCAGTGATCCTAATGAAGACCAGGTGCTTTCTCCACCCTTCAGACAAGGAGCTGGCATAAGTGCTACTGTGTGATATCTGGGAGCCTCTCGTTTGTCTCTCCAGATGGGCTTTGATGCTTGTCATAAGGTCACTTCTAGATTGGAAAATAGTTCAAGCCTGCAAGAAAGTCCAGTGGAACAATCAGATAAGATCAGACAGGGAAAACAAACAAATATGGTAGCTATGTGTGGAACAAGCAAACATCTTGTACTAAGAAAGGTACTTCATCAAGGGTATGGAGCCATTACCTATTCTTTTCTTACTGGGATTTGAATCAGATACCTGAATATTCAGGAAATAGCAATAAATTAGCAATAAAAACTGCAAGATAAATATCAAAGAAACCATGTTATTGGCAACTGCCAGGTAGTCTAATTGAAGGGACCTATTTCCCAGCATGTTGAAAGTTTGCTATTTAGTCTGGAAATGAATAATTGATGTCTTAAGCAAGATTTATTTTTAACAAAACACAAGGTTTCAATTGGGATTGCACTTACATAGTTATAACATTCCATTATGGAACATGAAATTTTTTTAGAAGTAATTCCTTACAGAGCACTTTTCTCACTTTTCTTTGCATTTCTATGTTTTAATTTTGAGGTTGTCCACTACCCACAATTTATAACAGTTAAGGAGAAGTTGATAATGGCTCTGAGAAGACAAAAAATACCAACCTGTTTATGAGGAAAAGGAAGGAGAAAATTGCTATATGTTCAGCAGGAGCTTAGTTAATTTTTTGACTCCTTCCCATCCACCTCTGGCACATGACATTATCTCAACAAAAAAAATAGCATTTCTACATTAAGGGGAAAAAACAGAGATGGGCAAATACCAATATGTGTGGCACAGTGCTTAACTTTGAAGTCCAAGTTTAGTTAGAGTGGACTTGAAGCACTGCAGATATAGGGCTTATTTTTTCTCATTCCTTTTAAATAAAATGTTCTTGAACTGGAAGTACAGAGTGGGAGGAGACAGAAAAGTTTTGTGTAAGGTAGAATTTTGAAAGGCTAAGCTGTGGCGCAGTGAATATAATGAATCCTCTTGTGCTGTTCCATTTATGAATCCTCCTATAGTGAACTCCAATGCAGCAAAGAAGTGGAACGACCAAAAGCGCTTTGTTTCCTGCTCATTTGTTAATGACTTTACTCTGTGTTTGGGATGCCTATGGAGTTTTTGGCCTAAAAATTGCTTGAGTCATAATACATTTAAACTATTTGAAACCAAAAAATCAATCTGCATGCATTGTCTGAGCATTGTGGATCTACTCTTTTTTCTGATAAGTCAGTCAGCCTCACCTTGATCTCTCTGAAGGTGGTGGAGCACCTAGTCCTGTAAACCATTGCTAAGCAAATGAAGGATGAAAAAAGGATGAGACAGAAGCATGGCTTCATCATAGGGAAGTAATGACTGACTGACTTTATAAGCTTCTGCCATAAATGATGGTTTAATAGATGATATGAGAGCGGAGGATACTGCCTACCTGCCTTCAGTAAGGCCTTTTCCACTGTCACCCATAAGATCCCTGTTAATGTTGGATGAACTGTCAGTGATGTTGGTTGAAAACTGACTGAATGCCCAGGCCCAGAGAGTGAAACCAAGTCTAGTTGGAAGCCAATAATGACAGTAAAATATTAGGTCATGACTGAGTCAGGTTCTGTGAAACATCTTCATTAATAGTCTGGCTGATGAGGCAGAATTTTCCCTCAGGAAATTTGCTGCTGGCACAATACAGGAAGGAGTGGCTGATACACCAGATGATCCTGTTGCCAGCCAGAGGGATCTTAACAGCCCAGAGAAATGGGCCAACAAGAATTTGGTGAGGTTGAGCAAAGAGAAGTGCAAGGTCTCGCCCCTGGGGATAAACAAGCTGATGTTTGACTGTATGCTGAGGGCCACTCAGCCGGAGAGCAGCTAGGCAAATAGGACTCAGGGAACCTGGTAGATCCCAAATTGAACATGAGGCAACAATGTGTCCTTGCAAAAAGGATAGCCAATGGAGCAGATGGCATCCTGTGCTGCATTGAAGTATTGCCAGCAGGTCGATGGAGGCGATCCTTCACTGCACACCCCTCCCCCTGTCCTAGGCACTGCTGAAACCTCACCTTAAAACCTGTGCTCAGTTTTGGGCCTCTTACTAGAAGAAAAATTCTGAGGTGCTGGAGCATGTTCAGAGAAGGGCAAAGAAGCTGGTGAAGAGTCTGGGGCACAAGTATTGCAAGGAACAGCCAAGGGAACTGGGTTAGTACAGACTGGAGAAAAGGAGGCTCAGGGGACACTTTGTCTCTCTCTACCACTGCTTGAAAGGTGTTTGTGGTAAGGCATGGATTTTGTTACTTCTCCCAAGTAACAAGTGACAGGACAGGAGGAGGAAGGGGCCTAAAGGTGTGCCAGAGGAGGTTTCAAATATGTGTGGGTGTGGCACTTAGGGTTATGGTTTTATAGCGGTGCCAAGCTGATGGCTGGACTTCGAGGTCTTTTCTAACTGTAATGGTTCTATGATTCATCTCTCAGCACCAGTGAGGCCACCCTTGGAGTCCTGGTTGAGTTTTGAGCTCCCCAGTCCAAGAGAGACATGGGCATACTGAAGATTGTGCAGCAAAGAGCCACTAAAACCATAAAGGAAATACAGCATTTCTCCTTTGAGAAAGAACTGGAGACAGTTCAGGCTGGAAAGAGATGGCTCTCCAGGAAAATCATTAATGCATATAAATACTTAAAGGAAGAATGCAAAGAGGACAGAAACGGGCTCTTTAAAGAGACAGGACCAGAGAAAATGGCACAAACTGAAATATATGAAGTTTCTTGTGAACTTCAGGAAGTATTTTACTGTGAGGGTGACCAAGCACTAATGCAGATTGCCCAGAGAATCTCCTTCCTTGGAGCTGGTCCAGCTGTTCCAGGTGGTCCTGCTTAATCAGGGCAGTTGGATCTGCTTGAACAAGGCAGATTATATCCACAGCTTTCTTCCAACATAAATCATTCATGCTCTTTCCTTCAATGACCTCTGGTTCAAACCCTTTCGCATAGCTATCGTATCTCCTTAAACTCCAGCCAGCGTACCTCCTAGGAAAAAAATGCTCTTATTGAAATTGTTAGAACTATTGCTAGTATTGTTCATGTTAATGCAACAATATATTTTTATGTATTAGTATAAAAAAATTCTGCTCTATTTTCTGTTCCTCTTTTTACTTGAAGTTATAGTGTAACTGCTCTCTTTAATCAGAAAGCTTTACCAAAGCCACGCTCTGAGGAAGAGATGTGGTTTTAGAAGGGATTCAAGAATACATATTTAACACAGTTTTGTTAAATTCTAATCAATATTAATAATATTTTCAACAAATTTGAATTTCAGTGAATGTGTCTTTCTGGGTCTGCTGGCAGAAGAAGAAGAAAAATACTGAAAATTATAAGTTTATATGTTCTGATGAATAACCCACACCCAGGATGATTACACTTGAAATGAAGCAAACAAGACAATGGCACTGGGTGCTGCCAATGGAGTTTTATTCCCCAGTATATAGTAATTGTGTTAGGAATGCAGTATGAATATCTAAAAATGAGACAGCAATCATACATAACTGATTAATTACTCTTTCACTTAGTTTTCAGGTAATTTTATTATAAAAACCTGAGATGGTGTTTTACTTTTTTGTGGGTGACTGGACACAACTATGAAGTATTAAAATATTTTATTTAGCAGAAAATGGACACACAGAAAACTCAATGTTTATGTTTTATCTATATTTTACAGGATTAAAATATTTATCTACATAGTTAGACAACTAATGGCACATTTTTGAATTATTTCTGATTTTCCTAATGTCTTTTTGGCAGTTGAAGATTGACCAAAAGATTCTGTGCCAAAGCAACCTCTGAATGGGGATGAAGAATCTCAGCCACCTGAAGTGCTAATTCTTCAAGTCCAACCTGTTTGAATCTCTGGTACAACAAAGTTATTTCAGAAATCTTTACAAAATCTTTGCAACTATCGTATACTATTTACAGAAGAGAAACAAACCTATGAACAGCCTAGGCCAATTTATTGTCTATAAGAATTTCTAAGTGTCTTCATGGACAACATAAATTGCTTGCAAGGCACAAAGTCATGGAACAGTTTAATCATGAGAGAAGTTTTTACTAGTGCTGGCTGATAATCAGTTTTGTACCAAGGCATGAATCCTTTTGTCTCAGATACATATGTACACTGAATGAGAATGCCTTGCCTCCCCTTCACAGTCCAGGGTTTACAGTTTGTGGTTCCTGTCAAACAATGGCTTTAGTCTCCAAAAGAGTGACTGACTAACTCTGAATGACAGTGACACCCCTGGTGCCTAGGTTTTCTGCCATGGAGAGACACAGTCTGTGCCATAATACGTCATATCCCAGACAAAAATTAACTGTCCAGTTCTTCAATCAACAGCAAAAACACAATTACACATATTCATAGAGCTCCTCATAGCTGACTTTCATAAGAATTCCTGATTAAACCCTGAGGTGTCTTGCACCTGGACATGCACACGTTTTCTTCTAAAATAAACACTGCAGCTGTTAAGAATAAATGCCACTTGTTCTGGTCATTGTTTCCTGAATCTCTCTTTCTTCAATCTGCCCTGTTTGGCTTTTTAACTGCCTGTAATCTGTTTTAACAAAAAGAGAGATGTGAAGCAGCTTATTATCTTCTTTCAGGGCCTTTGGATAGGTAAAATGGAAGAAATGGCATTGCCTATGTGTGTGAATTTTAACCTATCCTGACAGTGACAATATTGCAGTTTGGAATTGTTCTCATTAATAAAAAAGATAAATAGATTTTTCTCATGGTGGAGCGCTCAATTCAAAATCATTCTTTTACTCTGGCTTTTGTTTTTCTTTGTATACTACTGCATTCTCTGTATGTGCTCTGCATGCTCTGTCCCTTGTGCCTATCTGCAAGTTTGGTAACTGACATCAGCCTCTAAAAATGTAGTTAGTTTTCCTTGTTCTCACATTCTGTTCCCTAATGCATGTAGTTTTTCTTCTTTTATAATACAATTTTTTTCTTTACTATTCATTAAATTCTCATGTCCAGATTAAAACTAATGCACAGAATCTTCAGGTAGAATGGTATTTCAGATTAGGATTTCTTCTACAGCATCCATCTTCCCCTCAAAATTTTTAGCTAGTGATGTTTTCATTATCTTAGTTCACTTTGCTGATGCTTGCAAAATGTTAAAAGCTTTGCATTTCTTTTTATGTGCTGGTTATGGTACAGATTTTTGCTGTTTGCAATAACATGTGAACCTGTGTCTGATTAGTAATTTTCCTGTAATGTGGAGTTCCTATAGCCTTTCTTTTTAGAAATATGTTGAAGTTATTTAAAGAGCATTGAGTGCCAAAACACTGTTGGCCTTCCATAAGCTTTGGCTTCAGACACATGACTGTCTTGTATTGGTTAACTCTAGTTATTCCAGTAGCTGCTGTAGACCTCTTGCCTCTGTATTGCATTCTTTAACCTTTCACCTACATCTACTACTGACATATATTTTCTTCTAATTATATCCTCTGTTTCACAGAATCTCACTCATATGTGTCATATAGCTTCCTATAAACCCATTTGTTAATGCTGTCTTCTTAGTCCTCTCTATGGTAGTTAAATAAAAAATCGGGTCTAACTTGAGTTTAAAAACATCAAATACATGAGACAAGGCTAGCTCTGAGATAGTAATCTTTCTATTATTCTTCTTTTTTTTTTTTTTTCTGGAACTCTTTTTTGCAAATATAAAGAGACTACAGGTCCTTTCTTGATTTGTCTAGTCCTTTGTAGTATGAAATGATACTCACTGCTTAAGATACTTGCAGGATTTATGCTCTATTCTGTGAAGGACTTCAACTCTCTCCAAATAATGAAATTCCCTTGCTGCTGCTTGACTGTGTTTTCTCTAGAATTTTAACTGTTAAGGTACAGCTCCAGCAAGAGAAAATGCTGGCCCCTGGTCATTAAAAATTCTTGCAAGAGGTGTTAGTGAGCAAGATCACAGTCCTCTATACAGTACAGGAACTAAACTGAACAGAAGTTTGATATGAATAGGCTGAGATCATCTCCCAGTGTGAGAAAATTATTATTATTATTACTATTATTATTACTACTATTCCTACTACTACTACTACTATCATCATCATCACCATCATCATCATCATTAGGCTTTATTAAAAGAACCCAGTGGGTCATTCAGCTTTTGAAAGGAAAGCATAAAATGTAGGGAGACAAAATAGGCTTATTTTTAAAAGTATTGTTTATACAAAGATTTTCCACTTCCTATTGTGGTCTAAAAGGTAGGTTGGATACTTATTTTGAATTGCTTTTTGTAATCTTCAGAGTTTTGGTGACACTGCAGTCTGCCTTGGTCACCAACACGTTCTTTCTACCACATCTGGCTTCTGTGGCTACTCACTCAGCCTTTCCCAGGACATGACCTCTTTCCCGGCAGCCCCAGATTCCATCCCAGCCATTTTTCTGGGTAAGCTCACCTGAATACTTCTCCTAAAAGAAACACAGAACATTGAAAAATAAAACAAAACTAACCTACTGTCTATCGGCAGCCTTGTGTCTATAATTGAGAGTAGAGAGGCCTAAAGTCCACAGACATTGCCAATTGCA
The DNA here is from genome assembly GCF_027887145.1 of Ammospiza caudacuta. Classification (NCBI taxonomy): domain Eukaryota; kingdom Metazoa; phylum Chordata; class Aves; order Passeriformes; family Passerellidae; genus Ammospiza; species Ammospiza caudacuta. The sequence continues at coordinate 37,505,166 of NC_080632.1, forward strand.
GTAGTGTTTCATTATGCATTTTGGGGTCTGCTTTTCTCCCCAGGCTAGTTTTTCTTTTTTTTTTTTTTTTTTGTTTGGCTTGGGGTTGTTTAGTGTTTTGATTGTTTGGGGTAGTGGGGAAAGGGGAAGGGTTGGCGTTTTTTGTTTGTTCATTTTTTCTTTTTTGTGTTTTTTTTTTTAGTTGGTTGGTGTTTGGTTTTGGTTTTCATTTTTTTTTTTTTTTTTTTGTTTTAAGTGAAAGATTCACAAAATGTGAATTATCCAGTATAAAATTAGTCAGGTCTTCAATTCACCTGCTGGATTAAAAGTATTGCTGTTCCAAGTTATTTTTAATTACCTCTTCAATGAAGCTGAACAAACTGCAGTCAGATCACATCATCCAGCATGGTTCAAAAGTTTTATTAGCTATGTTGCACATCACAACAAGGTGTGCAACCAGCTTTCACAAAACAGCTCACTAGCTCTCAGCAAGACGCTAGTTTTACCCTGGATGGTGTCAACAGCATGTCTTCTTGCAAGGCTGTTGTATAAATGCAGCATTTACACTGTTGGGAATGAACACAATCTCCCATTACCACAATTTTGTCCTAAATTTCAAACAGTGGTAGGCACATTGCACCTATAGCATATGTGCACCGTGTCATGGGAATCTTAACACTGACCATGAAAATTGTAATTTAACTGTTGAGGTGCTATAATGGAAAAAGCCTCCTACAACTTCCACATGGGTTTATCATGACAGTAGCATAGCCACAGGTTGCTCATACTGTGTCCCCAGCTCTATGACACACCTTCCATTAAGATATCTCTGAGAGACTTGAATTTTCCTTTTCCTTTCCCTTTCAAACAATTTTCTCTATTTCTGTGTTTTCACTTCTTCAGTAAAATTCTTGGTTATTTGTTCAGCACCAACAGCATAGGGGCATAATTAGTGTTTGAACAGTTCATAGAAGAGTGTTTAAGAACAGCAGGTGGGCAGTGTTGACAGCAGTTGTCTTCTAATCCAGATTTTTAATAGAAAAGTTGTTTTCAAAATTTCTCTCTGGTTTTCCTATAAGAACTCCTAATAGTGGATCTGCTGCTCAACAGTAAATATGCCAGTTAGAGGTGAGGAAAATAAATCTTCAGGTTTTCTGTCATGGAAAAGAAAGGGGTGGAGAGCAGGGAAGTGAGAGGCAAGAGAAAGCAAGAAAAATGAAGAGGATTTAATTTCCTACTGGCTCTCACTTCACAGCTCAACATTTCTTAGCAGCATGGCAATAATGTCGAGAGGCTGCAGAGAGGATCAAACTACACTGCTAGGCAATGCATATGCAGGAAGAATACTGCCTGTGTTGAAACTGTGGCACAGGAAATCTCTAAGGTCTTCTCTGTTCAGAAATCAGGCTTTTTCTTGCCTCTAATATAGATGTCTTGGCTTCTCTCTCAAGATATTGGGACCTGGCTGGGGTGTGCACAGAGAGTCAAGAAGGTGAATGGTATCCTGTCAGCCCTGATCCCAGAGCTGTGATTAAAGTAAAAATGGCATGTGAAGGTGACAAGGGAGAGGGATGGGAAACAGAGAAGGAGACGAAGTACGCTGAATTATTTTGCCTTTGGGAGATTTGCCCATGGTTTATAGAGACAATAAGGCAGTTAAAGGAAAGAATGCTGCAAACCCAAGGGAGGGTGAGTACTCGGAATCAGGAAAGGCAGTCTGAAACAATCTTCCTAATGAGTAAACTCAGAGGACAGCAAAGTGATGAGCCTTTACTGTGCCCAGTGCTGTCTCCAAATTGTACCTACATGATTTTGTAACTTCGCATTATTAGTTACAATAGAGCATATTTCTGGAGTGTTACTGTTGTGTTTCTTCTGTTGGCATAAAATTTCCTCTTTTCCTTTTTCTCTTACTCCACACCAGCCCCCATCTCGTGAAACAGGATCAAGTTTCAAACTGCAGTCTGAGATGAAAAAAAAAGGAATAATAAGGAAGGGCCCTGGAAAGGAAAAAGTAGCTTGTGGTTTTAAAGGCCTCCTAAGGAATTTCCAGTGTGGGCCACCTCCAACTGCAAATGCTTCATCTTTGAATGCAAACTGTATTGTATCAGCTCTAATGTTATGTCTTTGCAGACAGGATTTAATCACTATTCCATGGACAAATTGCCAGAGAATTCCTGCTTGACTAATTTGTACCTCAGACAAGCAATGAGCCAAATAATTTAGAGAAAATCAGAAGGAACCTATAGTTTTAACACTTTGAATCAAACCCAAAGTTCAGTCTGAGGTTTTGGTTAGAGATATACCGAAACCACCACCCTTTCTATAAATAACTTCACATTTTAGAGATGTTTGCTGTAGGTTTGGATCTGGTTTTGGGGTTTGGGCTCATTCCAAGTTTGTTTTTCTGTCATTTGATTTCCAGGAAAAGTAGGGAATATAACTCCTGTAAGCAGGCAAATTTAATGACCTTTGTAAGCACACAAATAAGCAGCAGGAATATTTATTTTTCTCTGATTCATTCTCAGAATTAGTAACACTGCTGTGAATCTGAGTAGAGGAGCAAAAAAAAGTCCAATTATATCAATGGAAACACTTTGTAATAAATAGCATTTTCACAGCAATGGAACTGCTAAACGTTTGGTGTTCCAATTAAGCTTTTAAATGGACTTGTTGCTTCGCAAGACCAGGACATATGTCAGTCTGTTCTGCAACCTGTTGAGAGGTAACAGAATTCTGGTTTTATGGATATGAGGAGTATCTATCTGATAAGAAATCTTTGCAAGAAATATAAGTATGAAAATTTGCAATAATGTAGACCTAAATAATGGGGAACATATACCTCACCATTTTAATATGCAGGTATGATAAGTCCCCAGGATAGGTAGATCTTTGTCATGTCATATTTTCACCTTAAAATATTTCGGGTTTGACTGCTGCCTCTTGCTGTTTCCGGTATTCACCCTGACTTAAAACATCAAGGTTTCTTGTTATTTTGAACATTATGAGCAGAAAGCAGAGGTCGGTTTGACCACTTTAAGACACTGGAGGTCAGCATCTTTTCAAGTGTCTAGAGCATTGTTCTTTAGTTGGTGCTGCTGATATTAAGCACATGTGAAACATATTTCTTTGGCGGTTCTAAGCTGGATGCTGTCAGAACATGCCATTCTCACTAATACCTTTAACTAAAAGAATTGCACTTTGTTGAGGCACACCAGTAACATTATATTGGTGTACTTTTTACAAGGTAAAGAATTTTTGCCTCAGAGAGTTTGCTTTTTACTGCTGGATGAGAACATCTTGTGCCTAAAATCAATCATGCAGGTTTTTCATCTAGCCCCAGTTTTATACTGTAAGAGACATTAAGCAGAAAAATGACAAAACCAGCATGCATTTTCTTTGGTCTTATCTGTGTTAACCCACCTGGGGAGCTATTCACAAAAAACAAATAACAAGAGTAATTAAATAAATAGAACATCCATTAAAAAAAACAAGTTCTTCAACTCTGTTTGTTGAGGTTCTGGATTGGTTTTATTTTTTAACACAGAATAATCACTTTCTTTTTGCACATAAAATATCTGCATATGGAGTGGATGTTGAAATAAAAAAGAGTAGAGGGGTCTGCTGAGGAACCTGAGTGGTTGAAGGAGCCAAAAACCCACCAGTCTACTGTGAACAGCTTTTGAGCTGGCACATCTGCTCAAAAGTGTCACCAGTGCCTCAGAGTTGGACAGGCAAGATGTATATATTCCCCATTTTCAGCTGCTTTCCTGCTTGGCCTACTTCATATGGAGGTTCTGTGGAGGGATGTTTTTAATGGCAGGATTTCACATGGTAAGGATGTAATTCAGGAAACAAAATTTGGCATGTTGGCATCTGCTAGAGCCATTCAGCCCATCCAGATGAATGAAAGCCTGACATGACCATGATGATGCTGTCTCTTACAATTTTATCTTGAAAACTTAAACTACTCTCCTGTTTTGAATGTTTCCAGGGATACAAATCTCTTTTCCATGGTCTAAATGAAAGCTGAAAGTGACAACAGACAATGATGTAAGTGTGAATTTTAGGTAGATCACAATCCATCCTGACCACTTCAAATAGTTTACTGTACTGAACATTTAGAAAATCAAAAAAGTCCAAAACCAAACTCTGTAACTTTCTGCGTATGCTTGAAATACTATCTAATGAAAGCACTTGCTTACAAAACATTACACCTGCTGTATGGATTTCATAACCCTGTTTGATTTTCAAAACCCAGCGTGTAGATGTCATCAACATATGGTTCATTCTGAATATCGTCCTAGAGAAGTGTTTTCACCATTGATTACTTTATATGCTAATAAAAAGTTGGTTTTATCCTTTTTCTGAAATGCTCCGTAACAGTCTTCATATTCAAAAATAAGCCTTTTGACATGTCTCAGTATCATAAAAAGTAATGAGCTTTAAATCCTGTTTTGTTCCTCATGTTGCCATCTTCTTTCTAGAAATGGGAATGTTTTCAGCTTGCATTCCACAGCAGCCCTTCAGAGAGCTATTTTCTCTTTCCTTATTTCTTAGAAATGGAATTGAGAAGGCTGAAGATGTTTGAACTGCTTTCGGTGCTTATTTCTTTGCTACTGTCTTGAAGGCTTTTTTCACACCTGTTACAGTTCTGGTAAAGCTGGTAAAATGGCAGTTTCTGGAGAGATTTATGAATACACTGAAATATCCCATTTTGTCAAAAGACTTTTCTAGAGAGAGATTATTACATAGTTTATATAATTCCTCTGTTACCCTCAGATGTGAACTGGTACAGCATGGTCATATAAATGTTAAATAGGGAATTAGATTTCCCTAAAATTGGAAAACTTAAAAGAAGAAGGGAAGGATTATTTAGGATAAAATGTGGTCAAAATATTATATTTTCATTTTACTATGACACATTTTATAAGATATGAACCTATTTTGCTTAAAAGGTTTCTTCTAGATTATGGACAACTTCCCTTTTAAATAAGCATGTGAATATGTTTTTACAGAAGGTTGTTAGCTAAATATGTAGTTAAGCCTCAGTTTGTAGCAAGAAAAATATTACTTAATTCTCATTGTATTTAATTCAGTTAGAAAAATCAATCAGCATTCAGATGGGTGAAGGCAGATTTGATCAATTTCTAAAGAAATGCCTTGAATCCTGCCTGAGACAATGGTCTGAATTCTGTTTGTGTTTAAAAATACTCTAATGTCAGTTGCTTATATTTATTTTTGGCAAAAATTCTACACTTGAAAACTAAATGAACCCCCAACCCCCTGCTTCCTGAAGTTCATAACTTTCACTTGTAACAGAAATTGTTTAAATAAGTTGTTTAAATTCTCAACCAGATTTGCCTTTTATAAATTATGCCACCACCATATCAGAACTATTTATAATTAAAGACAAATGCCTGAAAATTTTTACCTTCCATTGCATTTAAAGTGATCTATTTGTTCTGATTTGGAAAATGAACAAATTTGAAGGTATTGGAATTCTGAGTAGAATGAAACCTGTTTTGTTGGTTCCCCTCATAACACAGATCCTAAACCAGGCCAGCTGGCATGCTCTCATCTTGGAAGATGTCAGCACATCTCTTGGAATGCTTGAATGATGTACATGTACAAATAAACACTTGGATCTATCACACACTTGTATCAGCTCTGCCTCATCTTGTGGTCTGGCAGCTGTAATATTCTCCCCATCCTGCCTCCCCACCCTGGTTTGTTGAAATGCCTTAAGGATATCGAACTGCAGTATGCCAGGTGCATCCATTGACTTGTACTTGGTGGATAACAACGTGTGCTTTCTGTTGCTGCTGGATTTTGTGATATACTGTAATCTAATTAGATGAAAATGACAAATTATTTAATGACAGTTCATGTCAGGGGTCTAAAGACATCTGCAGAAATATTGTCAACTTTGAAGTAACTCTGCTTCCTAGTTAAAAAATGGCTTTTTCAGCATACCTTGACTGTTCTCTGCTCCTCAAAAGGTGACAAGCTCAATCTATGCTTGCGTTGTAAGGTGTCTGGGAGCTCCAAAGGCTCTGCTGCAGCCCTTTCCAAGGGTCTCAGTGCTATCCAATCAATCAATTCATTGTCATGTGCCATTAAAAAGGTGCCAATAGTGGATAAGTAAGAAAACCCCTAAATCAAACATCTTACAAATCAATTTTGAGTGTAGACATTTACTACATAGTTAATCTGACTTTTTGGCATGCACATCTAACCTGAATTAACTCCCAGGACTGCAAATGTTCCCACAGCAAAGCTCCACCTCTGATAGCACAGCACCACTGGTGCTGCCAATGAATCTTTTAGGTTTGAGGATATGGACTACGCCCTAAGACACCCCAGTGTTTCTCCATGATCCTTACAGCAATTCGTTCTGGTGGAACTGTGAAAAGTGAACTAGATGTCTGGCTGAGTCTTGGTAACTGTTTAGTCCTTCCTAACAAGGAAGCGCTCGGACTGTAACTGCAATACTGACCTTTATAGCACAGCTGATATGTCAAACCTCCAGACGTGATTCTGAGAGTTTTCCAGATACATGACACAGAGGAGGTAGCAGTCGAATAGAGACTTTCTTCTTGTCTCTCACAAGGGAAACGAGTTACCAGAAAGATAAGTGAAGTGCTACAGTTCCTTCTATGGTCAGTAACTATGGGGATTATTTTCACCGTGATTTTCAACACTTGAATATATTTCAGTGACTGCTGAAGCACCTGAAGCAGTCAGAGGTATGAGATATTCTGTTTAAAAAGAGTTTGGTCTTCTGGCATTTGTGTAGAAAGCCACTATTTCAGTTTAGATTTGAGGTTAATCCCACCACTGAAGTCTTAGCTTGTGACAAAGTTTCTCACTACCTACACCAGGAATTGGGAGAAGAGACACGGAAGATGGTGAAATGTAGAATACTGTTCTGAGAGGAAATAGTACCTCAGAAATGGGAAGCAGGAACTGGGAATGCAACACAGAGATTGAAGGACTCTGATGAGTTACCTTTATGTGTCACTAGGCAAGGCAAGGAAGACTTACCAATGTGTGGTGGAAAGACATGTTTGCATGGTGTTACTCTGAGTCAATGCAATTTCTGTGTTTCTAAGGTGACTAAATAAACCAAATGTCTGTTTATGATACAGGGAAAATAAGTAAGCCTGTGAGAAGATTTTGCAGGAGAAGCAAGTCACTTCTTTCAGGAGTTTTCTAGCTCTTGGATGAATATTAGTCAACTTCAGTAACTGTCATATTGGGGAATATCAAATAGCTGATTGCAGATATGAAGTTGTATAAGCTCACCTGATGAAATCTCTGTTGCTTTTTTCAATTCTTCTTAGAATTTTCTAAGTGTTACAGTAAGGACTAGAAGAAGGAAATAATAAAATTAAAATATTCACTTATGACATTTCATGCTGATTTTTTTTTAGTATAAAATGGAAAAATGAGTTTGAAATATTTTATTGCTTTACTAATGAATTGCCTAGAAAATTATGCATTAAGCTTTCATTTATTTCACTAGTCTTGAGCTGCTGGTTGAAGCTTTGACTTTTGGGATTCTCAACCAAACTTGCAGACTATGTTTTCAGAATATTAATATATAGAGAGTATTTCTTGTTGGCCTCTTTCTCTTCTCTAGCAGTTATCAGTGCACCATAAAATTCACTCCTCATTATGCTACCATCCATGATACTACAATCAAGGAATGGATAATAGAACTTCTTTCTGTTCATCCTTTTAATTTATTCTTTTTGTTACAATCTTGTTTATTGCATCTGTTTCTTCTTAACTCAGTGATCTTATACCTATACCTTTGGGGGTAATTGTCATCTGAATGGTTTGTGTAATTAATTGTTTTCAGTTAAATGATACTGAGATACAATAGCTCATTTTTTTCCCCTGTAGTTCATACTCAAATCCAGTATAAAACCAAAATAAGCACAACCTGTTTTCACATTCTCCATTTTCACAGGTAGGTTCTGAGCAGAATTCTTGTTGTGTAGGGCCACCACAACAAATAACCTTAACATATGTCTGTCTTCTTGTCTAAAAAGACCAGATCTACCTGTCTGCTGTTTCTTCTTCTTCACAGAGGAAATTCTTGGGCAATTACAAAGCTTTTCAGAAAACAGTCTTGGTTTCCTCTGTCCTTGGCACAGGAATTTGCTCCATGTGACATTCTGCAGAACCCCTAGATTCAATTCACCTTTTATTTAAGAAATAATACTTTCTACTATTTTCTAGCACAAAAGCTGGAAATAGCAGACACACTTTCCACACAGTGCCTCATTATCTCAACTGCATTTGTACAATGACTTTTTCTCTCAAAAGTAATCAAACAGGCTTTTCAAATCCCAGTCCAGCTTTAGCTTTAGGAGTTCCTTTGAGTAAAGGAGCCTCTTTGGTAATTTACTTCAGTAATTTCTTTACTAGATTTTAAGGTATGTTAGTCCTGGGTGATATTTTGCTACTACAAAAATGAAGGCAGGTTTAACTCTCAATTTTTCCTGGCTGACCACTGCACAATTCTTGTCTCTACCTCTCAGTCATCCCCTGTGTTGATGACACACAATTAGATGATCTTCCCTTTCTGCAGCTTAAGAAATTTGACATGATCACAGTTTGCACTGAGTTAATTTGTAAACTAGCCTGGATGCAATCTCAGCAAGACATTCTTATCAGGAGCCATCTTCCACCTTGGACTCCTTGAACAAGGCACCTGATGTACAAATATATTTCAATGATTTGCACTTATCACTTATTTAGCAAAGCAGACATAACCTATGTGGTTTTGGGTTTGGTTGTTTTGTTGCTTCATGAGTTAAATTACAACCGCTAATACTCAACTATATTACCTCATCTATCTGAAATCCTCATAATTTGTGTGAATGTGATTAAAGAAATCCCTTACCCCTGAGGCTTTTGAATGAGTTTGTTTCATTTTGCTGACTGATAAGGGTTGTCATATTTAATCTCACATCAAAAGTGAGGAGAGGAAAAGCAGAAGAAAAACAAACTATATTTTTTTGAGATTGAGTAGAAAATTTGTAAGTTACATGAGTACAAATAATTATGTCTCTTCACACTTGTTGAGATAGAAAGGTGTTTTATTCTGTGGGGATTTTGAACAAACAGATGCCACACTGGGGTGGATTGCTTCAATGGGTGGCCTAGTTCCATGGGAAGTACATAGCCTATAGGTAAAACTGAAGAGAACAAAAACATTAATTGATTTATTTTAATTACAGGATACATCTCTTTTACCATCTTGGATGTGCTCAGCAGTTATTTCTAAGCACTTAAAATCATGTAGTGAGACATATCTTTAGAAGGCTGCAAACAGAAATTAAGAATTTTCCCCTTTATATTCACAAATTTTTGTCCATTTTGTTTCTTGAAGTCATTATTTTTAATTGTTGTTAGTGATGGATGATAGGAGGATAATAACAACTCTTTAAGTATATGGTTTAGATTTTCACATGATGTCACTTAGCACTATTTTGTCATGACAGAGGATTTGAGTTTCATGCTATTAAACCTATTGAAGGTAGTGGAACTATTTAACCTCATCAGCTATGCCAGGTCTGAGTATGTACAGTAATGTTTCTGAAAACAAAGCAAAATGCACAATCACAGGCAGCCAAGAAGTTTTTAGTCCAGAAGAACTGAGGCAGATGATCCAGCTATCTGTTTATACTGCAGCAGCAAAACAGCATAATCTCAACAGAAGACTGGGAGTAGAGATTTCTTATCTTGACTGCTGGCTCCTTGCTTCAATGTAATTAATTACTATTATAATGCTAGGACCTAGAAGCTTTTAAAAAAAGTATCTCAGAATTGCTCTGAATTACTTTTTGAATGGAATAGAGAAAAACAAGACAAATAGGCTCAGCTGCAATAAGGAACATGAATAGTGCAACAGCGGCAGATGCCAGTGGTGTGCTGGTTGGGGGGAACACGTGGTGAGGTGATGAAGGCTAATTAAAAGGTTTGGGTGAAAGGAAGGTAAAAAACGTGAGAGAAAAGATAAAATAAAGAGAGGATAGAGTAGTGGACATAACTAAGGAGAAGAGTCAAGAACAGCTGTGCCAAACCAAACTCATAATTTTCTTACTGCTTCTGAGGGGTCTTATTTGCACTTTTGCAGCCATTCCCCATAGATCTTTCCCCAGGCTGAGTTCCTCAAATCCAATGGTATGTCCCCAAAATGTTGAGGATTCTGGGCGAGGAAGCTGAACTTTGTCTTGACTGCTTCTCATTCATTCTTTTTTTCACCCTAATTTTGCTGCTGCTTCTTTTAACTTGTCAGCTTATCTAATCATGAGTCTCAGTTTCTCCAGGTGTTGAAACAGAATTAACATCCAAAGATGAAAAGGCTATAAAGAGTGCTCAATCATTCATGTTTCATTCTTGTTCATGCTGGGCTTTGCAATGAAAGTGTTTTCTCACTTGTCACCTGTCTGTGCTTGTTCTTCACAATCTTTTTAATGGATCTGTTACTATCAAACTGAGCTCTGAGATGAGCTCAGGATCACACATTATTTGGTTTAAAGAACTGAAGGTGAGGATGACTGTATCGATGGAATTTTTTGACATTTATTTTTTGGAGGCGCTTTCTGTGGCTACCAGTGTTGTAATCTTTACAATCTTTAGGCTAAAGTAATCGTTCTGCAGCTGATTTTTTTCCATCTAAGCTTATCTGAAACTGCAACACAATTCAGATCAAAAAAGAGACCTGGTAGTTTTGTCGTGGATGAACAATCTCTTAAGTTCTTTAAATTTTTCTACCCAATACTCATAGTTAAAGTCTTCTTTGGTCTTCTGGCATAAAAGTAAAGTGGCAAAAGTTTTTGAGATAAAAACTTGTGGCAAACTTTTCTATCTACAGGAAATAAACATGCGGTCTTCATAGTTAGCATGCCTATGATAAGCTTCTTAATTACCCCTTGAAAATTCATTAAATATATAATTAATTACCTATCTTTTAAGAAAGGCTTACTTTTAAAGTAAGTTAAACATTACATATAGAGCCTTTCCCCTGAAAATACTTCAAAAAGCCCCTTTTCCCACTGTAGATGGGCACACAGGTTTTTTTGAGCATGATTTTTGGGTAAGACAAGTTCCCCAATAATGAGCTTAAATTATAAAAAATAAAGGAAAAACACAGGGATAGAAACAGAGGAGTTATTTTTATTGCTATGATTGTGGAATTTTTCAGACAAATATTCCTTGAGTTTGATAGTTTTTCCTTTGCTGGAATCTGAGTAACTTCTTGCTGGAATCTGAGTAACTTCTGACTACATCTAAATGTATCTTTTTTCCCTTTTCAGCGCAAATCGTGGGAGTTACAAGAGGAAAATTTTATATGTGATAAACTGAAACTCCTATAAACTCCTATTAAGTTTTATAAAGTATGTCCTTTTAGTCATCATAAACCACACCCTTAGCCAGCCAATCTTTAAATTCTGCATGTTTTACTATATAGGTTCTGAATTTAAAACTTAGTGATACTTTAATGAAATAAAAAAAAAAAAATTGGTAACTTAAAATGAGGTAGATTCAATATTTGAAATGGTGCCAATAATCTTTATTTTTCTGGGATCATTTATGGTTTTCACTTCAAGTCACCTGATCTGGGTCAGCAGCAATAGTTTTCTGACACGGTAGCTTGTATAACCAATATTAATTGCATTTTTTCAAGGCTGAAGAGCTGTTTGAAAAAGAGGAGTTGCTAAACAATAACAAGTCCTTCCTTCCATTTTCTGTGCCATGCTTCTTACTTGGATGGATAATTTATTCTTTTCAGCAAGACATTTTTTCTTTCACAGCCCACCAATTATTGCTGGACTCAGATGATCAGTGCATGGTTTCACTCATATTTTGTTAATATTTGCATGATGACCATGTATTAGAGATCATTCTTTGCACAAAAAATATGTAAAAAATAAGCAAAAAAAAAAGCAAGGAAAATAAGAATTAATATAATTCTCATCTAGAAGATGGTGGTCATCACCATGTCTTTCATGCTCTTTGCTTTCATTGAACACAGAAACATGATGGGAGCATGAGCCATTGACAGTTTTGTGAAACACTGGAAGGGGAGGCCAGACCAGCCTAAGTTCTGAGCACTGTCCCAGCATCAAGACATCAAGACATGGCTTATAGTGATTAAAACCCTTCTGTGATTTATTGCTGATAAATGAGGAGCACTATATTTAATTCACTCTCTATAAACGGTTCTTCCAACTTCTGAAATGCTTGCGAGCTGAATCAATTACTTTTATATCATGTTTCTTATGCTGCATTTTTATTGTTGTCATTAACATAGCTGTCATATGCAGAAACAAGTTCACTGCTTAGTGTACAAACATACACGAGGATATAGTTCTTGACATAAGGTATTTCCATGAAGCAAACACAGCTTCAGAAGAAGCATTCATTCTTCTCGCATTGTTAGTTTTCTTCAGAGTCCTGAAAGTGCTGGAAATTTAAAATGTGCAGATAGTGAAAGCTGCTGTTTGTGTGCAGTTTACACCTGTTCTAATACCCCAAAAGTTTTATCTTGACTTTGACTCTGAGTAGCCAACTTCACTGCTCTTTTGGTAAAAGTCTTTCATGGTACAAATGGAGAGCCAGTCTTGACCTGTTTTTCTTTGTGTATGAGAAACAGTCTTGACTGTTTTTCTTTGCGTATGTGTTTTACAATACCCATTATGATCAGTACTTAATAGTCAGGTTTTCTTCATTTAAAGCAGATTTAACTTGTATTGTTTTTGAGTTATAAGCCACTGAAATGCTTCAAAAGCTTAAGAACCAGAAAAATTATTTTACTCTAGAGAACCAGAAAGACACAATCTGAGGGGTTTGTGTTTTTATGATAGCATTGTGTCCCTTTCTGCTCATAAAACAAACAGCACCTCCAAGACCATATCTAAACTGTCACCACACATCTAGAAACATAAAGGCATTGGGCAGGGATGTCAAAACTCTAAACCAAAGGACTGTCTTTTCTGGGGCCATTTTAGGATCTGGGCATTTGTAGATTGTGTGGAAAAGGCTGTGAAATTGGGGCCTTGGTCATCACATCTTCCTGGGTACATTACTCCAGGACACCCATACCTGTTACTTTTAAAAGTAATGCACTTTAAAAAAAATATTCTACCTTGTAATCAAGATCCTCACCTATCAAAGAAAAAGGTATAGAATTGAACTGCAGTAAATGTGATATTCTGCATTTTCCTGACTATGATATTCAGAATAACCTTAATGAAAGCTTGGAGAAATAAATTGAACCTATAATGTCTGTTTAGCATAAGAATTGAAACAAACAAGCAGAAAAACAAAAAGAATGCTACTTTATCCATTCAAAATATCTTCTGAGAAGAGGATTAATGAATGTCCTCAACTCTTAAGTGTTGTTCTTTTCTATTCCCTATTTTCCCTTTTTAACAGCACTTGGCAATTAGACTAAATTTTCACTGAACTTAGTCTTTTGCAATTTATGGACCAAAGGTGCTGATTGTATGCAGAAACCTGGAATAAATGTGCATTATTGATACAGCTGAGTTTTTCATCAATGTGTAACGTTCTGTATTGCTCAATCTGTAGTTTTGAGATCTTATGTGCCAAAATACCTTTCATTTAAACACAGATGTAGTACCTCCCTAAAACAGAATTTTAGCACAGCCTTTGGAAGCTGAGTGTTTCCACATATGTAAAAGCTAAACGACTATGATTCAATTCACTGAAGGTTATTTATACCTCAGAACTTACTGTCCTAAAAGTGCCTGTCCCATTGGAAATATGATTCAGATGCCCTGAACTGAAGAAATATTTTCCTTTTTCCTGTGTAAAATACGAAACAAAAGACAACTGAAAACAACCTCATTAAAACAATTCCTTTGTCCTTCTTTGACAAAGTAAATTTTAAAGGCACATGGCAGTTTCCCTACATAGGTGGTCTATTTTATGTTTTAACCTCTCAACAACCTCTGAGATACACTGTGAGTTATTGACGAGTTCTAAGGATTTCTAATCTGTTGAAAATCAGCACACTGTGCAATGAGAGATATCAGGTTTTCAGTCTATTAGAGACTAAATTTCCAAGTGCAAGAGATTTCTTTCAAAAGCATTTCTTATCCTGGGCCACTTCCACCTATGCTCAGGCTGGGAGAAGGTGTTAACCAGGATGACCCTTCCCTGCTGGGCTGTGTTCCCTTAACTCTTTGGGAAGATGCAAATTGGTTTTCATGAACAGTTGCAGTAAGTTGATGACATCATTGTGCCCATGTGTGATGTTTAGGTATGCTCCAGGGATGACTACTGGAAGTGTTTCTTTTCATATTTGGTAGTCCTAGTGCTTTTTACCATCCTTTGATTATAGGCTGAATATCTTTGCATGAATGAAGGCAGGCAAAAGAAGCTTCTTTTAGTGAGAAAAAATGGATACTGTGGGCCAGACCCTCAGCTGGCATAAATCATGCCTGCTCTGTTGAAGCCACTGGAGACATACCAGCTACTTCACAGAGGAAGCAGGCATGTGCTCTGTGTGACTTTCCTTTTTGGAAGCATCTTTATAGAATTACAAATGTGTTTCATATCCTTGGTCCTGGAAGGAGAACAAGCCAACACTTGACCATATTCCAGCTTTCTAAATACAGTAATTTAATGATGCCCGTTAATCAGTCAGCTAACTTGCATGGAAAGTCTTTAAAAATGAGAAAATAGAACTTTTAGTTGTTACTGTTAGACAAAATTCTTCTTTTTTTAAAATATAATTGGTGTCATTCTTTTCAGTGCCAAGTAAAAGCAGAGGCATTTTTCACCCTCTAAATCTTCCAAACTGTCACTACCCCATAGTCTGAGACAGTTGTGAGAGAGGAGTTGAACTGCTTCAGGGTTTAATGTGGTCTCCGTGAGGGCTGGGTCTGTCATTGCCCAGTGATGTAATTTCATTAGTTTGTACAAAATGGTTGGGCTGGTACAAGTTGTTTGCAGACACTTACATTCCTACCACCTACACGGGAAAACAGTTTTTAATAGCAGATAGCAGAAACGGGGTGGAAATGTTCTTGCTTGAACTGGTGCCACATGGCTGCATCAGCCCACTTAGGGGTGAGCCAGGGGCGGCCTTTCATCAGTCTGACATACCTACAGTTGACTGGAACACAGAAGTACTGCCAAATTAGCAATAAAAAGGAGGAAAAAATATCCCTGAAGGTATATTTCTGAAATTTGTTTTCCTGAGATTTATTAAATAGGCCAGGGAGGACCATTATATCACCCCACCTCACCTTTTGTACATCATAGGCCATTAAAACTTCATTTAGCTATCCCTGCACATAGCCCCAAACCTATCAGAGGGTTTAAACATTTCTGCAGTCTGAAAGCAGCAAAAGGGCATCCAGAAAAGGACCTGGAAGGACCGTGGTACTGCTGACACCTGAAGCTCTAGACTTTTCCGTGTACTGCATATGTAGAAGATTAGTCCAGACAACCTCAGGAGATGAACTATATTCCACATGGCAAAGTAAGGTTCAAAAACCCCTGAAAAAGTGGACACTGTTATCCTAATATCATGAGAAATTATCTTATTCTCTATGGACATGAAGGTGTTCTAGGTGAGTGGCTGGGGAAAGTGCTAGCAGACTTAGAAGGATTCCTACAAGGAACAATTGGACTTCTACCATATGGGGGAAGCATGCCTGGACTATCAAGCTGTCTTTGCCAAGGATTAATAACATCTCCATAGTATGAGACTGACAGGTCTGGAACAGCCCTTTTTCCACTCACGTGATGCTCCAGCTCTTCCCCAGGACAACTGTTAGTGCGGGTGTACCATGAAGACCCACTGTTTCATAGATGTATCTGTGTACATGGGAAGGACAGAAACATGATTAGGATCTAAAACTCAAATGAGAGAAGTCTCCTATGCTCTGATTTAAACTCAGGGAGAGTGACTCTCTCACAGAGGTATGCACCTCTGTGCTGTCTGGGACAGTGATGTGTTGTATGTTCTTGCCTGGTTTCTATCCTTCCCTTGCACCTCGATGGTTTTGCAGCCAGATTTTAAGATTCCCATCCAGCTGTCAGCGAAGCTGAAAATATTGATTTTGTATGGGGCACCATGGGTACATAGATGTAGATGTAAAAACCAGAAAGGAAATAGAAAAAGGAACTTCAAACAACACAACCTTTAATCACACATCTTGATTACAGAAATTTTAAATGCTCACGACCAACACAAATCTATGGGAGTGACAGTGTAGTGAAAAAATGACCACTACCTATGAGTGATTAATGAGAAATTACTGAGAAATTACTGCCAAGCCTTAGGCTGCTAAAAGAAAATAGAGAAAAAATGGATATGGCATAGTTATGTAGCAAGCTGATCTGGGTGAGGTGGAGCTCATGGGAGAGGATCAGCCAGTGAAGTAAATTTAGTGACTCTTATTTGAGTACTGCTTCTTTTTACAGACAGCAGCTCTCAGTGACTACATCACAAACTTTCAAGAATATGGGATCATATTGTTTCCTGCTGTACTCATCACATTTTATACTGCACTTACACTAATACTTATAGTAACCTACACATGTGCTCTTCAGAATCAAGTGCACAACACTAAATTTTGAAATGCCAGATATTGTGTTCAATATTGCCTGCTTCACTATTTAACACTGCTAAATGTGAGCTTCTGCTTGTAAAACATTTTCCCACATGAGGAAAAAAATACACGCCCAATATGCCTCTTGTTGTTTGACTTCACACTGTAATATGCTCATTAGGTGGAACTTTGAATTTTAGCTCTCAAAAATATGTAAAATTGTAATTAGTTAAGGTGGCTATTTCTCATAATACAGATAACTAAAGGCTATTAAAGTATCTGTAATAGGATAAAACAGTGGCATAACATTCAAAGCTGTGACAACTCTCGATAACACTAATAAGTAAATGCCAACCGATTACAAAAGACACAATTACAGAGGGTTAACTGCTATGAAATTAATAATGCTTGTTAATCTCTAGGTAAAGTTTAATAATCACTTGATAGTTATTTAATTCACAATAACTCCCCATATTAAATCTAAATGAAGGGTTATGTTCCCAATTTGATATTTGTATCTTTAACCATGCCACTGGGAGTTGGGTAGCTAAGTCTTGTTCTTAGCATAGAGACCATATAATCTGAATAGGAACCCTAATTAAATATTACCAAATGTATTTTAGTTGGCAGTAGAAGGGAAAAGACAAAGTCTTGGATCTGAACAGAAGCCTCAGATCTACTGGCAATGCTCAGGGGAAGGAAGGGCTGTGATTCATGCTTGATTTGTTTTGTTGGAATGAGGTACAGCAGCTAAGTTTAGATACCTGCAGCTTGGGCCAAACTTTAACAAAAGTTGGGGAGCGGAGTAGAGCAAGACAGAGGGAGAGGGAAATCAGTCAGCACCTGACTTCGGTGTCCTTCTGTTGCATGAGTGCTACTACTTAACCATTCACGGTGGCTGTGAGTAGTTTCTGCTTGCAGATTGGGTTTCCTCTTCCCATCCATTGCCATGCTAAATGGTCAGCAGTAATATTAATTGGGTGAGCATTATTTCTTTTTAATTAAAGAGTGGATAGAGTTTAAAAATGGAATATGAAGCTTAGCATCTAAATCTAAACATGTTCGCGTTTGGAAATTTCTTTCCCCTTCTTTCATTATGAATTCAAGCTTCAATTTTGGTAGAAACAGTAAAACAATGGGATCGTGATTGAACACAATATTTGTTCCAATACTGGTATACCTCTTTGCTATGCCAAAATATTTAAGTACTGCTGGTTTTAGTCCAGCACTTCAAGTCCTATTGCAATAGGGAAACAGAGTGCAGAAATGAGAAATGGATTCTTCACTGCTTCTTGCATTCAGTTTACGAATTCAGGTTCATCTGATTCTACCAATTAAAGGTAGAAAGTTACTGCAAAGTGCAGAATGCAAAGTCTGACTTTCTGACCTCCTAAAGTATGCAGTGATGGAAATTAAATTTGCTTTATCTTTGAGTTGCCCAATAACACAACTGAAAAGAAGGATCAAAAAAACCCTAACACTCCTCAATATTTTTAAGGCTTCTCCCATTTTATATGTGTTGAAAAAATATAGCATGGATTAATTTCAATTATTGTATAACTCTATTACTGTAGTACATAAAAAATGCATGACTCAAAAGTAAACAAGTATGTATGTCACTGAATGTGAGTACTACTAGAAAATTACAAAATACCTAAAGAATTATAGCTCTTTATCTGGTAAGGGATAATTTATATGTTTTCTTTTCTTATGTCTTATTGATTTTTTTATAGCATGAACAACAACAAAAAGCTGAATCATTTAAATGGCACAGTGATTATCTTCTGAAGCATGTTGTGGTTTAAGCCCAGCTGGAAATTAAGCTTCTCGATCAATCTCCTCTCCCTACTTCAAGCAGGTGGAATGGGAAGAAAAATCAAAGTCAAACCGGTAGATTGCAATAAGAACAGTTTTATAATTGAAAATAAAGTAAAAGTACAGTAATAATGGTAAACTATAATCAGTAATGATTGTAATAATAAGGAAAAAATCAAGAGAATGCAATTGCTCACCACCCACTAACTGGTGCCAGATTCCCCTTCCCAAACCCAGATTGACCCCTCTGGATACCCCTCCCAGTTATATACTGGGCATGACATTTTATGGTGTAGCATCTCCTTCTGGACTGTTCATGTAACCTGTTCTGGCTGTGCTCCTTCCCAGTTTCTTTCACTCACCTTCTCACTGGTAGAGCATGAGACAAGGAAAAATCCTCTATTTAGGATAGACACAATTTAGCTGAAAACCAAAACATCAGTGCATTGCCAACAACATTATCATTCTGAATGCAAAACGCAGCACTGTAGCAGCTACTGAGGAGAAATTAACTCTCTCCTAGCTGAAAGCAGAATATTTTGTCACAATGAATTTTGTAAGAATGCATGAAAATGCAGCAAAGAATTGTCATTCTTATGCAAGGTAAGCCAGTCATCATGCTGAGAAATTACAGAACAGAATAAAGCATTAGGGTGTTGGGACTTTTTTGCCAACATGAGAAAAAACTTTCTGTAGAAAAAGAAAAACTGTATTATCCAGGAACACACTATACCTACCCATCTCTCTTTTCCACTGCCAAAATTCCACTCAAAATGATTTCCAACTACTTTGTTTTGGCTTTCTGCTAAATGATAAAAACCAAAACCCAATAAAACTACTCTTTTATACAATAAAAGCTCTGCCAGAAGCAAAAATGTGAAAAGTAGATGAAATTAGCAAGTAGTCTTAGTAATTAAAAAAGAGGAATAAAAATACCCTAGAGAAAATTATTAAATTATTCCAGGTTAATAAGAAAGGCACACCCTTTTAATTTTGTTTCTTAAACTTTGGAATGAATGCTGCTAGAGCTCTTTCAGAAATAAATATGAAACTTCAGTAAATTAATGGCAAAGTATTTCACAAATGCAGGTGAAAATTTCTCCTAAATAATTTCCAAAAAATAATAGCAAAAATTTTTTTTTGTAAATAGCTAAGTGCCAAAGTATATTGTGATATTATGATTCTTTCATTGACCTTGTCAGTAAGATTTTTTTTTGTAATGTTCCTTTAGAAATTTGTGTCTGAAAATTGTGAAAATTTTTGCCCAGTAAATCAAACTCATCTTCATACTACTGTAAGAGAGGAAATTATTTTATAACTGGAGAAAGTAAATTAGTTGAGATGGTCACCAACAATGCTGTGTTCAATTCTTTTTTCATACTATCTTTAATTCTAGACTGTGATGACTTGACCAGTTCATTAACATGCCATTCCTATATTGTTATTGATTGATTATGAAGTAAGAAAATATAAGTAGCACTTGATAATTTTACATGTGAACTTTGTAGTAAGAAATATGCTAGAAAAAAAAAAAGGTTTTTTAAGAAATATTATTCAATAACATGAAGAGCAACACAGAAAAAACCCAACATGAAAAATTATTTTAAATAATGTTACTCCACAGCAAATGTTCTAGTGTTTCCTGTGCCAGTTATCATCCCCTGTTACTGAGTTTCATAGTGTTCCAGGAACTATATTTTTCACTGAGAAGAACTTAAAAATTTCAGCAACAAAGCAGATTCAAGAGACTTTTCTGCTATGATTTTTCCTTCTTAGGGTTTTGGTTTAGTTTTGTTTTGTTAATCTAGAGTCATATTGGTTAAGGAAACTACAGTAGAAAATCTGGCCTTTAGCTGTATTTGACCTCTTCTGACCATTTGATAATATTCCAGAACATGAAGAAAAAAAGAAACACTTTAGAAATACTTTAGCACTACGTTCCCTTCATTTGCTTATTGAAAGAGAATTTAGGTGCAGATTATCTATTTTAAAACAATGGCTATATCTAGAGGCCAATTAAGTAAGAGTAGCTCAGAAACACACAATTACAGGTTTTGAGGATATATTTTTGAATATTAGAATTTAATAACATAAAATTTTGCTCTTTTTATCACCAATGTACCACGTAAAACATTTATTTACTGAGGCATCAGATACAACAGACATGTAAGAGGCATAAATTATGCCCTGGTTGGTTAAGATTGTGCTTTTTCACTCCTACAGATTTTTTTTTGTGGCATTTAATTAGTGTAATATTTCTTATTTGGAAATTATTGTCAGGTTTTTGGTGTCTGCCTAAATTATTTTTTATTTTAAATGTGTATTCCTGGAGGTCATATTTGCATAGGTAAATGGTAAATTATGCAAGCTGCTGGCTTTGAAATCAGAACTTCCTCAGAGCTTGGGATGCTTAGATTTTTCTTGCTATCAGAAATAGGTTTTCTTGCTATGAGGAATATGAGGCTGAGTTTAGTAGAAGGTTTGAAATTTCTGTGTTTTGAATGATTCTGATAGGTTGTTTAATACTCCTGCCTGCCTAGTTATAAAAGTAGATGAATTAAACCAATTTATTAATGTTTTTGCCATGGCCTCTTAGTCAAAAGACAAGCTGAACTGCCTTTCATGTCTTTTATGAGCATTTGTTGTTCTGGTGGGGCACTTTATTCTGAAGAAGCTCAAAATATCAGTTTTAAGATGCTGTCATGAAGGCTTCCAGTTTCCTGTTATGAAGGATCATACAGTCATATAATGATTTGGGTTGTAAGGGACTTTCAAAGGTCTTCTGCTCCAAACCCCACTGCCCTGGGGAGGGACACCTACTAGACCAAGTTTATCCAAGCCCACCCAGTCTGGCCTTGAACATTTTTGGCACTGGAATTTCCTGAGCTCTCTGGGCAACCCGTGCCAGTGCCCCACCACCCTCACAATAAAAAATTCCTTCCTAATCTCTTCTAGTTTAAAACTGTTCCTCTTTTACCTATCACTCTCTCTCTCTAGATAAAATGTAGCCCTCCCTCTTTTTTATTGGGCCCATTTAAAATTACCAGATGACCTAAGTGATGCCTCTTCTCCACGCTGAACAGCCCAAGCTTTCTCAGCCATTCATGACAGAAATGTTCCAGTCTTGTGATAATTTTTTGGCCTCCTTTGGACAGATCACGTTTCGGGACCTCAGAGCTGGATGCAGTTGGCCAGGTGCGGTCTTGCAAGAGCAGACTAAAGGAGCAGAATCACCTCCCTCCACCTGCTGGCTTCTTTTGATGAAGGTTGGTTTCCTGGGATGCAAGTCTACACTGCCAGGTGACGTCTAAATTTTAACCTGCCCGTATTGCTAAGTCCCTCTTCACAGGGCTGTTCCCAATCCATTCACCTCCCAATATCTGGTGATACTGCTGTTTGCCCTGACCCTGGTGCAGGACCTTACATTGGTCCCTCTTGAATTTCATGTTTTTCACATGTGATGTGGTTTCACAGCGATGGCTCCAGATGATAATCAGGGTCAGAGCTGGGAGCGCACTGGAAAACGCAGTGGCAATGTTATTCAGGTCTAGTCTATTGGAATTGATGTGCTTAAGAAGATATGGCTTTCAGAAAATTTTTCTTTGATCAAACCAGAAAACTGAAGCTCCAACCATGAGAAAAAAAATCCCCATTTCTATTCCCAGGTCTGGTACAATCCTGTTGCTCCACACCTAAATATTGATCTAATTGTCACAAAAATTGATAGAAGCTAGTTGCTCCCAACAATGTAAATGTATGAGCCAGTACTTCTGGTCACTCTGCAGTGCACACAATTTACCATCATTTTCAGCAATATGCCTTGTCTCATTGGTCTTGTACTTGTTGGGTGTAAGAAGATTCTGTCAAGTACCTTCTGTTAGTTTGAAACAAACTGCAGTGTAGGGATTCTTCTGGAGGATGTTTTCTTTTCTGTTTGTGGTTTTGTTTTGGTTTTTTTTCCCCTCTTGATGCTGGATTTTTCCCTATTATTTGGTATTAAAGGATATCCATTTTCATTTCAGCTTTTTTGGGGTTATTTTTTTTGGAAAATACTCCCTAATCCTCCCTTCCCAGCCCTAGCTTCATAAGAAAAGCCCAGGTTTCTTAAAGGCAGCTTGTCTGCAGTTTGCAGATGCACTCTGAATAAGAGCCTAAAGCACCCACTGGAAAAGATCTGAAGGTGTTTCATCAGACACATCCCATCTGGGACAAAGGAAAGACTGGGAAGTAATCCTTCCTCCAGAGTCAGGCTGTGGTTCATGGAGAAACACCACTTTCCTTCAGGGTCCTGCGCCGTCCCACAAGAGCAAGAGCAGAGAGCACCTATGTCATACCAGGGCCACACCCTTACAAAAGGGATTGGGTTATGGGCAGCAACACATTTGGTTTCTGAAATGTAACTTGAGAATAAGGTGATCATTCTGGTAAACTGCTAGTCTTTCTCCTTTAGTCTTGCATTGTCTTCCTTCAGCAAGCAAGCCTCAGAATAAGTTCCTGTTCTCTTCGTCTTGTGATAAGTCTCTGAACTTGTATGTTAGAGCTGGTTTTCCTGTCCTGGCATGCTACTGGTGTGGTGCTAACAATAATAATACAAGAAATAGAAGGGTGATATTATTAAGATGGTTAAATTAATCTAGTTTGAAAAGGAAAGTTTGTCAGATTTCACATGACAAAGAATACAGGAAGTAAAACTACACAGAATAATTTGAGGGCATGTCAGAACCTTCCTGGGCAGCGCTGTCATCCCACTCATTGAGTGGGAAGCAAAAGAAATTAAAGTATGTTCTTTGTTTCCAAATTCCAGATTGGCAACTTTGCTTTTAGATGGGTTTCAATCTCCAGTTGTGTCTGGAAGGTGTTTGTTTTCCATTTTAATATACGTGTATTTTTTTCTTACGTGTAATCACGTAAGAAAAAGTTTTCTACATTCAGGGTATATTTCAAATTTTTACTCCAGTAACGTATTAAAAAAATCAGACATTCCTGGCTGCAGAAATAGAGAAGATTCAAAGTTCATTTCATAATCATAAGCAGATATCTCCCTCCCTCTCCTTCCTCCTTCATTCTCTCCCCCTCCTTCTCTCCACTTTTGTTTCTTTTCGTTTTTTTCCCCTAAAGCAGTTAAAATTAAATATTCACTTTTTCTCTCTCTCTCTCTGGATGAGTTGCAATTTCACAATATGATAGTTTTATCAAGAACTAACAACTTTGGTTTGGCGCAGAGCTATATAATTTTCTTAAATACAAAGCAATAATTTCAAAGTTTGGGCTAAGGAAGGAAGGAATATTGCAGCTTAGTGAAAGCATATGTTGCTTGTGGGGACCTCACAACCACATTCAAGTTCAGCTCTTGCCAAATCACGTTACATTGCTAGAACTCCTACTTTAAATTTCCCTGGTGAGTCTCATATGGCAGGGTCTGTGCTCCTGCTGCACAATACTAAAGAGGGCTTCTCTTTACCTTTTTTATTCCTTTTATAAAATGCTTCTGCAGTTTACACATTCACAAATCAAGAACTCATTTTACCTTTTGTGGTTTTTTACAGCATGATTCCCAAAACTGGAGTAACATGGAAAAAACTTAATCACATATACAGACAATTTTCTGTTGGGATCTCTGCTGGAAGCTGATTGCTTTGTTTTATAGTGAAGCACATGCTGTGTGTATAAAATATCTCTGACTGCACCAGAGCTTGAAGTCTGAGAGCTGAGCAGTGATTAAAGATCTAGAACTGTTCAAAACCATCTAGGTTTAGCTCAAAAATCTTCTATAATTTTTGTAGAAGATCTACTTACTAATTTTTACAGGGAGATTTTTTCCACCCTTTTTGTACATAAAGGCTATTTTAAAAACTTAAAGAGTAAAAACATGTATGAATACAATCATTACTGTGATCTTAGACCAAACTTGTAAAAAAATTAGAATTTTTTTAAACAAAATTATCTGATGAATTTTATTTTCTGGGCTGAATTTTTATGCATTCTTTTCCCCTGCCTTAATAGTAGGGGACATTTAAGACCCAAATCCAACTAAAAGCTCTGAGACCACATTCTTAATAGCATAATGTCAAAGTGGGGACACATATGACTGACTCCATGTATGTTATGTGTATGCATATACTGGCACTACAGAAGTAAAATAAACAGTGCAATAAGAATGTTACTCTGCTGAAATGGATGTAATTTTAGATGAAAAGTCTTTAAAGCTTTGAATGCACCATGAACCCTTCAAAGCCAATCTTTTGTTCAAGGACTCAAAAAAAATGTTACATGCACCAGAACTTTATTCCAGATTGAAAACTCCTACAAGACTTCTCTTCTAGTCTTTTATAGAGCTTGGAAAGCTATTGATAAAATATCTACCTGAATTCATAATTTTTGCATTCTCATTTCATCAAATGTTATTAAATGTGCTATTGTGCTGCAGATTTTTGTTGAAATTTTTTACTCTATCACTGACAGAGAAAACAGAAATATTAAATATGACAACACTAAATGTTTTTGGAAAATAGTGAAAATTCTTCTGTTTCTTTCATGAAAATGAAAGAGGAAAGAAAGGAATAGAAGGAAAAAAAAATTTGCAGCCTTTCTGGACTCATTCTGTCCTTAAGAAAGTGGTTGTGTTGTTCAAGCTATCAAGAGACAAAAATTTTTCAGTTGCATATAGGTGACAACTTTCAAGTCTCATGGCTTTGCTGACATAGAAGCTATTTTACCATGAAAATTTTCAATTGGTCCTACCTTTGGCTCGCTTTTATTTGGAAGGGCAGATGAGGATGGTGTCCCACTCCATGAAAGGAGGGTTGGAACTGTATGACCTTTATGGCTGATCCCTCCAGCCCCAATTAATTTATAGTTATATAGTTCTATGAGTATGATAATTTGTGGTTATTTATGTGTCAAATTAAAACCTTTTTTTGTGGTGAGGTGTACTCATAATTGTGAAATTTTGTGTCCCATTATCTTGGTAAAACAGCCTTCCTGAATTTTGTGGGAAACAATGAAAAGCAGGCCATTTTCTACCTGAAGATGTTTTGCTAGGTGTCAAGTGGATCAATGCTGATTTAGAAAATTCTTCAAAATTCACTTGGCTCTAGCTGATATGAAATGTAAATACTACTGTGAGACTTTGATATCAGGTTAGCAGTAGGGAAAGCTCTCACCATAATAAAGTCCATGTCACCACATACTAAATGTTTGCATCCTTTGCTAAGTTGCAAACAGTTGTGTATATCTAAAGGTGAATTTGTCCTGTTAAGATGAAAGACAACTTGCTATTAGAATTAAAATCACAGCCTATGTAAATTCAGGTTAGTAAGAGTGCACATTTTTATAATTTCAAGTGGCATTTTATAGTTGTTATATAAAATCCATCCAAATCCATTCAGAAAATCTGTACATGAAGGTGTTGCACTCAAAACTGGTTATTCTTCTGTTTGTGTTTGCCATCTTACATTAAGTTTTAAAGTCCCTACATTTCCTACATGGAATTGAGTTTCAGGTTGACTTTTATATGCAACTTTCTTATTCTTAAGCAAAAGTTTCATGCTGTCTTTTACACTCTGAGAAGCAGATACATGTATAGGATCAAGAATTATAAGGATCGTTAATTATTTTAGTAATTTACAACATATCTGAAGGCTTTATCCAAAACGTCTCAGGTTTTCACCAAAGGTGACTCAGTAGAAGAGCAGGTATCTACCCTATAGTAGTTCTGACTCGCTGAAACTTGTGTGCAATATTCTGTATCTTCAGCTGCAGGGCAAGATACCAGGAATGCTTAAAAAAAAAAAAAAAAAAAAAAATATATATATATATACATATATATATATACACTATGTGTTTATATGCACTATATAATGTACAGTAGTTAATTTGTGTGTTTCTATTGAAAGAAAATTTTCTTTCAAGTCTCAGATCAAATATATCAATAAAAATTAGTACGAAATTAGAGAAATACTAAATCCTGAATGCCCAGTATCTGTGCTTGGGAAAGTCAGCCAAGTCTCTAGGACCCAGCTTTCATCTTTTCTCATGTAGTTCTATAACCCAGATCCTAAGCAGTCTTCAGCTAGAGCTAAAGTGTGAACAATTTATCAGTTATGTCTTAGCCAGAATATATTTTACTCTCTCATAGTAAGATTAGTGTCATAGAGCTAACAGAATCACAATAAAGAAAAGGCAGGGCCAGTTCATAGTGGTAAGAAGTTAGTCAGTTTTAGGTCAGAATGCTTTCTATGCATAAACCTGTTAAGTTTTAAGATGCCATTTTGTATAGTTACTATTCTGACCATAGCTACATTTTCAACACATGCTATATGTGGTTTAAAGAAAAGACATGTCCTGTTTGAGAATGTAATTAACGTTAAAGGAGGGTGCAATATGGGAGATGAACCTAACATTGTTGCTGATTCAGTGTTGGTGATGTGAGTTATTGAGTCCACAGACACTTTTACTTCTGCATTGACAGAAAATATGCAGACTCCATGCTAGTGCTCATTACTTTACACTGACAAAAACCAAATAGTTAGGAAAAACTCCAGATCACTCTGGATTAATAGGACCATGTAAGGACAGCGGTAACCTTTAAAAACTCTGATAATAGTGCCTTTAGCTGGAGCTTTTTAATAAAGGGTGAAATATAGTGAAGAAAGATTTCTTCTTTGGAAGCTTTCAATTGACTTCCAAGTGATAGCAGAAATATTTCAAGGAAAAATTTGTATGAGATGAGGTGCATTCTTGAGATGCTCACATCTACAGGGGCAGCCTTTTCTGCTTATGAACATGTACACTTCTCATAAACATTAAGATAGACAGACTGTTTAAAACTGTGACAGCCTTACCATTTGCTAACAGCATTTCTTGTAATGTGTATCTTCTGCTAAAATTATAAAAGATAGAATCTGAGAAAGAAGAAAGGATTTCAAAGCCAATTCAAACTCTACTTCCAATGCCCAGTTAAGTTACCACAGATGAGCATTCATCCAACTGGCAATCTGTTTTAGTGCCTATCAACTACTCTACCACTAGTAAGTCAGTTGCTGCTTGTTGACCTCTCTGCACTTTATAGAAAAATACAATGATATAGAAAAATACGAACTATTCTGTGGATATTTAGCATATGGATATGGGAGCAATTTGCAAAAACATGCGGACTGTAAGTTCTAAAGTGATAGGAAAGCTTGCTGTGCCTTCTTGTACTTTAGCCAGACAAAAACTGAACATTGTGACCTTTTTCTTTCTGATGAGGTGTCTGGCTATTCTTCCTGGGATCTGTTAGACATACCGCCACAGATTTCTACACAAAAGTAGTACGGGATTAGCAAAACTTGTACAAAAACATGCAAAAAAGCCGTTTGTTTGCTTTTTTTCCTAGTTATTTCTACCATAAAATGACTCATTTGTCACTTTGTCTATAATCATCAGAGTGAGATTTTTTATTCTTTAATCCTAGGAATGTTGGAGTAAGTGCAAAAATATCATAAAACTGCCCTTAGTGATACTATGGAGTATCACTACTTGGCTTTCCTTTTTACTTGGCTTTAAGGAGTTCAATGTACTCCAGTGATTCAAATGACTAGTGTTTTAATTTATAAGCAATTTCATTATCTTTTCTGAAATTGATGCTATTTCATAAACAGCCCAGCACCTGTTAGCACTCTAACAAATATAGCTTCACCACCTGTCCAATGTTTTTTGTGTTGTCTTTCTAGGAAGAGAAAAAAAAAGTTTTAGTCCTCAATATTGTTAAAATAGGTTGCATTCAATATTATTAATATGCTTTACATTAGCACTTTACTGTTAGAAGAACTTTTAAAAAGCTGGACATTCACTATATTTGGTTTAATAGAAAACCCAATTCTTATTTTTCAGGAATCATCAGATGGTTCTAGCTCAGCTATAAATGACAGAATATTTTTATAAATAAAGAAAATGAAGGCATCTCAGAGAAAAAGTTGATACTTTGGAAACTGAGCATTAATGGAAGACAAAGACTTCAACCTTTGCAGCAACACCTGTGCATTTAGTGGCAATAATTCAGTGGCTGAAGAGCACATTTTTAATGGGATTTATTTGTGAAGGTTGATGGAATGCTTTTGGAAGACTCCAGTTAATATTCATACCCACAACCAGGAGTGAATTGAAATATCTTCATAGGCAAGGGTGGTTTTTAGCTCTTCCAGAACAACTCTCAATGAAATTAGCTGTGTTAAAGAGAGGATATTAGAACGTGCCCACTTGTAGTCTGTATGATATTTAAGTGAATTCAAATTTAATTTGCTTTTATGTACATATAAAAATATTTCTGGGTGTAGAAGCAAGAGTTGGTTCTTCTGCTATGATGTTGCATAACTTTTAGACAAGACAATACTGAATCTGTACTTAATATTTTTTTTAATTGTCTATGGTAACATTAAGTATTGACATTATTTTGGTTAAATACCAAACCATTATTTTGGTTAAATACCAAACCATTATTTGGTTAAATACCTATTTTATCAAAGAGAATGCATTGAACAGAAAATGAAGACCCTACAGTAGATGGCATTTAAGTCTTCATAGGGGAACTCTATGTGTGGCTGGCCTGTGTTCGCTATGTTTGCTGTAGATTGCAGAAGGTAAGAATGTGCAGCTGGAAAAATTTACTGGTCTCTTAGTTTTTGAAGCTTTACATAGAGGTGAAATAGTTGCTTGCCAGCAGCTGATATAATCTGCCAACTCTTCATAGATTTGCCCTCTGTTTTGTGCTATGAGTCACAGATGTCTATGCTCTATGAGTCACACCTGCAGTACTGGAAACAGATCTTTGAAGAAAAGTAGAAGATGTGTTCAAACTTGAGCAGGTAAAAGAGAAGGAATAATGGCTATTCATTTATTTTCTTTTCGATTTTAGAAAGTTTTTCCTTTGGCTTCTTACAAGACAAAAATATATCCAGTAGTTTTTTGAATTAGATTATTTTGTTAAGGAATTTCAGCTCCGTTCCTACATGTATCTCTGTAATGCCCTCCCATGACTCTACACTGTGGACATTACACTTGTGTTTTTGTCTATGTGTGTAACACACTCTGAAATTATCTTGACTGTGATTTCAGTAGTGCCTTACTTCCAAAAGGGGGACATTATTACCAGCAAAATAGAAAAAACTATATCCTTCACAGCACTTCGTATAAAATTTAACCCTGCCAAACAGCATCGCTTACCCCCTATTTGACTTCAAGGCCATATAAATGACATGCATTTTTGAACTTAAATAATTTTTCTGCTCTCATTTGACTTAATTGGGCCTTCTAAGTAGATATTAATAAACATATTGTCATTCTTTCATTTAAAAATCTTTGGCTAAACTGTAGCCATGGCTACAATAAGTTAGGGCCAGATTTTGATGGGCCCGATTCGCTATCAATTCAGTGTGTCTGACAGCAGGAAATATTTTAAGGGTGTCACAAGTTGAGTATTTCACAGAGCTGTTCAGGTAATACAGAAAGGAATTTTTGTTAGTGCTTTCCATACTATATATTGCACAGTAGGATGGTACCCTCCACTTTCATTGTGCATTTGCCTGTTATAAACTTTCTGCGCATCCTTGGATATAATAAGCTGTCAATAATATAGAAACTTACAAAAGGAAAATATTTTACTGAAAAGTTCTCCTATTCTTTGCCATCTTCATCATGAAGGTATCAGGAAGTGGCATCTGTGGATCAGGGCTTTAAGTCCAAGATGGGAAATAATTTGGAAATTATGTCATGTAAGAATTTATTTGACTAGAGATGTTCTTCATGAAAATTAGGAATAACAAATACAGAAAAGTACAAATTCTTGTACTTTGCTAATAAAGAAAGCAGGATTTTCTCTTTGGCTTTACTTAAGCCAAACGTCAAAGAATATTTTTTTGTATGCTGTAGAAAGAAAAGTGAATTTTTCATGTAAAGAAAAGCAGCTTAGGCACAAAAACAAATTGAAGAAATAAATCTGAAGTGAATGCGAAGGTATGAATGCCTCTGTGAACTGAAAAATCAATATTTCTGGATTTACAGTCTCTCTTTGAAAAAAAATCTTAGTCTAAGAGAGCTGAGTTAAGCTGAGCAGGTACCAGTAGTTGAGAGTGGGAAGCACTCATTACCACAATGATAAAGTTCTGAGCTTTACTAAAGTACTTGAAAACTAAATTCTGAAAATTTGCATTGCTGTACCACTAGTACAGCCAAGTTTTATATATCTATTTTTATTTTCTTCCCCAATGAAACTGTGATAAATAAATGACATTATTTTACCACCTTACTCCTGTAATAGGAATGATTGTGATGCATTTTATGCTATGGAGGTAATATTTACTGATTAAAAAAAATATTACCACAATCTGCAAATTAATTCAGCACCACAACACAAATTATGAAGCATTAATTCCTGGGGTTTTGCTCAACATCAAACTCAAAATACCATGATCATAGCATCTGTTAAAAAACTTACTGCACAATAATTTTGGTCTCTAACCATTTTGGTCCTTGAATACGTATGAAATATTTAAAATATAATGCACATAATTTTGTTCTGACCAACATCTCATAATAAAATCAGATCATCAGCAACAAATAGTGCCTTTTAAAAAATATTATTCATATAATTCACCTTTATTCAGTTTAATGAAAGCTGAGAGTCAAGACCAGAAGCCTACTTCACTGAAAATCATTTTGGGTTCTTGCTAAAATGTAACAAGAGGCTGAAAATATACTTGTACAATGTACTGATTTTATTTTAAACTTGGATTTCTAGGGTTCCCAGGAAGAAAATTAACCTCGCCAGTTATATGAAAGGAAATCAACTCATACCTTTCCATAAGAAACAGAAAGGCTTATAGGATTTCTGAGCTAGCTACTGAGTTCTTTGATTTAAGTAACTTGCACCATCTTTTTGAAATTAGATTTACTAACATATTTAAATGCATTTTAAAGATAAATAACATCTGGATTAATATTTTCATAGTAATATTTTATTAGGGATGTAAAAATAAGTGAGACTAGTTAAAACTGGACAGAATAATGGCTTGCACATTAAAAAGTTTGGCCAGAATTTTTTAAACTTTGTAGAAAAATTATGTTTGTCTTTCAGACTACACCTAGTAACTTCTCTATCAAGCCAAATTTTTTGGGCCCTTTAATAAAATGGCTAACAGCAGGGTATATAATGGAATCTGATAGTGAGCCTGTGGGGGAGAACTTTTACTTCCAATATTGATTTTATTTTTACTCTTTTATTTACCTGCATTAAATGTAAAAGCACTTAAGTAATTCAGCAAATCTGAATTTTGAAATTTCTGAATTGAGACATCAAACCTCAAAATAAAGTTTAACCATACCTCCCTCTGCATGGATAACACATGTTTTTAACAAATTCCACTAATCCTGTATAAAGAGATGAGCTCCAGAAAATATTTCTGATACCCTTTCAGTTACTCCTTTGTTCAAAGTGTGACAGTGACTCTTTCTAGCATTTGGTTCTTCCTGAATATCTAGTATAATGCTAGCAATTATTATTTCTACAAAAGCAGATACTTTTATGTGCACACTTTACTGGTAGATTTGCAGCGCTGTCTTCCCCGAACACCTTTTTAGTGATTATAGGAAGGAAAATTTTCTTTATGTGACAGAGAGGTACAATGCATTATTGGCTTTATATGTCTTTTAAAATATTTTCCAGTAATAAATTTCCATATCAACCTTCCCTGAAGCACACTACAACTCTGTTTAATACCAAACTCTGTACAATACCAAAAAGATTTAATATACTGTGGCTAATCCATTTCTGTTTAAAGCTACAGTGCTCATGGAAAATGAGTCACAAATGCTGTTATACAATTGGTAGATTAAGTTGTTAAATACAGCGGGATCTATTCTCTTGCACTGTCTTGAATAAACAGAATTACATCTGACTATACATACCAGTAGTTCATAGAAGCACTTTTGTTCATTAAATTCTAGCAGACAGACTCTGGATTAAAAAAAGCAGAGTCTGATAACACTTGTGGCTGATAAGAAATGTAAAATCTAATCCCCTTTCCTAAGGCCAGTGGATCACAGCCAAATGGAGGTTGAAAGCTCAAAAAATGCCACCATCTCAGTTGGAACCTTTTCTTCCAAGGAGTAACTGAATCTGAGATTAACAAGGCACTGACATTTGTGGGTGGGGTGTATGGGGACACACAGGGGAGAGATGGCAAATCATGTTCTCTGTGCAACATTTATCCTCTGTTTCTGTTCAGGGGGACATAATTTAAAGACAATTGAAAAGATTGCTGCTTACTATACTATTGGATAAAGACAAATTATACCTTCAGATGGAGAGCAAAATTTGAAAGCAGCACTTGGGAGTTAGGCTATCCAGTTGCCACAGGTATATTTTAGTTAAAAATGAGTACAGTTACACATTCTTCAGTGAAAACACTGTTATGATATGAAAATTAATTTATATTCTAATTATTCCCATTGGAAGGGTCTTTTAAATATTACCTTGTTCCAACCCTCCTACAGTCAGCAGAGGTAGCATCCACTAGTGTGATTGCTTGGAGCCCCATCCAGCCTTGCCTTTAATACATCAAGTGATGGGGCATCAATCAAATTACCTGAGCGACCTGCCAATGTTTCACTCACTTCATCATGAAAAATTTTTGCCTTCTATCTAGTCTGAATTTACCCGCTTATGTTTTAAAAGGATTACTGCTTTTTCTGTCTCAACAAATCCTGTTAAAAATGCTGTCCTTGCTTTCTTGTTACACCTGGTGATTGAGAGCTCCTCTGCTCTTTGGAAAATATCCTAAATGATAGCAGAACCAGATCTGTTCTGCTACCCTGTTCCTGAGGGCAGTTCCCAGAGGCTCCTGCAAATTAACTCCTTGAAGAGCTGAAAGCTGTTCTTCCTAAAGTTTGGTGTCCTGATTTTACTGTTTGCTTGGCCCCTATTTCTTAGGACTGTGACCCCCAGTGTGTGATCACAAGCTGCTCCAGTGTTGATGTATCTGATTTCTCTGGTGACCATCAAATCTAGTGTGGCTTTCCTTCTGGTAGGGCTGTCTATTTCCTGGCTTAAGAAGTTATCCTTCATGTGTTCTGGCCATCTCTTGGTTTGCCTGCAGTTCACTGTGCTACTCTCCAGCAGATGTTGGGTGGTTGAAGCCCCCCAGCAGAATAAGAGCCTGCAAGCATGATCCTTCTTGTAGGTATGATCTCTTTGTTGTGTTGGTCTTGAGTTCTTACCCAGAAGCTTCTTGACCCGCTCATGGCTGCTCTTCAGAGACAACTCTTCACACTCAATCCACTTCTTGATGTAGAGGGCAACCCCACCATCTCTCTTTCCTCTCCTGAAACTTCTGAATGGCCTGTAGCCATTGATCACTACACTCCAGCCATGGCATTCACCCCACCAAGTTGCAGTAATGGCAAATATTTAGTAGCTTTCCAGCAGCAGGGTGGCTTCCATCTCCTCCTGGTTGCTGCCCATGCTGTGTGCACTGGCAGAGAAGCACTGCTGCTGGGCTGCTGGTTGTATTGCCTTAGTAGAGCATCCCTTCATTTCTTTGAGATATTTCCCAGGAGTTTCCTTGTTGACTCCTCTTACTTCTGGAGTCCCTCTAAGATTTCAAGTGTGCTCTGGTGTACTCAGCACATCTCAGGGCAGCAGGCTGAGGTTCCTCACTAGTATCCTTCCCTCTAACCTTGGTGCATACCACGGGTGACCATGGCTTGTCATGCCCAATCCTGATCTTATACCTTTCCCCGCCCCAAGTCTTGTTTAAAGCTCTCTCAATAAGGTTGTGAGCAAAGTCCTCTTACTCCTTTGAGAAGGATAAGTCCTGTCTGATAATGGCAGACCTGGTGCCATGTAGGTCAATCCATTATTAAAAAGCCACAAAATCCTGACAGTTATACAAGCCACAGAGCCATAATCACTGGGTATATTGCCACATGATGGTAGTTGGTGTGTCAGAAGTAAGGGACTTGTGAAACATTTTATTTCACCTGTCCAAGAAAGCCACAGGACTAGGGAATAAGTCAGCAATTACTTACTAAAACCCTGGAACGTATCTGAACAATAAAAAAAATGTTTTTCGGGATCATACTTGTTGAATAGAATATGCCGACATCTTTTCAGTATGTCTGATGACAAAATAACAACATTTGAAAAAATGAAAGTGTCAGCAAAAAATGAAATCAGCTGTTACAGAAGCCACTTATTACAAGATTCCCAAAAAAACCCCACCTTACTGTATCAATTAAGTTCCAAAACCCACTAGGTATGTAGCTCTTATTTTTCTGAATTCTGCATATGCCTCCCATATGTTAACACAATTTTTTGGAAACCTATGATTCAATATTAGAGGAAAATACCTGTGTGAAACACAGGAAAATACCTGTGTGAAAAAAATTGACACACTAATTTTTTTATCCTGATTTCACACTAGCATTGAGTAAGTGGTATTTCTTCAGACTTTCAGTTCATAGAAATCTCAGTCAAGCCATAAGCTTTTCTCTTTTTTTCTGGTTTTGCCTAGTCAGTCTTTAATATTTCCTTGTCCCAGAATCATGAGAAGGAGGTAGGAGATGTCTTGCTAACATCCTGCTTACTGTGGGCATGGTCCTTGGATCAGATCCTCTGCTGTATCCCTGTTTACATCAACCACATCTGTCACAGCTCCAAAGTCTGCTCTCACAGTCTTTCCCTAATTTCTATCTTCTGTAATTTTTAATTATCAAAAATCTGGAGAGCTTTGTGCTGTGAGATTTTTAACTCTGTGCTCTGTTACACCCAGTCCCATTTCTAAGCATATAGCTAAGGTAGGATATCTATAGTGCAAAATTTCTGACTCTAGCCTTTGTTTCTTACAGGAGATTGTGCTAATCAGACACAACATTTAAATTTTACATGCAGCAGCCATTCCTCCTCCAAACAGCTCCAGTCAGACATACTGTAGATACTCATGCAGGAGTGCTCTTCACATCAATTTCTTTGATCTCTTGAGTAATTAGTTACTACTTTCACTTACTAGAAAATTCAATTTCAATGACAACATAAATGATTGGGGACTAAGAGCAGAAATTACTTATTTTTTTAGGACTTCAAATATCACCACATTCAACACAACTTTATCTACATTTATGTTTTAGAGTCTTGAAACCTGCATCTTTGGGTTCAGTGGAATCCAAATGTTAATGATCAGAGGAAGACTGGAACTAAATTCCTTGCTTAGCAATTGGCTCTCTGCGTAAACTTGGATCATAGGATGAATCACATTTTTTAATGTCCTTCCATCTCTTGAAATATAACGAGGATTACTGTGCACTGAGATCATAAGACAACATATTCTAGAAGAAGGGGAGGTCTCCAGACCCAGGCCCTACCCAGAGCAGACTCAGTTGTGGGCTCAGACTGGCCTGCTTGGGTGTTCTTCCAGTCAAGGTGTGAAATGTTCCCAAGGATGGAGACGGTTCAGCCACCCTGGGCAGCTGTCCCACCCCTGGCCCGCACTCAGGAGGAAAGGGCCTTTTCTCTGCAGCCTGAGCTCTGCATGTTTCAGCTTGTGCTTCTGCCTCCCATCTTCCCACCAAGCAACACTGGAGCCTGGTTGCATCTTCTCCATCCCTTCCTGCCAATGTCAGAAATGCTTCTGGGTGTCCCTGAAGCTGTGCCTTCTCCCAGCTGAACCAGCCTTGGTTCTACTTGGAAGATTCTGCAAGATTCTCCTTGAAGAACAGACTTCAGTTGTACCACCTTGGTGACATCCCCTCTCCTCCCACCAGTTCTGTCTACATTGAGAAAGCAGCATGGCAGCTGTAATGAAAGCAGTGGGTGCTTAGATATTATGGTGGTAAAGGATATGATGGCTAAGGTGGGGGGTATTTGCCATTGCATTAAAGCAGCAATAACGACACACAGCAATTATAGTTTTACTCTCCACAAAAATGACCTGAATACCACTAGCTCGTTTAATTTTACTATCTAGTAAAAGAAAAAGGAGGATAGGTTTCTCCTAAAACCTATTCAAACTCATTTTATACGTGGTTTTCAATAAGGATTTCTTGCTTACAATATCAAAGTTTCTCTTCCAGGTGACAGAAGAATAGATGAAACACATTTAAAAAAAGAAAGAGATAGGAATTGCAAAGCTGGAGATGAGATTTTTTTCCCCCTTAACCCATACTGTTCTTAGTAAGTGGCCTTGCTCAACAGCTAATTTCTTATATTTCTCACTGATGCATCAGCACTTAAAAATTGGAATGAAGATCTTAACTGAAACTAAATGATCTTTCACACATGGTGATTACCCTCTGCATTTGGGTTATTCTTGAAGCCAGTGTGTAGACAGTTTCAGAGACCTATTTGAGGCAATTTCTCAGTTTCCTCCTTCAAATTGAATCTTCAAGTACCCTTCGAAGGATGAGAACCCTCACCCTCCTCCCCATTTCAAGAAATTTCCGGAAGAAAACAGATTCCTCTGGCCTTTCCTTCTCTCTTACCCTCAGATACCAAAAATGCTATATGATGGGTTTGAGAACACATTTGTTTGCAGTGACAGACTGCTGCTTGTTAGGAAAGAACCCTGTGCTCACCTGAGTTTGGTCTCTCCCTTTGGGGTCTGGAGCTTTTCAGTGTTGGAGATGAATAATAAAGAATAATATGTGTTGGATATTGTGGCTATAATATAAATATTTTTCAGTTACATTTTGAGGAATTTGAGTCCAACCACAGTCCCAGGACACAGCTATGGGTAATATGTTTCCAGTTGCACTGTATGCAGTAACACAACCAAACAGTTCTATGAAAGTCCTGGAAACTACATTCTCAATCTCATGTTGGTGCTGGACACTTGCCACTGGAGTTAAAATTGTAACTCTGTCCCTTGACTCCTAGAAAATTCTCCCCTGAGCCATATGGGGAAAATATACAGAACCAACTGGAGGAGGCCATATTCTGAAGGAAAAGAATACCTTCATATAGCACGAGACAGTAGGGGAAGAGAAGCTGTGAGAAAAAGAGTATGAAAGGAAAAAGTAGAAGATTTATTTCTGAACATAATGAAGGGACTAGAATGTAAAAGAAAACAAATGAATGGTCTTTCTGCAACGGCCAGGTATAAAACATTGGACACCATTTTGTAGAAAGATTTCAGTTCCAGATACATTGAAAAGTTCCAGACAATAATGTTACCTGAAATGGCAGCTGCTCTGGAGCTCACCTATACTATATTCCTGGACAGAAGCGGCTGTTTTTTCTCAGACATTCTTATATTTCAAACAGAAATTAAGGTGAATGTTGAACCTGATCCTCTAAGCCCATTTCCCTTGTCCTTTCTGAAAGCAGAAAAAAAGTAGTGGGAGAAAACTTTGCTAACTCTGAGAAAATCTAGAGAATCTGTAGGTGCAAGTGCATGATTCCATCTCTGCCTACTTGCTAGATTGATTGGTGAGTCCTGGGAGATACTCACAGATGATGTTTTGTACCTCCATTCCTGTGAATAACAGAGGAACAGCACTATCAAGTTTTGACAAATTTGTACAAAAATCAAGATGCAGTAAAATATAGGAGCTCTGGAATACAGTAGAATTTAGGCTTTTTACTAGTACCTGATTTCTGTAAAGTGAATGCATACAGACTGTGCTCGTGCTGCTCTCTCACCCCCTATTTTAAACCACTTACAGAGACATTGTCCTGTGCTTCCAGACTCTTGCCAGCTGTTTCCATCATCTATCTCTTATCAGGCTTTATGTGAGGCAGTGGAGATTGTTTTTCTGTGGGTATCCTCAGTTAAACCTGGTCAAGCTGAATCTGAAAATAGAGGGAGCTGGTCACCATCTCAGTGAAGTGTAGCCCTACTGTCATGTGTGACGATGCAATGAAGGAAAATACCTGAAATGTGGCTTCACAAACAGACATTAACAGTGACTGACATTTCAAATAAAGGAAAATCAGGATATTGAGAGTTAGGAATTACAGTATCATATTAAAATTTAATTAAAACCACATATTGTAACATTCATAATAAAACTGTGGGAGTTTGCAACTGGTGGCATTTATGATTATAGCAGCTTATATCCCTCATGGTGAAATAGTTGGCATCAAACAGAAAGGAATCACACAGCAGAGCATGTAGACTCCAAAAATGCAAAACTCCAGGGCTCTGGGTACCAAGTTGCAGGGAAAGGATCATGACTGAAAGATGTACGTAGGCAGGAGGAAGAAGGGAAAGAATATTCTGAGATGGAGAGTTTAGCTGCTTATAGGTGTTCCATGGAAATAATTGTATTTAGGCTACACAACCATCTCAGTCTTCAGTCTTGAAGTCTGTTTTCCCAGCTATAATTGTTAGGTTACACACAAGAGACACCATGAGATTATTTCATTAATATAATTTATCAGGTAGTGCATTTGGTGTAACCTTTATGACTCATCACTTGAATGCTTACTTCTGCTCTGATATGTATCATCAAATACTATACTATGGAACAGTTTCTAAGCTGTCCAAGAACAAAAAGTAAGCTTTCCAATGTAAAGTCAACAAAATTTCTGTGTTTGCTTTTATACAACTGTGTTTCGGGTTGTATGCAAGATATAAAACAGATTCTGTATTTGCATAGGAGATAATTGATGAGTGGTGTCAGAGTGTGTTAATTCAGTCAAAGAATGGGGTCAGCACTTCCTAGTGCATCCTAAGAAATACAGCTGATGAGCTTGAGTTGCAATGCTTAAATAAAATCCTTCTTTCATGTCTCCTCACCCGTCTTAAAGAAGCCTAAGTATCTCTATTTTACTGTTCAACTCAAGAGTTTTAAAAACTACTTATTCAGACTATAGAGATGGAGTTGATTTGTCTAATTCAGCCTTTATTTTGATGTTATCCATTGCACTTATAAGAAATACCTCTGCTTTAGACCGGCCTGAAGTAACAGTATGAAAACTAAAATGTCATATTACCTACTTTCTGGGGAGCAATTCTGACATCTGAATACACCAATTTCTATAACATTCATGTTTTTAGTTTCTTTAGACCCAATGCAGAAGATTATTTTCAGCAGGCCTGAACTGTGACACTAAGAAAACCACAGAAAATAATTTTGTGCATTTGTCCTGGTTTCTGCTGGGAAAGGGTTAATTTTCTTAGCAGCTGGTCCATTGCTTTGGATTTGGATGAGAATAATGTTGATAACACATTGATGTTTTGACTGTTGGTAAGTAGTGTTCACCTGAAGTTAAGGACTTTTCAATGTCTCATGAGCTGCCCATGAAGAGCTACATAAAGAGCTGTAAGGGAGAGAGGCCCGATGAGTTGGAATCTTCCATCCAATAGAACATCATGCTCAGTATATAAACTGCGGGAGTTATGTGGAAGGGGGGTGACTGCTGTGAACTGCAGGGAGTTACATAGAAAGGGCCTGACTACTTTTGGGGGCTGGGCTGGGCAGCAACCAGCAGGTGCTGAGTAATTTCATTGCACATCACTTGTTCCTCTTGGGTTGCATTACTCTCTCTCCCTCTCCATGTAATTACAACTGTTGTTATTACTGTTGTATTCTTTTCCAGCTATTAAATTGTTCTTAAGCCACAAGGTTTACTTTTACTTTATGATTCTCCTCCCCACCAGACAGGGGCAGGGGAAGAGTAAGAAAGGGCCTGCAAAGTAGTTAATTGGCATCTGGAATTAAACAATATTAATTAAGTTAAAGAATTGTTGGCCATATCTACATTCTTTTCTGCTTTTAGTGTGCAAGAATATTTTTTCATATAAATGTGAGGTTATTTCTAACTCAAAAGTTCTGGAATTCACATTAAAAAATTAAACATTAAAAAATCAGCCTGCTTAAAGGAAGTTTGAAAGGAGAAGTGAATATGAAGGAAAATTAAAAGACCTTATTGAGCAACAGTGAATTATAGGCCTACTTAGGCATACACACATGGGCTAGAGGATGAAACCTTTGTAATTTTTCAGCT
The DNA here is from genome assembly GCF_027887145.1 of Ammospiza caudacuta. NCBI lineage: Eukaryota > Metazoa > Chordata > Aves > Passeriformes > Passerellidae > Ammospiza > Ammospiza caudacuta. The sequence continues at coordinate 37,545,549 of NC_080632.1, forward strand.
CATTTAATCTGAAAGGCCTGCATGCTGAGTTACATAGCCAGAGTTCACATCTGCAGTTTGGTTGGTACATTCCATTTGGTGCTGGCATTAGCCCTGTGACCACAGTGGCTTCTAATGCTCAGCTCTTTTAGTGGTTTGGCATCTTTCATATTCCCTCAAGCTCTACAGTAGAGCAAGCGGACACCCACACTGGACGCCAAGAGAGTCATCTTAATGAATGACATATTACAAGCCTTGTGAAAGTAATTTGCTTTGCACCATGGTGTAGCTGGCTAACTTCCCATTGCTGAAGGTTGAGAGCTGAATCCAGCACTAAAGCTATGCAAATTCTTGCCTTTTGGGCAACATAATACAGAAGCAAGCCTTATTGAAAGTAATTTTTACCTTTGTTTTCTAGAATGCTTGGAAGTTTTCTACTATCCTGTTTAGGGGTAATGAATTCACACCTGAAGACTTGTCATTTTTATAGCAAGGTAAGTCTTCTATGAAATGTAGAACAAAGATTCTGCTAAATCTAATTTTCTGACCTGTGATTTGATGACAATGGCTACTGGCTGTTGGACACTGACCATTAAAGAGCTGAGCACACAGGGCAGACAGCTCATATTTCCCTCAGTCTGTGCTTTACTTTCTTTCCTATTCTCTTTCAATGTAGCATTATCTGAACACAGTGATTTTCTGACACGGGCAAATACACAGGCACTCATTACTTCCACAGCTAAGATTTTGCAGTATTTTCTGCTTCTTGCTCCTGTTTCATTCACTGTTTTGATGAAACATTCTTCTTTGCCTGAAAAGTGTGTCTGATGCCTTTGCTTCCTGCCTGTTTCTTCCAAAAAAGCACACGCATCAAGGGGGAAAGATTTATGTATACAGAAGAAACTACTCTTTTCTATCATGAACATTAGGCCTGGAAACAGTGTCTGTGAAAGGGCCAATGGGGGCCCTTAAAGAAAAAATTGGCTTTGATTTTACGGAACCTTGAAGTTCTGAAAAGAGCTGCTTGTTGTGTGTACGGTTCCCAGCCAGCTCACACTGTGTGAATCTGAGGAGCGATGTGCTGTGCCAACATGTGAAGCCAATTTAGTTGGGTAGTGAAAGTGTGAGTGAGTTCTGTCAGGCAAAGCAAGGTCCATCCTCATCTTCTTTCCTGAGAGCATGGTAGGAAAGATAGCAGCACCCTTCCGGCTGTTATACTCAGGCAACGATGAAGATATCACAAGGCAGAAAATAGTTATTTTTTACTTTATTTTGGAATAAAAGTTTCTCCTTCTTTTAACTCCATAATTAAAACTGACCTTAAAACTGAAGTTCAAAAATCACAGAATTGCTGTCCTCTTGTTGCTTGTCACAGTGATTGTTGTAAAATTTCTTGAAGTTCATGCATGGTTAAAATGCCATTATTCTCTTACTTGTGAAGCTTTTCCTAATTCCCTCCTTGCCTCCCACCCTATCCTGTTAGTAGTTTAGCTGTATCACTAATATACATGGATTTGAGTGGAGACATATGGTCCCCATCAGCTTAGATATTTAATTTTGAGATGACATTCTATTAATCCATCTGAAAAGGGAGAAGTCACCATATAACTGCTTGCAATTAGTCAAACCACAATTTTCTCTAACCAACTCAGTCTAAACCAAAAGCCAAAATAGTATTTTAGAATTACAACATCACTCCCAGATTTGCATCTCGTGAAGAATTCCCAGGGTTAAGATTCAAGCCGTACTGTAAAATCAATCCTCTAATTGCAACTTTTTAGAGAGGAAGATCAGTGGCAGGTGGTGCCTGCTATAAAAGCCTCATTAAAACACCTTCTGTTTGAATATCACAAAAGGGAGTCACCAGATGGAGGCACAGCTCCACATGGTAGCCTTACTTCAAATGAGAGTTTCACCTGACACTTTAGGGACAGCAGAATTTTTTTTTCCCTAACTAACAAGCCACTGAGGTTCAAGAGAGGATATATTAGGATTAATTGCACTTGATCACTAATCCATTGTAATGCCATATGCTGAAGGCATTGTTCATTGTCAAGCCAAGAGACAGGTAGGGCCCCTCTGGTAATGTAAACTGTCCCTATTTCCACAGATCTAATCCAATTTCACCTCCTTACAGACCTCAGATTCCAGTAAAGATATTTAATTCTTCCTGCTTTGTCTCCTGATACATTTTTGAATGGTAGCAAATCTGATACAGAAACTAATGATGCTGAAATACGCTGACAGATTTGAAAATTATTTTTCCTGTTGTTGCTTGCTGAAATGAACAAAATATTAAAAGGATATTTACTCAATAGTGTGCTCAGCCTCTTGGTCTTAAGGGCCAGCTCTTCTCCATCAACCACACAGTTTAACTTCTCATATCTCTTCCCTCTCCTAGTCTCAAAACACATATCTGAACAATATGTGATTTACCAGATCAGAACAATTGGCAAGCTAAATCATGTGAGTAAAGTTTATGTTTCTTAAAGGAGGCATTGTCACCTCGCACAGGTCTTGGAGTGGGAGGATTTTTTCACTAGCTTGGCTTTGGCACTGATCCAAATCATTAAGTGCCAAACAGAGTAACCAGAGAATTTTTCATAGTTCAGTTGTGTATTTTGTGTTAAGCTACTTTAAAAACTGCCACTCACCAAGGCTTTCTCTTAACTTAAGAAGGTTAGTTGGATTAAACATGTAGTGTGTGTATTTGTGAGAAGCAGAAGGAAGGAGATAGGTGTATTAAATAAATATATTTTTTACCAAGTCATACATAGCATCATAGGCCGCAGAAGGAAAAGGTAAACAAGCCAAAACGTGTAATTCTTTGTAGACATTGTACCAAAAGTTCAAGACCAAAAATGTTTTCATACTAATCTGATTTGAGAGCTGAGGTTTGGTATATAACATCTCATCTTGTGCTACTTTCTTAAGACTACTCTATACTTACAAAATGTCTTCTGTTCCAGAAAGGACTCCAAGTGTGTTGCCAGCTGTACACACTTAAAGATCAATTCAACCACCAGTGAAACGTAACCATTTCTGGGGTGGAGCACAGCAGCTCCTCCATTCCACAAAACGCAAAGCCCTCTTTTTAGGAGGAGGAAGTAAAAAATATCTGCTTCAACTGCAGTTACAAGGGAAATTGTGCTGGCAGAGTATAATTACTGTTGTTGAAAATTGCCCAAGACACTGGAGGTAACTTTCTCCACTACTGGAAAAGGTGCCAGCAGATCTTCAGCAATAACAAGTGCCCAAGGCCTCACATTTGCTATGAGTTCAGAAGGCATTGACTGAAATATATGACAAAACGTTTCCTCTCCATAAAGTAGAAGGTCAGATATCTCTGTAGTTTCCAACCCTACCTGTTCTTCTCTCTTCCCAATATCTGTATTACGTATAGTACAAGGCCAGCTGACTTAGTCCACCTACTCTACTCTAAGCATCTTCATCCTTAATGTAAACTTGGCTTTTAAAACAGGATTCTCGTGGTATTTCCAAACCAATACAAGTTTGTCAATACATTTTCTCACTGTCTCTTCTAAAGAAATCCTTTTCAGTTATTTTGGAGTGGTAACTTCCATTTAATTGGGAAAATTAAATGTGCTGGCTGAAGGAGTTACCTGAGGTATAGGAGTTCCACATTCTTGTTTCGTTTCTGACCTGCCTGGGCTTGCATGCAGTAGTTTTATGTTGTGAATTACAGGTAAAGTAGTCCACAACCCCCACTGTTGTGGAGATTGAGGACTACTTTATGCATGTATACTTCATGCTTATGGGTCTTCATGCATACCATTATCTGCTTCCATCCAGACAGGTAGCTTGTCTTGATCACAGATTAATGGATCTGGCAGACTTGTAATAAACAAATGATCTCCAAAACCAAAACCAGACCAAAGACTGTGTCCATGAATAAGTGCTGAGTTCAGTGGAAATCTAATTTAGCTAACACAAAATATTCAAGGAAGTATAGGCTGTCCTATACTTCCCAGGTACCCAGGAATAGATTTGAGATTCATAAAATCTTGAAAAGATTTAAAAAACAATGTGTGTAAAAAATTTAAGACTTCATTGATTTTCATTAGTATTCTTTATTTAAAAATTAGGCAATTTAGTACAGAAACAGAAAACTGATATTTGAGGAAAAAAGCACTATTAGGAAAAAAGCATCCATAGCTATGTATGGTTTTGCCTTCTGAAGACTAGATGAGACATAACATATCTCAGGTATTTTAGGAGCTATCTTTCTGGTAAACTGAGTGCTTTGAAAAACTGTTACGTAATCCTTGTTGTAAGCTGATTAGTAGTGCCCTTTCTGGCTGTATGTTACATTCCCAGAAAGTGAAGAGCATTTCAGAGAAGTCAGAGGTGGCCAATTTTCCACTTGTGACTTGCAAGACAATTCTGCCTTTATGATAGTTCTGAAATGAGTTCTAGATGACCCTTAGGATATTTGGCTGTATTTGATTGCTCTTTCCCCAGGGTAGTACTTTGGTCTTCTCCTTGTTTAATGAATTTAAAATAAAATTTTCATTAATGAAAATTTCATTAATGAATTTAATGAAATATCTGTTGGTTCATTTCTCCACCCTGCCAAGATCTCTCTGGTGATGAATACGGAGGCAGGGTGAGCATCTGGTGTATCAACCACTACTTCTGGGTTTGCATAACCGGCAAATTTACTGAGGGTACGCTTTCTCCCATCATCCAAAGCATTAATGAGGATGTTAAACAGGATCAGATTCAGCACTGACTCCCTGGGGTTCACTTCTAATTGTTGACTGCCAGCTTTGCCCCCACTGATGACCACTCTCAGAGCCCAGCCATTCAGAGAGTTTTCAATCCACATCACTTCCTACTCATCCACACAACACATCCAGAGTTTATCAACAAGGATCTCATGAGAAACAGTATCAAAAACACTACTGAAATCCATGTAGGTAGTGCCACTACTCTCTCCTCATCTATCAAGTGGTTGTTTCATCATAGAAGGTGATCAAGCTGGCCAAGTGTCCTGTTTCTTCTGGGATAGAGTTGATTCCTTCTCTGTAGCTGGAGCAGTCCTGCATTTTGGATTCACTGTGAGAATAATGTTGATAACACTCTGATATGTTAGTTGTTGTGTTTATCCTAACCTAAGGGCTATTTTGTGTCTTATTTTTTGCCAGTGAGGAGGTAGAAAAGAGAAATCTCTGAGGAAGCATTGACAGGACAAGGGATTGGGACTGATTCCACACTCTAGAACATCATGTCCAGTCTATAAATTCCGTGAGTTACCCAGAGGAGAGGCTAATTAGGGTTGGGGATGGGACCTGGTATTGGCCAATGGATTGAGAACAATTGTTTTGTGAAAAACTTGTTTTTTCCTTTACTATTATTATTATTAATAATAATAATTATGATATTGTTACTATATTTTATTCTATTTTAATTATTAAGCTGTCTTGATCTCAATCTACAGGTTTTACTTTTGATTTTCCTCCCTTTTCCAGGGAAGTTATGAGTGAGCAGGTTTGTGGTGAGTAGTTGGCAGCTGAGCTTAAGTCATGACACCAAGCATCATCAGAGGTATTTCACACTGGTGTGATGGAGAGGTGGAAAAAAGCATATGGACTTGGTTGGTGTATGTAAAATGTACTGGTATGAAGCAATCCTAAAAAAAATCTAATAAGTGTGAAATGAATAATATTTAAAAGGTACACTGCTTTGAAATGTCTTACACTTCAAAAGACAGATGAGACCTATGTAAATATTTTAATTTATAGTTAGGATTTGGCCTATTGACCCATTAAATTATTTCAATTTTTTTCCATCAACAGAATGAGCTGAGGGTCTTGAGGGACCAGGAGACCCTCATGGAGTAAATCAAATACAGAGTTATTATCCTTTTTAATGGTTATTAATACTACTAATACTACCACCACTACTACTGCTACTACTACTAACAATAATAATACTAATAACAACTTTCTAATAATATCTTTTGAATAATTAACCTTTTAATAATAACAGTAACATCCTTTTAAAGCATTTATAACCCTTAAATGACTTAATTTGAAGCAACGGTTGGAGTGATATCTGATAGTTTGCTATTTCCACTTAATAGCAAGAAATGGTATCGCACATACCAAGTTTTCCTGTATCAAAAGTAATGTGCATTTAGATAGAACATTTAATCTGTGTTTCAAACCAGAGTCTACAACTGCTCCTTAACTCAAAATGGGGGAGTCCAATAGCCCATCTGTGTAAATTTTGCAGGACACAGCATGTTTATTTCTCTTAGTGTTGTTAGTAATTTCTTTTTCCCCCATTAGAAAGAATTTCTAGAATTCCTCCTTTTGGAATTTCATTTGTGCCCTGTATGGTTCTCCATGTTTAGCCATTTCTACAGTTTTTATATGCCTGTTTTGAGACTCTGACCAACAAAGTGGGCTATCCACCTGTTGAATTTGGGTTTGGGAGAATGGAGACATACAGGTTTTTGCAGATCCTACCTGATAGTATTTTCATGTTACTAGGCATATATATTTAGGCTTATTAAATGTAATTAAAATAAAACAGCAGCCTTTGTAATTACCATTTAATCAATGGTATTTATATTCACTGCAGCAGATTTCACTGCTTTTGTTTTTATATTCCTTTTTCTGGCATCGTTTGTTATTCATTCATCCTTGGGTCTAATATTCACCTTATGCACTCGAGGGTCAAAGACATTAGAGTCCCAAACACAATTTTAATTCAATTAAAAAGAAGACAATATTCTGAAATGGACAGAATTTCAAACATAGTGTTGCCTTCAGATATTACTTTCAATGTTCGCCTGAATGTAACATGAATAATCTTGATTTTTGTAAATGGGAAGAACCTAGAGTCCCCCTTTACTTTTTTTGACATTTAAAATCCTCAAGGATTTATATTAATCAAACATTGGTGAATGATCAAGCAGATAGGCTACTTTCCTTTTTTAACAAAAAAGTGATCTTATGATCCTATGCAAGGCTACTTTCCTTTTTTAACAAAAAAGTGATCTTATGATCCTATGCAAAACTGTCCTTCTGTCAATACAAATAAACAGTGTTTAAACTGTGTTACTTATGATCCACCAGGAGGGTGAAATAAATAAATACCCATAAATTACATGTTGATAGCCAGTTATTTTGGAGAATGATCTCGTACTGTGCAAAAGAAACAAGGCTGACAAACTGAAGCCATTTTATGAAAGGTTTAGAGCCAGCAAGGAGAACTTACCTTCTTTTGGTCTCCTGATGCATGCATCCAATGAAGACGCCGCAAACTACATCACTGGAAAGAATGGGTGAATGGATCTGCAGCTGATTAATGCCTTACCTGAATTACTCGTCATCTCCCAAAGTGGAACAGGTGGCTTTGCAGCGCTTTGTGTGCTCCATGATTTTCCACTATGGTTTGGTGAAACCAAAGGATTGCACTCTTGCTACAATTTTTTTTTGCTCCTGAAGCTATTAGTCATACTATTATATTATTACAAATAGTAATAATCAGATTTGTTATTTTTTCTAATACTGAGGTGGAATACTTATTTATGTGCCTGGCAGAAGTATTCACATACTTGTACCATTATGCAAATAATAAGTAAAATAAGTTATAGTGCTTTCTGATACATCTTCCTTATTTTTTTTCTTTCTTTTCCTCCTCTTACCTCTTCCCCCCACCCTTTCCCATGCTCTTTTCATGTTTCTTTTAAACCTCAGATGAAACTTATATTACAATGGTCTTTTTATTTTTTTTCCCAGTAGTCTTATGGCCCTTCATGGCCATGAAAATGATCTGTCTTTCTGTTTGTTTTCTGTCTTCTTATTAGAGTTGTTGTTATCTGCATTCTGATGTTTGTAGTTTTTGGGAATCTGAATCTTTGTTATTTACGTTATCAGTGATCTGACCTGGCTTGCCCAGAGCAATGTTCCAACTGTTCTCAGGTCCTCAATTACTAATTATGCAGATGAACAGATTGTGCAAACTCTTTCCTTATGGCCACATTCTGGAGGAGTTGTTTTTAATAAATTGGTGCTGGTTTTGAATTTTAAGGAAGTGCCGACCATTTCTTAGTTGGTTTTTTCATATGTCCTGTAAATGTTTGTTGTAGTAATTTATTAACAAGTGATATTTACATACACATATCAAAAAATTCAAACAGATAACACTCAAAAGTAAGTGATGAGGTTGCAAGTGGAAGTACAGGACACAGATTAAAGGCAGATATCCAGAGGAACAGCTTCCTGAACATCACCAAGACAGTGGACAGCCTGCCAGTAGAGTACTTGGAAGTGTTAACATTAATGAAATAAATTAATCACTCATGAGCACTGATTAATGTCATTAATCTAGGGATGTCCAGAAAGAATTAACTTTTGAGGGGAAAGAATTCTCTTAGGTTAATAATGCTGTACCAATTTTTTCTCTTACGTTAATAATGCTGTACCAATTTTTTCTCTTAGGTTAATAATGCTGTACCAATTTTTATCCTAGCTTTTGAGAAGTAAGTAACAGTGTGATATCCTATAAAAGTAATTATATCTTCGTGGAAATCTTCATCAATGTCTAGTATCACTGGAACAAAACAGAACTGATCCTAGTTTGTGTGACAGCACTAAGCATAGGATTATGGTTGCATGTCATCTTTGTTTTTTAGTGTGCTACAGTGGTGCCCAGAAGACATACTCTTTCTGTTTGAACAAAACACATGTTCATGATAATATTGTGCTACTTTTTCATTTGAAGTAATTTAGGGACTTTGGTGAGTGGAGAAACCTTGATTATCTCTTGCCAATGTGAGTATGGATTTGTGAGTCCCCCAAGGATCCATCCCTATCTCAAAAGACAAAAAGACTTTTCAGTTACCATACTAGAATACTGGTCCTTTTCATCATAGAAAAGCCTTATGGAAATAAGAAAACAAAGAATTTGTTCTTTTTCTTGCTTCCCTCCTCAGACTAGTGCAGGACAGAAAAAAGTAGGATGCAGCAGATACAAAAATGGAAACAGTAAAACCCACAAATCAGAAGAAAATTTTATGTCTGTGAAATTCAATACCCAAGATTTTTAGACAAAATATCACTGTGAGATTTATGCTGCAATAGACTCATCAGAAATCTCCTAGTGACTTCCGTAGGGACAGATTTGAATATTAAATGTCGTTGCCTACCTAAATGTCCACTTAAGTTTTACATATAATTAGACAGATTAACTGGAAAAAAAAAAAGTAAACAAGTTTCAGTTTAACAAACTTACTTCCAAGTTTCATGTTAGTAAATGCATTATTTCATTCAATTAAAAAAAAGCAAATAATTGATTTTTATCAATTATTATCAAAATACAAAGAATGGGTGAAGTTGACTAAAAGTAGGAATATCGGATACTTATATGCAGCCCCAAAAGTATAAAGATGCTGTCTGTAGCAACAGGAGGGAAAAACGGTTCAGGAAAAGGGGTATCTGTAAAAATAAGATGCTTTCAAGCAACAAACATTAGGTCATATTAATGATTATAACTTTTACCATAAGCAACACACTCACTGGTTTTTTTGTAAGTAATTTTTATCAGTAGCTCTTACAGTACTTCACAAAGGGTCATCAGCTTCAGATTGCAGAAAAAACAGGCATTGCTAGGCAAATTGATTAAAGTCAACCCATCAGACCACTGGAAAAGGTTGGAGGAGTATCCTGAATTCCATATTCTCTAGTAATTCCTAGAGCACAGAGACGTGATGGAGTAGTGTTCCTGAGTCTAAAATGTAAAATATCTGTGCAGCAAGTCTCTGAAGTAACCACCAGCAAACTCAAATCAGAAGGCAATGGGACAATGAGTCAGATCACAGTATTTGGAGAAACACTCAAATTAACTTTGAAGCTGACTACTAACACAAATATCTTTCAAACAGCCTTATCAGTAGAATACAATCTGAATTTTTTTCCGCTGAAAATGTTTATTTTCCCATTTATACTCAAGGACCTTAAAGGTTTATATTTCAGGACTCCATTAACAAAATATATTAAAAAGCAGGCTTGTAGATTAAAGGTATCTTGTATTTTATTTCTTTAAGGCCATACCCGACCAATAAAAACTTGCTTGGCTTTGGATTTGTCTTCATAGTTTATTTTGAAAAAACTGAAGGATGAGGGCTACAAAAAGATATTTGCAGACTGAGAAAACTGTAGGAAATAAAGACTTATTGGAGAGAAGCAGCAGCAACTGCCCTTTCCCTCTGAAAGCGAGATTTTTCTGAATTATTATATCATGTTAAGTAATTATGAACTGGAGATACTGGTGGTATTCATGCAAGGAAAACAGAATTACCTTTTATTCTGCACTATATTCTTTTTGTTCCAATGAAGAAACTCCTGAGCCATATCATGCTTTTATGTAGCAAACAGAACATACATATGACAGCCTGCAGAGCAGTTGCATATCAGCAAAAAAAAAAAAAAAAATCTTTTCTAAAAAACCCAGAAATTTTTAAATCACAGTTCTCACAGGTGGTAATCTTAAGCAGTTGAATAATGAATGAATTCATTTTTAGAGAAGAGAGTGAGATCCACAGATAAGTTACTTATACTATTAAAGAAGATGATGTGATGTTCCAGAGCCGCCCAATTCTGGGTTCTGGGAACAGTCAGAGAGGGAAAGCAGCTCTGGTTTATTCTCCCTTCTTTCCACTCAGCAGGCACCCATAACATCTTCTGGTGTGGTGTCATGATTGAATACCATAACACAGACATCAGATTGATAGGACAGGATAATCTGCTTTCAGTTTTAGTTGGCATAAAATCAAACCCACTCTTACTTCCTTCTCTTGTTTTTCTTCCAAAATATTCAACACTCCTACTGTCTAACAGGAAAACAAAGAAAAAGATAAGATGCATCCTGCTGGTGACTGGGGAGGAAGAAGGGTGGGGAAGTATATCTGTCAAGGTATAGGTTTGATATGCATAAAAAAAGTGATCTTGATGAAAGGCAAGTTCAAAACTCTTTCAAACATTGCCCAGGTCATGCAGATTATCATAGTTCATTTATTATTAACTGCATTCTCACAAAATGTTGGGATTGTATGGCATCAAGCTGAATGGGAAATTGTACTTTTCTCCACTTTTTCTTTCCTTCTGTAGGTATCCAGACCTTTTAAAAACTTCTAGAGTTTATGTTGTAAAAAAGGGTAAAGTAGCAAATCTTTTATTATCACTTTATTATTATCACTTTCACATATCTTTTATTATCAGAAAGAAGAACAAACCTCATAGCTAAATCTAGGAAGATTTAAAACAGACTTTTTAAAAACTACATTGTAATGATTAGAGGAGTGAGGCAGTGGAAAGGTTCTGTCCTTTACTACCTGGAGTCTATAAGAGCTGATTTCCCTTTCTGTAGAAGTGATACTCTGACAAATGTTATTTATTCGTATGTTTGTTTGTGTGTTTTCCTTGGAAATAGAGCTAAGAGAATGAATTATGATGGTACAGTGGTATTTGAGGAATAAAAGTTCTGGGTCCTCCCCATAGAGTCAAACACGAAGATACTATATTTAAATTTTCATATTTAGAAAATTATGTTCTAGGAATTCACTGATGCTGAAATTTTGGCATTTTTTTGTGTGGAGACAGATATCATAAGAAGCCCTAGTCATAACATAAATTTATTACATTATTATTGTAGACTAACAATTTTGAACTGGTAAATGGAGGTTCTCCCTTTCAGCATCTGAGCCCAAAGGTGGTATTTTCTGTGTTTGCTGTGGCAATAATTTTAACTTCCATTTTTTCCATTTCTCATCCATTGTGAGGCAGTACCACACATATCCCTCCAAGTACAGATCCTCTTTCTCTATTTCTAACATGTTGTTGACTGTTATTAAGAAAATTACTGGGAAGAGGCCATGGGATCACCCCTTTCATAATCCAGAACAAATGCGCTATTTCTGTCTTTTACACCACTGCTATCAGTACCTTCCCAACGAAGCAGGCCACAAGATTTAGTTAAATTCAGAGACAAAACTACAATTAGTGATACATTTTCCATAATTATACCAGGTTTCCCTGGATACGATGCTATTGGATTTGAAGATGAAGCATCAGGTTCTGCATTTGCAAACACCGCTTGCCTCAAAAGGCAACCAGACTTCTTGTGCACCTGCTCTCTGGCAGAGCGTACAAAGTCAAAATGTCCTTGGTATAGATTAAGAGCTTCTTCACAATAATTTAAACATCAGTGTGTTGTCAACGTTAATCTTATACTAAATTTGAAGTCCAGCTCTTCACCAGTTACTAAGAGAAACAAAATTTAACGCTATCCCAGCTGAAGCCAGGATACAGAATGATCTGGTTGTAACTTCAATCTATATCAAGAAGACTCCATAAGAAAAATTTCACAAGTTTTCCTGTCTATATTTAATAATAGTTGACAGTCTTCCACTTGCTAGACTAGGGTTCTCAGGAGCCTTCCAGTTGTTATTTGTGCCTGGATACGGACCGTGTTTCCAATAAACTCAAGGGAAGCTTAACTGTCCAGAAGCCATTAACCAAATGTGAGGCCTAACTAGAATTCCTGAGGATATTCTAGTTCTGCTCAAGAAAAGAAGGGTAGGCGGATACACTACAACAGGTCTCTATTAAAACCTCTGACTTTAGTGCAGGCCTGCAGGTTTGTTTGTTTTTTTTTTTTTTCTCCTGTCACAGAATCACAGAATCAACTAGTTGAAAAGACCTGTGAGATTATGGCGTCCAACCTATGACCAGATACTGCTGTGTCAGTTAGACCATGGCACTGAGTGACACATGCAGTCTTTAATACCTCCAGGGATGGTGATGCCACCACCTCCCTAAGCAGCCCATTCCAATGTCCAGTCACTCTTTACTGGGAAGAATTTCTTCCCAATCTCTAGCCTAAACCTCCCTTGTTGAAGCTTAAGCCTGTGTCCTCTTGTCCTACTGCTGGTTGCTGGTGAGAAGAGACCAACCCCCACCTGGACAGAGCCTCCTTTCAGGCAGTAGTAGAGAGTGATAATGTCACCTCTGAGCCTCCTCCTCTCCAGGCTAAACAACCCCAGCTTCCTCAGCCACACCTGATAGCATTTGTGCTCCAGACCTTTCATCAACTCCACTGCCCTTCTCCTAACACATTCCAGCATCTCAACGTTCTTCCTCATCTCGGGGGCCCAGTGCTGGACACAGCACTTGAGGTGTGGCCTTACCAGTGCTGAGTACATGGGGACAATCCCTGCCCTGCTCCTGCTGGCCACACCATTGCTGGCACAGGCCAGGATGCCATTGGCCTTCTTGGCCCCCTGGGCACTGCTGGCTCATGTTCAGCTGCTGTCAGTCACTTCCCTGAGGTCCATTTCTGCCTGGCCACTGCCCAGCCGCTCTGCCCCAGCCTGCAGTGCTGCTTGGGGTTGCTGTGGCCAAAGTGCAGGTCCTGGCCTTGTTAAACCTCACATCATTGGATTCAACCCATCTATCCAGCCTTTGCCTCTGCAGAACCCTCCTACCCTCCAGCAGATTGACACTTTCCCCCCAGTTTGGTGTCATCTGCAAATTTTATAATAGTAGACTCAATGCCCTTACCCAGATCATCAATAATGGTTTGCCAGGTTGAAAGATCCTTGGTTTTGAATTAGAATTTTGGGGTAACTTGAAAATGAATAAGAATTTGCTGGTTGTACTCATCTCCGTTGTCCTTGTCTTGAGGTAGTACCAAGAAAATTACCTTACCAATTCCTTCCAGGTACAAGGGATAATATTATTATTACTGAAGTGAAATATACCATCATTTTATGATAAAGCGGAAGGTTCTATAAGATAAAGAGCAAGGGGTAAAGTTCTGTTTTGATGGTAAAGAGGAAGTTTCATAGAGAGGTGTTGTGAACTACTAACACAAATGTTACAGAGCTGGAAAAGTACAAAGATTACTTAACAGAGACCAAAGACATGAAGCATTAGACAGAATTATCTTTAATATTCTGTGCTTTTTATTCTGCCATTTGCTTTGAGTATGAACTAAAAGTGCCAAAATACTTGAGGAAAGCTTGGTTCTCTTAATATTGTGAGACTGTTCAGATGTAGAAAGTAACAAAAATCTCAAACAACTTTCTGTTTTCAAACTTTTTTACTCATTTTTTTCTGACCTAGAAGCCTAACTTGTACAGATGCACTGAGAAAATAATCAAAACTATGTATTTTGTCTTTAAAAGAGATTACCTTTATTCTACATTTCAATGTAGAAAAATAAAATCACAGTGCTCCCTGCTATCATTTAATAAAGAAAAAATGCAGTCATATTTCTTATTCACTGTTTTCCAGTACCTTGGACTTTGACATGATGTTTCATAGCTTCAGATACACTCCCTTAAATTACCAAATAGCATTATGACTGCCAGCAAGGATGCTTGTTAAATATAACTCCACATTTTTGTATCAGAACCAACAAACACAATTGTTTTCAATCTAGAAATCTTACATAGTGACTTTTAACTAAAACTGCCACTGAAAGCCCTAAATGAAAATTTAGATTTCACAGTACTTGTGGCATTAGTTTTATAGTACACCACATTCTTGAACAGCTTCTTTAGGGAGAAAGTCTTGTGGTACATACAGATATGTCAGAAGTTTCCTCTCTCATCACAGTTTTGCAGCTGATCAGCATTCCTGAAGCATCCTGGAATACAATGCTTCAAGCAACTCTAGGGACCACAGCAAGTTTCCAAAATGTTTCTATTAGAACTTGATAAACAACTTGATAGTAATATATTAATCTTGATGGGAAAATATGTTTTTCATTTAAAACAGCAGTTTGGTTTGGAATGAAATTTTGTCTCTGAGTGGTGACATGGAGAAAGATTCTCAGTTCTTATTTGTGTGAATTCTGCTGCCTGACAAACTGAAGCTATACTGACATCTGCATTGGTTGCTATTTTCTCTTGAGGCATTTTTCCCTGTATCTATCTAATTTTATTTTTTGACTCCATTTGTCTTTATATGACCTTAAAACCGAATTCTGTATCCCAGTTTTATCCTGACTTTACTTGATCGACTTTACTTCAAAAGGAGCCCACAGTGTTGTTATTTTAAGCCCAGCTGGAGACAAAATACTCTGCAGCCTCTTGCTCAACTTCTCCTCTCTTCCCTTAATCCAATCTGGTGGAATGGGGAGAAAATCAAAGTAAAACTTGTAGGTTGGGATAAGAACAGTTTAATAATTGAAAATAAAATAAAATATATTAGTTCCTTCAGAGTTTCTTTTGCTTGCCTCCTCACTGGCAGAGCATGAGGCAAGGAAAAGTCCTTGACGTAAGATAAACATGACTTAGCAGAAAGCCCAAAACATCAGTGTGTTATCCATTTTCATTCCAAATCCAAAACACAGTACTATAATGGTAACTGAGAAGAAATTAACTCTGTCCTAGCCAAAAGCAGGATAATGGGTTAATGTAGAGGAGATAATATGTGAAAAAGAAAAATTGGGGGGTGTTTTGAGTAAAACATATTGTACCATATATATACATACATATACATATATGTATATCACACATTTCTGACACTTTAATTTATCACTCCTCGAAGGACATGACTTGAGGTCTTAGTCCTTGAAGGCTAGCAAAACAAGAAACCAAATCAGAACATACTTGTAGGTAACTTTCTCAAACCTTTCAAATGCAGACTATAGCTAGCACTTCAATTTTACAACATGTAAAATTGCTGTCTCCTTTTGAAAGGAGAACACTTTAACAGAAGCCAGAATTCTATGAGTATGAAAATGAAAAACACAGGTTCTAATATTTTAGTTTTGTGAAGACTTTTTGTGGCCTGCATGGCTCCCAGTGTCTAGCAGAAGAAAAGAGTAATACACTCACATGTGTTATTTCTAACCCACAAGTTCTCCTAACCATAGTCCATACATCCATTTTTCTCAATTCCCTTTTGCCTTTCAATGTGATTCAGTGGATCTTTCTAGAGAGAACACTTCAAAGACCGTGAGATGTGGAAATTGGCATTCCTCTAACCTTCAGAGTTTCTTGAAGTCCAGTTGGCTGAGTAATGTTACTTTAGCCCTTGTGGAGAGGAATTTTTAAAGTTATTGCTAATAGAACTAATAGTAGTATTTAATTGTTTATTTCTATTTTAGCCTTTTGTCTCTGCTGGAGCAATAATCTTCTGTAGTTAACAACTGTAAAATTAAAGCAACACCTTTTGGAGAGTAAATTGGGAAGAAAAGAGAACACTGCTCATTTGGATCTCATAATGCCATGCACCTTACCGGCTCTACTAAGGTAGGATATAGAGGGTATACTTTCTTCCCAGAAATAACAGGGAAATTTCCTTTATTCCTCCTTCTTTTCAGTTGCTTGTTGCTCCCCTTGTGGTTTGTTTTTTTTAACGGGTCACTTGCAGTAACTTTAGCATGTTTTATTTGCTTATTGTCATGTATTTTTGTGTGGTGTGACAATCCAACTTCCATGAAAGAATCAATCACTAGTACTTATAATAAAAAAAATCAAATGGCAGTATCCTGAGCAATATAAGTTCAAAATCCAGGAAAGAGATACAATTGTAAAAGTATTGTTCCTAAAATTCTCATGGCTTCTCTGCAATAGGTCTATACATTTTAAAAGTTTGGAAGTATCAGCCCTACAAAGTATTAAGAAAAGTTCCTTTTATTTTTGTGGCATTAATAAAAGAGGTTATTTTCACAGACATTCAGGCACTCTGACCATCATCCATTTATAAATATTTTAGAGCAATAGTACTGTTTTATAAGTAATTCAGATATTAATATGTTTCAGGCATTAGTAATTTATTTTTATTTTTATTTTTTATTTTTATTTTTATTTTATTTTTATTTTTATTTTTTATTTTTATTTTTACTAATTGCCCAAAAATTAAAAGTTTTAAGGAGCAAGAGAGATATTACTGTCTAAAGAACTTCCTGTAATTTCAAAGTGTCCTTTACTAACTTTTCTTTCCAAAATCATGATAGCACCTAATCCTTCCAATATTTTTCTTGTGAGGATGAATAAAAAATGAATTTTCAATAAATAAAAATTAATAAAACATTTAACATTTAATAAAACTATTTAATTGTATCAGGTTCCCTGCTTGTCCATTTTCAATTGACTCAAGCAACAAAAACACTTTAAAATGAGTCTGATACTATCACCGTTACTAGTGCTACTGATTCAGTAAAAAGTTTTACCATTACTATTCCCACCCCAACAATGTCTTGTCGTAACACTGACATCCCCATATGGTGCAACTCAAATTGTAGTTCTCAAGTTATCAATGACATGGGTATTTCACAAGGTATTTGCTTCTTTTAGCACGTACTCTCTCAACGACACAGATTTCACACAGTGATCACTGTAAGGCAAATGTAGAAAGGGTTGGGAACTCTAGATCTTACACAAGATTCACCTATTCAACTCTTCTTCCTGCTTCCTCCTCCAAAAGCTGTATTAGAGACGATTTTTATTTGCTAAATGATAGCCTACAGCAGGATTTATAAAGCATGAGGAAGATGGATTCCTTGCAGCTACAACTGTTAGTTTATCCGTTAATGCCCCTGGCAAAACGCTGTTGGAGCTGACACGCATGACTGATGGGCTCCCTCAACTAGGAGCTCATCTTTCAAGAAGTAGCTGTGCATCTCTAGCTCTGTTTTCAGGGCTGTCTGCGTCCCTGCAGATGGTAGTATAAGTGGTTTTGTACCAATTTAATTCTGGATATTTTATTGTGTCTAATGTGCAACCCACATGAGCCTTAGGGCTAGCCAAGATACGGGTGATCACTGCCTGACTACTCCTCTTTCTGCTTTTGTTATGGGATTAGAAAAGCTGGATTGACCCCTGCCTGTGTTGCAATTGCACCACATTCCTGTCCTCCTTGCACCCCTAGAACAGTATCAAGGACTCCACTGCAAGGATTTGGAATGTGTGAGTGTTGGGGGGATCCAGCAAAAATGTTCTTGTCATTTTTGACATTTTAAACTCTCAGCATAGGGTATGGTCCTCTCTTTATCAATACAGTCCCAAAAATTATGTTGCATAAATAATTAAGAATTGGAATCAGAGGTGGTCTAAAATGGTAATTTGACCTCAAACATGTTTCATGTATAGAATTTTATCTGGGTTTTAAAACTATGATTCCTATTGCTTTTGACATTTTTACTGTGGCTAATCCACAATTTTCCCCATAATTTACCATATCAGAGCCCAGCACTCATAACATTATATATTGCAAAACCACTGTGCCTGCAACTATGTAGGTTGAGACACAATCATTGGATGGTGAGACACAATCATTGTATGGTAGCCTTTTCCATCATCCCTTAGACAAGGGGAGTCTGCCCAGGAACTAGTCTTTTTCAAAGTTTCTTGGTATATAATTTCTGTTTCTACACCATTTCTTAGTGGACTGACACCTGCTTTGTAAAACTGCCCTAATATCTCACAACAATGCTGACTTGATTGGTGTCTCCTAGTCCCCTGGAGAGCAGTGCAGCCGTGTGACAGGTGATCTACTGTCAACACAGAGTCACTGACAAGGTCGAGTGACAAACAGTACATTACAGCAGTTGGCACCATACCTGAAGCTGTGGACACAAAGCAGGAGATGGAATTTTCGGATGCTGCAAAAAAAAATTTTACATACTTGGAAACCCATACCGAAGCAATTTTTCCTGTGTGCTTTGTGTTTAAAATTGAGGAGAAAGGCAAAAATATATTCAAATATAAATACAAATATATGTTGTGCATATCTAAATATCATATATATGTTGTGCTATCACACATATATATTATACTATTTGGATTACAGCTCTGAAAATTCTTAGCTATTTTTAAGTTATAAATCATGGTCTATGAAATTATTTTCAGTATCTTGTCCTCCATTTTTTGTAGAAAGCTGTTTAGATAATAAAGCCATGTGAAATAGAACACAGAAGTTGCTTTTTGAGGATAGATTAAGTGAACCCATCAGGCTTTTTCTGGCCTCTAAAGAGAGTGTAAAAGAGGGTCTGGGTTCTCCTGCGAGTGTTCCAGAACTTACCTATCTGATCAAGTCTCTGAAGAATGAACATTCTTGCAGAGTGGTACTGCCAGCTCAGAAGAGCGGGGACACCTAAACCCTTGAAGCGCATGAAAGTCTCTGGGTGGCCTGGAAGAGACAGCCAATGTGCATGATTCTGTGTGTGGGTAAAGGGTTTAAAAGGGAAAAAACACTATCACAGCCTACTCTTTGAGCCACGTGCTTCTTACCGCTTCAACTGCATGCAATATCAGGCATACTGATTGCACCCTTGGCTCTAAGGCAGAAATTTCTGGTTATGTTTCTACAAAATGCAAGTCCTAAAATGCTTTCAGATTAGATTTCCATTCCTTTTTAGTAAACCCTAACTGAACTCTTGAACCCTCAAGTTGAGAGATATGTGTACTTGGGACAGTTTCCTTTTTATTTTGTATTTAACCAGTTTCATGATTTCAAAATTAGAGCTCACACTACTGATTTCAAATGAGTAAGAAATCTGCAGATTTACCCCTCTGGTTTTAGCAGTGGATCATCTTTGATCATCTTTCTGGCCCCTGTGGTAGATTTTCTCTATAGTGTTCATGTCTCTTGCACTGAAAAGCCCACTGCTGAAAAGAGCATTCTAAGAACAGCATCGCTAGTTCTAGGTAGAAAGTAAGGGTTAAGATAGAAAGGATATTAGAAGAATTGGGGGTGGAGAGAAATTTACAGATAGGTTAAGCTGAGAGCAAAAACATGCCAGATAAAAAGGTGAAATAGAGCAGTTCTAAGACAAGAAGTACAAAACCTCAGAAAGTAAAGATATGAAATGGCAAGAGAAAAGAAAGAACAAATGTAACAGAGAAATTTCAGCTGGAAATATTTTGTGGTTTCTTCTGTAAAAATTGATTGAAAACATTACAATGGAAGCATGCTTTCTGATATGTACAAGAATGTACATAGGTTACAAAAACTTCCATAACCCCAGTTAATGACTTGAGTCACATGGTCAAAAAATGCTGAAGTTATGGTTCCCAGACTAACATTAATTACATTTTCTCACTTTTATTTATGACAGAGTCTAGAGTTCACAGCATATTAACCATACTAAGTAAAAAAGTATGCATGCATGTTAATGTTTTTGGGGAAGAGGTGCAGTTTAGGGAATCTCAGATCTTAGTTTTAAACTCCACCTGGCTTTTGAAGACAGATCTAAGACAGTTGTTGTGTATAGCATATAATAACAGCATTGGCTTATCTCTGAAATGAAAAAATAGTATTCTAAGCAATAGAATATGGGATGGGACTAGGATAAGTTTAAGAAACCATACTGCTTTTGAGTACGATCTCAAAAAATAGGAGGTAAAAAAAGGAGGATTTATGTGGGAAGGAAAGTTCCCATTACTTTGTAGAAACAGGTACAATAATAAACATAATGAGCATTTTAGACAAGCAGATCTTCATAATGTTTTAGCTTTACTGACACATTTCTGATGTAAAGCCTGTTCCAAGAAGAGACTGACAAACTGGGCATTTATATCATACTAGTTTTGGCTCTGTAAAACTGATTTATAATTCATGTACCCTAATAAAATGAATACCCTGTATATACTCACACTGTATATTTAAACACACACACCATACATTTAAACAAAAGTGATTTTCATCTCCAAACTTCTCCTCCCTCCCCCCTTCCTGTTTTCTCCCTCTTCCCTCATCTTCCCCTCTCATGATGTTCAAAAGGGATTGAACATTCACCTCCTTCTTAAACTCATTTTATGGAATGGGTCCAAAAAATGAGTTTAAGAAGGAGGCGAATGTTCAGTCCCTTTTGAACATCATGAGAGATGTCTATTCTCCAACCAAATTCTGTTCTCCAGATCAGCATAGCTGAAAAGATGACCACAGACCAATTCTTTTTAGTTTATATCTCCTTTCTGTAAATAGACTGAAGTTATGGTGCTGAGAGAGGTTGGAATAACAATATTTTCTAGCTCAACAGTCTCCCTTTTTCTTTTCAGTTGGATGAAATTCACATTGCTGTTAACCACTTTTTAATAAATTCCAAATTTTGAACACTGTGCATTTCTATAGAGTTTGCAGCTGGAAATAAACAGATTTACAATGGCTGAAGATAGTTCTACAGTTTAGTGTTTTTGTGAGGATAATGAAGTGAGAGTTTCTGGAAAAAATTTCTCTATGCACATTTTTTTTCCAGATTTTTTTTTCTTGTTTGGAAAATAATGTTCTCTCCTTACAAGCTACAATTTTCAGTAGACTGCTTGCTTATTTTTTCTCTTAAAAACTCCCACCATATTATAAACTTTTCATTTTTTCCCCTACTCCCATTTCTATACTGTTGATTATAAGGACAGATTACATGTTATAAATTATCCTGAAAACTATTCAGAGAGTGCAGTCCCTGGTCTGTGTACAACAACTTGTCTTCTGCACAGACTCCTTTTCAAAAGTCAGAGTTCACTGCTGAACCCTAATATTCTTTTTATTCTTATGTTTTGTCGAGCTCTGCTCTCCTGACCAGGTAAAGGATCCTCTAGATTATAAAATTCCCTTAAACCTTCTTGAGGAAATAAGAGTCTAGAATTCTTTCTCTAAGGTTGCAAAAAATGAGTGAATTGCTCTACATCTGGCTATTTGGGATACTGGAGGTATAGCTGAGAACCATAAAAAAGAACCCTGTGTGACAATGTCTAACAAAGGAAACCAAGAAATTCAATTAGACATTTTTGCATATTTCTCTCTTCTCTCTGTGCTTGTGCTTTTCTGTCTCATTAATTCTGTAAGTGTAGAAGAGACGTGTCTTTATTTAATTGCAAAATAGGTACAATAGCATGGAGGTATTTAAGATGTTTAAGATTTTTTTTTTTTGTGGACACCAAACTAGGATAGAAGGTGTTCCCAGGCTCTAGATTTTACCAGTTGGGAAGCACCTGAAGGAATAACCAAGGGAATTTCCAAAACAAATGCTGATTTTCCGTCTACTTTATAAATTTATTTTTGGTTTTTTTTATTCCTGGTGATTAAGAACTATTGCAGGAACCTTGCTGAATTATTTGTAATTTTCTTCTCTGTAAGAAAGGCCTCTAGAAGTTTTATTTTTCACTCTCCCTGTATCATCTAACAGAAAGGCTAGGGTATAGTATATTGTAGAATGACACTTTCTATACCATCTGGCTTATTCTATATTCTCAATTCTTTTAGTAACACTAGCAAAAGTACTCCTAACTTTTATCTAAATTACTTCTATTTTACTGATTAAAAAACTTTGGTAAGAACACACCTTGTTGAAGGTCAGTAAGTGACTTTGGACTGGGACTAGAATCTAAATACCCAAATACATTAATCTCAGGGTTTGTGAACCCTTGCTTATGATGAGAAATGTTGCATTCAGAAGAACCAAAAAACTTAATAGATGTGAAAGAAAAACTATTTTTCTGATTATTCTTGTATTTCCTCCTTAATATCTTCCTTCTTCTTCAGACATTTTATCAGAAAATGAGGTTTACAGTAGTGTTTATATTTGAGAAATGTTCTGGTGGTTATTTTAACTGCATTCTGTCAATAAGTACTTCATTGCATTGTTAGGCCCATCCCTGGGAATTTTATGGCAGCATTTGTGGACGTGGTTGTTGAACCACCCCAGCCAGACCAGCCTCACTTCACGGCAGCTGCTGAGACCACCCTGGTAAAGAGAGCAGGGCTCAAGAGCCACTTGTGCCAGTGCTGCCTGACTCCTTGGGCAGCCTGCACCATGATCAGGGAACTAGCATCCCTGACAATTGTGAGAGCATGTTCAGAGCTGACTTGACATCTCTGACATGGTGCCAAGTTGTGTTATAAGGAGGTATTTCTAACCCTTCCCTTTAGCTGTGAGACAAGACTGATTGAGAAGGTATGTGCAGGTGTGTTTGACTTGATATGAGCTTAGCAGCCCAAAAGTCATTGCTTCTTTTACTGAACTTTCTCCTTACAGCAATTGCAGGAGATTAGGAAAAATTTGTAGTACTGCCAACATAAAATTAAGAAAACCCAGATTCTAGACCCACGTGAGTTCACCAAAAAACATGAGTGTATCTTGAGGGTTTAAAATTCGTTTTGGTGTCTTTGAGGAGTTGAAGTACACTTGTCATATATATTCAGCTTCTTTATTCAATTATAAAGATTAGAGACTCCCTTTTATATATGCTTGATTCTGGTAGCTGCAGACTTTGAAAAAAATGAAAGGTTTGCTATTACAAATTATAGGAGCTAGTGATCTGCACTTAGGTTTATTCTCAGTTCAGTATTTTTTCATGAAACTGCTACATGACTGGGATATGAAAAGTTGCAAACAAAATTTCTTGTGCAGCTGAGAATCAAAAATAAACTAGCAGTCAGTGCAAAATCAAGAAATTTTACAATGCTTCTGTATATACACGTATCACACTTTACCCAGATATCCTGATTCTTTAGGCTTCATTTAGACAGGCAACCATGTTTATATTCTATTCTGTGCTGAATACTTCAAGTTATGTTAGGTTTAACTGGCTCTGGAGAAATTAAAGGAATACCATAAAAAATTGCCAGACTGAGAAAATCCAGTACTGAGCAGGAAAACTTAATTCAGTATCTCAGCGGAAGTGCATTTTGAAACTCAGTGCTTACCATTAAACGCAGCAGTTAAATTGAGTTCTCTTGGTCTTATTTTAAACTATTGGCCTTTCTATAGGGGACCAAGAATTGGGTCTTCCTGTTTGAATTGTTGTGAATATGTCTGTTTTTCTCTCCTTTTGCTAGTCTCTGAACTTTTGATGCAGCTTAAATGTGCTTTCCTTGAAAAAATCCCCCTATTGTGGATCCTTTTCCTTGTGCAGATTCCGTTATTCTACAAGATGAACAATGGTACAAATATTTTTCATCGGTAAACTTTCTTTGGACAGAGGATGGAAAACAATTGGGAGTCAGTTATTTTAAGAATAACTGCAGAGTGCTAGCTTGGCAAGTCTTCCTCTCTTATTAATTGTATGGTTACTAAATGATTTTCAGCACAGAAAAGGACATTTTGAGGTGGGTACTTTAACTTCTGTAGACCACATTTTGTTCAAAGAAGCACTTGCAATTTAAGAAGTTCTCTTGAAATTTATCCAACCCTTTCAATTCCTCAAAACTGTTCTCACAGTATTGGTATTGCAGACGCTGCTTGCTAGGTTGTTTTCACATTTTTTCTTCCATTTAAGGTGGCAGCTCAATCTTTTACACAGCATTTGCTCACATCTGCTCGTGATTCTAGAGTAGAAAAAAAAGTAAGCTGTGGAAACTTGCCAAAAACGTAAGATGTTTTGTTCTCAATAGTTCTGCCCAAATATTTTTTCTAAACCCTTCTCCCTTTCCTCCATATTATTCTGTCTATGCCTTTATGCTCTTGTGTTTTGCAGCTAGAAGTACTACAGTACAGTAATGTAAAAAACTAGATTATTTGAGCTACTTTGGTCATCATAGGAATTCTTGGCTTGTTTCTTCTCTTGTATACCATGGTCCTCTAAGGAAAACACAGCTCTGAGATGTTATTAGGCAGGATGAGATGTCAGAAACCCAGGTTGTTGGTTCCACATAGCCATGACAAATATTTTCTGTACATTGAATTATGCCTTATACTTTGATTAATAAAATTTATATAATAAATAATTGCAATAAGATAGCAAAATGATGGACAACAACTTTCTTTTTATATTTTTTTTTCCTGGTTCCTACTCTACTGTAGAACAATAGATGTTACGCTCATATCAGAATTTATCAAATCCTTTGTCAGCAGAATGCAATGGAAGAGACTCACATGTGCAGGCTGTATATGGGCTCAGATTGAGATGACACCTTTTTCTTTAAACTAGAAGTTGCTTCTCAGCTGCAAAAGCTTTTTCTGCAAAACAAAAAAATTAAAAAAAAGGAAATATCCTCTTTTTTAACTGTTCTCTTCTGCCTACTATTCTTTGCTTTTAAGCTTACAAAATGTGAGGCAGTAAGTCTGTTGGAGTCAGTCTACATTGAGTACGAATGAATGGAAGGGAAAACGGGAACTGAAAGATCTTTCAAAACCTCAGCTGATGCCATTTTGGCTGGGACTTGCTTGTTTCGAAACTATTTTTTTCTTTGTGAGTGTTGCATAGATGAATCAGTGATTCTCCACAGGAATGACAGCGCTAATGTGCTAGAGTGCGGCAAGGTGTGGCCTTTATGGTCAAGTGTCCAGCCAGCAGGAGGGCGGCCAACACCCAGCTGCAAATCCGCGAGCACCCCTTGGCGTCTGTGGCCTTGGGCTGTGCTCGCTGTGGGCAGGTTCACTGCTATCTGGATGGGAAAGAAGGAGCTGGACACTCGATGGGAACAATCGCGTTTATTGAGGAACCCAAGCTGTCAGCCAGGGAGTGACCCCGAACAAGGGATGCAGTAAGATTATAAAGGGGGAGGAATCTCAGGGAGGGGTTTACAGAGGTCCAACAGGGGAAAGCAAGGGAGTGGATTTAACATAACAGACGTCAAGGAAAAACCGATCGATACAATGTGAAGGAGGGGCCCCGAGACCACAGCCAATCATAACCCCACCGAGAAGAAGATTCTGGTAAACTAGGAGGAGTGGGGGTGATTGACAGGGCCGGGGAGGAGAAACAAGTATACATATAAGGGAATTAGGGGGAGGAGGAATTACGTAACAAGGAGGACTGACAACAACAGTTGGCGGGAGTTACTAGGGTAACAGAATGAATGACAACTCAATGGTGGGAAAAACTGGGGAGGGCAGAACCATTACAGAGCAAGGGGGGGGAGCAATACAGAAGATAAGGGAAACAATCAAACAAACTAACAAAACACACTACAACACTAGAGGAAGGATATCCTGAATATTGATAGTTTAGAACTTGGAAAAAGTTCTGATTTCAGCTTATTTTGGTAATAATTGAAGATCCTAAATATGATTTTGATGAGAAATTATCCTGGTTTCAGCCTGGACAAGAGTTAATTTTTGGCAATAGCCATGAGGGGCGGAGGCTGGAGCGGTGTAGGCGTGTTTGGGTTGTTATTCCATGCCATCCAGCGTACCTCTTTGGGCAGGAGGGAGTGACTCCTGCTGCTGGGGTCAGGGCTGTGGTGAGCCCACCCACTGCTGTTCATTGCTGAGCAGCTGCCAGGTCAGGTCAGGTGTGGCAGGTATTTTTGTACCTGAATCACTGTCTGTTGTACACTGTTACTAATATTTTTGTTGCTACTGTTTGTTTTCTTATATCGTTGCTGTTTCCAGTAAATCATTCCTTATCTCTTGATCTTTTATTTTTGTCCCTTTCACAGGAGGGGAGGCTGGGAGGCAGGGAAGCAGGGAGCAGTTTGTGGCTTTCTTTTCAGTGGGAGTGCTTAAGTTGGGAATACCATTCCTAAAGCATGAAAAAATACAGTTCAGTACCATTTCAGAACTGTCATCAGCAGATGATTTCTTTATTAATTAACTACACAGGTTTCTTGTACATAACACAGAAGTAGGAGTGGTAGAGAGCTGGAAGTATTTATGTAGCTATGGATATCAGGAAGTGGAAGGGAAAAGCAGTTGTAAAAATTCACCTCTGAAAACTGAAATTTCACAACAGCAGAGTACACACCACATCTTTGCTCTATGTTGAACATATAAAACATACATAAAATCTGATTGTAAATTTTTATAGACCTCTGAATCTGTATTATCTGATCTTTAGAATAGGAATTGTGGTATTTGCTGCTTTCTTCAACCTTTACCTATACTGACATAAAAGTCTTAGTATTCAGTTTTGTGTGTTAGGAGACTGTGTTGTTCTCAGAGCCACTACAAAAGCTTGGAATGGAAATTTAAAAAAATTTAAACAAACTTCCTACCCTAACGTTTAGTCTGTTTCTTTTTCTTTTTGAGAAATCATACAGCTGAAAATTTGCAAAGACCACAGAACAAAGCAAGACAATGAAAACCAAGAAAAGGATGAGTAGCTAGGGTGCTGCTGCTGTGCTGCAGATTTTTCATCATCTTGTGTTCAATCCTGTTGCATCAGCATCTAGGTATGATCCTATCCAGATGGTGCTCTGAATAAGATGACTGTATTTATGCATATCTTGTGCCTGACAACTGTACTCGTGCCTCTGATCTTATTTATGAATTTTTGTGATAGGTGAGGTTGTTATATGCTATGGAGCTGTCCGACTTTCTAATGAGCAGTTTTCTAATAGTCTCTTGATTTAACTCTAAAACAGAAAAAATTCATCTGAAGCCAAAGGTTGTTTGAAATTAGCTAAAAGGTACATGCTCATACCAGTGTTTCGCTTTTGGTCAGATGAGGAAGACCTGCAGCAGAAGGGCATCCTCTTCGTAGTTCTAGTTACTGTTTCAGCAACCAGCAAGGGAATATGCTACTCTACGGATTTGATTATTCATTCCTTAAGGTTAGGCACAGACACCATGTTTACCTAGTTGTGTGATATACAAGGTCTGTAATCAAGGAAACAGAGTTTTTTACAATGTCATGGAGACCAGAGAAACCCTCTGTGACTTTGTCTTCCAGGGAGGTTCCCATTTCTTTGTTGATTTCAAGAATAATTCTGTGCGTACAGGACAGTTGTACCTGCTCTTCAGCTGATGCTTTCCTGCAATGACCGTGGATGTAAACAAGTAAATGAAGTCTCTGAATGGTTCTTGCCATCATTACATTTAAAAAAGGATGCCAGTTACAAATTGTGTCAGTGTAAGTGATGCTGCATCAATACACTTTATCCATCTGAGTGTATAATTATTTGAAACCCTTGAAGGACACGTGTAAATCCACTTGGAAATTACAATCACTACTGCCTTGTGCTTATCTACTTGTACTCCCAGGATGAACTCTGGGTTTTTGGTTTCAGGATTGGTTCTCTTCAGGACAGAGTCCAGGCGTAGTGCTGGCTAAAACAGATCTACACATTTGGAGATAAAAATACCTATTTTTCTATTGGTTCTTGCATATCACTGAGTGTTAAAACTATTCTTAAAACTCTCTGCTAGCCATGTTAAGCAAATGCCCTGTCCTGAACATCAGTGTAGTTAGTACTGATGCTTATTCTGTCAGTAAACTTTAACTAAATGACTGCTTAGGGGAATACTGCTTGTAATTCAAGGAAGGTTCCAGTTTTATCGTTGCAGTCTAGATTCTGTCTTTCACCTTTCCCATGTGTTTGTCATTCTTCTTTCTATTATCTTGGGTTCCAACTTTGTCTTCACTGTATTAGTTCTGGGCAGATTTTAATATTGGGGGAGGACCTTTTGAAGAAACACAACCTCCTTCAAGTGAAAGAGAAGCAGAATCTTCAGTTTTTGACTGAAAATTCCTCTGTGCATTTATTTCTCTACAGCAAACCTCATAAAACCTGTGCAGCTGAAAAAATTCAGCTATCCAGAATTAATGATACCAAGGTCAGTTTTCAGTAAGATAGTTTTCAGAAGCACTGTATTTAGAAATGCTAATTCTTTTTCTATATATAATAGCACAAAATATTTCAGAAGTGAGATGTTTAAAAAAATGGATGCAGCCTTGAAAATGTATGTCAGTGTCTGAGACGGTTACCCAAAACAGAAGAAATATGTTCTTTGGCATGCTGGAAAGTAAACTTAGTGCTTCTGAGGAACACAGACGGTGTATGTGTTCAGAGAGACAGCATGTCATACTGCCTCTCCTGTAAATTTGTTCTTGTTGTTTGGTCATGGGAAGTGAACTGTTCTGTAGTTCCTACATTGTTCCTCACTTCTTGTACTATGAAAATATTGCATATGTAAGTAATCTGCTTCTAAAAGACATTGTGTTTTAGATACTGAAGTGTACCTAGCAGGCTTGAATTTTGTATTCCAAACTTGAGAATGAAGGCCTGGGACTTCAGCCTCTTAAAAATAAACATTAATTAATTTTATGTGGTTTTATTTGTAAATTTTATTTTAGAAGCTTGTTGAAATCTGCTTCTTACACTGATACTGGGGCAGGAGGGGCAGCTAGGAGTCCCATATGCATATCCTTGAATTTGATGCCTCTATCAGTTGGCTGCTTTACTGTCATGCAAATGGACAAAGCAGTACTGAAAGGTGCTCTTGCTCTGGTCTTCTACCCTTGCCTTTTCTAGTTGCATGTAGAATATCATGACTTGAGGGTTAATCAAAATTTAAAAGATATATAGGTATTTTTATATGAAGGAAAGGCTACTGAAGACATTTTACCTAAGAGCAGAACAAACTTGTTTGTGTATAGATACTTGTACCTTAATCAGAGCATAGATAAGGATGATACTTTCAGATAAGATATTTCTCTGCAGATTGCAGGAGCTGGGTTCCATTCCTAATGCAAACATCCTTTTTGAGCTGGGACAGGTAGCTTAGACTGTACAGATCTAATGTTCCCATTTTTAAATTAGCAAGAGTGTATTTAGGCAAGTCCTTAACCTCTACTCATCATGAGGAATTTGAGACAGAAACTTCAGACCTGTGGTACTGGGCAGCATATTGATTTCTAATCTATTCAGAATCTGCTCAGGTAGCTTAGGTCAATTTTTTACCTTTATGTGATGGACAATTTTGGGTCTGGAGAGTATAAAAAAAGCTTAAGAATGGGTACTATAGCTATGGGTGGTAGCTCTGACCATATTGTGGAAACTTATGTAGATGATGTTAAGAAAACTGTGTAATGAAAATATCACCGAAAAAAATGCCCTTAATGTATTCTTAAATGGACATAAAGGGAGAGGCTAAGTTTTCCTTACCTTTTCTCTGTTTGAAAGAGTTTGTTAATAATGCTTGTTAATGTTAATGAATGCTAGAGTTCAAACAAATCAGTTTTACCCAAGCACAACAGAGTAACAGTTGTGCCTATTTAGTTTGTTTATACATGAAGATTTTCAGTGTTCTCTTTCAACAACTCTCTTGTCTCTAGTATGCAATTAAAAAAAAAAAAAAGAGAATATAAAAAAAAGAAAATTCATAAGGCAAATTGCTCTAATAGATTAATGTCTTCTGAGTTCTGCTGAAAAAACTGCTCTATTTGGATGAATTCTGATCCAGGAAAAAAATATGCTTTTTGCTTGTGCAATGAATTCATAACAAAAGCACTACACACTTGATAATAAAGACCGTTCAGTGCATATAACCAACTTAGTGTCACATTCTAGCAAAACATCTCCAAACCTTGCATTTTTTTAACGCTCTACAATCAATGCAGTGTTTATTCTAAAAACAAGGTTTATTATATCCTAATATTAATTCCTGAAACATTAGCATCCAAATAACATGCATCTATTTGAAGAAATCCCATAAAGTTTCTCAAACAGCTGGGGTGTTAAGCTTTGCATTTTGACTGTAGTTAGGAATTTAAAGGAGAAATATTTTTGGAATCAGAGGATCACAAATTCTGTGGATGAGTAGATTTGTAAGGTAGAAGAAACAGATTTTATCAATCAGATTGTAGACGATGGAGCAAACAGTCTGTTGGAAGAAATGAAATAATGTTTTTGTTGTTTTGCACTATTTTTCATGTTGTAAGCTCACTGTATGTGCTTCAGTCCTTGAAAAAACTTGGAAGGAGTTTCAGCTGTGAACTTGTATGATCAAAAAACTTAGAAAGGAAAGGATAAAAAGAATGAGCGCAATCTAAAAGACTAGTCAGTCGATACTTATGTCATAGTCTGTGGTGATAAATTATGCCTTAGCTGCCTTTTTCTTATCTTCCATAGAGAAATGACTATACATTTCATCCAGGAGACAGCCATTTTTGTGATATGATGAAGAAAAGAGCTTTGATAATAGTGACAACAGAAAGCTTTCAGGGAGAGAAAACTACTTACTGAACAATGTCTGATGCAGCCTGCCAGAACATTCAGGTATACACATTATGCAGGAGTGAGGAAGCAAGAGAATGACCTCTCCAAAAACTCAGGATGGTATGAGTTAAGTGATTTACTTAATTTGAGTGATTTTTAGTGGAAATATTCTTGATCCCTAGTTGAATAAAATGGAGGAACAGCCAGTCCCATGGTTTATCACCTTTCTTGCTCTTGTTTCTTCCCATCTGTACACAGTTACAGGAAACTTCTGGACTCCATTTTGGATTCTCTGATAACTCCTTGTGCAAGTATTAGTGTTAGAGGGATCTGAAATCCCTCGAGGATAGTAAAAGGAGAGGTAACTGGTAGAGAAGAGCAGGATTCATGTACTCTGGAAGGAAGTCCTCTCTTAAATATCCCAGGAGTGGGACTGAGGGAGGCTACCAGGAGCTGCGTGTGGAGTGGGCAAAGCAGCACCTGTGTGGCTGAAAGAAAGACTTTGATCCAAGCTGGGGAGCAGTGTGTGGGGGCTAACAACAGAATACAAAATTGCATGGACCTTGAACAGGAAACTTTGTGATGTGGTTAAATGAAGCAGAGAAAAAGATTGGGGTAGAACAATTTTTAACGTGGTGAGTAACGGCCACAGAAGACGCTGTGACGTGGAATGCTTGCGTCTAATGTAAAACAGCTGGAACCAAGTTTCATCTTTTTTGGTGATGTACCCCTTGTACTCAGAAAACTGGAAGCTGCTGGATTCATGGTTTTGTTAGAAGTGCTGATTATTTGGGGCACTTGAAATAAGATAGAATTTTTGTTGTTCCACATGGACACTCAGTACTTCTCAAACCTTCCACAGGCTTAGTAAATGGAAGCACTGCAGTGAACAGGCAGTATAATGCTTATAACTGCAGACTCGGGGGAAGGACATCCCTAACTGTTTTTATAGAGGTGTGTGAAAAATACTGTGTCACGTGCTGTAAAGCAAACCATCAAATAGAAGTAGATTATTTGTCAGTTTCTGTCTATACAGTAAGAAGAACTCCCTGACAAATCTCACCATTACCTCAGGAGCTGCATTTGTGATTGCGCTCTTGCCGTTCATCCTTGAATGAGCTACGTTGTCAGTGATTTGTACATTTATGAAACAAGTACACATACTTAACTAATGTCAGCTTTCATGTTTCTGCAGTTAAGATGCTTTGCAAACAGGTATGTCTTTGTCATGTCAGGGCTATTTTCCCAAAACCTTCATGACAACATATTTACAAAATAATAACAGAAACCATAACAAATGTAAGTGTGGGAAAGAACTTTTTATAGCTTTCTGTGAGGATAAGTTGTCTTCAGTTTTCTAGGTGAGAATAATACATTATATATATACATATATATACCATATATGAACAGAGAGGATGCAAGCTTTTATGAAGGACCATATTCTAGCAGAAGTGAGTGAGTCTGAGCTACTCCTGAGAACTTTGGTCTAGTGTGCATTTATGTTGAGATTGTGTTTGCTGTATGTGCAATGAAGAGTTGGAACCCACTGAGAACTCCTGCTCTGAAAATATGTAGATGTATATGCAAGTCTCTCTTCCAACTGGAGCACAGTGTAATATTGACTTAGATAGCAGTTATGAGGACTTCAAAAGGATCATGTGTCCAGTTTATATCTCTGTGTTTGGGCTTCACAGAATAGGGCATGCTAAAGCATTTTATTTTTCTTACACAGATTTTTTTATTCGTTTGCTACTATGTGAACTATATGTGAATATGAACTATAAAGTGAATACTAAAATGTATCCATTCCTTTCTGTTCCACAACATTAATAGTTCTTCTGCTTATGAGCCCTAGGCTGAAGCCAGAAAATCAAAGCTAATGTTGCTACTTTGTCCTGTTAGGCTTTTATTTATCTTCCATAATAGTTTGAATTGGCATAGCTCTAGCCTTAACTTTTGATTTCTTAGACTTTCACGGTGCAAGCCAGTTCTTGACACTTCACCTTTTTCTTAAAATACAAGATTCCACAGCCCCACTCTTTGTATTTAAGCCTATTTTTAGTTGAACTGTCTTGTTAACCTTGGTAAGTCAGTGGACCTGAAAGATATTCAAATAATATTAGCTAAACAACTTACTCCCCTGTGGATAACCCTTAAAGAGTCTGTCTTGAAAAGATCATTTTCAGCTGAGATAGAGTTAATGATCTTAGTAACTGGTGCAATGTTTTGGCTTTAGTATGGGAACAGTGTTGATAACACACTGATTTTTAAGTTGTAGCTAAGTATAGCATATTGTAAATGAAGGACTTTTTAATTTCCTATGCTCTGCAAGTGAGTAAATGCATAAGAAGAAAGAAAATTTCCCATTTCATTTTCTTTGAGTCCATTTGAATTTGATTTTAATTTGTTTAGTTGGTTGTTTTTTGTGGTGATTTGTTTGTTTGTTTTGGTTTGTGTTTGTTGTTTGTTTTGGTTTTCATTTTTGGGTTTTTTTCCCAGGCACAGTTCTAGCACAGGAAGTTGCAAACAGCTGAAAAACCAGAATCAAAACAGGGGCTACTGTCACAGTAATTAAACAGAACACATTCTTAGAAACTGAGTCTTCTGCAAAAAGGGAAAAACTAATTCAGAGCTTCATTCTCCGCAGCACCCTTTAGTCTTCAGGAAATTCTATTTTTAAATATGATCAAAAACAATGCCACTTTTTTAGCTATACTCTGCTTGCCAAACAGCAGTCCTGTAGAACCTGCCAAATACTAACTTTAAGTTTAGTAAGCTTAGCCTCCCCAAGTCTCATACTCTCAGAAGCAAGGATGGGCTGTGAATTGTCCAGCCTGGGAAATGTTACTACTCTGCTACTACAGTTTTTAGAAGAAGAATGAGTCTCAGAAACACATGATGAAGCTGGACTACTGACTTACTACCTTTTGGGAAGAAAACGTTCCAATTTTACTTGTAAATTGTTTTAAAGGAACAGTAAGACCACAGCAATATTTTCTTTTTCCCTCTCTTATGTTTTTACTTACATGAGAGAAAAAGATAATGGCGCAGTAATAATTCAGTAAAGTCTATCAAACAAATCATAAGTGCATAAATTTTCCTATGGAACATCTTCTGTTTTAATAGAATATTAAATTAAAAAGTGTAGGTGAGACGATTTAATTTTTTTCTCCCTGTCTTTCTCTGCTTTGATTTACTGCTATGCACATTTACATCTAATTAATGAACACTCCTGCTGGTGTTGGTTATTTTAGTAGAAAATTCTTTATTATTTTACCCGATTTCTTTTTAAAAATTTATTATTTTAGTGCTGCTTCTGGTGACTGACAAGAAGCATAACTCAGCACAAAGAAAATAAAGAGAGCTAGGAGCAAGAAAAGTAACAAAGAGAAAACTCAGCACAAGGGATTTTTTTGTTGGCTATGAACACAAACTCCATTTGCATTATAGCAAAAAGACTACACTCATGACAAATTCAAGGAAAATATTTTCAAATTAAATGTTCCACACCAAGCCTGGACAAGAGAGAACATTTCTTTTGAGGTTTGCACTCAGAAATTGCATCCATTTTTGGGTCTGGTCATCTCCAAATAGTATTTTGAATGTTCTGTTACAGATTGGACTCATATATTTGAAAACTTTAATGTCCTTATCTATTAATCTGAATTCAAGTATTTGCTTGGTCTCCCTTATTTGGTTTGATCCTCTGATCAGTACAACTCAGTGAGGTTTTCACCTCCCATTTAAAATAAATAGTACAAATCTGATTTCCCTGGTCAAGACACAAATACTTTCTCTCTGAGAACCCGACTTTGAAATATATATTCAGTTCACAACAGAGAGAACTACATTCCATTCCACAGTGCAACTGCTATGAACACAGGATCAAATGCTTTTGCTAATAAATTTTTCATGATACAGAGGAACTGAATGACATACATTTTGGATCTGTTGTGGGTTTGCTCTAATGATCTCAATTGCTAGCTAAATGAGGGTTTATATGTGTATGTATCCTTGTTTATTTTTAATGAAGACTAGTTGAACATGCACTTTGGGAATTTGAGACAAGTGACAGATTTAATGTCCTAGCTTGTTTTTCTGAATCAAAAGACATTTTGCTGCATTTGAGGAGACAATATGTGAATAGAAGGAAATTACTTTTCACGTCTAGTGAAACATGTCTAAATTCTGCTGATGTTTTGGAGTGACATTTACATTGAAACTGAGTTCTGACTACAGTACCCCTTTCATATTTCTTACCATGGTTCTAGTTTCAGAAAGAGTAGATTAGTTCTTGCTGCTGTTCAAATACAACAGGAACTACAATTGAAGACCAATTCAAAGAGATCAGGAAAAACACCTAAGACTGCACAGGAATTCTTTGGCAATGGACTGAGAATATCATATGATCCCCCTTAAGTCTGAATCATTCCTTAACTAGAAACATATATCCCACAGCAAAAGGTAACTGAGAAATGTAGGGCAGGTACATCTTAACAGAGGATTGTTGTGAGTGGGACGTATGTTAGGGGGCTCTTCCTTATTGCTTAGATATCAGCTAAAGGATTTTATCTCTGTAATTGCAGCATCCCATCTCTGTAGACTTAACAGCAAAAAATAAATTAAAAAGAGAGTTCAGCATTGAGTTCTTTATTTATTCTATTTATTTGACTTGAGAAAGAAATTTCCTTCCCTAGCAAATTAAATAAATTCTATTTGTACTTTGTGTATTGGACAAGGAGTTTCTTTTAAGGAATTACCTATGTCAGTATTTGGTCATTTATACAGTTAATAGCCATGCATTAATATGTATTTTCTATCCTGACTCTTACATATATAATTTTGGCTTTTTAAGAAATTTCTTGGGAGATTGTGTATATAAATCAGTAGTATTTGGGGATTTTCTTTGTTTAATTCTGCTCATATTTTCCATTTTACCAGTGTCTATAAATGGTTCTTGTCTGTACCTATGTTTTTGTTGAATAAGCACTTAAGGATAGAAATGCAGAACTGTCTGTCTGTGATTGACAGAAAACAAAGCTTCCAGGCAATGCATACATTTCATTTACCTCCAGTGATTGCAGGTGCAGAATTATAGTTCTCCTTTGAGTACAGTGTCAGTGTTTGTTTAGGTGCAGTGACTTATTTAGGTGCAGTAATTCAATGACTGCTGGTTTTAGTACACCTAGATCTAAAGCATATTTCTTCCTAGCATAATGTATGAAGAGAAGGACCAGAAAAGTTTAATGCACTACTATTTCACTTTTGTCACTTAAGGTCTGCTGACCAGGGATATTGTAATTATTTCTTCAAGTGCAGAGAATTACCTCCAAAGTTCACCATAAAGCAATTTCCTTCTGGTCCGATTAAGCCCAAGACAGGTATTATAGATGGAAAGGTTTACAGGGTTCATTTTGGCCTCTGATGCATCATTTAACTTGTACTTGTGTGAAGCCTCTCTTGATTTGATTCCATACTTAGGAAATACTGCATCCAGATTCTCAGCTAAATCTACAGTCAAGATGTTATAAAAAGACAAAAAAGTCAAGAAGACTATCTTGCAGTAGAGGAGAGCAAAAAACAGGAGAACAAAACATTCATAAAACTGAAGGTGTGCTTTCAAATAAATTTTGAAAGGCAGATGTGCTTTATGAGAGTTATGGTGCCTATATTCAGTGCCACAGCAGTGTAAGCTTCTTTCCCTCCCTTTGATGAGTAAACTTCTGTTTGATGTGAGTTAGAGCTGGTATTCCAGTTGAACAGTGATTGTGAAGATGGGTCTTTTAGGGAGGAGTTACTATTCTGTATAATGTTCTATTCTCAGCTCAAGCACATCACCCAGTGCAATTAATGAAGGGCTTCCAGGGAAGTCTAATGGTGTGTGTTTGGGCTGGAGGTCACATTGATCTCTCCTCACCTTATAGCCTATGGACTTTTTGCTTAATGAGGGTATGGCAGTTAAACAGGTTTATTTACTGTCTCCACTATTATTTATATAGAAGTCTAAAAGAGTGTAATGGAAAACAAGTGAATACTGGATGATAGCAAAATATAAAGTTTTCTGCTTTTCGGGGTGGAGTATTACCAGTGTTATAGGAACCATCATTTTCTTTATCTCATAAAAAGGAAGCAGGATTTCAAATCAACAGTCTTTCATGTAATGAATCATAAATGAATGTAGAGTGGGGACTCTCCTTCGTGAAAGTGGTATAAGGCTGCTATACCCAGAAAGATGAAGCTATAAATTTCCACAAATAACAGAGACAGATACTGAATGTATGAGAGCTGATTTTTTTTTCAGATAGAGGGACATCTGTGCTGGTCAGCAAATATGCTGACATTTACACAGTACCATATATGTTAAAGAGAACTTGGGGTTAGCTTTTTTCCCCCAATTCTTTTACCAGAACATTCCCTATCATGAGACAACTGTACTGCTTGTTTGAAGTCGCTGTACTCGCCAGAGTAAGAAAAAAACTTTCCTTTGGGAAACATGCAGTTTCAAGTGCCTAAGAAGTGTAATGGCATGCTGGTAATGTCCTGCACACAGCCCACTTCCAGAGATGAGAACACGTCTTTCTATTGCTTTGATTGTTAAAACATCAGTGTCCTTCCTTTGCTTAAAAGAATACAAACCTCTGATTTACCTCAAGAAAGCTGAATCCCAAAGACAGATTAAATGTTGAGTGAAACTAAAACAGAAAAAAAGAAAGTAATTTCAAGTTTAAGAAAAAGCTTAGTTAAGCAGTAATCCTAAAAAATTTACTATGGATTTGTTTCAGATTTTTGGAGTTCTGCTTTTGCAGTAATTGAATTCATATCTTTACTTCAATTTTCCAGATTCCTGGAAACCACACAAGTTGTTAGGGTTTTAACTGTACCATATGGAAGAAAAATGTCTTTCTCAAAATACTGTATTTTTAATTACAGGACAGTGCCTATTTTCCGCTGCACAGATTTCCTAATTTTAAATTTTGAAATATCTGCCCTATGTAAATATCACATAGGAAGTTAGAATTTCAATCTGTAAGGCACTGTTGTAGACATACAAGCAGGAATCATTATTCTGAAATTTAAATAAACAAAATACTAAATTTATGGTCAAAAACAAAGAAAAAAAAAAAGGTCAGACAAAGAATTATTCCTACTTTGCAGATGGGAAATGGAATCAATGCAAGATTAAGCAGTTTGTTGTGACCAGGGTCATGCACACAACCTGTGGCAGCACTGACATTGAATTGCTGCCTCCTGACTGCCATGCTTAACAGCAGAAACTTTTTCTTAGCAGAAACTTTCATCATACCTTCTCTCAACTCTTTCATGTTTTGCTCTGCTCTGGTGAGTGGATGTCATAGGGTGGCAGAATGCCTGGTTTATTAAACATTTTTCATTAAGAGCATATGTGAGACCTAGAGCACTTCCACTACTTTCTCCTCAGTGAAACTTCACCTACATACCTCCCACACGGCTTTCTAGAAGACACAGTTGAGCAGAGTACACCCTAATTCTTCTCCCAATCATTTTGCTAGACACGTATGTTTTCCTTTCTGTGGCAGCAGCACTAATGTTCAGATTTTGTCCATTGCTAGGCAGATGTTAAGACTGCAAGGAAGTTAAGACTACAAGGAAGAGTTCCTCTGTGCAGCAGTGTCTTTTGCTTTGTATTTATAAAGCATGGAGAACAGGTCACTTGTATGGCAGTTCTCAAATAACACATAAAGTAATCTTAGTTATTTTGGATAGAAGAAGGACGTATTAAACCATGCTGGAGAGCAAAAAAAGCTAGCCTGTTTGATGCATTTTATGTAGTTGCTTTCTTTTTAAATGAAATAAACTCCTTGTCTTACAATAACATATGTCTGATGGGAGTCCTACATCCTAGACTACCAAACTTTGAACTGTTTAATGTACTGTCAAAGAATCATGCCAGCAAGTTAATAGAACTACTCTTTTCTGTAAGCACAATTGCTCAACATTGTCCCCACTGAGCTGCAATGTGGAAAGATTTTAAAGGGAGCAGTGTCAAAGGGTTAGAGAGCAGAGCCCTGTCACTGATGGAAATATTATACGTCAGATCTGTAAGGAAGTTACAGTGATCAGAAAGAGGAATGCAATGCTAAACAATGTTATCATCAGCACACTGAAGGAATGCTTTTACTTCCTATAATGTTACAGAGGGGACTGACCTCAGCCTGTGCGCAGTACTGCACAGCACAGATTTGCATTAGCTAAACATTTTTGACCTTTCATCTGCAGTAAAAGGGTGTCCCTCACTGCAGCGGAGAAAAATGGAAATTCTCCTCCAGTCTCCCCAGCTCTGGCATTGTTAAAGCACTGCAGACTGTTTATACTGTTATACTGTTTAGTTTACTAGAAGTGTCTAAATAAATCCAACAAGCAAGAGGGAAGAAGATAACTTCTTTTTCTTGTGCACACCCCTTTCTAGCATTGTACACCTAGCTGCCCTGTGCATTACATTATCAAAGACCAGCTCAAGTGAGAATGAAATAGACACCCCCACTGTACTTGCTAGATTTCAGGTTCCCAGGGAACGCTGGTATCAGTCTGGACAGTTTGATGTAATCCTACTAATGTAGCTGAAGCTATCTGGGCTCAAGGATTTATTAGTTGTGAACGTTCGTTTTTGTTTTTACTGGGTTACTGCCAGTAAATAAGTCACCAAAACCACTAGCTGAGTGTCATATGATAGGAAAAGGCTGGGATCACAAGTAAGCCTTCTGTCTTTTAACAAAAAAAAAGTGCTGAGGTAAGCAGCGTCAAACCCAGCTGCATCAACATGATGGTGGGAAGACAAATGAGAGCTTTCACTGCTGGATACAGGGGATAGAGAGCCCACAGTCTGAAAAACCTCTTCATATCCCAGAAACAGCTGTCATAACTGAAACTGCGAGGGACTGGTTTTTAAACCACGAGCTTTGATAAGGAGTATTCTCTCACCAGTCCTTTCTCTAGGCAATAAGCACACTTCTAGCAGAGAAGCCCATCTGAAAGGTGACTAGAGATTTAAATACCTTCAAAGCTTTCCAGCCCCCTCGTTTTATAACCTCTCCCAAATGCTTATGCTGAGTTCCCAGCTGGCATTTCTGAAGTATCTATCACTACAGTATCTGGCTGCCTTGCCACATGAGCTCAAGGGTACTGAGCAATGTTAAACTTAGATTTCTTTTCCTATGGGAGGCTGAACTTTACAAGTTAGATCTAACATTTACCTTGCTATTGGTAACAGTGAATCATTAAAAGAGACACAATAGAAGGGACATGGGGTCATTTTAGAATAAATATTCAGGCAATGACAGCTTTGAAATACTCTGTTGGCCTCTCCCTGTGTGAATTCTGGGAACAGGAGGTCACGTGAAGTCAAGGGTGATGAAATGCATGTGCTCCTGCTCTGACCTGCTGCAGAGGGGGGAAGGTATGCAGTGACATGCAAGGGTCTGAGCTCTGCATGTGCAAGTCTGTGTGTGCACGTGCACGCAACATTTGTGTAGGGCAAAGAACAGAGAGTCATGAGGTGGGGGAGGGAGGTGTTCGGTGCTGGTGGTGGAATGAATTCCAGACAGGGACTGCTTTCGCTCCACGGGGCCTGCCAGCTCCTTGTGGCTGTTGCCTGGGCAATGGCTGGGGAATTATGAGGAATGCTTGGAAACTATATCCTTCTGTTGGGCTCATGGATGGAGGAAAAGGGGGTGGATGGCTTTTCTCTGTCTATTTCTTTTTTACATTCAGCAGATTAGACAGACAGGTTGCTGTGGTGACGACATGGAGGAGGTCTCCTGCACACCTGCACCACAAACAAGGAGTCCTGCCAACACAGACTTAAGTAATCCCAAAGGCCTCTTTTCCTTTTTTTCTATGGCAAGTGCAAAAGGGAAGGGAAAGGGGGAAAGAAGAGGAGGATATAGCAGAAGAGGGAGGAGGGAGAGATAAGAAAAATAATTGATATTACATCAGCTTAGTTGAGCAGCAGTGCTTGCTTATCGTAAAAGAACGTGTGCATAAACAAGATGTACAACCAGTGCAAGGTGCCCTTAGGAGAGAAAAAAGATGTGTAATTTTGATTTTACACACTGAGTGCCCCAAATTTCGTTATGTCTCTGGTGGAATCTAAATAAAGTAGCTATGGAAATGGCTGAACTCCGGCACAAGACACAGAGATGTGACTGGGATGTGTAAAGCTAGAAACTGAAATTACTCCTTTCTGTCTGGAAAGGGTATATGTATCTGTGCTTGTGTCTGCACATAAGATTCCATTTCTTAGAAATTTCTGCCTTTTGAAAAAGCTGAAGAATAGTGTGAAAATTGACATTATATGCCTGCTCCATTGCTAAAAGAAAGTATCCAAAGGAGATAGATATGGGAAGGGGGAGTAAAGGGAAAAATAAAAGAAAATGTTTTTAACCAAGAGATCCTCAAGACAAATGTGTTGCTCTAAGATGCCATGGCATTTCTCCAGCTTCTCCTACTGAAGTAGCCAGCTCAATGCAGAGATACTGTCCTTTCCTCACCTGGACATCCCCTCATCTTCTTCAAGGCTTTCTCTTTACTCTGCTCTTCCTCTTGTCCTTTTTCT
This sequence comes from Ammospiza caudacuta, assembly GCF_027887145.1. NCBI lineage: Eukaryota > Metazoa > Chordata > Aves > Passeriformes > Passerellidae > Ammospiza > Ammospiza caudacuta. The sequence goes on from NC_080632.1 coordinate 37,586,985, forward strand.
CCCCACTATCCTTTTAGAATTCTTTTCAGTAATTTTTCACATGATCTTTTCTCTAAATATAAAATGACTGCTTGCATGCATACAGCACTATCCAATGTACATTCAAACTGATTAAATAAAATTAAAAATGTGTGCATATTAACAGGTAGAGAATATATGTGTGCGTCATTGTTTCTGCATATGCCAGAGTTTGGCTGTGATTTTTCCACTTTGCATGTCTGTCTTCTCTTTAAAAGGATGAAGGTGCCCACCAACAAGGATGTTTGATAAATTAAAAGAAAAAAAAAAGGTTGAAGTCTTCAAACTAATAAAGCACTTGCAGCCCACACTATAAGTGGTGAAGCAGGAGGGAGAAGTGGAGATTGGAAGGGTCAGGGACTTTAGCCACTCTTTCATTCTTGGATACAGCAGGTATCAGGAGCATTTGCCAGCCTTCCAGGGAAAAGAGCATGTTGCTGTTTTCCTTACTGCCCCCCATACAGTTGTTTTTTTCCCATGCATGGAGTTTCATGTAAGTAAAGAAGTATGCAAGAGAACTTTATGCAGCTACAGTGGTAATGACCGTACAATTTGAGTTTACTCAAATATGATGAAATTCAGTTGTTCTCATGACCAGTTACATATTTTTAAATAGTTTGCAAAATGAGGCTAAAAAAGCCAAGATATACTGCTGCTTGTATATCAGTAATTTTCATGGGAGTTTATCCACATTTATAGAGGGTAATGGTTTGTTCAAGTCCTGTATATGGGTTTTCCCTTTCCTTGCCTTTGTTTCATTTTAAGGTCAACTGTAGCTTTTCTTCTGGATAAACTGCATTTCTGTGTCCATGGCAATGTTTATAGAAAAAGCACTTTTTGGCTAATCGAAAACCACCATAAGTGTAAAATACAGCCATTGCTCATCAGGCTATTCAGATCCTGAGCTTAGAGTTCATGTCAGTAACATTTCAAAGAACAACTCTGAAAGAGATTGCATGTACCCCATTTCAGATAAACTCAGTGAGTAATGTCTCAGTTCTTCACTCAGAAACCTGGGGAGCCTCACACAGGCACATTTCTTTACTAGAGGACAACTGTGGGTACTTTAATGCCCTCTATTGTGCTCTGTTACAGTGACATCCTACACTGAACACTATTCTACATAGACAATTCTAACAAAGCCAGGAGTGAGTAGAATATATGATCCTGGGTGTGATGGCAAACATGAACTGACTGTTCAAAAAATTGTATTTTGTCCTTTCCAGAGCTGGCTTAAGACTGAGAATTATTCTTTTGATGCCAGCGGATTTTAAATCAGTCTTTACATATTCAGGAACTTTATACATTCAGTCAACTGTTTTATTTTTATCTCTCTAAAACCAAAATTTCACCACTAAGCAGTGTGTACAAGAGATGAACTAATGTACACACCATGATTACATGCAATAAAGGAAAAAAAATCCAACTGAGATAACAAAGTAAGGGAAATAAAGGAGAATTCACAGAGAAGTTTCCCTTCTTGCTTCCTGTGGCTGGTTTCCATCTACTGTGTTTACTTTTCTCATTTACAGGGTTCTGAGACACACCTTGACCTGCCAAATCTACCCTAAGCAAAACATGCAAAGAACAGTGACACTCCTCTTGCTGAGGGACAGCTGGTACTATCTCTAGCTGGCAGGTCTCCTGAGCATGCAGAATTCTGTAGCATGATACAGCCAGTGCTGGGAACATGAACTGAAAGATATTGGGGTTTTATGAGGTAATAGTTATTGATCAGGTAAAAGAAAAGGAAAAAAACCCCAAGATTTGTAGAATTGGAAGCATTATCTGGTATAAACAAAGTAGATATTTCTAGGATCATATCAAAAGAGCTGAAAATACCAGCTTCTAAGCTGCATTCCAATTTGATGCTTTGTAAGCCTCTGCTCATAGTAAGGTAGTTGCTCCAAAGTTACAGGAGTTTTACAGGTAGAAATTCAGATTTGCTTATTTACCAATATTAACTACTTGTTTATTTACTTTTTGGCTTTCCTTTCAAAATATAGTATTTATTATTATAATAAATGCAGAAAAACAACCCACTTTCAGAGAGAAAAAGATTTTGATTGAAGAAGAATTTGGTCAGCGAGTATTAGATTGTTTTCATTACATGAAAAAAATGATAGATTTCTTGCTGAACTGAAGCTGATGTTTTCCAACTGTGCTTGAAAGATAAATTTTAAAGAGTAAGACACAGAGTTGTCCATGCCTAATACAGAAATGAAACAATTCAGAAATCCACATGAAACACTTAATAAAGAGAGATCATTCTGGTACCCCAGAAAAAAAAAAAAAAAAAAGATGACACATTTTTCTTTGAAAATAGTGCATGGACATGTATGGTGTTATCATTTTGCATCCCCTGGTACTTTCCAGAGGAGTAAAATACAAAGGGAATGAAAAATGCCTTGAGAAATCAACCATGAAAGTCTTACAGAGGCCATTTAAAGAATGTCAGATATAGGCTTCATATTTTTTACATGAAGGGTTACAGTCATTGATCTGGGAAAATAAAAACACCCTGCATAAACAGGTATGGAAGCAGGGTGTCTTGAAAGGAGCTACTGAAAGCTATTTGACCTGCTTTTCATATTCCTAGATTTCCTCCCAGGAAGAATAAGAGGCTGGAAATGGCCAGGTCTCTTAGGTGGCCCTACCTCTCTGGCTAGAGAGGAGGATGGTGCATGTGCTGCACCACACTAGGGGCAGTTTGAACAAGAATGGTCTGGTCTGCCCTTCAGGTTTGCAGCACAAGTGTAAAAGTAGGTCTGAGTGGAAGGGGAAAAAAGACGTACAGTAAAAAACAGGCCAGGACTGCCTCTGGGGCCCCAGCCAGCCTGAATTGCTGTGAATTCCCTGCTGATATTGTAGGAAAGGAATGTGGGTTCTCATTATGCTTTTCCCATGCATGGCCATCATATCTAGTGTACAGGGTTCTTCAGAGTCTCAGGGACGAAATCCAATGCTCTGCAGCTGGCTGATACCCTTCCCCCTCCTCAACTGCCTGCAGAAAATGGGAGATCTGTTTGTGTGGCTTGTCTCAGACCGACTTGTTCTGGAGCTGTAAATTGCTTCAAGGCCCTTCAAGATGAAGGAATATGTAAATGTGGGGCAGTTATCAATGTAGACGGAATGCACATGCAAATTAAATACCATAAATGTGTTTAGAATTAAATCAATGTGGTTTTGCTTGAAAATTTGGCATGTGATTAATCAACGTGCTCTGAATTTGTGCAAATACTAGTGGTGAATATTGCCAAGCTATCTGAGCAATTTAGTACCCATTTAAGGTACCCACCTAGGTCCCTGGAAAGGAAACCCACTATTTTATTGATATTCTCATGTGCCTTCTTAAAAGCACAATTTAAAAAATAAACATTGCAGAAACCATCTTGTTTTACTTTTAAGCTTGTTCTGAAGTGTAACCACCTCTGGGCTGAAGTGTGCCAGCTGTTTAGCAGTGCCCAGTTAACCCTGGCTTCCATTTAAGGAGAACTGAATGACACAACATATGAATTCAAAGCATAGTGGGTTTTAGATGAAACATTGCAATTTATGTTGTAATTTGATTAAAAAATTCGAAAACACCTGATTCCTTTAATTTCCACTGAAATACATAATACTTAAAGGTTAGACAACTTCACTAAAACTGAAAAAAATTATATCTTCATTAAATTTTTCTTTCCTTGTTTGAAAAATGTTGTTTTCCAAATATTGTTTAATTTTACAAAATACAGTAGTGTTGCATATCTGGTTTTAAGTTTTAGTAATATCTCATCTTGATACTGCATTTCCAGGGACTCATTTGAGCCTTCTTTGCCCTTCCACATATTACAGTTTTTACCTGCATGAAGGCATTTGGTTTTGAGTGAAAAATTAAGATTAATTTTATATGCTATGATTCTTTTAAATTCCACTCTTCTTGCATACTGCCTTTCAGATATAAAGTGTTATTATCTAGGAATTCTAGCTGTTATTACATATTCTTTCTCTTCCAAAGCATTTAATGAAATCAGTGTCACTCTGGAAGGTACACTGGCACAAGCTCCTCTGTCTTTTTCTTCCACCAAATGTAACCATTGAGGATTAAAGATTCAACATGTCTTCCAAAGCTGTAATTGCATCCAAACCCATCAGAATAAATTTGATTCTAAATTTTTATATGTAAACTGAAATTAATAAATAGGAAGCCCCTGATAACTCTCTAACCATATGCAGTAATACCTTCAGTAACAAAAGAGAGATGATTCGTTTTTTTGAGAGTCTTTTAAAAGTCTTTTACCAGTAAAACTTTTGGCCAATAATTTGTACAAATACCTTAATTATTAATATACATTTGCCTGATTTTTTTCCTATAAATAATTCTACATTTCATACACAGAGTATGGGATCCAAATAAGAAGAATAGATAATAACATTCCATTGCCAAGGCACTTTTCTGTGGATTTTTCCTGTGTGGCCTTTAAAATGTATGAATAATTTGGTATTTCTTTGGGGATTTTTCCATTCTTTGGCCTACCATAGGTAATGGAACCTTAACTGACTGCTTCCTTTTTTTTGACTTTTAAAGTCTAGGGAAATTAATCAGGAAAATTGTGATCAGTTCCATTAACATTAGCTGACATTAACAAAATTTATGCATTCTATCTACCCAAGGTGATTTTACCTTTACCTGTATTCTTCTTTGCTCCTATAGAAGCATCTAGATTACTCACTAGATAGAAAAGATCACCTTTTCAGGCCTACACCCAATACAGCTATTTTGAACTGAGATTTAACTATGACAGATTGTATAGCCTACAATTATAAGGGGGAAATTTCAGAACTTTTTTCTTTATTTCTAATTGAAAAGCAAATAAGAACAGGTGCAGCCAAACTGCTGCATTTGATGTTCTGATTCCTTAAAGGCCTGCAAGCATGTCCTGTACTGCTATTGAATTATTACTATTAAAATTGTATATTACTATTAAAATTGTCATTGAAGAGTTTGATTTCTTCACCTCAGCAGACGTACTGCAGATAGATATGAATTTAGCTGTGGGCCTCATGGCCCAGTGGGCCATTCTTGCACTGTGACATCAGAAGTTGTCAGGAATGTAAACCCTACTATAGACAGGGGCTGAAAAGATCAAAATAATGTGAATTTGGGGAATGTAGTCCACATGGGGACTGGAGAAATTCTTTTCCAGTCATCTGTTTATGGAGGCTCAGAGGTCTTTCATTTCCATTCAATATTTGAAGCTGTTCTGAGATGGAATAGATACAACATGTCATAATAATTCGGTCAAATCTTTAGGGTTTCTGTGATGCCTGAGTTTCCAGAGCTATCTGTTGTTCAGGAGACTATTTGGGGTTTATCATGGAAGCAAACATGACCAAGCTCTTCTGGTACAAAGTCAAACTTGAGCCAAGCACATATTTTGTTATAAAATCTATTCCTGTTTTTCAGAGTCAGCAAGACAACTATCTGCTTCATCTACCTTACAAAACAAACTTTCCAAAACCAGGAGTATGTCTCACATACTGCTGCCCTGTTTTGAAGCAGTTAGACTTCTGAAACACATGTAAGTGAAAAGAGTGCTGGAGCTCTTCTTCATCTTGTTTAACTAAAAAAAAAAAATCATATGATTGTCAAGATTTGTTTTCTGTATCCTTTTTCTCAGTCATCTTGTGATCTTAGTGTAAATGGACCATTTATTTGGATTCGCATTCAAATCTGCAAGCAGAAATGTACTTACTGATCTCATTCTACCTCTCTGTTCTTGTGGCCCAGATACTTAGCTAAAAATCAGGTTAGAACGTTGTTCTGTGTTATGGAACCAGATATCTTTTTTGTTCACAGAAAAGTTAGATGCTTTTTTCTCCCCTCTGAATATGGATAAGTCAAGCAGAAAGTAGCTGTCTCCTCACACCTTCAAACCTTTTTCACCTCATAATAAAAGCTGTTTAAATTCGGTATTTTTTTTCCATTCAGTGTTATAAAAGCCTTTTTTTCAAGCGGTTCTATTTTCTTGTTTTCTTTTATTTTGAGGCAATTGATCCTTCAGAGGATGAATTCACATCAAATCACTCTGTTCTACTGCTCTGGGCAGCAGAGAGCACTTACATTGGTTCAAGGACCATGTTTGTTTCCACTGTGAATGTACTTAACCGAAGCTCAATGACTTATTTCCCTGCAAGCTGGCTGTTGTATCCATGGACCTTCAACCTGATAGTATAGCCTAAACCCTCCAAGCTTAATGACTGATTTTTACATAAAACAGGGAAAAAATATCTTAAAATATTGCAGTGGGCGCATGAATATTAGCAACTGGAGTTTAAACACAGACACATGAAAAGATTTTTCAGTACAAAAACTGGTTTGTAGGTTTGTAGGCTGTTTTGTAGGCTGCTAGGTTTCTCAGTCTTTGAAACTTACAAATTCTCATACACAAATGTGAATAAATAGGTGTTAGGATGCATTTTATTTATTCTTCCTTTGAGTAGTAATATGTCATTTCTTCAACCACATTGTATATTTTAAAGCTTTTTCATAGCTTAATTAAAGAAATGATAATCTGGCTGAGTGATGCAGTTGCTGGTCATACTGGCCCTGTCTACCTGAGGTTTTTATTTTCTTCCCAACCTCCCTCTGAACACTCAGATATTTTATTCCCCTTGGATTTATTGTAGCTCTTCTGCACCACCCCTTTTATTGACTCAGAAAGTTGGGCTGCACTGCTCCCACTAACTCCTTTGCAGAAGGACTTGGCCCAGTCTCGATGAAGGTCAGTATAAATCTTTTGACATATGAGAATAGGTTCAGGTCTTATTGAAAGAGAATATGAGATCAAAAGGTCTATAATGCTTCTGGTTTCTGTCCCATGCCAAAATGTTGCTGCAGTGAAATTTTAGTTTTTTAGCCTATTCATGCTAACAACACCCAGACGACTGTTTCCCACCCTTTCTACTACCTGTAGAAAGCTCTTGGAATACAGGGAAAAGTTCAGTAGTTCAAACTATGAAAATTTCATTCCTTATCTCCCCAGATGGCCTAGAAAGAGCCTTTAGACAACACAGATTAAAGATAAACTTGAAATTTCCAAAGAAAATATACCGTGGAATTTTTGCACATCTGTGGCTCTTTCTCACTTTCTGCTGAAGTGATGCAGTAAATTGAAAAATGTCCAGTTGGGGAGAATCTTTTATCCTACCACACGTAGAATTCTGCAGTCAGTCTAATGAATATCATGTTGCTAATTGCTCTGAATTTGCACTTGGACGCAGGACATCAGAGTGAACGCTGATCTCTAAGGCAGCATGGAAACAGCTTGTGTTGAATACTTAAGCTGCTTGCCCCTTTCTTTGTCTTCATTTTTTTTCTGTATTTCTTTTTTCAATGCAGCATTATGGACTTGGAAAAGCAGAAGAGGAAAGATACAAAGTCAACAAAATAATTCCAGGGTCTAGCAGCTTAGCTATCCTACCATCTGTTTAAAAGGACAAAACATTAAAATAAAACAAAACTTGTGGTCCAACAGCTATGTCTGCAAAGAAGAAACAGTGCTATACTTTAAATTCTAGGCAACACCCTTTGGATCAAAATATTACGACAACAGATAGCAGTGACCACATTTAATGGATACTCACACAGCTAGGCCATGACTCAGACTGCTTAATGTTGTTTGGAACTGAAACCTGAGAGCAGAGAAGCGAGAGGAAAAGAAACCTTGTGTTAAGCTGGCATGCACCAGTGAATAAATGGCTGGCATTTGCAAAGCTGCATTGCAGGGAAGCTTTTAACAGTTTGCCACTGCCAGCTGATGTCTCTTTAAGTGTCACTGCCAAGAAGCCAAAACTGGAAGCAGGTGCAGGGGCAGAGGAACTGAATGTGGAAAGGGAGAGAAAGAGAGAAAGAACAGTACTTCTGTTGTTAAAATTCTCTTGCTTTCATTAAAACCTAAACAAAGCTTTACTTTAAACTTGAATAATAAATTTTAGTGTGATAGACTCCTGCCTATCCAGTTTGACAATCCTCTTACTTTTATACACTGAGGTAAAAGAACTTCGTTGGGCTTCCCCCCCGCCCCCTGTAAAGCCTTGGATTGACTGAGAGAATGCTGTATACTGATTATGGCAGCTTTCTTTTAGAGATTGAGAGCATCTGCTTCGTAATGCCTCTTGTTCTTTCCCCCAAGCAAAGTGCTTTTTACAGACTCCCACCCCCATTAGTCTGGGGCCTGGGAACAGAGCAGTTTCCCCAGATCAAGTCTCTGTCTTTGCTGTGCCATGTCACTGGTTCAGGACCTTAGTACACTGCTGTCTGATAAGATGCATAGCAGGAAACATTAGGTGCTAAGAATTTACATTTGTAAATACACTAATGCAATGGGCTACTGATTATTTTGTGAAATATCTTCTGTTCTTTTTCTTAAGATCAGTTGTAGAGAGCATTGAGACCAGTGCAGGCCGCATATTCTGAGCTGTGCAAGAAACTTTCGGAGAGGTCTTGGCTGCCTATTTAGGATATCTCAAACAGGAAATATATTTGCTAATTGTAAGGAACACAAGGGCAAAAGAAAAAAGATAGAAGGCAAAACCCCAAATCTTGAAATGCACGTGACCGAAGGTGGGAAGCCTTTCTGAAATTCTTTGCTAAAAGCCTGGGTTTCTAATAATTTCATAGTTATTGTTCCCACAGATTAGAGAAAAGGTGTGTCAGTTTGTTGTCAGAGATGTGAATTTGGGCATCTTTATTGTTTTCTACCCTTTAAGGAATTCCTACTATTGTCAGCTAAAATATTTTCCTTTATGGTTTGGTTTTCCTGTAAAGTAAAAGCAGGAGCTAAAGCCATACTGAGCAGAGTTAAAAAGCCAAATAAACCAAAATAAAATAAATCAACATACATGTGCTTCTATATGGCTTCTGTTTTAAAATCCTTTCTTCCCTGGTTCTAAATACCATGGTTTTGAATCAAAATCTGTATGTTTTTATTTTGGCTTTTTTTTTTTTTTTTTTTTGCTGTCTCAGGGGAGATTGTTGAAACTAACTTGATGATTTTCTTGCCATTTAAAAGCAGCACAGTTTTTAAAATGACTTGCTTTTCCAATTATGCAGACTGTGTATTCTTAAGGAAAATCTGCTTTTTCAGTTTATATTGCATATTAAAATGTAGTAACATTTTAGTAACAGTGAATTTTCTTTTCTTAAACTTTTACTTAATATCCAACTGATTCTTACTCTCCTTTTGTAACATGTCCAGGAAATTAGGAGCTGAGATGCAGGCATGTCACTATTTCCATCTGTCACTCATCTTTATAATGGCATCTCATTTGGAGAGTGCTAAGGAGCTGCTTCAAAGTGGTAATATTCCTCTGACTCACCAGGAAACATACAGTCTGCCTCGGTATGAAAAGTGTACAGAACACTGTGTGGTGCAAAAGAGAATTTACAAATCAACAATGAACTCAGGCTGAACATTCATTGCTCAGTAAAAGTGAGCAGTCCTTCAATTAATTAAATTGATGTAGGCATTGTAGGATTTTCAAAATACCTACCCTAAGCTTTCAGGCTGTTTCATCCCACTCTTACAGCCTGGGGAGAAATAGTTTTATTCTGACAAGAGCTGATATTCTCGAAAGAATTGTTCCAATAGCTAGAGCTTTTAGAAAGGCACCAAAATGTTTGGATAAGAATAGAGAGGTAAATCTGTGATCTTTCCAAAAGAGAGAATAAACATAAGTAAATATAGTGTGTTTTCTGGGAAACACCATGGCATACAAGACTGGCCACATATGCTAAAACGTTGAATCTTTCCTAACACAGGACTGGCTTGGACAAGTAGGGAATTGCTCATCAAACTAAAGGGAAAGAAGCAGATATATAGGCAGTGGAAACTAGGAGAGGTGACCTGGGAAGAGTGTAGAGAAGAGGTTTGGTTGTGTAGGTATGGGGTGACAAAGGCCAGGGTGAAGCTGGTACTGACCCTAGCATGTGATGCAAAGAATAATGATGTTTACAGGTATGTTAAACAAAAAAAAGGAAGGTCAGAGAAGGTAACCCTCCCAATAATGCTGGAAAACTGGAAACCACAGATGAGGAGGTACTCAATGGCGTTTTTACCTCTGTCTTCAGTGGCAGCCTCTCTTTCTACACCTCTCAATTGTATGGATGGCAGGATAACGACTCAGGAAGCAAAAACCTTCAATTTATTTATTGGAACAATCCTGAGCACTGAAAGGGCATTGACCTGTTGGAGTGAGTCCAGAAGAGGTACACCAACATAATTAAGGGATGGAACAGCTTTGGTGTGAGATACAGCTAAGAGAATTGGGATTGCTCAGCCTGGAAAAGAGAAGGTGACCTAATTGTGGCCTGCCAGTACCTAATGGGAGTCTACAAGGAAGATGGAGAGGGACTTTCTACAAGAATGTGGAGTGACAGGGCAAGGAGGAATGGCTTTAAACTGAAAGAGAGTAGGTTTAGATTAACTATTAGGAAAAAAAATATTTACTGTGAGGATGGTGAGGCCCTGAAACAGGTTACCCCGAGAAGTTATGACTGTCTTTTCCCTGAAGGTGTTCAAGGCCAGATTAGATGGAGCTCTTAACTACCTGGTCTAGTGGAAGGTGTTTCTGCCCGTGGCAGGGGGATTGGAACCAGGTATGCATTTAAGGTCTCTTCTAACCCAAAACTTTCTATGATCCTATGATCTTCTCAAGCCCTATAGATCTAGCTTTTGATCTGCATGTGTAGTTTTAACAGTTCAACAGTTCTCATTAGGAACCAAGCTGAAGTCTGTTCCAAGTACAAGTCCCATGTTTTTTCATGTGGAACATTAACCAGACATGAGGAGAGAATTCTCTGAGCAAGCTTCCAGGAAGTGTCCTGGATGAAGTTGCCCAGAGATTTACAGCAAGCACCAAAAGCAGTGATATGCATTTGAGGTCTGTTCTGAAATATGGTGGGAAGTAAATGCTAAAGGTGTAGTCTCTGTGTAGATGATGGATATGAGGCCTAGTGGAACCAGACAGTCATCTCATTCTGCTCTTCATTTTTATTCTTGAACTAATATCCTTCTATTTTTCTTTTTGTTTGTTTGTTTTTTTTGTTTTAGGAGCATTTAAACTGATTTGAAGATAAGACATATTTCAAAGGACAATCACAGCAAAATGAAACACTGTACTTTTAAGCACTTGATCTCTGGTAAACATTGCTATAACTTCTCTGATTTTATTTCTGCAGCACTCAGGAAAACATTTGAAACTCTAAGCACTTTGCAGTTATTGTTCCTGATTAAAATTTAAAACAATGAGTGTTCTAGGATAAATATGTATATATTTTTGTATAGATGACACACACTCTAACAAAAGTACAATAGCTCATTTGTAAAGTCAAGAAACTGAAAATGGGGTACATGTTCTATAAACTGAACTAGCTTATAGTTATATATATAAAAAAATATACAGCCAGGGCCTATTAAAGGAAACCACAGATGAAGTGAACTTATGTCATCAGTCTTTGAATTTTGTAGTTTTTGAACTCTATCCAAAAATTATAATCCACTGTTTGAAATACTATATCAGTGGAGAAGGAGAAATGATCTCCCCATTACAAACTTATAGCCTCAAACATTCACATCCTGCTGTAAATATATCACATACTGTATCATGTTGCTTATGGAAAAATTACTTTTTTTCCCTTTAGTTTACTGACCCTTTTGCTGTAGATTAACATTTGGCAAAGTAAGGGCTCTAATTATTCCTTTCCATTTTACTGTACAGGGAAATGATCTCTCTATTTTATATTTCCATATTCACGATGATATGCATTGGTCAAATAATGAAATTTAAGGCACCCAGTGGATGATGTGACTTAGGTATGCTTGCAGTTGCTTGGTCTCTGAACTGCAGTATTATTGTTTTGTGTGCTGTTGTGCTTGATGATCTTTACATGTAGAATGCACTTCTTGGATCAGTTTTAAATATTAGATGTCTAAAAACATAATAATAACAAAAAATATACCATAAGACCGGACTATCTTAAATATGATAACAAGACCAAGTAACTCAGCACAAGGAGAAAATGTCTCATGATAGAAACAAGCATGTTTGCTTCTGGGTTGATAGAGTGTAAGCCAAGAAACATTAAGCACCTACAGGAAGGTATCCTCAAGCATCTGGGGCCCAATTTCAAAAATAAAACTCAATGTTAGGTCATTATTAGATTCTGGCACACTTTAAAATGTGAAATCAGAGCCTTTAAGCTTTTCTCGCTTTATATTATAGTAAATTGCAACAGGTCTATTCCTCTATAGCATAAAAATCCACTTTCAGTAACAAAGCATTTGTTTCATTTTTCACTTCAAGCACTTTTATCAACAAGTATCTTTTTTTATTGGGATTTTTTTTATTGGGATTATTTTTTTTTTATTTCCACTTTATTTAAAGTGTGGAAATAAAGCAGCTTACAAAGTATTTGCTCACTATTGAGCATGGTATGAGAGACAAGATTCATAATGGCTGTTCTCATTAGGAGACTTCTACATTATAGTGCATTTCTTTGCACTTGTCCCTGGTCAGAAATATAATTCTGATTCTGTACATTTTGGGCAGGATCAACTCTCCGATTTGTTAGTTGTATATTCTCTTACTGTTATTTGCATTGCTTTTACATTATTAAAATTTAGTGTTTCTTTCTCAGTGCCTGTGACATGGCCATAAAAGCTATTTTAGCAGGACCTACTGGTTCATTTTTGGAAAAAAACCTGGTGGTCATTTGCAAACGTTTAATAACAGAGAACAAAAACAGGCTGAAAAACACTCCTACTCACTCCACATGCTTATACTCTGTGTCAAAGATTTGTGTTTGGCAAAAGTAAGAATTTTCAAAACTGTGACAGCTCAATTTGTCTTGTAAATACTTACTTATGTCTGTTTTTTTCAATGAGTTCATACTTTCAGATGAAAATAACAAATTCGAACTGCTCAAGGAGTGTGACATTTCAAAGAGGTTTTACCTGCTTGTATACCTTGTCTGGAGTATAACATTTTTAGACATCCACCTCTTACATATTTTGTGGGAATAAAAATTGAGATTTGTGTGAGTAAAGATAGAAAAAGTCTATCTTCTTCATATTGATATAATTAATTCAAACTCAGAGAAATGAAGAAGTGATCCTACTCAGAAAATTGAGCATAATTTTCAAGGTGGTCATTTATGTCTTATATGTGAGCAGAGTTTTCAAGAAAAAAAAAAGATAAAAACTGAATAGCAATAACAATTGTCTTCCTAAATTTAACCAGTTATCTTAGAAACAGTAGTATAAACAATAAAATAAAAATTTGAATGAACCATTCACTGATGTCAAAACATATCAATAGCCTTTCTAAAATAAGTTGCTAATTAAAATCATGCAATATTTTCTTTGGTGTAATAACAGCTCCTTATATGTCATTATTAGCCTAATTTTCTTTGCTAAAATTTTGCATAATTAGAATACATACTGCAGTCTAAGATGAAACCAAGAGATTATTTTGTACTTTAACTGCAGATGCATTTGAGTCAAAAATTTGGAAAAAGTTCCAAACTTTTTCAAAGCTTCAGAATGTTTGGATCTGGTTTTGTGGTAGTTTTGTACTTCAGTGCATCCTGTAGAAGCATTCTTGTAAGGTTACGCAGGAGCTGGATTAGAATATAATGTAAATGGACAGTACCATAAATTTCTGTATTACAAGAGCATGAATTTTAGGATTCTGTGAGAAAAAAGAAATAGAATTTATATACTTTTCTTAAAGTGTAATCAAATTTCCAGCTGAAGAGTTCTGCTTATATCTGTTACTGTGAAGACGGCTATAAAATTGCCATTGTCAAAAAGATGGAAGGGTTGAGGGTTGCTCTATTTAATATACCTGAGTATATTAAACTTAGTATATTGCTCTATTTAATATACCTGAGTATATTAAACTGAGTATAAAATAAAATGTGAAAAAAAAAGAAAATTTGCATGGTCATTAAATGAATTTACCCTTTGTAATAAATAAATCAGTCACAGAAACTTCAGCTTTATTAAGATCCAGTAACAATTCTTACTTCTTAATGAGGCTTTTTTCTAGACAAAGGGGAAAAATTAATAGTAGCATATTCAAAATCTGTCCAGAATAAAATAGTTTTGTTTTTTCTGCAGCTAAGAAAACTGTTCAAATAAATTTCAATCATTTTTTTATTCAGCAGAAACCAGACAGCACATCAGTTCCTGAAGATGAATTCTTTCTGACCAAAATTTAAATAGCAGTAAGACTAGAGACCAATTAATAAATTGGTCACCAGGAATTTTGTAGTAGAAAAAATGGAATAATTTTTGTGTATGTGTATAGAGTAGGACTATTAACCAGCTGCACATAACTAGATACCTAGTTATTACATAATCTGCATCAGATTTTCACCTTCTGTTTTCATAGACATACATGTCAGCTATAGATCTGTGATATTGTTGTCCTGTCTATTCTGTGTGTCACAGACATTTGGCCATTTTTTTTTGTCTGAGTCTAGTGCTTATGCAGCAAACAATGGCAGCTATGAATATATCACAAGTTTAATTCTCAGTGGTTTTAGTACAACACTTGCAGTTCTAGGTGTGCTACTAAGGAGCCTTCATATAGAATTGGCTATAGTGGTTTTGAAAAGAAAATTACTTCCAGAGAGGAAAGGTTAATTAAAGAAATGGAGGATGTGTTAAAGAAAACACATAACTTCATGGAAATGAGTAAAAGAACCATCTCCTATGATTTAGAGACTTACCTCATGGAAATGGTGAGAGTCAAAGAGGCTAATCATTAAGTTCTCATTTGATTGAATATTGATACTGCCTGGAAAACACACTGAAACATGCTGAGATGCAGCTATTAGGTTGTAAACACATGCAGGTTCATGTCAATATTCAATTCAAATATTCCGTATTTTTACTCTTTTGAAAACTATCTAAAAATTTTCTGTTTCTTCCTTTTGAATTTTGAAAATTTCAGAGAACTATTCCATAAATTATCTCTGTCCAAGAGATGTCTGTAGACATGGTATTCCAGGGAAACCAAGTGCTAAATTCACACATGCTGGTCAAATGCTAGGCTCTGCTGTAGTCACCATACAACACTAAAACCAGATAAAAACTGTCCATTAACTTTTGCATGGAAGGGGAGAAAAGGTGTATAAGCACTCTGACCTCAGTAATTGCCCACGAAGTTACTGGGCAGAGAGAAAAAGCTTCCTTAAAGAAGCTGGAAAATTCAGCGCTCAGAGACTGCCAGTCTGCCACATATTCATAGAGTGAGTATAGCATGGGTACAACAATGTCAGAATACCATCATGTCTTTTGTGGAGCTCAGGTTTTATGGAGCATTTACAGTGAAATGACACTTCACTCTCCAAGATCTTTCAGCTCTTTCTCAATGAGAAGACTGACATCTGAAGGTGTGATTGTGTGACAAGTAAATTGTCCTTTGGAAAGAAGACAAATCCCAAGTGCCTATTTAATGAGCGATAGTGAGAGGACAATCATCTAATTTTGGTTGCTATTTTCACTGAATGGGTTTTAAATCCAAAGCTTGGAGGGCAAAGAAACTCTTCTGAGTCAGAAAGCAGAAAAACTGGGCTGGCACCATAAGAAGCTGGGGATAATGACATGTGAGCACAAGGATCCCAACAAGCAGTCAGTGATAAGGGTTTGCTTCCTCCAGCCAAGGCAGTCTGAGGATAACAGTGTAGAAGGGAATATGGAGCAGTCTCTGCCTGTCCAGGTCCCATAGCTTACTGTAAGCAGAATATCTCCGCTATGAGTTCCCACTAATAGCAATTAACTTGGCTGAGGTATGTTGTGGCCAAATAAATATCTGAACATTCATACCTATGTGGAGGCCACAGAATTATGGACACAGTGGATTAGGCAGTGCTTCTGTCCCCAAAGCATAAGACAAAGAGTATTGTGTGGCAGGGTGCTGGTGCAGATGCCTCCCAGCCAGTACTGTCTTTGCAATGGTCTGGGCATGAAGGTTGTTCTAGCGGCGTTTCCCAGCAGAGCCAAAGCATTGTCCTCCTCCTCACCCACATCCCTACTCTTGGGGTGTGGGATGAGATTGGGTGGTGCTCACCTCTGTGGGCTTTTCCTCTGTGGATGGTAGGTAGAAGAAGTTGTGGCTGGGCTTCCCCAAGGGCTCTGGTGCACTCTCTTGCAGGCCATCAGGTACCTCTCCAAAGTGACAGGTTCAGGAGTTCTCACAAGCTCCATGGTACTCTATCCCAGCCATCTGGAAATTGAGACTCTCAGTGACAGCATGTAGTGGGCTACAAGGACTTTCTCCCTCCTAGCCAATTCCCATAACCAGCTCCATGGACCAGATAGTTCCCTTGGTGACTAACTGGCCACTCTATTGCCGCTCTAGCAAGGAAGTCTCAGCAATGGCTGTGAGATTGCTGTTTCCAAATTGCTGTTCCAGAGTAGTGAAGAGTGAGCCTGGGCCTTGGGGCAGGTGTCTTTGCCCTCTGCCTGAGGGGACACCTGGCTAGCCATACTGCAAGGCAGAAAATTACTGCTGAGGATGGGCTAGTGCCTGCCATGCAGGTGAGGCATTAGACAGCATTGAAGGTTAAACCCTGGTCCCTTCACCAGATCCTCATTGAAGCATTTGCTGAACTGAGGGGCAGGCATTGCTCTGGGTGCAGTGGGTTAAGGTCAGCGCAGTGGGGGTGTGACCTGATGCTGTGACATGGATTTTTTTTGGACAAAGTCCCTGACAAATGAGCTCCATGGGACACAACAGTGAATGAAGGCATACTGGCTGTGGAGACAGGACCCGTGGTGAGTCCTGTGAGGTCTAACCCCCAGCTACCTCTGAGGTCCCATAGATGTTGGTCCCAGGACCATCAGCAGGAGGTGGGGATGGCCCTGAACAGACCTCATAACTCTGGGCCCAGGGGTCTGACTCCTATGTCAGAAGACTCTGAAGGAAGGGCACAAACAGATACATTTATCTTTATTTGTGTAAATGGACTGTTCTAACAAAGTTTCCATGTTTCCACACTTTTCTCAAGCAATGAGATTTTTTTTTATTGGATATTACCACAGCATGTGTAGTGGATGTGAAATCACTTTTTTCTTACATTAAAAAATTTCCCAGAAGTCATTGAAGTGTTGGTAGATTGTTCCAGGATTGTGTTGCCAAATTTCAGCCAATTAAAAAGAAAAGTGAAATGCAGAGAACAGAGCCACTATTCAGATTTACATAACGAATATCAAACTGTTAATAGATAGAAATTCAGGTACAATGAAAATTGAGATATTAATAATAAAATGTTTGCCACCTGTGAGGACTCACATACCCAGAAAACTCCTCCATCACTTTTGGAAACAAACTCTTGTTTATTTCCACGGGTGGATTATTCTAGTCATCACACTAATATTTTAGGGAGACAGTATACTGGAAAGGACATATGCTGTTCTTCTAGAGCTCTGAGTTCTCATTTGGAAAGTGCAATGTGGACACAACTCACTGAAAGCCCATGTTGACCCCTAATCCTTTGTTACCATTATTTTGAGGTCTTAACCACTGAGCAGTTTCTGGCTGCAACAGGGAAATTCAGTGGCTTCTTTAATAAATCTGCATCAGAGCACTGATAGTTCATTTGCAAGTCCATACACAAGTATTGTTTATGTCTGAATTATTTCTTTTCTTTCAAGTAGATCTTTAAAAGTGTTTTTGTCACACTAGATGTAAATGTCTCCACACCATCTCAGGTGGAAGAAGGAAAAATGAAAATAATTTTTACTATGGCTCTATTACCTTCAACCTTGACACTTCAGTGTCCTGTCTGCATAATGTGTGTCATTGACTTGAGTATAAAAACCTTAAATTTATGTGTTCTGCAATTTCTTAGATTTCATACACTGGACCACTTAAAAACTTGTAAGAAACAGATTTTATATAGCAACTGTCAGCGTAAGGGGATGGGTCTCTGATTTTTAACTAGAGATAAAGGCTAAAGTTTCAGGATTGCCAAACTGCTCTCTTGAAAAAAGTAGTAACTACAGTAGGGAAAGAAATGGAAGAAGTCCTTAGTGTTTACAATCATTTCCCAAAGGAACAATTTTTTGCTGATTACTGTTATCCCCTTTCCATAGGCTACTCTGCCTATGAAAAGGAGAAACTATTTATTCCTAAGGACATATTGACTATGAATTACTCACTGTCAAGATTTATCCTCACTGAAGAAAAATAATGTAAAAAAAAATACCTTAGGATAAGCCACTTGTTAAATACCTTGTGTCCTCTGTGATAGCTTCTGTAATTGTGTAACAGTCCTTATGTCTTGAGGGGACTGTGAATCTATTGCTTTTGAAGTTAGCTAATAATAATTTTGAAGTTAGCTAATAATTTACCTTTTAGCAATAATTTTAATTTGAACTTCATCCAAATTAAAATTATTGCTAAAAGGTAAATTATGTAGTGATGTTATACAGCCTGTAGACAGCTGCATCTGAGAGGGCTGGGATGACTGAAGACTTACCTCCCACTCACCTTCCCACTCATGGCAAGATGGACAAACTGACAAGAAGCTCTTTTTTTATTCAGAAAACACCAGGGAAACAGCAATCTAGGTGCCTGGATGGGAAATAGTCAATAGATGAGTCCAGGCAAATGCTTTGGTGGAAAAAAATGTCTTCATGGTAGAGCGGCAGCAAAAAGCACAGAGCTCTTTAATAGCATTAAATATAGCATTGCTGGCAAAGTGCAAGTAATTGCCAGACAAAACACAAAGGAATAATTCTTCCAAAACCACAACTGGAATAGAAAAAAAAAATCATAGATGCTAGACTGGAAAAGGAATTTTTCATTATACCAGGATGAAATTTGGTCTGGTGGAAAAGAATAAAGACAATTTCTCTTAATTTCAGGATGGCCTGAGATTTTGCATTTAGCTAGTCTTTATGAAACTACACCATAGCTCTTGTTACCCAGTTTACAGCTATTTCAAAAATAAAAATACCTGCCTTTTTGAGTTGGCATTGCTCTAACTCACTCATGAATGCATTATCCCTCTCCCTCCCGTCCTGTGTGACTGTAGCTCTGTAGCGTGAGCAGAGCTGCACAGTCCTCAGTGGGATCTGTTCTGCCATTTTCTGCCTGCTTTGTGTTTCCTGTGTTTCAATCACATTTTCTGATTGCATGTCTCTAAGGACATTCTCTCTCTCTAGCTTTTCATGTTGTTGGACTCCATAAGACTTTGGTGATGTGGTTAGGGCTGCAAATCTCTCAGACTTTAATAACAAGCACAGTGTTTTTCTTTTGAGACAAATTCTGCTTAGAAGCATATGCCAGTTTTGTGTATGTTTGTTCAAAATATAAAAACATCTTGTGGCAATTTTTCCTCAGGCCCCACCTTGGTTTTCCATGCCATCAACAAAATGATGCTCTAATTGAAAGTGTAGGTTTGTTTACCTATAAAAACTGAATTCTACTCTGGGGAAATGAGTACTAGATGTAAGCTGAGCTCCATAGAACATCACAAACATTTTATTTTTCTTTTCAAAATAATAAAATGCAGGGTGGGGGAGGTGGGGGATGGAAATGAAGCTATGCAAAGATGTGTCCTCCAGGTGGCACAGACATGGCAAGTTCTCCGAGGTATATCATAGGATGGTAAAGGATGAGATATAGAACTACCAGGAACTCGTGGAGAAGGGCTCATAAGGACCCACTGCTTCTGTGGTTTTTTTCAGAGTGTTCATAGGTAACACATAGATGGCTGTTCTCCAGGATACACACTGTATCTCTACTGCTAGGCAAGCAGGACAGGTAATGCACAGATAGAGAAGAACAAAAACCAATAATAGACCCAATAGTTGTAAATTTTGCTATTTTGTTTGTTTGGTAGCCAGGTATATCTAATATATCTTATTTTCCACATCAGCTTCCTTCCATTATAAAAAGAGTAAGTTAGAAATGGTAGGCATGGCCTGTGAATCATTTTAAGAACAGCAAGTAAAGTCCTCAGATATACAGAGACTTATCTGCTGTTGTTTCACATCATCTGAATGCAGATTCTGCAGTAACCAAAAAAAAAAAAAAGCACTGAAGGCATAGTAATACACCTTTTAATAAAGGCTGTAAATCCAGGCATGGACATCCCCCAGGAACCAGACCAATCCCAATGCTAAAGTGGCTCCTGACAGATCAGTAATTCAGGTGGGCCATAGCAGTTTCAATTCCAGTTCTTGCACTACTACAGCAAGTGAACTCCCTCCAGAAGATAACTTCTCCACGACTAAGCAATTCTAGTACTCTTTCTTAGCTTCACATCTAAAATCCTTATTTCTCCTTCTAGTGTCAAACTTAATGATGATTCTATATCTGACAAACTCACACCCTAAGCACACCTGTTTCTTGACACCTCTCTCTTAACTGTAGCCTAGCATCCTCTGTCTGATCCAGTTCCTGCTGTGGTTTAACAGTGTACTCCAAGCTTGGCTCCAGTTCTAGTTCCAGATCACTGTCTTTCTGTTCAACTGAAACTGTCTGGGCCCAAATCATCATATTTGGCTGAAGACCTCTTCTGATATTATTTCTTCAAATGTAAGTTATAAACTAAGTCTTTAACATATTTTTTAAAAAAAACTACTACAGACCTATTTTCATGTTCCCGTCTGGTTTTATTCCTCCTCTGTAATACAATTTAGAGAAGACCTAGTGTGCAGTACTTACAGAGTCTGGCAGATATAATCTTCTGTTAGAGATCTAATTTTAAAATGTTATCAGCTAAGGAAAGACTCTGTAGGAAATCAGTTCCGGAATATGGAGCAGACTGGAATATCTTACTTTGTATTTCACCATTTTGTGAATGACCTGACGTAGACAATTATATTGGACTAATCATTTTACTGTTCAAGAAGGATATGACGTACCTACTTTGAAATTAGAGTTCTCTGTGTTTCATGTTTGGTCTCATTTATCAGTCAGACCAGCACTTGTAAGTATAAATATTCATCTTATGACTCCATGTAGTGTGGCTGAGATGCTGTCTGTGCTTTTTTTTAGATCCAAATCTGATTTATTTATAAAAGTGCATTGAAATGCACTTTATAGGTATTCAGGATTCCTTTTGGTGCCTTTTTGTTGTTTTTGCAGTGATTAAGTTGATGTTGGAATAGATGAGTGGAAATCAAATCCCCTCACACTAGCACGGGTTTAAGGAAATGCATAGTATTCCTCAAGACAGGAATTTTAGGTGAATTTATCTGAACACTTATTTGCCACACACTCTTACACTGATGGATTTTTCTCTTATCTATTTATTCAATAACATCAGTAAAAGCAGTTTCTCATTTTGCTTTTTATGGTCTTAGCAACTACTACTTGCAAGCTGCCACTGGGAAATAATTTTAGCAATTAAGTCTGCCAATGCTAATTATTCTTTTGCTAGTCTCCTCTGTTTTCTTCTCCCTATTTGGCTAACAATTGTAAAGCTCAAAGATTTTTGCTGTTGTGTATGAGAAATAGCATATGAATGATCTGGCTTTTCATTATAAAGCAGAGAAGAGGTAATCAGACATGATTTCACAACTGTTTACATGGAAATTCTTACAAGGATGACTTTAGAGTGTTGCTCTTACCTGCAGTAGACTGCAACCTGTAACTCTCTGCAGTTCCAGCAGTGGCTACTGCTGTGGAATCAAATGCTAAAATAAGAAGCCACAGGAGATTTTCCAAATACAAACTGTGCTCTGTGTGTGTGTGTGTGTGTGTTGTGTGATTGTGCACCCCCACATGTATGGACTTAGACATGTAGATACAGATAGAGTTTTGTACCATTATGCGTATCTTTGCTTGAGTCTTTTCTTGCAACTCATTTTAAGGTCTTAGATGGGAAACATGAAGTCCCCATGGAAGAGAGCAATGGGCCTTTGACTCTGGACACAAAGGACTTGCAGGATTATGGTTTGTAGGAAGGCCTGTCATTCTCCTCAGCTGAAATATCTACAAATATTTTACTACACTGCACAGAATGGTGCTGACTGTTGTAATGCAAAGAGTGATTTAACCAGAGTTTGGAAATCATTGTCTGCAATTTTTTTCAAAATTATGACAAACTTACAAAACTTACAAGATCGGGTGATGTCTGTATGCTAATGAAATATCCCATCCAGATAAATATCTTTATTCAAATAAAGCTGTTAGAACAT
Organism: Ammospiza caudacuta; assembly: GCF_027887145.1. Classification (NCBI taxonomy): domain Eukaryota; kingdom Metazoa; phylum Chordata; class Aves; order Passeriformes; family Passerellidae; genus Ammospiza; species Ammospiza caudacuta. The sequence continues at coordinate 37,609,211 of NC_080632.1, forward strand.
GGTCTTCAGAAAGTATCAGCACTTCAAATTTGTGGTTAAAGTTTATACAAAACAGAAGATGATTTTCATGTTAATTTTATTAATTTCTTGGTAAAATGTTAGAATAAAGATAACGAATATTGGAAATTTGTCAGTTATTTCAACATGAAAAAATATTGGAGTATTTTTAAGTTTCCCATTTTAATTGATGTATATTTTTAGACTTCTCAAGATACACATGATTTTAATAACTCAGTCAGCAATATCTTTGAGGTATTATGACAGAAAAGAATAAGCCAACTCAACTACTTCCCAGCAACCAAGTTTATCTGCTGATTTCCTCAACATTTTCTTGTTTTACGTCCCAGTAGAACTGGTTTGGAAACTGTCCACTACTTGTGATTCAGACAGCTGAGCCGTTTATGAGGTGGACATGTTTTGAATTCCCACATCTCTCTTCATCAGGTAAATGTCTCCTTTTATCAGATAAATGACCAGCCTATTTAAATTTTATTTTTCATTTGGGGTATTTCAATTTTATTTCAAAGAACAAACAACATCCTGTATTTACAATTTTACTGAGACAGCCACATTCTTGTGGAAAAGATTTTTTGTTTCGTTTTTTTGAATTGTGTCTGCCTATAAAAGACGTGTTTGTCAAAAATTAGAAAACTTATTCCCACATCAGTTGCATCTGCATTTGCACAAGTGAAAAGTTCTACTTTCAAACTATAATGTAACCAGACTCAATTGTTAGTCTTAGTAGCACTTAATCATAGCTATGATACCTCTGCCTAAATTTTACCTATTTTAGCAGTTTTGGCTTTGATTAACTGTGTCCTAAACCATGTTACCAGGAGTTTTACATGATGAATATGCTTAAGGAATGATCAGGCCATAATTTTTGATTTCCACATATAGGAAATTGCTTCTACTTTTAAAAGAAGCAATAACTGATTATTGAAGAGAAAATGCCCCAGTCACTATGAGACTAAGCAGTGAAGGGGCTAAGGAAGAAAGGAAAATCAAGCAACACCAGCATAAGTGAGCTACAAGTTGCCAGTAAAACTTTGGCAACATCTGAGGGCAGAAGGGACTTGGAAAACTCCTAATCATAAGAAATTATTTCTAGACAAAAAAGGAAGAGTTGTTCATATGCTAAATGCAGGAAGACCTTTTCCTGGAGGAAAATTGCATGAAGGAATGGTGCCCGTATTTCCTGGAGCACTCATTCAGGCACAAAGCAGACAGCAGACAGGCCGCACTATCATCCTCAGAGATCTTTGGTGATGTGTTGCTTAATCACAATTTTTTTTGCTGCCACATCAGACAGTACAGGTGACAAAGAACTCAAGATCTGTTTTGTCAGATCATATGAATTTCCCAAACTGTCTTGTTGATCAAGCAAAATTGCTTACGCTACAAAAATATTGAAATATTTATTTACCTGCTTTACAACTGCCAAAATAATCTGCTATTGCTGCTTATCAGCAATTTAAAACCTTTCTGTATGTTTGGGATGTCTTTTAATCCCAGGAATATCAGAGAATTTCTCTTTACACAACATGTCATATAGCTTGAAAGGAATTTCCCTCCAATTTGTGTTTTATACATTCTATGAACAGATATTTCTACTTCAATTTGGATTTACAAAGTCCTAAAAACAATGATAAAATATTTTCTTTTCCTTCTCAATCTGAAAAAAATAATTTTACTAAGATAAAACTTTTAAATTTCTATACCTCTAGTCTCTGTTTAATCACCACTGTCACTTCCTGTGTCATTTGCTGCTGGTTTTTAGTCACTAACACACAATTCCTTGCATTTTTCCTTTTTCAGGTAATTTTGTTTCTCACTGGGATGTTTTAAGCCACAATTTCTATTTAAAACACTAGTTGTCATGTGCTGAATCCACAGAATCATGTTTAAAATGTCAATAACTTCTTGAAAGGGGTTAATTTTCATCACAAAGGCATTGAGGTGAGTAGTACTGCTAATAGAATGCATATACATATAAGTTGTACGTACAATACATAGAAATTGTACGTACAATACAATACATAGAAATTGTATTTTCTCCCAGGCCTGGGTGGAGCATCAGGTATTGAGTTCACCTGCAAGAAAATGTGATGAAAAACAGAGACAGTTTGTGCTTCCTAGTGTAACCTGGCACCCTAAGTGTTGATATTTCATGGTAGAGCAATGTGAAACCACTTTATCTTGTCTAATGGGACACAGCATAGGAATCAAATGTGTTAATAAGAGTGCTTGTTCGCAGGCACAGTGGTTGCCAGCTAGCTAAATTTGTGGAAAAGAAAAGAACAGAAACTGCCTACTTGCTGTGGAAAAAAATAATACTGCTCCATCTGTTCCTGCTTTCCCACACCTTCTCCACTTAGGAGAGAGAGACCTGCGAGAGTTGTTCTGCCTTGTGGAAAGAAAACTGTGATGCAGACTCTCACGTGTTGGTGGAGCAGGGATCCCAATGTTGTATGTAAACAAGTCTTCCATCTCTGCTGCACTAGGAGTGCAGATCCTTTCCCCAGAAGAAAAGCACATAGCTTTGCTTAGGTTTGTTCCAAACACAAGGGAGAGGTAGTTGAACTTTCTGGCAGAGGTTGGATGAAAAGTGATGCTTCCTGACACTGAGACAGGGAAAAGGTCCTCCCAAATCGTCCTTTCTGCATATCCCATCTAGCCTCCTTACCTAACTGGAAGAATGACAAGCTTCAGTCTTCTGGCATGTCCTCCTTAGAGCTTCCTTGCAAGTTTGCTGATTTTATGGTTTTCTTTTTTCCAGAAGTCAAGGAGGGGATTGCCATGTGCTATTGGACATATTTCTGTGGTTCTCCTAAGAAGCTTTTCTTGTGATGGTTGTTGGCTCAATAGCTCTAGAGAAGATAAAGGTGGAAATTCAAGCACTGGAATGAGAGATAAATATCCTTCTGCCAGGTGGTGGAGGAGAGGTGAGGAAAGGCAATTAAGAAGGACTTGTTTATCAAAGAAAATCCAGGGTTCAGTTAAAAGATAGGGAAAAGAAAGAGGTAAAGGGACTGACAGCTGTGGTTTTTCTGGTTAGAAAGGGATACAGTAGAATGAAGGGGAAAACAGGAAGAGAGGAGAGGCTCTGAATAAAACAACTGAAGGCAGCAGAAAAAGTAAAGGGAAAGACATTTTGTGCTAGGGATTGGCCAGGATTAGAAAAATCAAGGGCCAAGAGAGCAACAAAGGTGATGTCTGATTTTTAAGAAGGGAGGAGAGGAATAGCATTAAAATAGGGGAATTTGAAAAGGGAAAATTTGTGGTGGTGATGGAAGTGGGAGTGGGGAGAAATATTAGAAAAGAGACATGAAAATAGAAAGGAAGAAAACTCCATATTTTACTCTGGCTTTCATATCTCAGTAATTACAATTGGGTAGTACTAATTTGTAGCCCTTTTCATTTAGAATGGAATATGTCAATGAAGGACAAATTAAACATCTGATATCTAGAAATATTGCAAGTGGTGAATTAGAAAGTTAAATACATCTTGTGCAACATCCATGGGTTTTCACTTGTAATATCACACCAATTACACAGATCTTTCTATTCATAAAATACATTTGTATAAGCATTACTATCATAAATGACCCATTCTTGGAAGATGACAAAGAATACATTGTAAGGGCTTTATACAACAATTGTAACAGGTGAAAAACTTCTGCATTCCTTTCTTGTTATGTCTTAGGCACTTCTGGGAACAAGAAAGGCACTGAGTTCCTTATATCCCTAACCACTGCCGTGCAGTTTTGAGCCTGACAAACTAACTAGACCTCAGCTAAGCTAAGGGAAAATAAAGTCCTCATTGTTAAGCCAGAAAAAAAACTTGCAGCTGCTGTATGTGTAGGTAAATACATGGAAAATGGAGATGATTATATCCACCATGAAAACTGCTAGTTTGCGCATCCTGCCATTTCTAGGTCACATCAAACTGCACATGGTGTGAAGAAGTGCAGATTCCAATTTAGGTAATGTATATGCAATTGGAGTAGAGCAGGGGACCATGACCATGACAATCCATCTCCTGCAGATTAATGTCTGGTGCAGGCAGGTATGTCATAAACTGTAGCTTAATATGGAGAACCTCTCAGTTTTCCCCTCATTTTCACTAATGCATTGTGTGTGCTTCTAAGAGATTCACAGTAGATGTAGGACTATTGCTTTTAAATGTTGCCTCTGACCCAGATAATGTCAAAATGTCTGAATATGCTATGCTCTTTTAAGAAAGAACATCTCTAATGCAATGCAAATGCACATTGTGGGGAAATTCCAGCTGAGAAAATGAGGCCTTATATTTCTAAAACTATATACATGTCAATAGCCCATTATTCTCAAGTTTTAGACGTAATTGCAGCCCATCTTGGAATGAATTCCTGAAATAATAAAATACACCGAGTAGCAGTTACTATGTCTTCCAGTTATTTTATGATCCCCCCTGCCCTGCAAAATCAAAAAAAAAAAAAAAAAAGAAAAAAAAAAAAGAAAAAGAAAGAAAAGACAAAAGTGAAGTGAAAAAAGTAGAGGAGAATGGCGTGAGGAAGGGAGACAGATGATAAAAGTGAAAGTCATATCCTTTTCTGCAATGTGTTATTGGAACACTCTGTGCAAAAATATGCCGGGCTCCTAAAAGGCATTACAACATCCATGCATCTGAAGGTTTTGTATAAATGTATCTCAGTCCAATTTTGTATGACAAATTATTTCCAGGCAATTAAGAATATTTATAATTGTTTTCTTTGGTTGGAACTTCATTCTATTTCCAAATTTCTTTTAAGCTAATGTTTCTTATAAAGCCTGAAGAGCTGTCATTTTGAAAGAATTCTCTCTTAGTCATGTGAACTGCTCCTCGCAACCATCTTTTTCTGATAAATTTAACATGTGCATAGTACTGCCTTTATCTTCATTATTGGTAGATTTTAAGGTATCATTATTTCACTGTGAAGTTTTCCCCCCTGCTCCCCTTCCTGGAAGAACTCCAAGAAACAGTTTCTATGATTAAAAACAATGTAGATTAATATTAAGGTTGTGCAGAGCTGCAATATTTCTTTCTTTTCCTTGCTGTCTTTACTTCCCTCACAGATTTCCCTTCTTTGGATGAAACCCTATACTTCTCAGTAAATGAAATAAAAATGGTTCAATTGCCTAGTCACATTTCTAGGGTGGAGAACATACACATAGATTTCCTGAAAAAAACAGTATTTTAGCAACTGCTTAAGAAGCTAAAGGACTATTATGCCATGAATCCATTACAAATAGTTCCTTGGAATACCAAATTTGAGGTACAAATGTGTGTTTACTGTAAAGGCCTTATGAAGACTTAAAAATGTGAATTTAGTTTGCCAGAGGAGGTAGTTTTGGGGAAATGAACAATCACACTAAGAACAAACTTTCCTTCTTAGTTCCACGTGAAGCAAGAGGTAGCTGCAGATAGTTCTCAGCCTGCTTTATTCCCCTTTCTGTCCTTTTATTTTCCTTTACTTAAGGGAATCTGGGGTCTTTCTATGTGACTTGTAGAGGTGCTGTTAATTATTTAAACCTTTCATCTTTCTTTAATTTATGTCATAGCGTAAGCGTAATTTCTAATTTTTATCTGCTTCTCATCAAGCTGCATTTCTGTCATTGTTTGTAAGCCTGAGGATAGACGAAACTGTAAAATTAACTGTGTTTCAGTCTTTGAAAGAGAAAAAAAAGATAAAAAACAGTCTCCTTAGGACTTAGTGCCTCTGGTAGTTGATTAGTCCCTGCAGTAGGGAAAATTAAATTTTGTGGTTGAGACCCAGCATGCTTGGATGGTTTAATAATGCTGTGGCCATCATCCAATGGCTGACAACCAAGAACTGAGGTACTTTCTGTTCTTTACTCCCTCATGCAACACCTGAAAATCCCGGGGCAAATCAAGCAGCAAATTAAAGCTCAAAAAACCCCTCACCTGCAAAGCATGTATAAGGAACTAATTTTAATGCTTTCAAGCTGAAGTCATTGGGACAGGAGCCCAAAAACCAGTGACAAAGGTATATTGGTAAGTTCTTAAAGCACCTTTTTCAATTTTTTGTAGCTCCAACTGGGCTTGCTGTTTGAATGTATTTCTGCTTCCAGTGCAGTTAAAGCCAAGTAGCTCCTAAAAGCAATCAAGTCACATGAAGCATTTCAAAAAGCCAAATCCGTGATTATGACTACAAATACAAATGAAGACTGTGGCTCCTCAAATATATTTTAGTGTAAGACATTCCCTTCCAATGCCCAAGCCTGGCTCTAGTACCCGGTGTGCACTCAAGTGCTGCCTTTGGATTAAGTGTCCAGGATGGGGCTTTGCATGACAAATACATCTCCTGCCATTGGGGCAGTCCCTGAAGATGACTACGTTGTGGCCGTGTCTGCCAAGCAAAAATGGCTTTGTTACCTAGCAATGAAAAGTCAGTGCTGGTGATACAGGATCTGTTATTCCATGGATAAAAACCAGAAGTGTGACATTGGATCTGGATTATGCTATGTATAAAGTATCGTCAAAAAATAAATAATATGAAAGTGTGTTTTTTTAACCTCTAAGATTTTTTTTCCACTTTGTTTTTAATAAAACAAAACAGAAACCACAGGAAATTCAGATGGAAGGAAAACAGCCATTTTATGCTTCAGTGCTGAGAACATGGTGGATATTTTTCTTCCTAAGGCAAATACCTTTACTCTCACAATTTTGGCAAGTTCAGTTGGAATTTTGCTACATTTCCACTTCAACGCAACATTTGCTGATGAGAAAAGTAGCGTTTTCTTTTTGGATCAGATATATTCTTAGAATAATCTTGAAGAAACATCTGTCAGTTTTGCTCTGATTTAGACAGAGGCTTCAGCCACAAAGACAGCAATTTCTTCTTTAATCATTGACTGCAGTAGTATCAGAAAGCTACATTTCAAGGGCTGGCTTCAGAACTGTGTCCTAGTACATCTTCCCTAGTGCTTTGCTAAAGCAGGATTGGATGGAAGACAGAAATGAGACCAGAAACTTTAGTGGTAGTTCTTTTAATCAGATTATAATTATGACAGTTATGGCCATTGAAATTCTGTCCTTGCCTTTAAATTCTCTTTATCAAGAGCGCTTGGGAAAAAATGCTGCAGCACCACATTGTTCTGTTCCTTGGTCTGTCCTAGCTGTTGAATCTGTCTATCAGTTTTGCAGCCAGAGGTCAACTTCAGAAAATTTGATAAAGGCAGAAGATAATATGCTTTTATTGGTATTTCTCTACGGAGGATAAACAGTTGCAACTCATTTCCCTTTCTATACTGACAGGTTGCCCCATCAAAAAGTTTGCCCAGATAAGTCAGAGACTACCCTGAGTGTGCAAAGTCTATCTAACCAACCTTTAAACAACCTGCAAAGAGACACAGAGCAGAGCTGAGAAAACCATGCACATGGAACATTAGATAAAGATCCATAGAGAACTTGTATTCATGTGTTTAAAACACAGACTTACAGAAGGGAGCTGGGGTTTTGGAATGTTGTTATTTGAAGGCATTTCTACCAGACAATTGGACAGCCAAGCATTAGAATGGCTGAAAACACAGGCCATTGCTCAACCAAGGTCTATAGGTTTAATATGAAAGTGTGTTTTTTTAGTTTGGAGATTAATTTTGTAGTTTAATACTATTTAGTATTTGCTTAGATAGGTATTTATCTTACTGTTTCCTTGTGGCAAGCACTTTGCTCCAGCAAATATCTTCACCTTTGGTGTTTTATAGATGTAAGGCCTTCTTTTTGTGTACATGGTGACTCAAGAATGGGGCACTGTAGGTGAACTTCTCAGGGCTGTAAAAGTTACAGATGAGACAGGTTTAAATGTCTGCCCCGAATAAAAGTCAACAGCTTAATTCCATGTGCCAGTCTTCTAGTCTAGTCAGACTATCTTGTGTGATAACTTTTGTACCCAGGAGTCCGGGAGAGTGATTAGAAACAAAGGACTCCCCAAGCAGAAGATACCATTTCCCAGGAATCCAGTGTGTAAAGCTGTGTTTCCTCCGCATTACATCTGAATCAAAGTACACAATTTGAAAGCCACAGAGTTTCCCCCCACCTTCTTTTTTATCATGTTAAACTGTTGGGGGTTTTAGTTTAGTTCCTTTGTTGGTTTCGCTGCTAGTTTCTATAAGCAAGCAGTAAGATTTCAATATGCTGTTCTGACATGTTTTTCCCAGTTTAGACAATGTTCTTAAATCCTTACCCAGCCTTCTTTTCTTTGTTTAGTTTTTACCCTGATGGCAGTTCTGGTTTCCCTGCCACTCAGAATGGTTGATGCTGTACATTCTCAAGGGCATTTGCTAGTGCAGTCATTCCTCGAACTCTCAGACCTATTGGTAACACTGTTTTCACAAGGGTGATTTGCATTCAGTCTAGATTGAAGTCCAGTACGTGCCCACAACATAAAATGTGCTTGTTATGAATGAAGTATATGCAGAGCCTCTTAAGAATTCACCCAACATAATTAGATACACCCTGGTTCATCTAAATGTTATCCAAGGGCTAAATATCTGAAGCTTTAATTGAAAAAGCTCATTAACTTTAAATACAGCTAAAGTTGTTGAAAAAATCTCAGTGGAAATAGTAGATTCTCCATGAAGACCAAAAATAAAAGCACATTTGAGTCTGAAGCTATTAATCATAAAGTTGACTTGCATAGCTGTGCTACGTTTGAAGTAGGTCTGAGTGCTTAATTAAAAAAAAAAAAAAAGAAGAAAAAGGAAACTTGTGCATGCATGCTAACTAAATTTTGCTATTTTTCCGTGTGTTTAGTGGATTTCAAGTACATAAAGAGTGCAAAATAAAAAGAACTACTTGATTTAGGAGCACAGAAGACAGGTCCACAGTCAACTTGAAACAAGCTGCTGATTATGTGTGATACTTGCCCACAATTTGTTAAACTAATAACTGTGTCTATGGAATGTCACATTAGCAGACAAGCCACCATCAGAAGAACATTGAACATGAGTATATATGAAATTTGCTTTTACACCCTACAGAATTTCGTACCCAGAGGTAAACAAGCCTTAGGTAGTCTAGTGTGCAATGCTGCAGCCAGAGAAAGCTCTTATGACACAGGTGGTACTGACAGCAAGCTTCCACCTAATGAGTCCCTTACAATCTGGATGGGAATTTCACAGGATTTTAAAAGACTTTCTTAATATCTGAGCAGTGTTGTTCTTCCAGCATTTATTTTCCAAACCCCTGAAATATGACATTTTTAGTATTCATCTGAAAATTAATTTCTCTTAACCTAAATGATCAAGAGTCATTGCTTTCAAATTATTTTTGTGGGAAAAAAAATAATATATGATCAGGCTTCAAACCTGATCAATCATATATTAAACCTGAACAATTGTCCTTCCTAAAATAAATAACCCTTGATATTAAAATAAAAAGAATAAATTCTGAACCCAACCCCACCTCTCTTTTCCTTTCCCAGAGAATTATTTATTATAAATACATTTTGGAGATAAATAGCCATAGTAGGTCATTGTAATGCATGATTACATCACTAATTAATAAAAATGCAAGTTAAGAAAATTATTTTCAGGATTTTCAGTTTAAAAAACATAAATATGCAGTGAAATCAGAAAAACTAATGGTACTAGGAGAGTGTCTTCAATTTGCTGATTTTTGCACAGTATTAATACCATAGAACAAAAATTAATAGACATATTTTGACTATTACTAAACTTCATTTCAGGCTTCATAAATAAAAAGAGAAATCATTACTTTAAAAAAGTCCTAATATAAAGTAATAAAATTAGAGACATACACAAAATATTATTTAAATAAATACAAACGTGGTATTTGTTCTTCAAGTAAATAAACCATTCTCACAATTTTTACAGGTATAGGAACCTGATTTATTTGTTCTAAAGCTCACTATTCTGCTATTTCATCTTACTGATTTGTACACATTCAGATGCCCAAGAAAATATTTTACCTACATAAGGATAGTTCCATACAATTCATTATTTCCAATCAGTGGTTTTTTTCACCTGATAGTCATGACATAAGAGTTAACATGTTTTAAGACTGATAAAAAAATCTGCTAACTAGATTCACTGGCTGTTGTTTAGTAGATATTAGGAGACATTTAGTAATTAGTAGATGTTTAAGAACGTGTAGGTGATATTGTGTTTAAACCTGTCACAGAGAAACTGATGTCTGCATTTATGATTGTGAAAGCATACAGTTAACCTCTTAGTATTGTTCTGAACACGTGGAGAAATAATGTATTTCATCACAAATTGTTCTGAACATGCTTATAACATTTTAATCAGGCTGTTATTCTACTACCCAAACAACTGAATTGGTTCATAATTAGAAGTCTCTAAATTAAAAGAAAAACAAGTGAGCTGCTATTTTCTGTGATGCTGAGGGAAGAATGAACAAATTTATAAGTGGGATTGCTAAACCTAATCAATTATTCAGAGAGTTGTCTTTTAGCTTCCTTCCAACAGATTTGTGTTTAGGACCATTAAACCAGTACCATTCGTGAAAATATATGAAGAAAAATCAAATGCAAGTAATTTTTTCTTGGTTTTGGTGAAGTTCCTAGTTACAGCTAATGTTTGTACACATGATTACTTGCTTGGAATGTAACAAGAAAAGAGAATATGAAGTCTATTTGTCATTTTAATAAATGTGGCTTATATCTTTCTCTTGTTAGAGAAGAAATCAAGTATTTTTCAGTCTGTTATTGTTGAATATAGGTAAGTCTAAAACTCTTCCCTCTTAAAAATGCAGAAAAAAGTTCCAATCTCACAAATTTGCTTTAATGGCTGGTCTCACTCTGAAGCGGAGTTTCATCTCTCTTGTCTTGGAAAAGGCTTTTCTTTAGTTGGTCGGTTGGTGTTTTCTCTCCACTCTTTCTGCTTGTGAAATGCAAGCTTGTCAACTGGCAAACACCTATTAGCATTTAACCGAGCTAAATGCTGGAGTCAAGACCAAATGCTGGCAGAGGTGCTGGCCTTAAACTGGTCCCATACCATGGAAACTTGTTTGTCTAAACCCTTCATGGATTGCAAGTTCCAAAAGTTACAATTAAGGAGCACATTTCTACCATCACATTTAATTTGCAATCAAATGAGAAACCCCCAAAATTAAATGACTACTTTGATTCAAGGGTGGTTCTATCCACATGTGTTTAAACTGAGACCATATTTGACTTCAGAATGGAAAGATACATATACATAATGTTCCCTGAAGATATTACTTTCAAATAAACATCCAGTCTTCTTCCCACCTGAAGGATGGTTTATTTCTTTTTCAGTTAATGCTCAGATTGCAAAGGAAATAGGTGCGCTGTTTACATGCCTCAAGGCGTGTATTAATACATACCTAACCAGTTTTGTTGAAAGGTACAGTCTTACCTAATGAAACTAAAAATCACACTCCCTGCAACGTGTGCTGGAGGCTTTTAAGACACAGAAAGTCTCCAGAAAACTCTCACTTTGGACAAGGAAAAATGCATTTCCTGTACACTTCATAATTAGCCATAAAAAGCTTATGTTATTTTTTGGGAGAAATGTTAGTACAGCACATGTTTGGAGCATTGCATAAAAAGGATTTTTCCCTACAATGCTCCAGTTATCATGAGTTGGTTTTTCTTGCTTGTGTGGGCTTTTGTGAGGTTTGATGCACACTCTTCAATCAATAAAAATCCTCCTGAACCATGAAACTGTCCTTGGAAACAAGATTGGGATAATACAAATCCAACAGGAATAAATTTTTCCTAATTTTTAAGTGGATTATAATAAAATGCATACCATCAAACAAAGTAATAGATGCTGAATGTCTAAAATATGTTTGATACTCCAAACTTTTCGCAAGATTTATAGCAGCAAGATTATCACTTGGTACGGTTAACATTGATAATAAAATTAACCTGTAGTCCTGGTTGATCTGCATTGCCTGTATTCCAAGAAACAAATATTGCTAAAGGAAGTAATGATGGAAATAAAATCAACTAGGAGAAAAATAAATAGGAAAGAAGGTTGATGAACTAATGAGTAATCAAGCAGTATTAGATTTTTTTATGTGAGCTCAGTTTATGAATGTTGAACAGCAAGGAAATCTGTTTCTGATCAGATGTCCTTCTCATCCTGGCCTGTGTCAGGGACAGTGTGGCCAGCAGGAGCAGGGAGGTCATTCTCCCCTGTACTCAGCACTGGTGAGGCCACACCTCGAGTGCTGTGTCCAGCTCTGGGCCCTCAGTTTGGGAAGGACCTTGAGACGCTTGAGCGCATCCAGAGGAGGCAACGAGGCTGGAGAGGGGCTGGGAACACAAACCCTGTGAGGAACGGCTGAGGGAGCTGGGGGTGTTTATTCTGGAGAAAAGGAGACTCAGAGGTGCCCTTATCACCCTCTACAACTCCCTGAAGGGTGGCTGTAGCCAGGGGGGGTTGGTCTTTTTCTCCAGGGAACAACTGACAGAACAAGAGGACAGTGTCTTAAAAGGCACCAAGGGAAATATAGGTTGGATATTAGGAAAAGCTTTTTCACTGCAAGGGTGTTAAAGTACTGGAACGGCGTGCCTGGGAGGTGGTGGAGTCCCCATCCCTGGATGTGTTTACAAAAAGACTGGATGTGGCACTTGGTGCCATGGTTTAGTTGAGGTGTCAGGGAACAGGTTGGACTTGATGATCTTGAAGGTCTCTCCCAACCTTGTGTTTCTGTGAAATCCCTCCCCTGCCAAAGAAATAGGATGTGAATTTTGCACTGCAAATTGTATAGCTATTGATTTTCCATACCATGTTTAGGGTTTAATCTTCCTGTCTGAAGACACTGATGGGTAACAAGTGTAAAATTAGTTTCTAGAGCTGGATTAAACTAATAGACCAAGAACACTGTTGTTAGTCCAAGAGACTTAAAAGAGTAATAAGAACATCCTAAAAAGTCCTCACTAAATTCTTGTAAAATACAGGGTTTGCTTTGAAAATAAATATAGTGAAAACTGTCCTTTCTTCCATTTGTAAATTAGACCTATTCTCTTTCTTAAATCTTCCACATTTTTATCATTAACCATAAGGTAAGATTTTACTGTTTAATGTGTATGTGATTTCTAGCCAAATATAAAAGACACAAGTGAAAAATACTCTCTAGATATTGAAAAGAAATTGGAAGGTAAGCTGGATTTTTTATGACTAATTGAATTCCTTTTTCTGCAATAAATAAAGATCTGCAACTGTAAACACAACAACTGTGCTGATAATGAATGAATCATGAAAGAAACAAGCTTATTGTCTCCTAGATGGATCAGTTTCTGTGAAATAAAGAGAAGGAAAAAGTCTATTTATGTTCAAAACACAAAGCACATGTAACTCAATGAAAACATAGTGCATTTCTGTTGCATACATATAATTTCTGCAGTTATTCTTCTGACCATAAACAAAATTTAAGATGTGTTTTGTGAGAAAAGTGATGAATTCCACTGTGTAATTAATGAAACAAACAAGAAAGAAGACAAAACCTTCTTGTTAAATTCACTGGGTCAAATTCTGCTTAAGAGAGGTACAATGGGCGATGTTTCACCATCTGTGAAGACCAGACATGGCCTTTACATATGATAACTAAATTCAGGTGACAATTTCTGCTTTGGTGATCTCATCTTCAAAATAATCTTGATTTTTGTGATTTTTATGCAGCAACAGTGACACAGACACTAGCAAATATCAGAAGAAATAAGTAGACGGAAAGAACATTGATGGAGGGAAGAAGTGCTGTTAATCAGAGGCATCAAGCAGGTGGCCTTTGAATTAGACAGGAAACATGGAGAATAACTAGCTACATTTTGCTTCATGTTATGTTTTTGGGAAAGGTATTTCCCAAAATAGAGTATTTGGTGTAAGGCTACAGCAGCTAATGAAATTTTGGTCTGTACTGCTTTTGACTTATTAATTTCTGTCTCTATTCATATCATACTGTGACTGCTCAGAGGTGTCTTTTATTGCTTTGAAAAAGCTGCTGAAGATCCTCAATATTGACTTCCTCGGGTCCTTTACCCTTTCAAAGGGTCACATCTTTTACATAGGAAAAGATAGATGTCTGGTCAGAGATAAAGAAAGCAAATAGTTTTGGCATGATTAATAAAATAGGTCTGGCTTACAGTGCGAACACCAAGAAATGAAAAGTGATACCCCTGTGACAATACTAGTCTGTTCTTTAGGGATGCTTGGTCCTGGATGTTTCTTAATAAGAACTCATGGTTTAGAAATAAGTGGGGGTCGTTTAGCTGTTGGTTTTGCAGTCCTGACTGCTTGAGGATCTTTGATCAGTTGAAAAAGCACCCCCAGCCATGGGCAAAGGCATTGACACACATAATCTGCTGTGTACATTGCACTTACGAAATATCTGAGTCCTAGCAGCTATGATTAAGTAGTTCATGTGACTTCCTCCTGCATTACTTTAGCTGCCATAGCCAATCTCACGTTTAGACTCCTCAATCCAGCACACAAGTAGTCCAGGAGCAAACAGAACCCCCTTTGGAGCAGTATTTCATGGCACATCTACACTGTTTTCTGATTACACAATTTGCGAAATGGTCATTCATTCTAAGTTGTCCTCTAGTTAAACTGGAATAAAAATTAGCATTGCGCATGCCAGGATTTATGGATTTTAAACCAGAAGTATTAGGAAATGCCTTTAGACACAAAAAGCAGAAGTTTTCATTCTCTCCACCAATTCTTTATAAAGCTATGGATTAACAACCTGAATGTGGCTAAACTTAGCATCCAAACCACCAAGCAGAAACTCTCTGAAATAACTAAAATATGGTCTCCCAGTCTGGCCAACTTGTTGAACTAAGATTCGGAAGACATCATAAAAATCCTGTCTCGTACCACATATCGGGGTTGATCTGATGCAATTCACTTATAAATCTTATAAACAAATCAGTTTATAAATCTTTGTCTTTAAATCAGGATAGTGCTTCCCTACGTGAAGTGCATGTGGTGAAGATAAAAATGGTTAATCATCCTTTTGGATATTGGAAATCAGATAGTCCAGTGAAATGAAATGAAATGAAATGAAATGAAATGAAATGAAATGAAATGAAATGAAATGAAATGTACAAACCACACAAGTAGATAAAGGAGCCTGAAACTATTTCTAAATTCCTACTTGCATAACCAGCTAAATTTCCTTAAATTCTCTGTCTGTACTTAGTATTCTTTTCATAGCTTTGACACTGATTCACTACAGAGCACATTTTAAGTCAGGGAAGTGGTCAAAGCACTAGACAGTCTGAGTTGAAGAAGCATTTGGACAATGTTCCCAGGCACATGGTAGCGCTGAGATTCTTGGGGCTGTCCTGTACGGGGCCAGGATTTGGACCCAATGATCCTTGTGGGTCCCTTCCAACTCAGCATATTCTATGATTCTATGACTCAAATACATTGTACTGCTTCTAATTTAATGTTGCCATCCTGAATATTTACATATACTTCTGTGTACTTCCCACTGTAGAGAGTTTGTCAATGATACTCAAAAATGTTTGATTTTATCCAGTACATATGATGTAGACATAATGATACAAAGTAGCAACATTGCAAAGATTACAAGGATATTTGGATGGAACATTTGTAATCTTTAGGGTAGGATCTTGCGGTTGCACCATCACAGGGAAATATTAAACCACTCAAATGAAGTCTGAGAGTTACTGATAGCTGGGTTTTACTGATAGCTGGGAATTACTGATAGCTGTTCAGAGATAGGATTCGCAATTATCTTTATCCACCTCACAATACTTGTGTGTTTTGCTGTTGATTCCTAGATGAGACTTCTGACTCTTCAAGGTAATGAAAGATGTACCGCAGTTCAAAGGATGCATAGAACTTTCAGACTCCTACAATTCACTGGTATGAGTGCATTTTAGTCAACTCAGAACACCTGTGTATTCCTTATCTTGTTGGGAAGAAAAAGAAATCAATATTTCAGTGTGCATATTAAAAAAGCTGAAATGCATGCTCTTTATTAAAAATATGTTTATGGTCACCATATGTGATTACTGTATATTTTTAGGCAACTGTACTGATGTAGAAAAGAAAACAGAAACCTAAAAAATCTCATATATATGTCTCTAACTGCTCTGAAATAGTAGTATAAGTGTACATTGGAAAAAGCTGCAAAATCTTTCTGATGGTCTGATTCAGATTTCATTGCATTATGAGTCAGAAGTTATTCTAAATAAACTAAGAATCGAGTTGTTTTCAAATAATGTTTTTTTGCTGTTTATTTTGCTTTTGTTTTTGATTAAATTGAACTTGAGGGAAAAAATGCCACTTTTTACTATTTATTTTAAACTTTACTTGTATGTGAAGCAATTGCCTCTGCTGAAAAGTGTTGATTTCTAATTGGAAATAAGTGGGGGTTTATTATATTTTTTAGGTCACAAGAAAATGAGCAGAAGGAGAGAGAAAGAGAGAGGGAACATGTTCAGACCAGCTCTAACGAGGGAGTTATGTCAGTCAGAGAATGAGGACTCATTTTCTTTGAACCAAAAAGCATGATCATACATAGATAGTGTTGCTGTGCTAAGGACAGGTGTGATATTTGAGAGAATGGCCACTGAAAAACAGCCTTCACCATTCTCTCTTCTAGAGGTTTGGATACTCACGTGTTAGTCGCCATCTTATGACTGTGGAGAAAATAAACAAAATGGTTTTTTACTGATGAGTAATAGCTACTATATCTTTTCTGATTGCACTGGGATGGTGCTCCTTCTGTTACTTAACCTCTGATTACTCCAGGATTGGAAGCAATCAGTCAGTATGAGTTTGGCAGCTGCAGGATCCAGATGTGCAGCCCTTGGAATGAATCTGTCTGGCAGTGGCAGCTGGCTGCCACTTTCCTTTTCTGTTTTTCTCAGTAGATGTGATGTGATTGTGCTGTGCATCACACCAACATTATTCATTTTCACACCATCTCTTTTGTAACACTGGGGAACTGACTCACTGTTTTTGATGTTGAAGAGGAAAAAATTATATACTGAGGTCCTTTTTCTCTTGCCTGTGTTTCTTTACCTTCTTTGACCTGATTGGATTTAGCCTTGATTTAGAAAGAATGAGAATAAGGCTTATAATACAATAATCCTTCACCAGCAGAGACAAAATTCAGCCCCCCACTGTCTTTTACCTGGTGTGAAAGGCTCCACTCAGCTTTTTGTAAGACTAAACTGGAAGTAACTAGGACTGAGAATGAGATTCTTCTAACTGCTGAAAAAGTTTGCTAGCAGACTTTAAACCAGAATGAAACTAATGAAAGTAACACCGGGAAGGAAACAGCTGATTCAGTCATCCTGGGGAATGTAGATGGGTATAGAATGGAACAGCCTGTGTAAAAACAAAGACATAGAAAATACACAGCAAATTAAAGTTTCTGTCCAGAAAAAAATGAAAGAATCAGAAGTAACAGAAAGAGCAGAGCTCAGGAGAATAGTGAAGCTTGCTTATTACTCATGTGGCACTAGGCACTGACTAGTTCAGGTGGGATAACCATGAGTAATCCAATGTATTAGGTCCTCATACAGGACTGCACATACATTTTTCATGCAGTCCTTTGTTCAAGCTCATTCCCTTCTCGGATTTTGCTCAGTTCAGCCACATGCAAAACAGGAATTAACTCTCTTGGGCTGCCTAATTACAATCAAGTCTTAACTGAAATTTGTTAGGGAAAGATAAAATCTCACCAGTCTTTTTCTTTTAATGGCAGGGGATGCTGTGAATTTCCTGGGTTTTCGCTAACTGTTTCTATGACATATGCAATTAAATTAGCAGGATTGTTTTCTGCAGTTTAAGCTGGAGTGTGCATTAGTGATATCTATCCCAACTGCTTCACCTAAAAAGTGGATGTAAAGGGGGAAAATAAATGCATGGATTTTTTTTTTTTTGGAAATGCATTATCTTAGATATAATTGAAATACTTGCCATCCAGTTTTCTGGTGGCCAGTTTTGGTTCATATAGAAATAGTTTTTCAATGCATCTTTTTGATTAGTCTAAGGAAGAAATATTCTCTTTTACTCTCTGTTATCTGGTAAGAGCATCTGGTCACTGGAAAAATGTTGGCGACTAACGATGATACAAATCTGAAGACACAAATATACAGGGCAATATATGATCAGGGCCTGTCTGCCTGCACGTAACTGACCAAAATTCATCCTTTTTTCCTGGCTAAGAAATTTTGAAATACAAACTCTGTTTTTCTTCACATCCTGTAACATATCGTGTTGAAAAAAGGAAAGAGCATGCATCACAATCTTTGATCCAGAAACATGAAATGCCATTCTTGTGTCTCTCAGGGTTTCTTGGGAAGTAGTTTTTACTCTGCATAATAGAGTATGGTGTCTGGTGTCTTCCTGATTTCCTTTTACTTTACTCATCCTATGTCTTTGTGAGGGAATCAAGTCTGTGGATTACCAGTTCTGCAGAGGGTTGGGTCCACATCTTGATAAAGACTCTAGGAGCATCCAGCTGTTGCTACACTTTGCAAGAGAGTCTGTTTGCAATGACTGAACACCAAAAGCTTGAGAAAAGTTGTTTATATAATATTTTTGCATGTAGCTCTCTTCAATACATGGAGTTACATCCTACCAGGAAAATTTGAGCCATAAAATCAAATAGAAAGTCAAAAAACTTTTTTTCCTCCCCAGATTCTAGTTATAAATTTAATTTGGGAGTTTTCTCATTTTGCAGTCCTGGACTAGTGCATAAGAGGTAGATTTCTGCTATTTAAATTTCTGGACAATGTAGCGGACTGTTGGATTTTCCCTTTTTATGAAAATGAGGTGCATTGAAAAAAAATCTAACAAGGCTTTTCCACTGAAATTGTTTCCAAAATGACATAGGCAGAAGTTAAGTGGTTCTGGCAACATTATACATTTTGAATGTACAGGGTGTAAAATAAAAAACAAAAGAAAGTACAAGTATTTATTTTTATGCAACATAAATCCTTTTCTATCTTTATACATTTTAAAAGAGAGGAGAAGGAAGGAATGGAAGACTCATTTATTTTGCTCTTGTTCAAATCTTTATTGTTCCAATATAAATTATCGGTTATCTTTGTTTTCTCTTGCATTTAATTTTGTGTTATTTGAAGCACCACAAAATCTCTTCACCAGTTTGGCAGACTTTAAAAGATGTAATATAAAAATTCATTAAGAGCTCTAATTTTGTCAGATTAGTATTAAACATGCATTGTCTGAGCCAGTTTAAGGCAGTGAATTCTGCTAAGGAAAGACAGCTCTCTTATAGAGAATATCTTTTCTCCATTGACCAGTTCCCAACTCGGGTCTGGTGCTCTAGAAGAATTGGAGCTGATTAGGGTAGGAGGGAACAGATTTATAGTTTGAAGTCTTTGTCTGCTTATTCTCAAAGGCACACAAATAGCAAATTAGAGTTTTCTTTCTGTTGTGATCTCTCTGAGTTAATTTTACTTGTCTTTTATTACTTTTTTTTTTTAATTTTGTCTGCAAACCTTTTTCATCTGGAGCAAAACAAAACCTCCTAATTCCATTCTTTCACCCTGAACACTGTGATATTCTAAACACATATGGAGAGAGGCATGCTAGTAATAAGAGAGGGAAATGGGGTCACCTGAGGCTGTGAGAGACAGCCCAGAGGAGGTTCAAACTGAGCAGACTTGGTGATGAGATGAGAGCTGTGCAAGGCAGAATCTGATCTGGGCTTGAGTGAAAAATACCAAAATGTTTAGGTCAGAACTGCAAGATACAGCGCTTCTAAACATATAAATTAAGAGAAGGCTGCTGCCTTGTCTTTTCTTCCTAATCAACACATTTTTTGAGTGATATTGAATGAGAACACAGACACTTTCCTAAGGACTACCTGTATTTTTCATAAATTTTATTAGTTAATTCAGGAAAATGTATACTTTTAAGGCATATGGTTTTAATTGTCTAGCAAAACAGTTTCAATCTAGAAAAAATTGGCAGAGAATGCAGGAAAAAAATGGAAACAGAGAAAGTTCCAATAGAATTCCCAGAGGACAATGTATTCAATAGGAAGATTAACATGAGAGAATTAAAGGCACACACTATGGTCAGAGTCTTTTTAAGATCTGTTATCAGTTTCTAGGATCTAAATTCTTTTGGAAATCAATTTTATTTATTTTTAAGCATGAGAACAATTGGCAGACTTAGATGACGGGTAGGTGTATGTCAGATTCTTGGCAAAATGTCAGAGCTTGAGCTCTTGGGTGGTGTCAGGGAGGGAGGGAAGAACACAGTCCTGAAAAGACCTCAGCCCATTTCCCTAAGCATTTTTTAAATGTTTCTATACTTTCTCTAAATGTCTTTCTCTAAACATGTAATTTTCCAAGGCTGCACATAATGTTATATAGGCTAGCTAGGTCAACATGCTTTCCTCAGAAGGGTTTCTATGCTCTATTGTGTCTGCCACGAATTGTGGTAATTCTCTCTCTTCTGTTACAAGCCTTTTTCTTTATTTTTAATAAGAGAACAGCTCTCTTTCCTTCTCTTTTTTTATGATTGTGTTACAGTGAACCCAACTCCACAAATAAAATTAGTCAAGGAGAAATGACATTGTGCCTATCCAAATACTTGTGGATTGGACTGTCTCTCATTATTGACAAAATTTTCATTACAAGATGACTCCAGTTATGTTTTATTGTAAGAGACAGACTGGGCAGTAAGTGTTAGATAGTCTCTGCTTGTTTTCTGATGCAGTTTGACTTAGGACATCACATGTACAGACAGTAAGCATCAAAACCAGACACACAGAAAGAGCCCAAAGAGCACAGATAAGTTTAAAATAATAATATAATAAAAAGAGCAAATAGCATTTTGCAGACATCTAATGCAGAGTAGTTTACCCTGGCATGAACCTCAGTTAAATGATGAAATTATATTTGGCACTGCACTCAGCGACAGTGACTGTTCTGTAGCCTGTGTGGTTTATACATTTGCCTAGTGCTTTACTTGGGACAAAGAATTTAGAAGCAGACAATGAAATAAAAAAAGAAAAAAAGAAAAAAAGAAAAAAAAGAGTGGGTTTAAGTTTACTGTATTATAAATACATGTGCACATTGCTGCAGATGTTATTCATTGGCAAGTGCTTCTGCCTAATTATGCTCTGAGTGTCATAATATTTTAATGAGCTTTCACCCTAAATAGCAATGAAATGGAACAATAAAAATCTCTCAAAGACTAAAAAAGTTTGGGAAGATTTGTAGGTATTTTCTTTCGGAGAGGGCTATCTTTGTGAAGAAGCACATAACATACAGTGGAAAATATCAGGATTGAAATAATGTCTAAGTTTAGTAAAGCCAAATCAACTCTAATACATCAAACATCTACAAAATTAAATATTTGTGTTATTTACTTGTTTATTTATTTAACTTTTTTAAAAAGTATATTTATGCTAAAGGAAAGTAAGTAAAAGTGTTTAGTGTAATTCCAGCTGGATTTGTTGTTTAATGCTTGTGAACTCGTAATTGGTGCCTTGACAATAGTGTTGATAATAATTCGTGCCAATTAATTTTTTTAAAATATAAATAATATTTATTGTAAATGCCATGGCGATTTAAGCATTCTTATACACAGATTTAAAATATTTGGTGATGCATGGTGACGCAGACTGTTTGAGTTGTTTTCTCCCCCCAAAACCCACTACAAAATACAAACCCAACTTGACTAGGAAAAATTCCAGCTAAAACTGGGGTGGGTAAAGTGACTTGTAATAGAAGATGTAGCAAAGGACTAGAGATGTCGGAGAGAATAAAAATTTACTACATTAAGAAGGTTTGCAAATGCTGTTTCTGTTCACTATTATTTTTTTTTACTCACTCACATCTTGAATAAATGCTTAATTTTTTTTCCTGCTGAAATTCTGAGCTTGAAATTGTGAAATGCATTATAAGGTGACAACCAAACTTAGAAGAGATTAATCCAGCATAAATTTCTATAAATCAGTACAGAAAAGTCCATGACTTTCAAAAGCTGGCGGAAATTAATCTTGGGATCCACCTCTTGGAACATTTTTATTCTTCCCATTAAACTAATAAGTCATTTGAAAGTACAAGTGCATTAAATACTTTGTGAGGAAGCTGAATTGAATGTGAAGACTTTCTACAGTATTCTATGATGCTGCATTTTGATCAAAGAATTCAAAGATAATCTGTCAAAGAAGAACAATGTGGGCAGTATGGATGGCTGTTCTTTCACTGTGTGACAGAAATATCTTACCATATTTCTGAAGGCCTTTACCACAAACACAGGGAATGACCTGCATGGACAAATGTGTGTCAAAAGAGCAACAGTTAGCAGAGGGAAGTGTAAAAGCTGCAGAGGGGAGAGGAATGACAAGTTTCCTATGAAGATGTGATCTTTGTTGGTCTCTGTTAGCCCATCTCAGGGAATGGTGGATATATGATAGGTATGAGTGTTGCTCCTCACTAAGCAATGGAAATAATGCAAAATGTTCTTCATGTCTCTGATGGAGCCATGTGTTTTTAGTATTTCAGACTCTAGTTTTCCTCTTTATCTTCTGTTTCTTGTTTTCACTGAATGCAATATAGTGAATTCCATTCATAACCTTTAGGGGATGAAGCTGCTGTATGTGCTGTCTGGATGTTTTTCATTTGGTTTTGGTTTACTTTTTTCCATTTTGATACATTTTAAAACTGCCAATTTTGGAAAGCTACAGAGTGTTTATAGTAATAATGGAGATTATCTCAAGATGATGACGATGAAATCTGCATTCTGTCCTCCACACCTTTTTCAAACTAGAAAAGTTTGGAAACAAAGGGAAAAGGGGGAGTGGGTTGTCAGAAATGAAATGGAGAAAAAAAACTGAAATCAACATGACTGCTTAAATGTCCACCCTTGGACTGTATCCACCCTTTCACTGTACTCAGTGACAATGAGACTTGATAATTACTGCATATTTTAAAGTTTAGCATTATTTTTCAAGGCATAATTTGTGAAGATCTTCAGAAAGATGGAAGACTTATAAAGCTCCTTTAGTGAAAACTTTTGCAAAAACTTATTTGTATTTATCTTAAGGCTCTTATACACTTTTTAGAATTATGAAAGTTTTAAAACTTTGGTAGAATACTGTATGGTCTTTCTGTCTCAGAAACTATACGTGGTATGATTCATAGTAGAGGCACATATTTGAGGAAGATACATTGCATGACAGAATCAATTATCCTAACACAGCTGCAAAAAGCACCTAGTTATTGAACTTATCTTCAGCTTGCCAGAGTTTCATAAGTCTAAAGTCATGGATGGGCAGAGATGGATGGGCAGCTTTTTTTTAAGGTACAGGAGAATAGTTTATAATTTATGTTTCTTAGGTCCCTACAAAGAATGGAAAGCTCTATTGACAAATATATAGAAAATATATATTGCTCTTTTTAAAAAATGTTCTCCTTTAAAGATTACTGGATCAATCCCTACTGAACATTAAGTTTGTTGCCATTGGGGATCACTATGAATGAATTTATGACATCATAAAAATTATCATGTGAATGGTGGACTCACCCTACACCTTACTGTTATTTTTCCTCTGAAATGCAAACTGTCTAGATTTATTGTTATTATTTTTATTACATTTTTATTGCTGAATTAATGAAATCTGAAGTGATATAACCAACTTTAATGAACCAGTGTGTACTGCCCTGATGATCCCAGTGTACAACATCAACTTCTCTATGGCACAGAGCATTACAGAAATAACTTAGTCATGAGGGAATCATTGACTTCCAAAACAAAACACCCCTTCCCAGATCTTAACTTGAATTTAGACATCACAATCCACTGGGAAAAATACAGTTCTTTTCAATTTATCCTCTTTAGAATATATTGTGCCTGTTGTAATCTCTCTTAAATACTGTGGCTCTACAGTAGAACCAAAGCATTTAGGGAAGTAAGTGATGCTTTTCAGTGTAGAGATAATTTTTTTTTTTTACAGTGAGTCCAATATTTGTTACACCTTCTTAATAAGGGTGGAGTGCACATATTGAGCAATCACTGAATAATAGAATGTCTTGGATTGGAAGGCACCTTAAAGATCATCAAATTCCAAGCCCCTGACATGAGTAGGGATGCCACCCACCAGATCAGACTCCTGAGGGGTCCATCCAACCTGGTCTGGAGTACTTGCAGGCATGGGACATCCTCTGTTGCTCTGGATGATCGGTTCCTGTGCTTCACTATATTCTGAATAAAAAAAATCCTTCCTGATATCTAATCTAAATTTCTCTCTAATTTAAAACTGTTCTTCGGTGCCCTATCACTATCACCCCACGTAACAAGTTGTTGTCCATCTTTTATATAAGCCCCCTTTAACTACAGGTCACAATGAGCTCTCCCCAGAGCCTTCCCCTCCCCAATGCTCGCAGCCCGCCTCCCTGTTGCAACTGCTTCAGCCCCTGGCCATCTTCATGCCCTTCTCCGGACCTGCCCTAGCGTGTGCCGAGCACTCCAGAGCTACACATGGAGCTAAAGGTGACGTCTGATGAGGGCTGAGTGGAAGGGGAGGACCTTGACCTACTGGCCATATGCAAAGACATGATGGAAATTTGAATTCATAGTTGAGGAAGGAAGGAATATTCCCCTTCCTTCGTCCTGCTCCATGGCATATAAATCAATTTGCATCTAATACCAAAAGATGGATATCCCACAATCACATTTTTCTTCATTCTACACTTGAGTGAAAAAGAGTTTATAGCAGCCTTTTCAAAAAATTTAAAAACTCCACCTGCCCATTTAATAAAAGCAAGTAAAAGAAAATTGGAGACTCAGCTTCCATCCTGTGAACAATCAGTTTTTGGTTTGCAAGTAAGTGAGGAGCTATGTTATTTCCCAAGAGTCACCATTCTCCATTGGGTGGCATTTGCTGATTCAGTGGTAATTATCTTCTTGAGACAGCATGGATTTAAAAAATGCAACTAAAAAATTCAACACCAGAAAAAGGAGTTCTGTACTGTGGATTTCTCAGTGACAGGTACAATAAAGGTGAAAAGAAACATTTCATCCATAGTTTATGAAGGGAGAATTTTTCAAAAATCTTTTTTACACTTTCTAGACAGAGTTCTATAAAACAAATTATACCATTTTAGATCTTAGTGTGGTAGTTTTTTCCAGTTTTACTATGTTTTATAAAGATTCATACTGTTTTTTAATATTTGTGTTTGTATTGTTGTAGATATCTAAATGATGAAAACTTCTTTTATATGAATGGTATTTCTAATCCTCTCTTGAGATTTTACAAAAGTTTTTTTGTTGTATTTCTTTTTTCTGGCAGATATATCCACAAATACTAGGGTTTTATTGTGCTCACAAACCGACATAAACAAAATAGTGGCTTTTAAGGCAAGTACTTCATTTAACACTTCCAGAGTAAAGGGTTTGTGAGACGTATTAATTAGACCAGGAGTTATTTATCCTATTAATACATATGTGTTAAACTGAAGCAGAATATATTACATTTTTACCGTTTTGTAGGACACATGTGTCTACTGCAAACAGAAAGACAAGAATGGTAAAGAAAGTAACTTCATGAGTACTTTGTGTTATCCATATAGAATATCTCAGAGGCATTAGTTTGGCAGGAGATAAATCTATATCAGCTGTATCAACCTCCATTTATAACTGCAAACAACTCACTATAAATTGAACTTTATTCAGCAAGAGAGTAATATTTGCTCTTCTGTATACGAATTCAGTAGTTTAAGAAATCAGTCATAAAGTGTTGCAATGTAAACAACATTAAATGCATCAATTATAAGACAAGTACTGAAGTAATTTCCCTTAACAGGGTGTGGGTGTAAAGAGGTAAACTTACTGTTTCAAGATTGTTGCAAGGCTTACTTCCCTGCCAGTAAAGGTTTATTGTTGCTTATCATTAAATGCTTTTGAAATGCCAGTTTTAAAATGAGACACACACCTGAATGGCAATGTTGTGATTGTGTTGTACCAAGACACTAACTTTTCCTTTATCACAATGAAAGTGGCCTAATGGGAGCAAGAAGTATGATCTGTCTTCTCAAGATCTCTATAGAAACACTCCATCCTTAAAATAAAGTGGTTTCTTGGATCTGGCAGTATGAATTGGGAGTGACTACAAAAGGAAAACATAGCTGGAAATTAGGAGAAGTTCCTGTGGAAAAAAAGGTGTAAATGCTCCATGCAGGAGACATCTAAAGGATAAACAGTATTGAATATTTCTACTGCACATTCAATGCAGGATGTGTGCATCCACAGTAATTTGACCTATGATTGCTCAATTATTTCACTGAGCTGACACATCAGGCACTGCAAAAATATGATGTATTTGGTCATGACAAACACTATAGGAATACATTTTGAATAGGTATTCCAGGAGGCATAGCACCACAAATGCACCCGCGTCTGTGGACTACAGCAAAATAACACATTTGCTGTTTTTCAGGAATCATGTTTTTATAAGACTTCATGACAGCACATAAGTGCAGCCTCTTATTAGGAACTTTTCTCCTGCATAAATTCTGGGAAGTCTGAAATAGGAAGCTAAACTAAGCAAAGGCAGATTAGGTCATCCACACTTGGCAAGAGGAGCTGGAGCACAAACATGGCTCAGTTATGACAGCCTTTGGCTGAACATTTTCACTGCAGTTATTGTGAAGTGTTAATACATCTTGTAAGTTATAACATGATCCTTCTGATTGTGACAGACTTGTGACAAAGAATCATGCTAACATTTGGATAAACAAACATAGAGCATTCTTGGAAGGAGAAAATTGGTAGCTGAACCTTATTCAACCTTCTCTTCTCTGGAGTAACATTTTCAAAAATTCTTCTTGCCTCCAGGAAATGGAGTTTGAGATTCATTTCAAAGCACTTGTGTTCAGGTATTACTTTACTAAAATTCTACTGCTGCAGGTGTTTAAATTGTCTCCCATAACCAATATTTTACCTAACAGTCCATTATAAATTTTGGATTAAGCTTGTTTTATTTTTGCCATATGAAAATCTCTGGCACATATTTTACAATCCCTTACATGTCTATGTGCTCTGCTCTTAATCTAAATTCTGAGCTGCTCATACCAAAAAAAAACCCAATCTTTTGCTGACACCAAAAAAACCCAACCCAAACAATATTTTGGTTGCATTTTTTATTATCAGAGTTTGTGCTGAAATAGCTTATCTTTTAAATACCAGTATGTAATTTTGGTGTAAAATAAGCGTAATGAAGTTAATAAAAGTAGCAGTTACATGATGCTAGAATTTGTTGAGCAGAAAAAGAAGATACAGTCATTTTCCAAATAAAGATGACTAGAATGAAAGGCAAGGAAAAGAGTTGAGAAGTATATTTAATACAGTTTGGAAACCTGAGAAGAAGCTGACACACAATGACAATATTTTGGTACATAAATGGTTGTACAAAAATCGCTGTCATCAGTTGCTTTGGGGATGGCTTACAGAGGGGAGGGGAGAGAGGAGTGGGAGTTGAAAGAGAGTGGGTTGAAAATTAGCTTGGATTATCAGTAAAAGCTTTCTTAAATATGAAGACATCAAAAAAACAAGGTATATATAGAAGTTGTAAAATATACTGCGTTTTAAGAATTAGTTGAATAAGCATCCCTGAATAATGTCCTCAAAGTAGATATTCTGCCAGTGTCCCTAAATGCATTGTCATGGTTTTATAACCATGGCTGTCGTAATTCCTATAGCTATTCAAACTTCTGCTTTTGATCTCCTTGTACATGCTCATGGTGCTACTCAAAACTGCAGAAACTGCTTGGGCGAAAAAGGAATTTTTGGAATCTCCTGTAATTAATTGTCCTTGGACTTGCAGACAGATTTCCATATATTTTAAAGAAGAAAGGAAAAAAAAGAACTAGTTTTCTGGTTAGGAATTAAGAAAATTATTGCTACCTATACATTAAAATTGTGCCTGACTTCAGACTGGAGAAAGGCCAAGGTGTGACTACCCAGCTAGAGGAGAAAAGAAAAGGAAGACAGATAGGAAAACATAAAAGGAGAGCATTTGAGATGCAATAAAAAAAAAAAAAAAGTTGTTTTCTCTCTTCACTCATCGCTCTGTCTCTCTCTGTTCGAGAATTCACAGGCTTCTAGAACTTCTTGTGTTCCATTGACAGGACTCAAAGAAATGGAACCGTGTGGAATGGAATGAAACTGTGTCAAGGGAGATTTTAGTGGGGTATAAGGGAAAAGTTCCTCCCCCAGAGGGTGGCTGAGCACTGGAAGAGCTCCCCAGGGCAGTGGTCACAGCACCAGCCTGACAGAGTTCAACAAGTGTTTGGACAGTGCTCTCAGGCACTTGTTGTGACTCTTGGGCCTGTCTTATGTAAGGCCAGAGTTTGATTTGATGATCCTTGTGGATTCTTGTAGAACCTTCTATGGGCCATCAAACCTTCCAAACCTGTTATGGTTCTGTGATTCTTTCTGAATATCAAGAAGTATCTATAAATTTGCTATAGCAGAACCAAGGAAGTCCTGGTCCCTGGTGCCAGTAATTAATTTTTTAAGTCATCACAGAGATTGATTCCCTTCTTTTATGGGGATCTTTGCAAAAGTGGACAACCCCCTCTCCATGTAGAATATAGCAACGTAGTGTATTTGTCAGCTCCCAGTACTGACAGCAGTCAGCAACAGCCCAGTCTCTGGAGAATGTAGAATAATCATATGTTAGCCAGAGTTTTGGCTTGATAGAGCATCACAATCTCTGTTCCTTCCAATCACTGACCCTCTGCAAAATGGGTCAGTGAAGCATTTGAATAAGCAAGGAACTTAAATTCACTTTACAGTACACTGCCAAGTGTAGATTGTTTCCTTTAAGAGTATTTACCCTTCCTCTGGAATACTTCCAGCCACTTTGAGAACTCAAGGTGTGTTTCATTATTAAGGTTCACAGCTATATATTGACTCAGATGTCAGAATTTCTATTAAATGCTTCAGTGACTGATTGTCAGGGATAGGCATAGGAGTTCTTGTAACTCCCCTCTTTATCCACTGAATGTCACCTCCATCCTTAACATTAGGTGATTGTGGTTAACCTACAAGTCAGACTGTAAAGAAAGTAATTATATAAGAGCACACTCCTTTGGCAAATTGCAAAGGAAGGTACATACCTACAAGGTGGTAAAGAGGCACTGTTTAAATCTTGGCAGGGCACAGAATGAATTGGAAATGGTTAACCACAAAGATTTTTTGCTTCAAAGTTGTTGCAGGAATAACACTTTCCCCTCCAGTGTTTATACTATAGAAATAACTATGTTAAAGTAGTACTAGTAATTAAAAAAAAAACTTGGCTAGACTGCCTCATAGTATATTTAAAAAAAAAGAAAGCTGTGAACATTCACTATCAATTTCATCCCAGTGCCATTACTTTGCATAGTTAGTATTAAGATTTGAAGCTATTTTGCATAAACAGGATGACAGCTCAACGCAGTTGGGGGTGTTTTTATTGCCTATTTAAATGGTGTTAAATTAGTGAGTATTTAAGATATACTAAAACAATTTAGGGTCTAATCCACAAAAGTCTTGGCTCCAGAATATTGCAATATGAATGAAAACCTCCTTTTTAGGCCTCTGTTCAACACATTGCTTTGCAATCGCAATCACTTTCAATTTCAGTATGTTATTGCCTTTCTTAGAACTGTCCCATCACACAAGAAATGCAATTGTCTCGAGTATGTGATCTCATTAATGGGACTATGGATGCATAGTCCAGTTGAAAAGCTGAAAAGCTGTAAGATTATCAACAGTAACTCATAATCATAGCAATAATAATTAATGAAAAGGATTCATTTTCCCCCTTCCCTGTTTGAAGATACAGTGTAGCCACCAAATTATTCAACTCATTTCATTCTGGTAACATATATATTTGAGAATTTTATTGGTTGATTTTAGAAGCTATTTATTCTTCAGTTATTGCTTTATTTACATATCTAATGGACTGATTGATGTGCAACCATCTCTCAGGAAGCAGAAACCTCATTTCTCTTTTTTCAAAATAAATGGCTTGCTAACAGACAGGAGTTTCACAAACATACTAAGTCAGATACTCCTTATTGTTCTATGTTTTTAATAAGTTCCTGTTGGCACACATACAGTACCTGTGACTGCCTATCTGTTGAAACAGAGTCTGACACCAGGCAGTTGTGAATTACACCAGTCTCCATACAAACAAAGCACTGCATAACACTGTGGAACGCAAGCAGTGTTTTTCACTGGCCTGGATGCTCAGAGGATGCTGGTCTTTCAGATAGCACTTTCCCAAATGTAGTAGCGCATTACTTAAGAATGGGAATTACTACAATCCTATCTGGTATTACTTATTTAAATAGAGAAGTGTGTAGGCATAGTGGACTAAAGTGTGACTTACTAAATGGACACTTCACATTGCCTGCTGCTTCCTGCTATCTATCTACCTCATTTTAATTCTGAGATGCATATTCCCTTCTAAAAGAGTGGAATAACTGGGCGTAGGGAGTTTCATGCAGAGAGGAGCAGGTGCTTGCATTCAGTATCACACAGTCTTTCTTTGCTCCTCTACCCTTCTCATACTCACCATTCACAACTATTACCTCTTTTTACCTTTCTTTTAACATTATCTTATTTCTTCTCTTGATCCACCTTCTGGTAGATCATAATACATTTGAAAGCAGAAAGGCTTTGTAAAACCTGTGTGTGACTATACATGAGCGAACATTGAAGGTGAAGATTCAGCTGGCTCCATATCTTCTTTTCTTTCCCAGGCAGGCTGTTCCAGCTGGCTGCACACCTCTGTAGGCTTGCTTCTGACAACAGGAAGAACTAAAGCCAAATAAAGGGTTGTGGTGGAAAATCAGAGCAAATCAGCTGGAGCACGGGGCTTGGATCAGAATCTTTTGCTTTCCCTTAGAGAAGCCTTGGGACTGTTTTGCTATTATTGCTGGGTTTTGATCTTCTAAGTGTTTTACAAATGTAACTAAGCAAGTCTCACAATTCACGGCAAAAGTGGTTGTAGGCCATTTCATAGAAGGGATATAATTGGAAAATTAAGTCACAGCAACAGAAAAGAATAACATGAGACAAGGAAGAAATCCCAGATCTATATTGACAATGTTTGACCATGCTTCCCTTGGTCTGACATAATGGAAGAACAAATAGCAGCGCAGCTGATGGTGTGCACCAAAATGCACATTATTCGCTTCAGTTCAGATTCTAACCAGCTGGTGCCCTGCAAATCAGAGAGAGCATTTCAGCTCACAAATCAACCACTGCTGCTTCTCATCAAACTGTTTCTATAGTTGGTTTGGCACCTTCCTGTACAGACAGGTATCATATTGTTAGTATGGGACTGAATATACCAATGATGAGGTAATGCTCCTATGGAAGTATCTATGCTAACACATGAGTTCATACAAAGACCCATAATATCATTATGCAGCTGCTCAAATGGATGCTTTCTTTATTTTAACATTTGCAATAATTGCACTTCAGAATCTCAGTTTTCATCAGAAATATTAAATGCTTGCCTTATGTCTGAAAAAATAATAATTGGAATGTGAGAGAGCAGGGGCCTGAGTCTGCAGTCAGCCTGACACATAGATCTAAAACTGAACTGCCTTTGTTGATGTCACAATTATTTTATTTTTGGTGCCTCTTTGTTGATATTATTCTGAGACTTACTGATAGCTCAATAGAGCTACAAAGTATATAGCCAACTGTGCTACTAGTATTGAGAAGGGGATGTCTGCTGGCTGATGCAGAGTTCAACTTTTTTCCTCTGACATAAAAATCACACAAAAAAGATTATCAGCACCTCGAATTGAATGAATGATAATGAATTCTTTTGTTGATAACTAGAAATTGAGCACAGCTCCAAAACCTTCCTGAAGAGAAGGAGCACTGAGGTTCCCTGCGGCCTCTTGTATCATACCAGCACATGGCGTGTCTAAAAGCAACTGTACTCAAACTCACCAACAAATAGAAATACATTAATAGAAATGAGCATTAAAAGTAATAATGTGATACAGCAGCTATTTCAGTGATAGTACAGCACCTGCAAGACGAGCTCTGAGGATGAAGCAGCAACAGAAGGGATATTCTCAGGGTATTACAGGGATCTTGTCAAATAATTCACATTAGTATACTAATACATGGCAAAAGGCCTCTGAGCATGCCCATACTCATACAGACGTGCTCCGAAGCCTTAATAAGGCACAGCTAAAGAGTGACAGGGAGTTACTAGAGAGCTTTCCCTCCAAATTGCCTGCCTCACCAGCATTTAGCAAGCATGACACCTTCTCAGAGATGGTATCAAAGCAAAGATCTAAGCATTATTCAATGAAAAACTTGGGAGGCAAAATTTCTATATCACAAATAATTTCATTCAAAATTTGGATGTAAAGTTTGCCTTTTGGCAGGTCAAATAAAAAAGCTAGAAGACTTGAAATATAGAATTTGAAGGTTTGAAGACCTATGAATTGCAACTTGATATTAGTTTTGTACCTGGGGTATTTAATATAGTAATTTAATTTGGAGGATTACATGGTAATTATATTGCAATGAATTATGACTTAGTCTGGACTGTGAATGACACAGCACAGGAAAACTTACTTCCTCATAAAGATAATGGAAACCTCTGAATTTTAAAAAGTCTAAATATTGGTTTAGTTGTCATTAAAACTACTATGCAAACACTAAAATGAGACAACATAGGACTTAACTAATCAGTTGTCTGGTCACTATATCATCAGAAATAAAATAAGAGATACAGGACAGCTTTGGTTACCAGAAATGAATTCTGCTGCTTATGAATCCACTGCAAGAGACCCTGAAGTCGTGCACCTTGCTACGCTGACTACTGCACCATCCCTCACCCATCTGCTCTGTCCCAGGCTATCAGCCATGTCAAGGGCTTCTTCTTCAGGAATTTCTGAAGGCGCTTACACCTTTCTTCTTGAGTGTTTATGACAGCTGTGTGAGGCAGTACAGAATTAGGCCCCAGAAGAGCTTTTTCTGCAGCAGAAACAGCTGTATTTGCATGTGGATCAGCAAACAGGGCAATAAAATCTGTGCTCAGACTGAAAGAAAGGAGGCAAAAAAAAAAGTCTTCTTGTAACTTCATCAGCTTTTCTCTAAATGCAATAGCGTTACACACGAGTAATGCAATTGTATAAACTACAGTTAATTCAAAAATGTAACTCCCCCACAAAACCATATGAAATTATATTAATGAAAATATATTCGTGTACACATTGTGCTGAAACTATAGAAACGTGTGGCTGAACTTACAGCTATACTTTCAGAAAGAACACCTTTTAAGTTCCTTTTCGACAAACAGCATACGTGTGGTGGCACTCAAAATATTTGGGAATCCAGACCTGTTTCCAGTGTCCTGAGAGACTGGTTTCAGAGGAAGCAAGACTTCAGCATCACTACTGCTGCAGAGTCCAGCTAGCACTGTCTGAATTTAACAAATTGCACGAGCTGAGTCGTGTCGGTCCTGTGTCACAACAGCATCAGGGACAGGCTGCAAAGAGCATAGACTGGGCACATGAACCAGCACTGTGTCAGGTGCTACCCTCACCTGTCACATCCCCTTTCAAAGATGAATATTCTCAGGAGTGAATTTAAGGAAGAGAAAGGCACGTGTGCTTGTGTGCCAGGCGATGGTTGGAATACACATCTGAATATCAGCTTACTGGTATGGGAATGTATATATTTGCATTGCTTTGGATGAGAAGCGAGGCCATGAAGGAGCCTCTAAATATGTCCAATATAGAACAGACATTTCCAACAGCTAGAACTGACTCAGGTGCGCTAATTACTCACACCATTAATAAGAGTTGCTTCTTTTATCCAACCACTTGCACATATTAAACATTGCATTCACTGCTAAACCTGTTTATGGGTAATAGTTTTATCAAAGTTATGAAATTGTTAGCAGAAAGATTCAGGAATAGAAAAGGGGCATTGTGGTGAATGACAAGTAGAGACTGTTCCAGTAGCTTTCAAATTTGGCAAAGCAGTAGTCAATCGTTCTCTCTTGAAGGTCAATTAAAAATTCTAGCTGTTCTGTAAACATAATTTTCCATATAACAGTGCCACACAAAGTCCAAAGCAGTCCCTTAATATAAAATATCAATTTGATTTTTCTCAGGAGATTAGCTCTTCCTTTGCAATGCAAATATTTTCAAGTGTACTAAACACATTCTAGCACCTCAGTATAGGGACTAAACTATTTGCATGCAAAATTACCCAAAGTAGGCAGACTGGCACAAGCTTATGCTTCTGCCATATGTGCTGAAGAATTTGAGCCAGGAAACTTGTAGTATCTGGATACTATTTACAATTTAAATTTGACTTTATATTATTATTCAAAAAGAGAAAAAAAAAAAAAAGCTAACATTAAAATTAATACTATCTATAATGCTAAGTTTATCCAAATGTCTTCTGATTACAATTTTCCACTTAAAAACTTGATCCAGGAAATGCAGAGAATTTTCTCATTATAATTCTCTCTTTTTTTCTCATAGTGCTTCTACGTTTTAGATACTTTTAAAAAAAATCTGTAGGCCGTACCCCTCACATTTCTCTTAGACATTAGTTTATGTGTCACTTCACATTTTCTCCCACACACTTGTGTGTAGGAGGCCGCCATTGAACTTTGTCGTATGGCAGACTAGAAATTTTTTTGGTTATTTTTGCCTGGTAGACATTCAGGGCCTACCATAGCTTTTGCTTGCATCACAATAAGTTTTGGGGAAGCTCTGTGGATTTTGGATAAGTTGCCGTAGTTTTGCATCGACGAAATGGAAAAAAAAATATTAGATCAGCTGTAATTTTCAGTGAAGTACCACACAGCCCTTGTGCTTCCAAAGCTCATGCAGACACCATTTCCCAAAAACAGCTGTGAGCGCAACATGGGACAGGGGATGGAGGGACGGGGCTTTGCCTGCCATTCCAACTATAGAATGAAGCCAGCTTCGTGCTTCAGTGTAGGTGCCTAAATTGTAAGTCTTGGTTATAATTTATTTGGCTTGAGGTACCACCTCCCCAAGGAGCTGGGTGTTCAATAACATGTTCTTCTTGCATCAGTGCAGGGTGATACCTCTGTAAGTATCTTTAGGTAATTCTATCCTTTTCCTCTGAAAAGAATTCACTAGGAAGAAATACCTAAGCTTTTTCTTTCTTTTACACTTCAAGGAAATCCAAGAGGCTAAAAACGATCAGTAAGAGCAACTCCAAAATTAAGGAATGGGCCTTCAAAATCAGTTTCAACAATACAAGCAAAACAATTTCCAGGCAAAAATGTTAAATTCATTTATTCTCAGTTTTTGTTCATGTTTTACAGTAATTGAGTTGAACAGCATGGTAAACAAATCTGCAGAGTGGTGGGAAAGCAGAGTGATCAACAGAGGGCATTTCTCCTCCTTTGGAACAGCAGAGAAGCACCTCACCCTTCTCACACTTACCTTCACTATCAACCCATGGAGCACTCCCTGCTGGAAGCTGTCATTGGCCAAAACAGAATCAATTCTGTATTTCTCCTTCCTCCTGGTAACTGAAAACAAAATCTAACTTCCACTTGATTCTTGAAAGGAGTACAAGGGTTAATGCTTGCTCTAGTTCAGCATCCCAAGTTAGCAGATAATCTTCCCAAACAGAAAAGTAAGTGAGAATACTAGTGTATTTTTTTTCTCCTGAATGAAATCTGGACACAAAGAGAAAATTCTTGTCTGGTACAAATTTGACATACCTTCTGTGGCCCTTTGGCTATGTTGAACTGAATAAAGATTATATTTTATTGTTGTTATTATTGCTACTTTACAAGATAAAACTGATCAAGTTTTATCTCACCACAACCATGGCATCAAAATACACCCATATATTTATCCACTGTATTTGTGTTACTCAAAAATGCTTATCCCCATGCCTCTTTTCCATTAAAATGGTTACAATGGGTCACATATCCAAACAAAAAAATGCACATTTTAAGTTTGATTCTGCCTTCCTACAAATCATCATATTTAATTTGTTTTGAGTCTCAGAAGAGCTGAACAAATGCTTCAGTGAACTATTTCCCGAGAATATTTTGCTGTATCTCTCTTTTACTGACTATACAAAAACATCCCACAAAAGTACTCAAAAATTGTGGTTGTGTGGCAAGTTTAGTGGAAATTCTCCACACTGCTTGTCTACCCTTGCGCATTAATAGCAGCGCAGCTCGAATGCCGGTTTGATTTCAAGCCCTGCATTAATGAAGCGCAAGTCCCAGCCGAGACCAGTCTCTACGAAAGGCATGCCGACGTCTCCCTCTGCTGCCGGCAGGGCGGTGCAGCGGCTGGGCCGTCCTGGAGGGATAATTCGGGACCTCATCCCAAATGGGCGCAGCCGGCGCTCACTCTGTGCGCTCCCTTTGTGGGAGCAAACCCATTAAATGCAAGAGCTTCCCTTTGGCCTATTCCGTGTTAGCCTTGTCGCTCAAACTGTGCATTGCTAAACATGCCATGCGCGTGGTAATGAGCTCTTTGAAGTGTTTTCCCCTCTTCTAGCAAAAAATCAACTTGCAGGCACTTCCTTACACAGTGCAGATCTGGAAGGTGTCTTGTACCAGATTTCCTCTCCTCACTTGCACAGAAAATCAAATCTCCATTGAAAAGCCTCTGAGAAACTTGTAGAAGACTGTTTGACCACTATAAAATCAAGATATAGGATTATAAAGTCAGCTTCTGCATGCATAATCAGAGGAAAAGTATTCTTGAAAATTAAGACCAGAGTCCAGTTTGTGGCTGGCTTTTGAGCAAATGTGCAAGCAAGATGTGCAAAGTGTCTCTGCAACACAAACGTTTTCTCATTAGGAGAATCTGTGACAAGACTTAATGAACTGGGCAGGAGGTGGCTATGGGTTCACAGTTCCCCCTTCCAGCCAAGGAGAATGACCTGCAGAGAAAGTGATGCCAGCTTTCTCCTACAAAGAATTCTGTCATTGTAGGAGTGCAAGGGCACCTCCAGAAGCTCTGACATTTCAGCTCTTTTGAGTATGGGATGAGACTCAATTTAGTTTTCAAAGGATATGACTCTTCTATTGGAATCATTGCTTTTTGTTTCTGTCTCTGCGATTGTTTCCCTTCTTTATCTAAATCCATGCAAACCTGTCAACCCCATCACCCATCTCTGAGTAGAATTGCTATCCTTTGAACACCTGAAATAACATATGACAGACCTATCCAGTCTCACTCATTTGAAGTGAGCTGTCTCCTTTTGCTTTTGGCTTCATTTTCATGCAGCCATAAAGATTCACGGCATATATCAATGGAAAATGTAATATAACACTCAGAAGTTTTCAAATCTCACTCATTCAAATGAGTGTGACTTGACAAGTCTGATGTGATAAAATAATGCAAAGGGGTTTAAAGATTTCACTTAAATGCACAATGAAATGAAACCTTTTTCCCTTCTTTTTTTTTTTTCCATGTTTTTTAAAACTTTAAAAATGAATTCTAAAAGGCTGCATCAAGCTGATGCAGAAAAGAGGAAGACTCTTAATGTAAAGTCTGTCATTTTTCGCCTGCAAACAAGAGTGTTTTGCAGTCACCCTCACTTACACTGGCAAAGTTTTACAAGAGAAGATGGAGAATGGGATTGATGTAGTCATTTGAAGATATGAAAAACTAGGAGTTGTGTACAATGGAGTAGTGTATTTACCAGAATAGACTTGAAAAGAAAGAACTATAAATTAACTAAGAATTTTGCTGTACTTCACCTTAGCTTCCGCACTGTAAGAAGAGAGAAGAAGAGACACAGCAAAACCAGAATTAAAGCTGGTAAAAAACAGGTCACCCATCTGCATCTAGATGAGTGCATCAGTTGGTTTGATAGTTGGCTGATTAGATGTTAGGGTAGGAAAAAAAAAAGGAAAAATACCTACACATATTAAAAAACAGAGGGTTTACAGGTACTGGTGAATTTGAGTCATTGCAGGTATTGAAGACATAAAAAATAAGCTAATTTGAGTGGCTGAGTATGGGCCTCTCTATTTCTTTTTAATACATAAATAGTTGTGTATGAGTCCTTAGAAGAACTGAAATCACACACATTCTGCTGAGGCTGGCAGGACCAGAAAGCTCACATCTTACTTGAAAGTTTTCTTATTTCTTTAGACATGAGAACCCACCTTCTTAATTTTATGGACACTGTTTTAAAGATCAGCATGAAATGTTCTACATGTAGTGAGATCTAATGAAGGGCACTGCACTTATGACCTATTTAACTCCATGGTGAAGTGAGACTTGATTGAAAAAAAAACTCCAAAAAAAACCCATGTATGTACACATTCTGTTTACTTTAGTGGGTGCTACACATACAGTAGATAGAAAAAATCTCTCCTTTGTTACTGTTTTTTCA
Source organism: Ammospiza caudacuta (assembly GCF_027887145.1). Lineage (NCBI taxonomy): Eukaryota > Metazoa > Chordata > Aves > Passeriformes > Passerellidae > Ammospiza > Ammospiza caudacuta. The sequence continues at coordinate 37,647,623 of NC_080632.1, forward strand.
GCTTCCTCTAAAGCATGTATTACTTCCTGCTCTCAAAAGAAAGAAATTTGTTTAAACAGGCTACTGTTTTAATCCATCATGTGTCAATCCTTGTCTTCCTACAATTCATCTCAGCACTAGAATTGAAGTGCTTGTCTTATTGCTGAACAACTTGTGCATCAAGAACATTAAATTCATGGTCTTTTAAAGCCACTCAAAGTCTCTCAGTGACAAAAATCATGCAGGTCATTGCACTGGGAGCATTGAACTGCTCAAAATCAAGGACTTGCTATTTCATATCTATGAAACATAACTGATGTGTAATACCTTGGATCCTATTTAGACCGACAAAACATAAGGAGAAGGTGGAAGAAAGCCCTACAAAATGATGGCAGACAAAGCAAAGGAAGCAAACACAAGAATTGTGAGACTGCTGGACACAGGCCCTTCTACCAGATAGTGCAACACCATGGCAACTTTTCGCTGAAGTCCAGGTAGATGACATCTACAGCGCTTCCCTCATCCAACAAGTGAATCACTCTGTCATAAGAGATCAGCTTGGTCAAGCAGGACCTGCTTTTCACAAAGTCATGGTGGCTGGACCTGATTTTCTGGTTGTTCTACATCTTTCTACCACTTGATGACACTCCAGATAATCAGTTCCATGACCTTCTGCAGCACCCAGGACAGGCCTGCAGCTCCCTGGATCCTCTTTGTGGTCTTTCTCATAGATGGACATCATAGTGGCTAATTGCCGGGAAACTGGGGCCTTCCCAGTTGGTCAGGGACACTGGGAAATCACTGAAAGTGCCTCAGTAAGCATTTCTGGAAGCTGCCTCAGTGGCCTTGGATGAGTCCAATCCAGCTCTGTAGACTTGTATGTGTAACAGGTCACTGACCATTTCTCCTGGGGTTATGGGGGCTTCATTCTGCTCCCTATCTCTCTCTTCCAGCTCTGTGAGCTGGAGAAAACAGTTGCTCTTACCATAAAAGACTGAGGAAAAGAAGGCATTCAGTACCTCAGCCTTTTCCTAATCCCTTGTCACTGTTTCCCAACATCACCCAATAAGGGATAGAGATTCTCCTTGACTTTTATTTTATTGTGAATTTATGTACAGAAACATCATTTATTGTTTTTTACCACAGTAGCCAAACTAAGTTCAGAATTAATGTTCATCCACTGCTGGTTGCAGTCTTCCTGGGAGCTCTGGCAGGGTAGTCATGGGATGCTCTTTCCATGAAGGCCAAGGAAATGAAAACAGAATATCTCAGCTTTTGACATGTCCACTGTCACTAATTCAAGTGCTTCATTTTGCTTCATGATTGCATGATTGTTTTTTATTCTTTGTATTCAGTTCTGCAAGAGGCTTATCTTTTTGCCCTTGGTGTCCTTTGGCAATTTCAGTCTTAGCTGAATTTAGCTTTTCCAACAATATTCTGCATGCATAGAAAATGTTTCCATGGTCCTCCCTTACTGCTTGTCCTTGTTTCCACCTACTCTGGGCAAAGAACATTTGCCCTGGGGTTCAGCCATGTGCTCCTATTCATTCAAGGTGGTCTTGTGATAAGTTGACTATCATCCTGAAAATCTGGATGACTTGGAGTTTAGAGAAGATTGTCTCTATAGACTTTCCAGTTTTCTTTATTTCAGCTGCGGTAGCTCCCCAATGGTTTCATCATTCATTCAAAGTCTTGCCTTGAATCAGCAGCAGGTGTCACAGTCATCTGGCATTTGAGTTGTTCTCCGTATTTTATTTATTGCTGTACAACAAATGCATAATACTTCCAATATTAAAATATATCAGGCATTCATTTCTGTGTGACTAGCCCTTGAGTTGCTTATCTTTCTTTGCATGCCCTTCAAGGTTTGGTTGGATGTTGCTCTAAGGGGTCTGGGCTATGTCTGAGTTTTAAAGCTGTGCTCATCAAGGGAGGTCCCTGAGCAGTGGTATTCCTCCCTTGGTAAGGGTGTATTTCTAGTGGATATAAAACATACCTACTGTTCTTCAATCTGTTGTGTAGGGGAATAACTGTTAACAGGAAGACTTATCTGAAAGGAGCTCTTGAAGACTCTCTCACAAATGGGAACTTGTGGACTTGCCACAGTTGCAATGGCTAAGAGGAGGAGGACGTTCCCCTGTGTGATAATCATAAACACTGATGGGAGAATAAAATCTCTTACAAACTAGCTCCGAGCTCATCAGAGCACACTTGTGTAAGTAAATCTGGAAGGAGAGGAGGTTAATTCAGCCCCGTGTGAGTAATTTACTAAGTGTTGTACCTCTTAGTCTTTGGAAAATACTCAAAACACAGCCTCAAGTTTCACAGAAAATGAAATTGTTGATCTAATTCTAAACCAACCTCCATGTGAAGAATAGCCAATACACTATCACATAGCTATCACCTTTGATCAGCAATCTGTACTGGAATGCCCCAGGAGACATCCACAGATTTTGAAGATTGAATTGATATAGTCACTGAAGGATGATTTTTCATGTGTGTGTATATTTGTAGGTGTGTTTCAAGAAATTTGTGCTCATAAGCTACTTTTTGCAATATTAGGTTTCATTCTTTAGGGCTTTTATTTTACTTTAATTTTAAACTAAAAATTGCAGAGAACAGGTATGATTTGTTTTTTTTCCAGTCCTGCAGTTTGTATTTGTACAATTGTCACACTTTCATTTTTGGATATGTCTTCTGATGTTGTTTGTGAATTGAAAGAGGGAGCATTCTTATGATGGCATATGCTCTTGATTTCCTTTTTTCCTTTAGCACCATTAACTGACTTTTTTTTTTTTACCCTGAGGAATAAACTGTCTAACAACTCCTGTTCCTCACCTACCTAGATCAAGTGAATTTTTATTGCCTTTGTATTGACTGCATTACTGCTGTTCTCTATAAAGCTGAAGTTTTGCCATATTTCTACAAGTTCTTTCTTTAAGGTTACTGCTACAAAATCTCTAACTAATTCCTCCTAGCTCTCCTTCTAGGCTCTTTTCAGATGTATGTCTTTTCTGAAGATCTGTGAGCAGTTCATAAGTACAGGGTGCCTTTGATATGAAAGCCAATTCCTCTCACACACTCCAAATACTACTCATACACATACTACATACACATACTAGAAATTAATCTTTTCTGACTTCCTTCCCAGAATATTTATTGCTCCTGAGAACAGCTCTTTCTCCACTGGTAACCCCTTTCTTCTACTATTTTTAAAGCCTTTGTATGTTGTGTATAATCTATCATTTAATAGTGAGTATTCCTGATTTTTAAAGCAATGGAGAATTAATGTTTGGTTTCTTTTGTACAGTTCCTCAAGTACCATCCATCTTTGATTCTTACAGTATATTCAATTGTAATGGCTAAAAACAATGTGCATTAAGATTTGCAGTTTGCCTGCAAACTGAAATAAACAAATGTTATTATACCAATGGGGGAAGGACAGAGCCATGGAGAGATGCTGAAACTGAGTGTATGGAATAAAACTCAATATAATATGAAGCAAAGAACAACAATCCTAATTATTAATGGCATAATTATTATCGGTTTAGTTGGTGTAAGTGTATTTCCAACCACTGAAATCATAACTTGTGGGTCATGATTTTCACTATAGCACAAAGAATACACTCAATAAATATATGGTTCTGACTGGAGATCCGTTGCTGTTAAATAAAATCAGAACATCCTAATGGCTACAGGTGGACAAACAACAAGCCTGCCATTGGCAAAGACAGACTTAGGCTTAACTAAGTAGCCTTCTGCTGTTCTGTGAGCACAAGTTGTAGGACTTTCTGCTGAGCAGAATGGTGATCCGAGACTACCCATTTATGCCCAATGACATTAAATCAACTTTGTATCAATTCCCACTAAGCTTTACTTGATCCTCATGCCTGCCCTGCAGAGGTGTAGCTCAAAAACTAGGCAGCAATATTACAATGTCAAGTAACCTGTCAAAGCTTCCCAAGGTTGCTCAGGCACTTTAAAACCAGGGCAGGTGTTAAGAAACTTGTTTGTTGTTTGGTTGGTGATGCCAACACCATTGCTCTTGCTGTATGAAGAATCTCACAGATTTGCCAGTGCAAATCTGATTTTGTTCTTCCTCAGAGTCGCTCTTTCTCTGCCTTCACCCAACCCATCTTCTCCTTCATATCTTTCTCCATTTTTCTTGGTCATGACACTGGGTTGGACTAGCCAATCAGTCCTTGTAACCCCTATACAAAACTTGATCAAAATTATCCAGTAGAATTTTGTAAGGTTATAGTAAATGTGAACTATCAATGTCTCTTTTTTTTTTTTTCTTTCGTATTTCATTCCTCAAGCTGAAGATTTTTAACATCAGGACAGAAGGTCAAATTCCTTTTTGTCCCCCAACAACAGGAAAAGGGTCACCTCCCAGACTGTGTCTCTCACTATTCTATTCCTTTAGCCTGCAATTACAATTCTCCTCTTTCTGCTTGAACACACATTAACTACAGCATTCAGGAGAAACCATTTCTGCAATCATTCTGTGACTAACAGACGGAATTATTTGGGAAAGGCCATAATTATCCCTCAGATTGAAAAGATTGATTTAGAAGCACCCACCCAAAGCTCACACATTCATTTGACAGGACTTCTTCCCAAGAGGATTCTATATGCTTTCAGGGTTCTCCAGTGCTCACAGTGTTTGTTCAGACTAGGCATTCATACCTCAAGCTAAAATAGATTGAAGATAGCTTTTAAAATCAGTGTATAATTCATAAAATATAGCACTTGCTTCTTATGCCATGGCAACTCTATTGGTTGCACTTGTGATTTATTTCAGTGGCTGAACTCAGGAATAGATCTGCTTAAATAGTATTAAGTGCAACGCATAGGTTGCCAAGTGCCCTGGGATGTAGTCTGCTGCTAAACATTTATTATTTGCTCTTATCCTTTTGCTGTTTTTCTTTTTTTTACTTACTCTTTCATTCCCACCTTTTTCACTAAGAGGCAGTTCTCAGAGTCTGACAATATGTCAAGAACTTCCTGAAGTATTTGTGGTGAGGGTGGGGGTAGAAAATTTTTTCAAGTTCATCATTATTTTTTCTTGGCATTATTGTCTGGGTTCTTCCCATCCACTTCAAAGCAATTTCAGAACTTGTTAGCTAAAACACTGTGTACAACACTATGGCTAAAATAATTCTTCCAATAAATATCTTGGCAAAATGTACACTCGAGGTGCAGTAGATGCTTTGTTTAACAAGTTTATTTTGCATTAGAATTCCTGCCTCATGCTACCCTTAATTTCTGTCTTACAGGTTTGCATGTGTGCATGTTCTCTCTGTGATGTAGTTGAATGCCTTCTTTAAAGATCAGGCTGTTTCTTTTTCTTTTCCTCTTCTTAACAATAAATTCTGAAACCCTGAATATTATGTCCAGCTTTGAAACTAATGATGTCAGGCCAAGTTCAAACTCAGCAATATGTGTCACCATGAGATACTTTTAAGGATGATTTGACAAGTCGTGACCATCAAATCATTATGTTTTAGAGACTTAACATTGAAATCTTGCCAAGGAAAACAACTTCATGAGCTTTTATTACTATCTGCTCCTAAAGGAGGAATGATGATTCCATGGATCTTACCTCTAAGCTCTTCTAATCATCTTTACTTTACTCGTTGCTGCCACAGGCCTTCACTATGAAAACAGATGAAGCAGAGGTGGCATCTGCTTTTCAGATATACAGCAGATCAGACTAATCCATTCTCTTTCAAAGAAGGATTCTCTCTATAATGCGGAAGTCTGGTACATGGAACAGCTCTGGTGATTCATTAGCTACTTTTTTTTTACATTATACTACAATATACAACGTTTTTTATGAAAAGCATGTAGAAAACAGGCATATTCCTGTCCCACTCCTGGATAGCAAAAGAAATCTGCATTATGTATGAGCCTCATTCCCACCCTGCCTACATTACTATTATATAATTCAGAATTCACAGAACTATATAGAATTCAGTTATTTAAACATGAGGTGGTTACATGAAAATGAACAAAATCTGATCACAAGAAGAGAAGACACAAATTTATACACCCTTTTCCCACCGTTATCTAAACAGATCTCAACATAATACATGCATTTTTAGTGAAAATGAGTATCTGTCAAAATGTCTGAAATGCAAGGAGCTTCTAAGAAAAGGCAGTGATGTGAAGAGTCTGGACATTAGTCCTGTGGCAGTCTTGTTGCAAGGCAGAAGCCTGGGCACTGGGACTCCTGTAGAGCCTCCCTGTTGTGGAGCCAGGACCTCCATCATTCCCTGAGGGCCTCCTTGGTGCCTCTGAGGGGTCCTGGGTATGCAGCTCTTCTCTCAGGATGAAAGTGCAGAGGATGCCATGACTGAACCAAGGAGTTTATGGCTCAGTCTGACATCACTGTCTCCTTCCAGAACAAAATGCGCTTTTTTTTTCAAAATTACTCTTCTGCCTAGTTGTTTTTCTTCAGAAATAATTTCAAATTTTCTACTCTGTGCTCCAAAGCATAGTGCTTTTCCAGGGTGTTGAAGTTTTAGAATGGAAAATGAGATTTTGGAATAGTGATGCATTAACTACTGCCATTGTAATGGTTTTGTCAGGAAATCCAGGGAGTGAAGATACCTGGATCGAGTCAGAGGGGCAAAGAAAAAGCAAGGAAGATAAGAAATCAATGGTATTAGTGTTGTGCAAGCCTGTGAATACATGCAGTATTTATTCTTTTGGTCTATCAAATCAACACCATCCTTGTATATTTAGTTCAACTCAACTTCACGCTCACCCTTCTTCAGAGAACATATAGGAACTGCAAAAATGCTAAAACTCAGTGCTAATCAGTGAATAAGACAGTTCAAAGCCAACGGCAAGGGGATGACAAATACACAAGGAATACAAATACAGCTATGTCCTGTGGTATAGTTTTCTACAAGTTTTCAGGTAGGTATGTGATCACTCTGCCCAGCTTAAGTGGCCTAGGCTCAAGCTGCCTCCCATGTGGAGGACACATTGCTGAACCCTGACAGTGACCCTCATCCCTCACCCCTCCTTTCTGGTTTTACAAGGCTGATGCTGGTCCCCAGATTTCCAGTCACATCCATAGAGCCTGAGCCTCAGGGCTTGTCTTCTCATCCTCCCCTTTCTCATGAGTGTATTCTGCAAAAGAACCTGCCATTCTTCCTGCTGAAGAGATGGTCATTGCTCTGCGCTTTTTTCCCCTTCCAGAAACCTCCATTATCTGCAATGCAGTCTATTCTGCTGGAACCAGCTGCTCCTTGCAAATGGATGAGGCAAAGATTTATTATCATCAGAACACATGGAAATTAGAAAATGGACTAATGGAAACCATTAATGTCCTCCCCTCAACAATCAGAATGGTAGATCAATGCAGTATATTAATGTATTGGAAATGATTTAAGATGCTAAAAACATTAACTCTCCGATATTTGATGGGAAGAAAGCAAGCAAGACAAGGACAACACTCTTACACTCTGGTGCACCTATGGAAAAAAACTCCATCACAGTTCAAGACATATTTCGTTTCCAGGATTTTGATATCTTTAAAGAGATAATATTGAAAAACGACTCTGTATCCTTCCATAATAGCATCTAACTTTGATATTAAACAGTTTAGAAAGCAGACTTATTTCCTGTAACATGAGTACATGAATAAATTCTTTGGATTCTATGGGTAAAATAATAATACTCAGAGTTTGTAGACAATAATTGCTACTCTTTTAATCAATGACTCTTTTGTTTGCAGCTTGTGTATAACATTGTAAAAAGAAATTACTAAATATGATTGTTATAACAGTTGCAGTACCCACACACATTCTACATAAACCTCAAAGGAAATCCTCAAAGAAGGGAAGAAGAAAACCATAGAGGAAAATAACTGTGCAAGTACTTTGTGTTAACCTGGCATCATGCATAAAAATAACATAATGTCTGTAAGTGAATGATACTTAATCTTTAGGAAATAACTGATTTTTTTTTTTGTGGTCACATTTCTTGGAAAATATCAGAAGCCTTAGGATTCAAGAAATTTTCCTTCTCAGCTAAGATTTTGCAAAGGTCAATCAATTCCCATTTTCAGGACTTAATCAAATTCCTCAATAAATTCTTGTTGAATTGCTTTGTCTTGTTACTTGTGGGAGAACTTATGAAGGCCTGATGATGGTTTGAACTACTACAAATCCCATAAATGTGAGGTCAGAAAGGTTACACAATGGCACTTCAGCGAAGAAATGAAAACAAACCATAAATTATCTCCACCAGGACAATGTGTTCAGCCAGATGTCACAGGCTTTGTTTTTCAATTGCTCACTGCCGTACAACACTCTATCATGTTGCTTGGTTTTAATCATGTGCACTGTGATCAGGAGAGCTCAGGACTCACAAGAACTTGACATGCCAAGCAATAGCTGGGTAACTGGGGAAATTCTAACAGGTTGGATATTGTAGAATATGTTGCTGACTATTTTTTTCAAGTTACAACTGGTACAGAAAATTTTAGAAAAAATGTCTATTGTTCACTTAATTTGGAATGAGGTTGTTGACAAAGAGTGGCCAAAATAATCTTGTCTGCTAGTGTTCGTAGTGTATTCATAAAAAAAATATGAAGATAGCAAATTTTAGAAGCTTTTTCTTATTTCTGGAATTTATAAAAAACACAGTGGGGAGGACCCTGTCTAAAGGAGTCAATGTCACACCATTATGACAGGTACTAATTTGTTTCATAATAAGGTTGGATGCTATAAGTGCCTTCATTGCTGTTAAATCATACTTCAGTATAGCTAAGTCTGCCATTAAAGTCATGTATTACTGACAGAGACAATATTTATTTAATTTAATATTATGACACATATTTCAAGCAGGACAAGAAGAAATACCGTCAGACCTTCCCCATGGTCAGGAAGTTTATTACCCTTGTCAAAGATAGTCAGAATCAAACTGTACCCATTAACACCAAACCCACTAGTATTACAGGATGTTTTATACTAAGAGAGAATAGACAAAGAACAGAAAAGACATGGAACTCTTCTGGTCTGTGGAAAGCATAGTGATACCAAGAGAGAGAACTCAAAAGTTGCAGCAAAGATTCTGGAATATGGGGGTCATACTCCAGAGGAATTAATATTCTATTGAGGAGCCTAATTCTGGTTCAAGGAGGATGAATAAAAATTTGGAAGAAAGCAGAAAAAAACGCGGAAGATTTAAGAAAATATGTAGTGATAAGGGGAGATGATAAGGTGTACCGAAATCTCAAGAGGCTAAAATATTGCCTTTCATCTCCAGGTCTTTCGTTCAAATCCAAACTAAGGCAGTTGTGACAAAAAATATATTGCCATCAGTTGCTGGCTTCTACAAATGAGGAATTTGGCCCATGTTAGGATTCTGTCAGAGAGATACTGCTGCAGCCACCATTAACCTGCCCATGCTTGCATGCTGCCTTACAAAGGAATGCAAGACCTGAATAATTTGAGCAAGGAAAGAGCTTTTAGAGCTTAGAGTGGTTTTTCTTGCAGACTAGGGGTATCCTATTTGAACAGGATTGGGAAAATTTGCAATGCTGCCTGCACTTGTGACTCGCTGAACAGATGATTTTCAAGGCTGTCAAAATGCCAGCTTCTGCAAAGGTTAAGAAAAGACAAATCAAAGTCAGAATCACTGAATATATTAACAGAAGACTGGTGAGATGAAGTTATATTGGAAATGAAATGAGCACAGCAAGACCACACTAGGTAATCGCCTGTGCTTTGTTCTGACAGCCAGGAAAAGAAGAGGCACTGGACTGCTCATACATGCTAGAGGAACATGCAGAATGTGAAGCTATGTTCTGTAACATGGATCTGTGACAATTACATGTGATCATAAGGCAACACTGACTTCTTGACTGTCAGATCCAGATGTGTGAGTGTTTCATGTATATTTGCTCCCTTTTTAAAAATGTCACTGTTGGTTAATTTCAAAAAATAAAGCAAGATAATCCAGTCCTGATTGTAGGCAAAAATATGAGAGGAAGGATTATTACGGAGGAGAATGAGATCCAGAAGGAAAAACTATGGACCAATAAGTGCCAATAATTCTCATAGAAGAACCAATTTAAAATGTGGAAGTTAAAAAGGATCAGCCTACTAGCAATTCAGTCAGGATTTAAGTTACAGTTATGCAAGTTCTGGGCTTTAACTGTCAAAAAAAGACTTGTTGATACAGGTTAGAGGAAATGAAATGAGTGTTGGTTGTGTTTCACATCTTTACTTAGGCATGTGAGGACAGATATGTAAAGGTATGTAGGTACCTGAGGAATCTGATAAGAGCCTCCTCTCTGAAAACACACAAGGGCCAAACCCATAGAAATTAATTAGATGTTGACACTCAATTAAGATTTTTTAATTTTACTAGAGACAGGTAAATACTAAAGGTTTCCAATGATGCGGGGCTATGTGTCTGTCAGCATCTGTGGCCACCTAAACATCTTGCAAAACCTGGCCTCCCCTGGTAAATTTCTGCTTGTACATGCCAATTACTGAGCAGACTCTGTTCTTGCTCACATCTCTGGTGCTTTCTGGAGCAAAGAGCTCCACATCATTTTTTTGTCCATTTGCATAGAACTGGAGCTTATTTCCCTCTCTGAATTATTTCTCTGTCCGCTTTCCCTCTTCTCTCTGCCTACCTCTGTGCAGTCCATGGGGATGTGAGAGGAGCAGAGCACAGTGCTAGTGGCTGGCAGTGCCTTGCCCACCAGAGAGCACATGGCCTGTTCCTGTATCCCAAGCTGCATCGTGCTCTCAGGATCAGCAGGGTGCTGCTGAAGAAAAATATCCTGGGAGAAGTGGCAGGCAGGGTCCTTGGCAGAGCTTGCCTGTTGCCTGGGCTGGTCACCAGAAACTTTGTGCTAGAGGGAGACAGAAGAGGTGAGTTTCTGTGCACTTCTTCAGGAGCTTCCTCGGTAAAGGAGAACCTGCACCCTAGCATTAAATACCTGAGCACCTTTTCTCTAAAATTTCCCTAAAATTAAACTAGACATCACCAAACAAGAAAAAGCAATGTTGGGCACTTAATCCAGATGAATAGCACAGTCTCACCAGTTACAGCTTCAGGTCACTTAGCACAAAAAAGAGAGTTTTTATGTAAATAGAATAAAGGATCCTTTCAGTCATATTTCTATGATTTACACTATCAAAATACCAACAAAATCTTTTCTCTTGTTCCTTTGATGTTTCTGATACTGTGTTTCTGAGGTTTACCATGCCCATTAAAATAAGAAAAAGACAGCTAAATTCAACTCATTATTAGCTCCATAATTTTTCTTAAAGATGTTTTTCTGTGTGTTTAGGAATATAAAATTGGATGCTTATACCATGTGTATGTCTTTTACATACTAGCAGAAAAAACTGTAATTGACTAAGTGCTACTGAGGTGTGTAAGTTATTTGCCTTCTAGAAATGAGCATCTGGGTAAAACCTGTCAAGACTTACCAGCTATGAAGTCAGGCCTTCTGAAAATGCTGTAGATGGAGAACTATAACATCTTCAAGCTTATTCTCAGTCTTTACCTCAAGAGGTGATATCAGCTCCCTCTGGCTTCTGCAAGATGAACACCATTAGGTAATCTGAATGATGCATTTGGCCATAGTTCCATCACACACTGCACAAGACCAGTCTAACATATTCTGAATATTCCATGTCCCTCTCTGTCTATCTTACACTCCAAAAGCTGATGCTAAGCCTTCCAATGCTCCAGGCAAATCATCAAATATCTGTTCTCCCCACAGGCACCCAGACAAAAATAGTCATGGACTGCTTTGTTGATCCTGCTGTTTGGCTGCCTTGGAGATAAAACAGTTTTTGCAGATTCAGAAGTGATTTTGTTCTAAGCTGTGTTTAAACATAAGAGAGGGTTTTTGTTTGTTTGTTTTTGCTTTTTTGTTTGTTTGGTTGGTGTGGGGTTTTTTTGTTTCATTTTGTTTTTTGAGCAGAACAATCAAAAGAGGAGTTAGAATAAAAATTATGATAGTTTGAAGACCATGATGTCAACCTATTTAGTGACACAATGCTTTAGGGAGTTGAGACAAGCACCTTGAGGAACCAAGGACATTTTTTCTTTTTTTTTTACCTTTGAAGTCCCTAGCAAGTTTCTTCCATGTAAAAATTCAGCCTGCCTCACCAGGCTGAATACAGCTGCAGCTTTATTTTGCAGTTTTTCCTTTGCCACTAGACATCCCTATAAAGTGCTCATTCACTGAGATATTTCTGCTGTGTTGTATTAGACCACTTACTAGGCCAGTTGGCTTATGATGCTTGCCAATTGTGAAGTTTTCCTCTAACTATTGAAAAGACTCTTAGAAAAAAGATTGAGACCTGTTTTCTTGCCCTACCCCTTTGTCATAGATCCCACCAGGCATTTAAAACACCCTAAAATCAAACAGCTCCTAATCTAGCTCAGGCTCTTGAGTACTAATTTGTTAAAAATGAATGTTTTTAAAACTCTTGTCTGTATCAGCTACCATTGAATAAGGCTGAAAGGAAAGCAGGCAGACAGTGATTTACACAGAAATCACAACTGATATTTCTAATATCTGAAAGAGATTCTGACTGAGATATCATCAGGCTTATTTCTTACCTGTCAAATATAATATAGGAATATATTTTTAAGTGTAGCATGGATGTAGAACCTGGGATTTATTAAGTTGAGCAACTGAGCTCACTTTGTGGATCTGTGGAAAGCCCTATTCCTCTAATTATGAATCTGCTCACCAGGAGGCAGTTGTCGGCTTTGTCTTACCTGCAACTCTCAAAATGTGTGAGTTTTTTGGTGCATGCTGGTTCAGTACAGCTGACACACAACAGATGGCACAAGGGAATCCCTAGTCAGAGGGTGCATATGTGCTCATCCCCAAAGTCAAATCTGTGTTGTTATAAAACAGGGAGTTGCCAGGCAGAGCCTATGAACATGTCAGCAAGGTGCTCAGAGAAACTAGATTACTAACTTTGCCTTTTTTCCTGTGGCCTAAGGGATGCTGTAGTTTAACCAGCTGTGCTGACTCATTAGAGGTTTGCTTTCAATTCTGCCATTGTTCACTGCAACTAAAAGTATCAAAAACTAGGTACTGAGGGATAGCACAGCGGGCAGCTTTTAGTTCTTGGCTATTTTACAACATCTAGGAGCAAACCTCTGCAGGAAGCTGAAGGGTGAGAATTAAATTTGGAACATACCATGCAGAAAAGGTAATTTGACTTGCTTGCAAAGAAGTACCTAAATAGAGGCATTTCCCATTCAAAAAGAGCCAAAGACATTCATAACTTAAAATTTACACGGAAACCCAGGTGACTGCATGTAACCAGGAAGCAGGTGCTAGTTTTAAGCAAACCTCAGGGCTTGTTTAATTGAAGCACATCTGGTCTTTAAAAGCCAGCCCAGGTGTTTGCATTTTAATTGCACAAATCTATCCTGCTGCCCCGTGTTATACCCCAGAAAAGTCAGAAGTCAACTCTGAGATAGCTGCACTATAAATACAGGTGTTGCTAGTTGATCACGTGCTGATCATGAAATAACAAGTTCAGAACTATGCAATTGTCTCTGTTTACGCTTGTGGTTCTTCACCATATTTAATTTCAGAAAGATACTCTTGGTAATTTTCTACAATTTTGAGTTCCTTTGACTTTATAGTGTCAGCAGTATCTGCTGTGATCATAATTTCGTTCTATGGCTTGGCAAAATGAGTGTCATTGATATTTAGAGAGTTTGTGAAAATTCTTCGGCTATTTTTGGATCCCTTTGTGGACTAAGCTGGAAAATATGAGAGAAGGAGAAAAACATCTCTAAGTGCAAAACTTCTGATAGCATGTTGGGAAATCAGAGAAGTAAAGAGTCGTGATTTATTTGATGAAGATTATTAAACAGTCCTAAAAATAATGAAAGATAGATACATTAAATAAAATTCAGTGATGAGCAGTACAGCTGCTAATGGAACTAAAATTCCTTGGATTAAGACAAAAATATTCACTAAATCTATTTGAACCTATGTACTTGGGAAGGAAAAGTGTCTGTCTAGAGAATCATTTGGACAAGAACAAAGCAGGTATTTGTAGGGAATACGGGAACCCAAAAAATTGAAGGCTGGAAATAAAAGGAAAAGTTGATAGCTGTTTTAGTCAGAAGGATACTTGCATGCTGCCAAATACTCCAACCTAAGAACCTAGAATAATATTTTAAAAAACCCAGCTAGTTTATGGATCAAAAAAACCCAGAACAGTGAGGTATGGATTTTCTGTGGATCCCTTAGTAAGGGGACTAGGAATTGTGGAGTTTTAAATCATCTAGAAAGTTAGGATATCAATGTTAAGCTACACTAACATTGCATGTTTGAAATGGGTTTTTCTTGCTTTCAAGGTTTTGTTTGTTGGGGGCAGGGATATTGTAGGATATTTTTTTCTTTAAGTTTCAGCTCTTGAGCTGGCCTTCTGATTGCAACATATTTCTTGTAGCATCCTGTGCAGGTGGCATACTTGGAATTGAGCCGATTTAATAACTGAGGGATTTAAATCAGATTTAGAGATAAAAATAAGGATAAATTAAGTTAGGTATATTTCCTTCCTGCCTTTATCTATGTAACACTTCACTGTAGAAAAAAAATTATGGAGGAATGAGGCATTTTCAGATGACAGTAAAGCATCCAAGAGATAAAACCATAAGTAAGGAGGGAATATGTATTCTCTTTTCAAACCTGTCCTCTGCTGATAAGTAAAGCCAGGCGAAGGGAAGGTTTCCTGTTGAATTTAGACATAGCAGAATCATCTTGAGACAATAAAAAATGCTTCTCACAGGAATATAAATCACTAAATGCATGAAACTAAGAGAGAGTCTAACAAAATCAGATGATGTTCTAAGACAAATAAATACATTTTATGGCTGAGAGAAGACAGGGGCAGGATGAGGAGCGATGCTTACACGAGAAGTTTCATGAATCTGGAGAATGCCTGACAGGCACTGAGCAAAACCAGGACTGTTTTAGCCATGGGGACCTCATTGTGAGGCTTTGACAGCACAGCAGACTTTTTGAAAAGGATAGAAGCTGAAGTCAGAACCAAATTTAGAACCAGATTTAGGTTATTCAACACAGTTATCATCCCAGTGACAATGTGAGAACCGAGCAAGCACAAGTACAATGGAAGGTATTTAAATTTGGATGGGTCTGAAAACAAAAGCTTGATGAGGTTCATAAATGTCAAATGAACAGATGGAGCTGAGAATGAAATCAGCAGGGAGATAAGGCAGAGATTGCTCTGTGCAGGGGTGGAAAACAGGAAACTCCAGTCGGTGGGTTACAGTGTGAGGATAAAGGATGAGGGACTGCCAAGATAAGAGCTGAGACAAAGGCAGTCCTAGGGCTGCAAGGAAGAGCAGAGGTCAGCAAAGTCAATTATGGGAAGAAAGACCCCTGTGCACCAATGCTGGGGCCAGACAGGCGGGTCAGGAGTGGGATATGTGTGGGATCCAGCTCAAGCCAGGGTGCAGGTGAGTTTCCCTGCAGATCCCTTTGGCAGTTTGTGTGTGGGATCATTGCATCCCCAGGTTTCATCACCAGCCTGTGGAGGCCCATATGTCTCTGACAGGATGCTCCTGCCTTACACACACCTGTTGCTGTGGGGTAGATTTATAAATGGCTGTGCTGCCAGAGCTCCTGGAAAGTAACAACACTTGGCGGGCTGTGCTTGCATTCAAGGTCTGGTGCAACACAGCTGCGTCCTGCTCCCAAGGGCCACATTGTGCCAGAAGCTGGATAATAAACAAACTTGCATATTTTTGTCCTGGTGAGATGAGGCTTTTTTTGGGGGGCAGGGGTTGTTTTTTTTTTTTTTTTGTTTGTTTGTTGGTTGGTTTTGGTTTTGGTTTGGTTTTGGTTTTAAAGAGAAAAAGGGAAAAAAGAAAAAAAGGAAGTAGCAACTTCATTTCCTTTCATGCCATTTGCTCCTCAACACCATGCCCTTTATGAGGATCTCTTGATCTCTTGAGATTCACCTTTAATTTTGTGCTGTCTACCATAAAAATTTAGCCTAATGAGTGCATATGCAATGCAATGAGCTGCTGGTATAGAATCCTCCCAGGGAAATGACATCTTCACTGTAAAGTTGAGCTACCTATAATCCCAATGAGCGTCTGGTCTACCTTGATGATGCTTTCCAGTAAGAAGCAGGCTACCAGCACAGATGACTATTGGGGATGGACACCTGTAATTTTCCTTCATGTGGAATGCAGCAGGTTTCAATGGGATGTTCACTGGCTCTGAAAACTAGGCTGAGTGCACAAGTATATATTGTCTTCTCTCACAGGATCAAACAGCAAGGCTTTGTCTATGTGTTTATTTACTTTACAAGCAGACATACAATTTGTAGATTATATTTATTGTTTGGTTGGTTGATTTACTTTTACAGTCTGGTTGACCATAGCACAAAAAAAAAAAAAAAGAGATGAGGGTACTGTTCCAAACCTTTACCTTTAGAAGAGACCTGCAAAATTTAAATTAATTTTTTATCTTCATAATAATTTTTTAATTTATTCTTTTTTACTGTGTTACAACCACATTGCTTGAAAATAATGTGGCCAAAGAATAAGATGGTCATTAACATCTCTAGATTGTTTAACCAAGTTAAAATATATTGGCTATGAGCATAGTTGTTTACTGTCTTTGGACACTGTCTAGGAAAGAGTACTTAAGTCTCAAGCAGCTTGTACACTGTACTGTTATGCCTTCTGTGTCTTGGAGAATCAGATATGATTTTACATGCCTCAAAACTCAGCAGGTAAGAAATTAGGATGCCACGCTGATGAATGCTGTTCCTTCACACAGTTACAGTACTGAGGCATGGTACTCAAAGCCACTTATTTTATTTTCTCTTTTTTAATAAACATGAAATTGCAATTCTGACAAAGTTCCTGTTTTTTAAATCACACACACAAAGTACAGGAAAGTAAGACAGAAATAAAAATGTGCTTAATAATGCCAAACACTTTTGTGTTTAACTGCTTCTGACACAGGCATGTTTCTTTTAAGTAGTAGTGTATTAAGGCTTCTGTGATATTCTAGAATAATCACTGTATATTGTGACAAAAAATTAAGTAAAAAAAAAAAATGTTCTATGAAGAGTAAATGTTTTTTGCATCCAGATAAAAGCATATGTAGATGAAGGCTGCCCCAGAGTTTCTATTTCACTATAAATTGTTCTAGTCCAATATTTCACACTCCTTACACTCATTTCAAACTGAATTAAAATTCAAATTAGGATTAACCACCCATTGAGTCTGGCACGACAATAGAAGTAGTCAGTACTTTTTTCCTACATGTTATTAGCAGACAGAATTTAGGTTAAAGAGGTTTACTTAAGTTACAAAAATATGATTTTTAATTCTTGACTATCTGCTTTTCTTCGCTTTCTTCTCAATGACTGAAGTTTTCACACACTGCTGTAGCCCAGGGCGATCTTTATTCAATAAATATTTTAAATAGTGAGTAACAGACATACTGATGAACAAATGGAGAAGTGACATAGCAGGATGAATAGACTAGTTTGGTTTGCTGAACTGGAGTCTAGTACTGGGAGAGAAAAAGAAGTAATTTCTCATCTACCAATCTTTCACCTTTAATCATTCAGTCAAAACTGTTAAAATTGGACAAAGACAAAAAATATTCACAGATGTTTACAATGTTTGTCTTCACGTTTGAGAGAACCTTTTCCTTCCTTTTTTTGAATGGTATTTTGAGTGGTTGTAGCAAAGGAATAAAGAAAATATTAAAGTCTGAATTATCAAACACCGAATTTAATGGACCAAATAGTGAGTTTTAGTACAGCCAAAGTTTCAGATGTTAATGTGTGAATGGATGGCTGAAACTTGCATATTTCAGTCAACATTAAACACAACTACAACATTAAATACAACTACATAAAATTACTGTTATTATTAAGTTTCAGAAGGAATTTTGCCAGGTTAATCAGGGTATCTGCTCATAAAATATTAATAATGAGATTATAAAGGTAATTTATCATATATACAAATATCTTCAGTAGTTTGTAGCTACAGTACAGCTGTAGCTGCAAAACATTATAGCCTGAAAATGATATGAAATAGTCTGACAAACTGCTTTATTTGATATTTGATTTATATTCAATAAAATCCCAATCGTTTTTAATAAAGATGAATTTTACCTTTGAGACAAATGCAGTGTATTATTTCCCCCAAACTGCAAGGAAACTGTGGCACTACTGGCACTACTCTGTGTTCGTGAATGAACTGTTTATCTTAATCTTCTCATCTTAAGAAGAAAGCACTGATTAGGGCATTGCCTCCTGAAATGTGATTGAAGGCCTCATCAGAGACTGCATGGATGTGTAAGTATGGGCTGAGCAGTAACGCAACACTGGGACAAGACAGAAATAATGGGATTATTAAAACAGAAGTTTGAGAGAGATTTAAAATTCTTGTTTTGAGTGTATTACCCATGATTTTCAACTGAATTGTTGTTGTCATACATAATTTCTTACCGACGTGTAAAAAGGTGAACTTCTTTTGAGTTTTAAGCACAACAGAAATCCCTAGCTAGGAGCTTGGTCAATTTATAAGGAGTTTCCTCCCTTTGCAGTAATAGAGATGCATTTCTAAATCTGTTCCCTCCTTTCTACTACCTAAGTTTCTGCATTCCTTTTTAATTCCTTAACAGCTAATTCTCAGTGAGGACATGTAGATACAGAGGATTCTAGTATGAATTGTATAAGCTGTGACTGGCATCACCGGAACTGTGCAGATGGAGGGAGACTGTTTTTGTGGAACTGTAAGTAGTATCACTGGGAATTGTCAAGGGAAGATTTTGTGACCACATGCTTCTTTCCACCTTTATTTTCCTATGAGTCATTATGGTAAAAGAAAAATAAAATCATGTCTCATTGGTAAAACCAAATTTAGAAACTAATTCTTTCAATAGTTAACATCCTATTTTACAATGAACCCTCATCTTTCAAGTTACCTCTTGCGCCAACTTGAATTTTTTTTCTGAAAAATTTGCTAAGACATAATGTTCATAGAATGATAGAATTGTAGACAGTCCCCTGATTTAAAATTAAACAAAACAAATACCCCACTAAAACTGATTTCCTTAATTTTCTCTTGGCAAGACTGCTATATTTCTATAGAATTACATCCAGTCCAGAGAACAAACTATGTAGCAGCACTTTTCTTCCAAGCATTCATAACTGCTATTGTCTTTGGATAAAATTTTCTCTTGTGCAATGAGCGTGTTTGGGACCTTACATTACCTTACATTGCATGTAATATTTCTGGGGTGAGTGGTCAAATAGGACAACAGTCTTCAGCAGCATTCTGCTAATTTTCAAATTGTCCTAAAGAGCTCTTGCTTGCTCACACATGGAAGAGAAGCTTTAATATCCATCATTTGAGGACTGAGAGCTTTAACTCCTGCTTCAAGAATGAATGGTGTGTCGTCACGAGGGATAAGGCCAACATTCTTCTCCTCTATCCACGGGCATTACACATAAATTGGTTTTCAACCTTACCTTGCTTTCCATTTGCACTCCTTGCTCATTTTTTCCATCAGATTATTGCTGGAAGCTACACATTGTAAGCGAGTATATCCAGGTAACCAAAAAAGACTGAACTTGCAAATGTGAAATCTTTTCTGTGATGGTTGAACACAGATGGACTTAACATATTCATCAGTGACCATGTGGCATAACATGCAAAATGCAAGAATGAACAGTAGATATGACTTTTAAAATATGTAACTCTTCCTTCATCAAAGTCCAAGAATTGGTTTGAGCAGCACCACAATATCATAGAATAGTTAGTGTTGGAAGAGACCTCTGGAGACCATCTAGTTCAACCCCTCTGCTACAGGAGATTCACCTAAGGCAGCGATGTTTGATGGCCACTGGCAGGGGTACTGACTGCCAGGTGAGATGTTCCTTTCCATTATCCATCCACAGCTGAGCTAGACATTAGCACAATTACTGCATTAATTGCAAGGCAGCTGAAAGCGGGTCACAACCCTTGCACTGTGAATAGGATCTGTGGTCTTGCTAGAAACCATTCAAACACATAGACTCAAGACAGCGATAGCTGGCTAGCCCTAGTCTTCCACCAACCAGTAATATGTTTAAATGGAGAATTTGGAGGATGAGTTGAGCTAGCTGATATTCTTCAGTGTAATTCTGAAGAATTAAATCTGACAAAACCTGAACAGGACAATGTTGGAGAATTTTGTTCAGACATGGCTCATAGAAAGGCCATGATCACATACAGCTGGTTAAAAAGTAAAAGGGAGCTGTGAGCAGCAAGTTCTCAGGCTTTTCCCTTGAACAGTAAATGCCGTGTCCTTGGCTAAGTCATGAGAAAAGTGTGGTGAAAAACATGGAGGCCTTGGGAATGGTCAATAACAAGTCAGCAGCAGGATGAGAAAAACAAGTATTAGCTTCAACAAGAAACCACAGGTATTGACAACAAAGGAAGGGTTGGCGTGTAATCTGTAACCAATGATGAGCTCAGGTTTTGCAATTTGTATGAGCTTAATTAACACTACTATAAAAGTGTGTAAGCTGGATCAATAAATCAGAGTTCGATGCTCATCAATCGGATGGTCGTCTCCCTTCCCCTTCCTCAGGACAATTTGAATTTCACATTGCTAAAGTTATAGAGGTCCAACTACTTTCTGGCAGGTGAAGTGCAAAGCAAGAATTGCACACAGGAATTTGGGAAAAACTTTCCCAGAATGCATATGATTGCAGGACTTCTGTGAATGGCTAAAGTAAGAAATTTGCCAAATGAATATTTTTCTACAAAGTATTTGCTTGTTTCTATTTAGTCTTATAAAGCTGGTTAGCCCACTTGCCTTCCAAGCTCACATTGTATTGTGGACCTACAAACAGACTGAAAATGGCTAGCTAGTTAGAGACAGATGGAATACAGGGATTTTTTCTTGTTCCTCTTTTTTTTTAATTGAAAAAACAGGTATCCAAATTAAGTGTTCAAATTACCATGACCAACTCATGTATGGTATTTGCATGACTTGCTAAGGCTTTTGCAGGTTTCAGGAAATTCATTTGCCTTTCAAAATGGAGACTTCAGCGTTCAAATAGAGCACTTACCCTTCAACTCAGTAGGTGCTTGATGGAGCTGAACAGCTGCACCAGCTTGAAAAGAGTTACTATTGTGCATTGAACATTATGGTCCTGAAAGCAAGAACTGACTGCTGCCAACCCACATGGCTCTTCACATTCACTGCTGGTAAGTACCCTCCAGTTCAGAAAGTGATGCTACCGAGCATCTTTCTCTGGCTTGCTTTTCCCCATGGTTATATACCTCTATGGACAAACCTTTTCTCCTGCAGTTACCATTCTGGAGCTGGGAGAACTGCAAAGGATGCTCTCATGGGTGATACACGTGGAAGACACAGTGCTGACCTCTGATACACTGTCACTTACTCCTTGCTTTTACTCTGGCTGTAATCCCTCGATGACACCACTGCTTAGGTACCATTAAATACTCACTATCTAGTGCACACAGTCCATCCAAGGACATTGTATTGCAACATTGGTTGGCTCATTTTGAGTGCCAAGCACAATAGTGCTCGTCACAAAAAAATAGTGCTATATTCAAGCGCACTCCACGTAGTCTTCCACATGCTCTTTAAAGCATTGTATTCTAACTAGGCAGGAGGCTCATATCTGATGGTGACCAATGCTGGCTCCTTGCTCTGCCGGCTGGCAGGTGCGGGTAGTCCTGTGGAGGCAGCACAATCAACCCCTGTGGAGGAAAGAGTCCTTCACACCACTCAATGGCAATCTCTCCTGCCAATTAAGGGGATTTGTGGATGAAGTTCAAGGGGAATTGCAACCCATTTGGCTTGGCTGGGAGAATGAAGGCTCTGGTCTGTGCAGGCGGGGCTATAGAGAGCGATAAAAGAAAAGAGCTGTTTGCAAACAGCTCCCTTTTGGGAGACATAGATGAGCTGGAGGCTGTTTTAGGCTTAAAAACAAAGCAGAACTTTTGAAAGGACAAGGAAAAATTTTTAACACTTCATCTCTTGTTACACTAGCAGGCACTTGGAGCAGAGTACAGCATAGTATTTTTAAATGCTCATGTCTCCATTAGAGTATATAAGTGAAACTTCACTGAGAATTTGTGCACTGTTCATTTGCTTTTTGGTCATAATGACATAATTTTGACATTCACATCATGAACACAAGTCTGGAACAAAATACAGCATCAAGGCAGATGAATAAACAGCAAAATTAATGTCTTCTGTGGATGTAGGAAGTAGAGGGGAGCCCCAAAAGACTTAAGTTGCCCTCTGTGTTTTCCACCATCAGTCAGAGCAAAGTGAAATATCATTTAGTGATTTTAACTGTATGCATGGAATGTATCTGGAAAACACAATATTTGACAGTCTTACCCCCAAAGAGGTAGGATAGGATTTGTGCTGTTTGGAGGTTATATCTTTACACTAGCTCTTCTACTGTTCAGCATCAGAAGAGCTGGGCTGTGCTTCTTCTCAGGTAACAACGTGGGTTAAGTGAAAACCAAGTAGAGAGAGAATTAAGACTATCTCTGCCTAAAATCAGAAATGTTATCCCTCCTTCTCATTTTCACAGCTTGGCTTAGTCAGTGAGGCTGTTTTGTAGTGCTTCTCTCTGATAGATCAATAATCATTACTACTATATGTTTTACAAAATGTGAGTTTTGAGATGGCTAACTCAAAAAAAAAACAGGCATGGGTATGACAGTTTTTGCATGAACTGATTTTTTTCACTTTAAAACACTGCAGGTATGGCTCACTTGTCATAAATCATTGAACCCTGTGCCTTCCCTTATGCAGTCCTGCCATCAAACTACTCTCACTCTCATATCTAGAAAAAATCAGTGGAAGTAATGTGTCCTCAGTCAACCCCAAGATGTTCTGTTTCTCAGTGGCAACATTCTTGTCTGTGTGAATCAAGGAGTAAAGAATATAACCTGCTAGTGGTTCTGCAGATTTAATCCTGCTTTCTAAAAAGGCTTGTCTCATTATATTGAATTTCAAAGTTGGAGAAAGTTGCAGTGCATAGAGGATGAATAGAGTATCCATTACACATTTAAAAAAAAAATGAAATGGTTTTGCAATTTTGTGTCTTCCAGAGAGGAATTCTGCATTGGCCATCCCTACAAAAAGGATCTCCCCTTATAGTGATCTCCATCATTTTGGCTATTGAGATCTCAGAAATCCTTTTCTATTCACGGTGAGGAGTGGTAGCATAAAAATAGTATTTTAAAGAGTTAATAATAATTTTATATCTCTATCATACTTGTATGTCTCTGTTGGCACCAGGTACTAGTAGAATTAGGTTTAGTGTTACATTCTATAGTAACATATCTTGGCTTCTAAGAGAAATACAGCTTGTATATCTGCTGTTAAGAAACAAGGTGTCTTGACACAGGACCTCTAGAAGGTATCTGAACTGTTCGAGGATGTGCTTGTTCGCAGGAAAACTGCACTGTGAACACAGCATGGAATCAGCTCCTCAGAAATTCCTAACAGTGATCTTCAAATGCTCTTTGCTGCCCTCTTCCTCCACACATCCATCATCAAGAATGAGATTACTAGATTTTTTTTTTCCCCTATTGAAGTGCACTGTTAATTACAGGATTATCCTGATCACTCCAGGACATGTAGGCAGCTGGTCTCACTGCTGTGTGTGGGTAATAAACACTATGCACATTTCCTGTTTCCTGATCTCACACTGAGTATATTTATAAGTATGTAGATTTGATGGTTGATTTCAACATTTATCATTGTTTCCCAGATCATTTCCGTCTTTCCTTCTCCCCAAAGAACATTCCTTCCTGAATTGTATCAAAGTGAAGTACATTTCTGGGTGGTGAGCATTTGTTTCCGGACAGGTAACACCCAGCAGAAACAGATAACTCCATAGAGCTGATGTTTTCAGCATGCAGATATTTTTGCAGAGCCACTAAATCCCAACACAGCTCCTGCACATCCTACTAATGTTGGCATAAAACCAAGTCATTGGCAGCTGGTATGGATCAAACTTTTTTACTGTTCATTTTACTTTGAGCTACAGATCATATGGCAGTTAGTGGTGTGCTTAAATGCAAAGAAAGAACAGAGATTGATCCAGACAGTGAGGTTACATCTAATCCTTCATCTTCGCCGATGCACTGTACTTTCAGAGATTCATCTAGTTTTATTTCATGTCTGGCATAAATGTGATGGTTCTGCATTGCACATTGGATAATGCCTATGGCACTAACAGATGTGCACAAGTTTTGTTTTATTGGAAGCTTTATTATTATAAGCTCTACATATTATATTTTGTTCTTTTTTGGGATAGGTTTTTTCATACTCTTCAAGCTTGGGGCACTCATTTTTTTATCTTGTCTTAGGCAAGTTCTTATATTTAAAAGACAATTATTTTTCTCAAAATAAGCCCTGTTTCTGTAGAAAAAAATCTTAGTATTGGCAGAAAATGATATTTTGATGACAGTATCCACTGTCTTCTTTGTTCCAAGTAAGCTCTTCTTGTGTGGATGCGAGCCAGATCAACACACATTCATGACTCTGTATTGACCTGCTCCTGGAGGTACAGCTTTCAAAAAGAATTCCATTTGCATTTCATTTCACTTGGACAGCCTTGTTGTGGGTCCAGCTTGGATATTTAACAGTTTTTTGCCCATCTTGGAGATCTGAGAAAAGTCCATTTCATAAAGGTCACTGATTCAAATTTGTTCAGTACTGCATTCTGATTTAATTGATTTAAACTCCACATGAAGGACATTTTAGGCTATTAGTTTTCTCAAAACTTTTAACATTCAGCCAACTTGCCTCTTCCTACTCCTCCCAAAAAATAGTTTTCTTAACTTTTCTGTCCAAAAATTGCAAAAGTAGTACTACTAAGTTTTAGTGTCAATTTTTCAAGTAGTGATGCGGAAGTGTTGTGTCTAGGTGATTATTAAAATTCCTGAAACATTTGATCAAATCCCTTCTGAAAAATATTTTAAAATTTATGCAACAGTCAGTTTAAACCAACAAACATAAATCTAGAGCAAAGAAAACTTACTCTTGCTGGAGGAGGTTCTGGCTAGGGTACATTTAAGTGAATTGGGCATACACAGGTTCTGGGACCTCACAAAATGTACCTATGGGTGCTGAGAGAGCTGGCCCAGGTCATTGTGTAATGACTTTTGGTTGTCTCTCCAAGGTCATGGTGATCAGGAGAGATCCCTGATGATAGGAAGAAATTAAATATCACTCCTGTCTTCAAGAAGGGCAAGAAGGAGCATCTGGAGAAACACTGCTCAGTCTCACCTTAATCTCTGAGATGATTGTGTACTAAAAACCCTGAAAACTTTTTCAAAGCATATTGAGGATAAGCAGGGTATTTGAAGAAATCCATTTGGATATATAAAGTGAGATCATGTCTGGCCATTCTTGTAGTCCTCTACAATGATAAAAAGTGCTTTATGGACAAGGGCTGGGGTGGGGGAAGAAGTAGATGCTATTCAGCTTGATTTAACAAGGGTTTTGCCACTATCACAGAAAATGCTGACAAACTGAGGAGGTAGGGGCTAGATAAATGCACAGTGAGGTGAATTGAAAGCTGCCAAAATCTCTTTACTAGACAAAGAGATGTAAAGGCAGCAGGAGCTCCAGCTGGAGGATAATCTCTACAGGTTTCCTACAGGAGTCACTAGCTGATCCAACACTGTTTAATACCTGTTTTAATGATCTTAATGGTGGGACATAGTGCACACTCAGAGTATTTGCTGAAGATACAAAACCAGGAGGAGTGGCTAATTACATCAGTTGTCCTTGCTGCCATTCAGAGAGACCTGGAAACTTCACCGCAGAAGTGGGATTCAAGGAACCCCACGAATTTAAAAGGGTGAAAAGCCAAGTCTTTATCTGGTAAGGAACAATTCCATTCAGCAATAAAGACTGGGAGCCAACTAGCTGGAAGGTAGCTTTGCAGAAGGGGGTCCTGGTAGACACTACGCTGACCATGAGTCAGCAGTGTGCCCTCCCATGTGGAAATCTGACAGAGTCTGGAACTTCTTTAGAAAAAGTGTAACAAACAGGCCAAGTGATGTGATCCTTTCTTTCCAGTCAGCATTGTGAGAACATCCCTGGAATGCTGGATCCAGAGCTGGGCTTTCCTGTACAAGAAAAAAAATAGACATACTATGGAAATTACAGTGAAAGGTCACTAAAAATTTGCTGTACTGATGCATCTGTCATATGAAATCAGGCTGAGACTTCTGAAACTCTCTGCCCTAAGGAATAGTCAGGAGACACTAATCTAAGCATATAATGTGTGATGGGGCACTAAAGAAGATGGAGACAGACTGTTCTCAGTTTTGATCAGTGACAGGATGAGAAGTGATGAGTACAAACTGAACTGAAATGCAGTAAATACTGCTTAAATATAAGTTTTAAAAAAACTTTTTTTTTTTCCTTATGACAATCTCAGTTGAACGCTGATGAAGAGCCCACAAAGGCTGTGGCGTCTCTGTCATTGGAGATAATCAAACCCTACTGGACATACTCCTGAGCAATGTGCTGCAGCTGTCTCTGCCTCTAATAAGGAGAGGTGGGACTGGGCCCTCTCTAGGGGTGCTGGCTAGCCTCAGCCACAATTTGCTTCCAAGATCCTTCTACTGGAAGGTGCCTCTGACCACAGCACAGATGTTGGAACTAGGTGACCTTTAAGGTCCCTTCTAACCCAAAGAATTCTGTGATCCTGTGATTCTTTGACTGAGACAATTAAATACAATCAAAAATAGTTTTTCTTTAAGTTTCTGGTAAATAAAAGAAAATGAAGTTTAAGAGCTGGTGTGAGTGTGTGGAAAAAAAATTACATGAGATGAAATTATTTTTGGAAGTTGTTTCTGACCACATTAATTACAGTGAGAGAGGCAGCAGTGAGTAAATTGTAAATTCAACTCCAAATGCTGTCGTCTCTGTATTATAATTGCGAAAAAATACTTCCTTGGTTGAAAAGTCCTTCTTAAGACTTTGACATTCTGCATTTGAGACCAAAGATAATAAACTATGTGCAAAACAGAAGAGATACTGTGTGTCCTTTTAGTGACTCTTCCCAAAATGCTCATTGAATGTGTTTAAGAACAAGATCACAAGATTCTGGTAGATTACCTCTGTGTTAATGCCAGCAAATTGCACATTCCGAGAAGGTGAAATTCTCCCCAAACTACAGTGAAATTATTGCTGCCAAAACTGGGTTGAATGCTTTCCAAATGTATTTCCAAATAAAACTCCTCCATTACTCACTTGGATGTTGATAAGCAGGCCAAATTTAAACTTTGGGGCTTTAAATGCAGTGAGCTGATTTGCTACATTTTCATGATGAAGGATTTTTTTTCTATTGTGTTTTAGCTATTAGAGGACATTTTCTATATTAAGAAATAAGTTGCTTGTCCTGGCTTTACTAAAGTTATCAAACTTTAGGTGATCTTACATCGAAAAAAAAGAAATGGAAAAAAAAATTACTAAGATTAATTGCCTTCTCAATTAAACTGGTAGAAGAAAAGGGTCATAATTTTGATCTATACTATTGTACTGAGAAGATTATGCATTTTTCATTTGGAAATTTATTGTGAGTGCCTAGAATCTAGTTAGCCTTTCATCCTTTTTTTTTTTTAAAGTGAAACTTGGTCTAATGATTAAATGTTTAAGTAAATTGACTCATGACCCTACCTGTATCAAATACAACTTGTCAGGCATTGTGTGTATAACTTTGTGAGTGGAAGATTCTACTGAGTAAATGTAGCAATAAAAAATAAGAATATAAATTCAAATTATATAATTAGGAAAAAAATAGTAACCTGTTATGCACGCAATAATTTTTTATTTTTAACTCTCACTGTACTTCACAAATTTAGATCTCTTATGGGTCTTTGATGCCTACCAGAACACTCTGCCAGATTTTGCTTTTGTGCTACTTCACTGAGTCTTAGAAAAATACTTAGGAATACATTTAGTCCCCTATGGGACACCTTTGGAAGTGGAGAGGGCAGTTGACTTTATACTGTCATGCACATTTAGCTGTGAAATTTTTAAATATGGAGCACTAAATCACATTATACATGTCATGTGCTTATTTAGATAGTATGTATGGGTGTTTATGGATCTGCTGAAGGCCAAACGGCTTCTCAACGACAGTTCTGTACCTGGCAAATGACTGTAATTTTCAGTCTCTGTAGATGCATTGTTTTCAATAATGGCAATCTGTGAAAGAAGGGCTTTTTAATTCCAAATATAGTGAGACTTTCAGGACGAAAAAGTGAAAGGTAGAAGGAGAGAGATTGAACTAATCCCCTCTCAAAAATGGAATTGAAATGGGGAAAAGGTCTTCACAGAAAAGAAGAATACTGAAAAATCTCAAAACACTTTGAAGAAAAGACTACTGAAAGGCTGAGAAAAATGATACACCACTATTTAAGAGGGAAAAAGCAAATTAGAATAAAAAAATCTGCCAGATGTCTGGAACAGAAAAGTAGGATGAAGTCGAATGTCCTTAATAAAACTAACTCTAAACACAAATTGGAAAAAAAATATCAAAGAAATAGATAAAGGAAAGACAAGGAGGGGAGGGAGTGGGGTGGGGGGGTGGAATTCAGGGATTGAGTTTTTATAACATACATACTGTTCTGTCCTTGATTTACAGAATGACCACACAGAAAAACCTCTTTTCTTTAGATTCCCACAGTGCAGTGAACCTGCTAGAGATCTCTTCTGTGATCTCAAACATAGCAAGATTTTATAAAATTTTCCGTCTATCCATCATATTCTTCTTATTTGCCCAATGGATGAACTGGGATTTTAGCTACACCTGGACAAGGGCAAAAAATCTCCTGATCTATCCCCGCTCTTTCTTGACCCTTGTCCTTAGAAAATGCTAGCACAGCTTTTTGAAGGTCTGAAGTGAATTCTTATAAGGAAGTTTGCTGACTCTAATTCTGTCATGAAAGAAAACTGTTTTGTAGAATGAGGGGAAAAAAGAGTAAGGAGACAAAACTGTGAGGAGACATATTTCATGTGAAGCATGTGGGAGAAGATTTTGGGGTCTGAAGCAGAGTCAGCAGGGAGCATTCCCCAACAGTATCATGCCCACCATATGGAGTTAACCACACAGTCTGCTGCTGCCACATCTCTGCACCCATGCCTACTTTAGCATGTGCCTTCTCTCTTTTCTGCTTGCCAGGCTCTGATCCATAAATCCTCATCCTGATAATAGAGAAGGATCAATCCTTTCTGTTCCTGCCTAGCTCCCACCACTTGCTTTCTCCAAAACTCATATGGAACTCTGCCCCTTGCTGCCCAGGTAGGCAATTTCAAAAGGATATCAAGTTCCCAGTCTGTGGTAAGAATCCTGATGCCAGCAACACTATAAAGTATTCATGAAAGCATCTGGAGGGCAAGGGAGCACGGCTGTAGGAGGAGGAAATGGGAGAGGGGTCAGGAGGAAATAGGAGAGGGGTGAGGAGGAAAGCGCATGCAGGGCAGGCAGGGTGTGAGAGATATGGTTAGCTGTGGGAAGAAGACCAGGGAGAGGAGTTTTGTATGCTCACAGTGCCTTGCTTCACTAAGTTCAGTGTCATTTTGCACAACTATTTTCTTATTTGTTTGTTGTGACAATTTTCTGCTGCTTTATATGCGTGTTTTGATTATAGCTGATGGGGCACACACCAGTCTGCTAGGATCCCTGTGGGCTAACTTTTTTATTGTTTACAGCTGGCTATGGATTCACAGGTAAATACAGAGCAGTTTTTGAAATGAAATTTCTTTTTCTTTTCAATATCTTCTCCACATAACTGAACCTGACTCCACAAACTCTTCTCCACATAACTGAACCTGATATTTAAAAATATAACAGTGGACTGAATTATTTTTCACATAAAAATTTTTCTGACTTTCCTATCAGTGATATTGTCCCTGTTGGCTGTGTCTCAATATTCACCTCTGTCAACGTTTATGGCATTGTATATAATTTGAGCCTATGGAAGTCTGTGGAATATTGAAGTAGCATCTCGGACCTTTCTTTATCATCTGTTCTGCTTTATGAATTTCTTTTCACAGCCCCAGGCCAAGAGGGTTTAAAAAAAAACCCAAAAAGTGTGTCTGTTCCCTGCACTGCTCATGTAAAAACTGAAATTATTAATCTGAAATAAAATCATTTTTATTATTATTGCTGTCACAGAGAAATTCTAACTATAGTACAGCTTTATGGAAAGATCATTCAGCTATGCCATAAATGTCCACATACAGACAAGCACTGAAACAGAAAGCCAAGATATAAAAAGATCTACCCTTGCAAACCCTTTGTGTAGCTCTAGCATCTGTTCTAGGCATGCCTGTCATTGGGGACCTCTAGAGGCTACTCATGGCTTCATCCTCCTGTGCGCTGGCATCCATCATACAGGAGATGCAGCTGAATACTGCACCATCTGTGGGACAGCCATTTGCTCCCATGGTGCATACATGAAAGTCCCACAGCTTTCCCATTCTGGACCATATGCTGCTCTCATTTATATCCCATGGATTTGGAACTGAGGCATAATGTAAATGGGAAAGCTTAGTTATCAGGATCTGCTGTTTAATTTATGCAAAACTGGGACATTGTTATTCTGCAAATCATATGGTACACATTTTAGGAATTCATCATTTACATTAAGATGGGGGTGCCCTCAAAAGTAGTATGTATGTGAAGACACATATCAGAATCCCAGAATTCACACCCAGATTTCTATTACTGCCATACCTCCAGGCTTTGTGAGGTTCATTTCTCACTTTTGAGTTAGATCGTTACAGACACAAAGACAAAATTTGCATCTGGGCTAGGTTTCCAAATGCCTTCAATGTTTGGTTGTATCTGTACTTATCAGTCAGTAACTTTCTATTTTAAAAACCTCTTTTCGTCAAAATTATATGAAGACTTTACTTTCTATCTTTTAAAAATATGTTTTATTCATGTTTTTGTGAATTAAAATACTGAACTGGCTCTACCATGGATCTGAACTACATAAATCTGCGTTTCAAGTCAGATGATGTGCATTTTTTTTTCTTTTTATGTATTTGCTTAATGGGTCTGGCCAACATGAACAGCCAAACTCATCTTATTACTTCCATCAATGCACACTCATATGCAATTTTATTACTTTCATGATGCATACCTTCAGTATGTTTAATTCTAAGTATTTTAAAGTGTTTGTACCTTTGGTTGATGCCAAGCTGTTGGGACCATAGCACTGCAGTCCTGAGGGCACCACTATGGAGAATGAGAGGAAACTATGAACGCTGAACTTTGACCAAGCTAAGCTTGCTCACTCTTGCATGTGCCAATCTTTATTAGTTCAGCATCTCGTACTGGCTAGAAAAGAAATAAAACCAGGAGGCTGCAACAGGACAAGTTCCACATTGTATTTACTACCAATTTGTTTGTCCTAATGCTTTTGTAAGAGGACAAGGCTTTTCTTCTGTTGCCCTGAATAAAGGCTAGTGCGTAATTCACCAAACTGTTAGAATAATAGAATCATAAATTATCCTGAGTTGGAAGGGAATTACAAAGGTTGTCAAAGTCCAACTACTGGCCCTGTACAGGACAACCATCAGAATCTCACTGTGAATCTGAAAATGATGCCCAAACTGTTCTTGAACTCTTTCCCCCATGAAAGAGGGGAGCCCCCTGGGGAGTCCATTCCAGTATTCAACCACCCTCTGGATGAAGAATCTTTTCCTGATATTCAACATAAACCTCCCCTGACACAACTTCAGGCCATTTCCTCAGGTTCTATCACTGGTCACCACAGAGAAAAGATCATTGCCTATCCTTCCTCTTCACCTTACAAGGAATTTTTAGACTGTAGTGAGATCTCTCCTCAGTCTTCTCCAAGCTGAAAAGACAAAGTGACCTCCACCACTCCTCATACGGCTTCCCCTCAAGGCCCTTCACCATCCTCATTGCCCTCCTTTGGACACACTCTAGTAATTTAATGTCTTTCTTATATTGCCATGCCCATACAAGCCCCCAGCACTGGAGGTGAGGCTGCCCCAGCTAAGAGCAGAGCAGGACAATCCCCTCCCTTGCCCAGTTGTGATGCTGTGCCTGATGTCCCCCAGGGCAGGGTTGGCCCTCCTGGCTGCAGTGCTGACCCAAGTTCAACTTGCCATAAACCAGGACCCCCAGGTCCCTTTCCAGCCCTGCTTTCTAGCCTCTCATCCCCAGCCTGTCCATATATCCAGGGTTGCCCCATGAGCGGTACAGAATCTGGCACTCTCTTTTCTAAACAATATGTCACTGAGGTTTGCTCAGCCCTTGAATTTATGAAGGTGTCTCTGCAGGGCCTTTCTGCCTTTGAGAGTCAGACAGCTCCTCTCAGTTCGGAGTCATTGGCAAACTCAAACTCAGTATCCTCTCAAGTCCTGCATCCAGGTTGTTAATAAAGAGGATGAAGAGCACAGAGCCAAAGGTGGAGCCCTTTGGAACCCCAATAGTGACAGGTCACCAGTCTGCTGTCACCCCATTCACTGAAGTCCCCTGTGCCCGACCCATGAGCCCGTTGCCCACCCGTTTCACGAGGCGTTTATTGTGCTGTGCACAGGACATGTTCTTCCAGGAGGATATTGTGAAAGTATTGAAAGCTTTACTGAAATCCTAAAAGATTACTTGTTCTGGCTCTCCTTGATTAGCTAGATATGTTACTTTGTCATAAAAGGAAATTAGATTTGACAAGCAGGACTTTCCTTTCATGAAGCCGTGCTGGCTCTGATCAATACTCACCTGTCCTTCAGGTGTTTTCTAATGAATCCCAGAAGAATAATCTTCTCTATAATTTCACCAAGCACTGAAGTGAGACTGAGAGGCCTGTAGTTTCCAGAATGGTCCTTCTTGCCCTTCTTGAAAACTGGGACAACATTAGCCAGCTTTCAGTCAACTGGCATCTCTCCAGAGTCCAAGATTATTCAAAAATCATTGAGAAAGACCTTGCAATGACACTGGCCAGAAGTTTCAGTATTCTCAGATGAGTCCTACGAGCCCCCATGGACTTAGAGGGATCCAGCTGGAACAGCAGATCCTGCACAGGGCCTAAGTGTGCTTATCTTTTTCACAGTAATGGTCCTCCAGCTCAGGGCACTGGGACCCCCTTAGTTGGTCTTAAGTGTTGAAGACCTAAGCAAAGAAAGCTTTGGAGCTAGGAATTTGGTACCTAGATGCTTTATGGAATTGAACTGCAGTGCCTTCCTCCTAGTACCTGTCACGATTGCAGCTAGCTTGTAACTGCCAAATAAATTTGGTTGTATCTGTACTTATCAGTCAGTAACTCTCTATTAGACCTTCAACCTCAGCCAGCCTAGAGGTAAAACAGGTCCTCATATGAGGTGGGGATTCAAATCCAGGTTGGATTCAAATCTACACAAGCATCTCACCCACTTGGTCTTGCCTAAGCTGCAGACATCTCACTGGCCAGGAACCTGGGCTGTGAGGAGATCAGACCAATCAGTGGTTTAGACCAGGGTGTTTCAAACCCCTTACATAAATTAGGTTGGAACAATAAAGATTGCTGCTGTCACATGAGAATCCTCTGGTGTGTGCTGTCTCTGTCTCTGACCCACTTCCCCCTTGGAACTGTTACAACAGTACCAAGCAAGTATTGCCTCTACCACTGTATCACTGAGGCAAATAATTGAAAAACCACTGTTGACACCAGATGGCACATTTATGTCTGTTGCTATGAAGAGCTTTATTAGGACAGGCTGCTTTTTGTATTCCATTTGTGGATTTCTCTGATAAATCTCACTTTAAGATCCTCTTCAGTAAATGCAGTGATATATCAGTCTTCAGAAGGAAAAAGAAATTGAAGAGCTGTTACCTTCCTTATGCTACTTCTCAGTTCCTTTACTTTTTGCAACACCACCAAGTAATATAGAGAGTAAGGCGCAGAGCCATCCACTCCTGCTTAGCTTAGCCTTTGAATAAGCTATCAGTGGTGCATATCTCATCAAATTATGTCAAGTATTCATTGCAAAGCTATATAAATTGAAGAATCTTACTATCTTAGGGCAGTGAAGAATTACTATAATAGGTTGCTATTGGTACTTGCTGAGTTCCTAGAAAGAAATAAGCGAGATGAAGGAACCAACTTGCACACGTTAAAGTGATGCTACCATCTGGTGAGCTA
This sequence comes from Ammospiza caudacuta, assembly GCF_027887145.1. Taxonomy (NCBI): domain Eukaryota; kingdom Metazoa; phylum Chordata; class Aves; order Passeriformes; family Passerellidae; genus Ammospiza; species Ammospiza caudacuta. The sequence continues at coordinate 37,681,850 of NC_080632.1, forward strand.
TCATTTTTCACAGCATAGCATCTTGATACTCGTCAGCAGCTGAGCAGGTACTTCAAAGGCTGTGGTTTGAGCTCAGCTCACATGTGTCTGGAAAGGTGCCTCTAAGGACTATGCTCAGGACAGCTATCTTTGGGTCAGATAGGGTGCATCAAGGAAAGCATTATTTCAGCAGTGAGCAAGGGAAACATGTGACTGTGAGATCTTAGATGGGTATGATATTATCATGGAAATTTATGATTTCTCTACTGGGGTAAATTTTCATACCTAGTGTTGAGATCAAGCCACCAAAGGGGTATTAAAGCCACCAAAGGTTATGAAAGATATCAAAAGATCTTGCACATGTAATAGCATGAAGATCTTGATCTTACTCTTACAGTGCAGGCAACGAAAATGAACATTAATCCAGAAAATATTAGCAAAGTCTGAATGCCTCTATAGCCTGACAACTGAAAACAGGCAGCCGCCTATCAGTTTTTAAAGATATTTTTAAGTAAAAACTGATAGTGCTTAATTAAATGTAGCCTTCCCTCCCTAAAACTCTGTACTTGTGCAGTACTGTGTGAAATTTATCTTCTGCCTATGGTTCTAAACCTGCATCTTTCTTTTCAACTTTAGTATAGAAGGGACCACATTTCTCCTTGAATTTTATCAAAATATCACAGACTAATTTGAGTTTAGCTCTTCAGACAGTAACAAGTGGAAGCTGCTCTTTCACAGGGATGAGCCCTTCTCATGTAGTATTGCTGTGTGATTGATAGAAGTACTGGAGAAATGGGTGAAAGGCTGTACAGTATTGTGTATTATGTCCCATTTGCTTTCACAGGTCTGATGATTTTAAGAGACTAGTGCCTTCATACAGAGTATTCTTGACTTTGATCCTAACTTCATTTTCCAGGCTGTGTACTAACTAGAGTGTCTTGGGTGCCTGATTTCATCTCTTTCTTGTTCACATATCCAATCAGAGAACTTATTTTCACTGAAGCATATTCATCCCAAGCTCTGTAACCATTCTCCTGTTCTGCATATTATGTACTTTATAAATCCTAATGTCAGCTGTCTGGTAGCAATCAGCAATGTGGGACTGACTATTGGCCTTCAGGAGAACTGGGGAGACTGTAAATAATACAGTCTGTTGAGTTTGATGAAGAGATGTTAAGCTATCTATGATTCATGAAGCCAAGAAGGATGTTAGTCAATAATAGACCTGTTCCTGATTATCCTAGCGTCTTTATACAGCATTGTGCATTTCTCAGATAGTTCACAAAATATTCCACCTCATTACAAGAAACTGATATTTGTGTACAGACAGGACACAGATAACAGGAGTCAGGGAGGAGATGGGAGCATGTAGCTTGATGAAACGTCTACATTTCAACTTGCTCTGTTTTGTATTCCATTGTGGGAGTTCTAACACAAGTTTCTAAAAACCCAAAGAAGTAGAACAATTTACCCATAATGGCTTTATTTTACTTGATAGTATCTTGTACTAGTTACTTTAAGGGTCTAACTATTTAACTGTTAATATTTTTTCTTCTCTCTGCTTCTCCTTCTTTGGTTTCAGGTAAACATCTTCATGGATTTCATTCTGTCATGGGCTTTGAAGTGAGTTTTGTGTTTCTCTGTCAACAGTTAATGACATCACGAGCCTCTAAATGATCATGAAGAATCAAATTGTCTGCTAAAAGTATCATGACTAGCATCAGCTATTGCAGGAAAAAATAGAGAATCACAGTCTTGGCATTTGAAAACTTAAAACAAGGAAGAACAGCATGATAAGCTATTTTAATTTTTAATGATATTCTAAACCTACCTGCCAAATTAACTGACTATATTAGCTACCATGCAGTTCACTCAGCTCTGGACTCTACCTGGAAAGATCAGAGAAAACTGCACTTATCTTTAATAAATTGTAGCTGTGCCTTTGGATGGATAATCCCAGGTTGTGTTTGGAAAAAGTCAAGTCCCAATATCTATTTCTGTTAATGCTACATATTAATGTACATTCAATAGGTTTTGAGAAGAAAAAAAGGAAAATTAGAGAATTAGGGTTGCTGTTCAGAAAGTAAAGAAGATGCATCTGACATTTTTTGAACAAAAGATCCCTTCGAGCTTCTGAAGCTATAAATGAAACATTGTAAGAAAAACAGACTCAGTATTTTCCCAAACCATCACACTTTTTCATGATGTAACTTTCATTAGTATATTTTTATTTGTCTGCAGTAGTGAATATGAAGAATATACTCTCTTATAGTTGAGTTCAATGGTTATACTGACATCTACTGGTAAAATAATATTTTTAACTATTAAGTGTAATATTTAAGGTAAAAAATTACAAGCCACATAAAAAAATTAAATGCCACTTGTGGTGTAAGAAAATATAATTTTGTGCAAGTACTTATTTCCTTTGCCCTTTTTTTCTTTTAAAACAACTATGTTATTGTTCTCGCATCTTGCTAATAATAAGGGAATATATTTTAAGAATCTTTATTTTGATTGTAATTAAATATAAAACATATACATATATCTGTTATAGATGTCTATGGATATCTGTTATGGATTTATAATTAAATATACCACACAATTTGGCTGCTTGGACTGGTATTTTTAGTAGGTTGATCTACTGAGCAATTTGGCTGTTTTTTTAACACTCTATAGTGATGCACCGAAAGGGAATGGGGATCACACAGGATAATTTCAAAAACAAATTTCATTGCAATGACATAACAGCTATACAATGCAAATTTAAAGCAGGCATGGTTTTTCAAAGTCAGGTGTAAATAGTCCTAGTTATGGCATCAGAACAGCTGTATTATGACTCTGACAGTAGAAACATCATGCACCACAGTGTGTACATGAGCACAGAAAAACAACAAACCCTCTCCTGCCATCACATCTGATGAAGTTGTTTTGACACTTCTTGGATGAGTTTTTTTAATCTACAACTGCCCAAACACACCATGAAATGGAGTGAAATTCCATTAAAAATGAACATGCTAAAAAGCTGATAGTCAGGGAACAGTATACATAAATATTCACAAGTCGTGTCCTTAAAGCACAGAAAGACAACAAGATAGAACTTTAAAATGTAATAAAATTTCCAAGGGAACATGTCCTAAGCTATTTAAGACAGACTGACATACTGTTTTTTATATCTTTTAAACATCAATCTGTAGCCTTAAAACAGATTTATTTATTATATTTTAGATGCTTTCTTCCTCAAAATCTGGGAAAGGCTACATTTTAAACAATATTTCCAGCTGTATTTCTAAAAATGTCCAGTGTAGGGAATGTTGTCTGATTTTGGTTGAGCCCTCTGATTGCATACCAAAGCTTTTTATCTTGACTGGATGAGGAAGACACATTGAGTACTCTGCCAGTTCAAGATGGGGAAAAAAGACTAAGAAATAAATTCCTCTGAGATTTAATAGGAAATTTATATGCTTTGTCTCTCTACTATTCTTTGGAACAACTAGCGGAATAGTCCACTTAATAGTGAAGTTGCAGGTTTGTGGAGCAGCTGTTGCTTGATTTCTGTATATGTTCATCATTAAATCTACATGCACAGAACACCAATATAACAGAATGGAGGACTATGCTAAGCTGGATGGAGCAATGCTTAAAAGGGCTGAGTTTACCTGCAGTCACACAGGAACTAGAATTTTATACACTTCTTAAACATACTTATAGTTTTTATCGTGTGGTTTGGACTTTATCAAAAGTATAAGAAGTCCGTGATGAAGGTGCAGTAATCTTGATAAGTGATTAGATGCTTATTTTGGGAGGTGAAAATGCTGACAAGATATCACAGAATCATAGAATTAACTAGACTGAAAAAGACTTTGAGATCATCAAGTCTAACCTATGACCAGCCACCACCTTTTCAACTAAACCACAGCACTAAGTGCCACATCCAGTCTTTTCTTAAAGACCTCCAGGAACAGTGACTCCACCACTTCCCTGGGCAGACCACCCCAATGCCCAATCACTCTTTCTGTGATGAATTTTTCCTAATGCCGTGTCTAAACTTCCCCTGGTGCAGCTTAAGACTCTGTCCTCTCATTCAGCCAGTGGTTACCTGGGAAAAGAGACTGACCCTCACCTGGCTACAGCCTCCTTTCAGGCAATCATAGAGTAATAAGGTCACCCCTGAGCCTCCTCCTCTCCATGTTAAACAACCCCAGTGCCCTCAGCCATGCCTCATAGCACCTGTGTTCTACACTCTTCATCAGCCTTTCTGCTCGTCTTCAGATGCATTTGACTATCTCAACACCCTTCCTAAGCTGGAAAGTTGATTATCAGTAGCTTTAAATGTGAGGTTATTTTGAATGTGTGAAGATATCATATTCTTTTAAATATCATAACCAGATTCAATAAATTCTTTATGTTTCAGTAATTTCAAGAACACAAAACTCATTGATTTTGCTCAGAGAAACTGCTGACCAATACCCACTTTAAATGTTTTTCCTCTATCATGCAGCTTTCTAAAACTACAGAAAAGTACAAGCAATCTGGCTGAATCTAAACATCTTGACATTACATGCTCTCATTGTAGCATTAGAACAAGGCATTAGGAGGGTAAATTTATATTAAATTGCTATGGTTTTAAAAGTATTTAAAAAAATAATTGGAAAGGTGTGTAAAACACTAATTTGTTCTTCTTATAGATAGCAACAGTATGAAAGCCAGCTTTTAGTTGGGGCCATCCAGCTAAATATTTCATAAATATTAGTTAAAAATATAGATCTTTTGCAGTGTTAATTAGTAAGAATTACATTGTTTTTATGATTTTCAATGCAAAATAATCCTTACATGCAATTTCATAATGCCAAAGGCTGTGGTAATGGAAAAACAAACTGATATTCTGAGCAAATAGTGAATTTATTTAAGGTATTGTTGTCATCTTATTGTAAATCTCCCATACCTTCTTGGTGATTTCTCATGGACAGCTCCTCACAGCACTGACTCTTTCTTCACATCACACCCAGCTATCTCCAGCTCTCTCCTCCACCAGCTAACCCACTCTTTTGTAGGACTCATCTTCTCATTGGACACAGCTGTGCCCTATTAAAGGCAGGCCTGTTCTTAATCTTTTATGATTAGTACAGCTGCAACTCCTCAGGTGTGAGACTACCTTCTGCACTATTTTCTTACATTCTATCCCTCCACAATTCCCCCTTTTCTTTTAATTACAAAGTTGCAACACCTCTGGAAAGATATGTTTGAGTGAATTGATATTGTAACATAATCACATATCTCAGGACTAGCAGTATGCAAATGTTCAGGCAACAGTCACAGCAAGAACATATGTTTCTAAATTCTGATTTAGTTTTGCTTTTCACAGTCTAGAACATCAACCTAAGGCTTTTTATAAACTAATGTTGTTTTACTATCTTTTGCAGGGCCCTTTGCAAAAGATAGTAAACCCAGTACAAACATCTTTTGCATAATTTCCATTTAACTTCAGAACACATCTGTGTGCTGACCTTGATTCATTACCCAACTTACATTACATATCATCAGAAACTCTTATACTTACACTTCTAAAATATTGACAATATCAATAGCTGTACAATTTTATAAGACAACTCACAAGAATAAGTTAAAGGCTATATTTTAGGCTACTAGCAAATCAACAGTTACATAATTTTATCAATAGCTATACAACTTGAACAACATCGATCCAGTATCTGTTGAGTGTACTTTATGCTTACGGAATAAAAACTTTTACACTTATGCCTAATCAAAGATTAATAGTTGCAATTCACAAACAAAACACACATGTTTCATCAGCAAACAAATACACCACACTGAATGATAGAGCTACTCTGTCTCCAGCTCCAACTGCTGTTTTAATAATTCTCTTCTTCCTTTTAAAGTTCTTTGTTGTATTAGCTGGCAACTGCAAGTCTCTCTTGCCCTGCTCTGTTTTCCCATGTAGATGAAACCATCTGTTCTTCACTTGATATGTTATTTCCCATTGTGTCCCCAGTGGCTCACCTGTGCCCCAGGTGTCAAAATCTGTCAGGCGCGGACCAGGCAGCATTCCCTTCTGCTCTCAATGCTTCACGGGGCTCCATCTCCCATCACTGGGCACCTTGCCCCACAGCCCAATCCCAAATCACATCAGGTTACTGTGGAGATGGCCACCATACAGTTTTAGAGGGCTTCTCTTACATATTGCCTGTGCAGGTCTGACTCTGCCTCTCAGAGCTCCATGCTGCTTTTGTTACAGTGCTCACACAGCAGTGACTTAGCAAACCTTCCCCTGTACTCCTCAGGGGCCATGCTATTGCTGAGGCACCGGCTGCTGCTGTGGCCATGCCATTTGCCTCTTCTATCACGCAACTTGTGTCCTGCTGCACACACTGCCATTCAGGGGGAATCTGGCACAGTCCTGGGTCCCCTCTGGACTGCAGCCATACCTTGGCAGGGGGCTTGCTCCAAAGCACCAAAAATGCAAAGTGTGTAGCGTCCACTCTTCATATACAGCACTCTTTTTCTTGGGGGTGGTGTCTCATACATTGTCTAGACTTCTAGGTGCTCAGGCCTGCTTGGCTATAACTTATCTGGATTTTTAGGCTCTCAGGCTGCCTGACTCCACCATCTTATTTCTCTTAGGTCTGCAGTCATCTTCCTGAATCACCTTAGGATCACATCACTTAATATTTAAGTCCTTTTTCCCAAACCACCGCAGGACCAGGTTAGAAACACGTCCTTACTGCTCCCTCTACAGTTCTGTACCCAAATTACCATGAGATCACATCAAGTTTACCAACTGTTGCCATCTTATTGCAAAAGCTGTATACCTTCTTGGTGATTTCTCATGGACAGTTCCTCACAGCACTGACTCCTTCTTCTTCACAGTACAGCCAACAAACTCCAACTCTCTCCTCAACCAGCTAACCCACTCTTTTGTAGCACTTGTGTTCCCATTGGACACAGCTGTGGCCTACTAAGAGCAGGCCTGCCCAATCTTGGTGATTAGTACAGCTGCAGATCCTCAGGTGTGAGACTACCTTCTGCACTATCTTTATTTTCCTACATTCTAACCCTCCACAAGGTATTATGGAAATGCTGGTGTAACTAGAAAGCCTAAATATTTGAAAATGAGACTTTATTAATTTAGACTTAAATTTAGAGTTTAGGCTAGTCTAAACAGACCTAGAGATCTTTTATTTTCCAGCTGTAATTGTACAGAGACAGACCACACTCTTTTCACAAGGAGACAAAAGTGAGAATAGTGGTAAGTTAGTACAAATGCTTTTAGAAACTTCATATAATTAGATAAAACATTCAAATATTTAAATTAATAACTTTTCCATCACATGCCTTATGTATTGGAAAATTTTGCCCCCTGTGGCCAAGCTACCATGACTTTATCACAGTAGACTTGATAACCACATTTGATGGACTTTTAGTAATCAAAGCAAGGCTTCCAGCATGAACCCTTCTCAAATCACTGATGTTATGAAGGTAATCCTTGGGAAGATAGCCCAACTTTTTCTGTAATTTGAGGTGTCAGATTTTAGATCTTTTAGAATGGGTCCAGAGGAGGGCCACAAAATTGATCAAAGGGCTGGCATATTTTTCTCTGAAGAAAGCCTGAGTGAATTCTGATTGTTCATCCTGGAGAAGAAAGGGCTCTTAGTGCAGCCTTCTAGTACTGAAAGTAGAGTTGCTTGGCAAGATAGAAAGGGTCTTTTTAATCGGGCCTGTAGTGCAAAGACAAGGTTCAAGAGTTTAAAACTGACAGAGGTTATGTTTTGTTTGGGCATGAGGAATAGATTATTTATAAGGATAATAGGACACTAGAACAAGCTGTCTAGAGAAGTCATGACTTTCAGTTTCATTTCATGTGTGCTAGTTCTTGCAATTGAAGAGGCCATGAACTTTTGTTTTCCACTTTCCCTTTTTATCCTCTTCTGCTCTATAGTGTTCCTCAATTAGTGTTGGCTCCCTGTATGCAAAAACTGAAGCCACTATTACAGCACCTATTGCAAGAAACATTGCACAGTCAACTAATTTGTACATTTACAATTTCAAGAATTTTCATTACAAACATGACAATGTATTTTACAGCATTGTAAAACAGTGATATGAATTTTTCATGCCTTGTAGCACATATTTCATAGTTTGGTGTGTTTACATTATGCAACCACATGGGTATCAGGAGCAGGATCATTACATTAGCACAATGTCTAATGTACATTAGCACAGTGTCTAATCTGGGCTAAAATGCTCCATTGCCCAGACCTAACTAGCTGAGTCATAGAATTATAGAATCATAGAATATCTTGGCTTGGGAGAGACCCACAAGGATCTCAAGTCCAACTTTTAGCCCTATAGAGGGCATCCCCAAGAGCCAAAACATATCTCTGAAACCATTGTCCAAATGATTCTTGAACACTGGCATGCTGGATGCTGCACTACTGTGCAACTAATGTCTCTGGTATTGTCACAGACATATTTTCTGAAAAATCCTTTCGCTAGGATCTTTTCTCCTGAGAAGCTGGGAAATTTCATCTTCTTCATGTTTTGCTACTTTGGAATGTGATTTAGAGAGTTGTTTACCCAGCATGTGAATTGTTTTTACTTGATGACCAATGACAGCCAGTGGTGTCGTGGCTGTGAGCAGTTACAAGATTTTTTTTTTTTTTCATTCCTTTCATTGGTAGCCTTCTGATGTCTCCTTTCTCTTTCTTTAGTATAATTTTAGTATATAATTTTCTTTTAATATAATATATACCATAAAATAATACATTAACCTTCTGAAACATGGAGTCAAGATTCTCACCTCTTCCTTTGTTGGGGTTGCCTGCAAATTCCACATGGTATCTCAGCCATCACTGAATACCTGAAGATGGGCTGTCTCTGCAGAGCAGTGCACCCTGGCACGTGGGCATATCTGAAGTGCTAGGTAGCAGCAAGCAGTCAGGACTGATCACAGCAGCAGCTTGAGCCACCATGGAGACAAGCTCTGCAGAGAGACCACTAGGGACCTGAATTCTTTCCTGCTCTACAGACTTTTAATTGGTTCACCAAGCTGCTGTGATGGATACAATAACGTTTAATGCCACTCTTTATCTGACACCTGTTAAATGTATTCCTTGACTCCTAGCTTCTCTTGGGTGTCCATCTCATTTTTTTAAAAGTTTGAATAGAAATTAAGAAACCCTTATCTAAGCCATCTGCCAAATTAATTTGTAGCATAAATCTATTTTTTAAAATTCTTTCAAGTTTGTATGCCAAAAGTCTATCAGATTTATTATTTCACTCCTTGGGGAAATGCTTACTGAGATTTAAGAGGTGCTCAAATTCCTAAGAGTTTGCATTTCCCCCCCACGCCCCAGTTTTAGCAAGTGTCTTCAGCACCTCTGGATTACAAGGCACTTTTGTTCTCACAGGAAATTGGATTTCTCAAATCTCTCATCAAGGCTGAAAAATCACTTATGTTTTGCCACTCATGTAAGAAAAGTACACTTACAAGCAAGGCATGCCTGTCACTGCTGCACTTGGAGCACAAGCTACAATCAGACTGCTGATGCTTATGGCTTAATGAAAGCCTGAGGCAGCTGACAGTCAAAAGACAAAACTGGCATTTTTTTCTCAAAGCTGATTATAACTAGATATAAAAATACAGTTTTTGAATAAAATTGGAGAGGCAAAATAAGTCTTATTACATTATTCAGAAGATTACTTTTCCTGTTAAATAATTTCAAGGATTTTCTTTATAATTCACACAAAAAAATCAAACAAACATGTTAAAGATGCTATTTTCTAACTAATAACAGAATATTCTAAGTTGGATGGGACTGACAAGGATCATCAAGTCCAACTCAAAAGTGAATGGCCCATATAGGGACCAAATCCAGGATCTTGGTATTGTTACCATCATACATATTAACATTATACCAACTGAGCTAATCTCATTTTCCCAAAATTGCGAGCATAATGTGAAATAAAAGTCCACTTGGATTTTCCAAAAAAACCAACGTAATGACTGTAAAGTTGCATCCAGAGCAAATACAATTGATTCAGTTTCTTATAAGTTTTCAAGTATGCTAGATGTCTCTGACCCTGCTATGGCTGTCGAGGTCTTCAAGAAGTACTGAGGTATAGGCAGAGGTCATTTGTTTTCTTGGAAAATGGTGCGGGCCCTAAAGCAGCCTTAGCAAGGAAGAACATAGACAACATTACTCAGATCTTTCTCGCTTGCTGGATTGAGGCATTTCCTATTACTTCAGATTTATATATTACCAAATTCTCTGGCTATTTAATCTCTGAAATAAAGGCTTGTTCCTTTTTGTGTGAAGAAGGCATCCACATATACACAGATTAGCTTCATGGGCAGACTCTCCAGCTGGAGTGTAGCAGACTTGATCAATTATATTTCCTCTTCTTGCTACAACTGAAACTTCTCTTGATCAAGGACTCTACTGTGATGTTCCTAGAAGGAGTCAGGTAAAAGACTTTTAAATTCAGATGTCCATAATGCCATATATGAGGAGTATGATATCAAATAGTCTTGGTATCAAATGCATGAACTGTGCCCAAATCACCATAACAATAGGGTAATATAGGTTATTTTTTCAAGAAATTTGAGTTTTAACCCCTTCAAAGAGGGATGTCAATTAATTTGCCTGTGCTAAATTCTTTCTCAAAAATGAACACATAGGATTCCATTTGGTCCTTGTGGTACCTGTACAGGAACCTGTCTTCTACCCAGAGAAGTTTGGGTACAGTCTCCAAAATCAGATAGAAAAACATATAGTTTATGAATTCTAGCAGGATTTACCTAAGGGTAAACAAAAAATAAGGGTCTAAGGGTAAACAAAAAATATATGAGGAAATAAAAATGGACTCATCTAGGTAAATTTAATATCCCACATATAACGCTGGTGGCTCTTAATGTGTGAAAACTCAGGCACCAGACTTGGATGGGGCTGGGTATTGGGTGAGGCAATACTGGTAGCCTTCTCTAGGTACTCACACAGATCTGAAGAAAGACTTTTGAATCTCTCCAGCTTGAATTAATTCTATAAGAATTCTTTCTTTCTAACTTTTCTAAGTTTTAATATGCAGGTCCATAATTTATTTCTTTACACTGGAATGGAGAGTGACATTATAAGTAAAAGCACCTGCAGAAGTCATCTGCAGTAAGGGTGACCTTGGAGGCATGGATGTCTGGGAGCCCCAGAAATGTTCTTGCAGTGAAGTCCACATGAGTTGTCATGCATTAAGATTCTAGAAAAGGAGGACACATACAATGACCTGGAAGAGAGAAGGAGAAAGGCTGACTGTAGCCTCATGAGTGTAATGATGCACTCTGTGTTGCAGGGCAGGGGGTTATATACAAACTAGTGGGTCTCAGTTTGTGTACAGCTAGTTTATGCAGAGAAAAGTCCTAAAAACTATGAGCATTTTTCTACTGATGTTTCCTCCTTACATCCAGCTTACAAGACGGATAGGGAGGTGTAGAAACATTTCTCTTGTCGGAAGCAGCTCCTTTCAGCTGTTTGAGTAGCACTTACAAACCAGTGTTTATCATGCATTGTGCACTCTTCATGTTCAAGAAGGTGTATATATATTAAGGCAGCACTGGATTGTGAGTCAAAATAGGTTTAATGTTTCTGTTTTCTTTACCTTCATATGTTTCTGTAGTTGCCTGGGCATTTATAGTTTGTTTTCTGAAGCTCTAGTACTCAAATAATAGGGGCATGAAAAAGAAAAGGATGAGAGGAAAAGAGTGATTTTTTGCTTAGCTGTTTATTTTTGGAAATGACATTATTATTATTCATTCCTCCTACATACAAATTAGATTCAGAGTTCAAATATTATTAAGAAGAGACTTAAAATTCATCACTTTGCAGTTGTTTAATCCATTTCCTCTTGGCTTGTCCCCTTGGCAACAAAAATTAAAGGACAACCATAAAATGAAAAAAACAAATTGCAGCTTATCTGAGCCAGTCTTTGCATAACACATTTTGAGATTCTGACTGGATGTAGGCAAATGTTGTCTCATATTATAAAAGTGAAGGAAGTCATTATAGCCTTGAGATCTCACCCTGTGCTCTGCACATTGTATGAATACTTCAAAGGCTAGAGAAAACAACAAAAAAGCGATACCTAGCCAATAAGAACAGCTACACCATCTAGTTAGAAAACAAACTATATTTTGCATACAAGGTTTTGAGTACTGATAGGTAACTGATTAACTCCTGAAAATAAGGCATTGGGTGGCTTGGATGGAGTATTGATTCTTATTTTTACTTATATTGCCAGTTTCTGGCACTTAATGATCAGATGAGGGCAAATTTGCTCATTGAATTTCAAAGTTTTCAAGACCTCCTTATGACAATATCACTACGAGAAGGAACCTTTATCTGTAAGAGAAGCAGCTGACCTAAACCAAAGCGTATTTTAACAGAAAAAAGGCATTTACTGAAATAGTTTCCTTCTCTAACAGAGCTTTTTAATGTTGCAGTTGGACTAAATCTAAATTTGTTTCATTTGCTAGAATGATTTTCACTTAGTGTTAAATTCCTATTTAAGAACAACCAAAATGAAATTTCCATTTGTCAGATATTTGTATTAATAAGCTTATTCCAGAAACACCAACCTTTTTTACATCTTCTGGTCTGCTGAAAGCTCTTTTCTCTCTGTGTTTTTTCATAGTGTTCTTAGTACTTTCTGGTGGCTTGTAGGAATGATGAACTCCTTTGCAGCACTTGAGTACGCACAGAGGAAGGAAAGACCTTCAATGTATCGAAGCAAACTGTAAGGAATTTATATCAGTCAACCTTACTGAAACTCCAAAAGCTTTGGCCAGTTACAGACATGCTTACTTATATCTCAGCCCATAGTCTGTAGCACATTGCATCAGAAGTTTCCTCCTTACATCCATCCAGCTGAATAGGAGATATCCTCAATAACATAAAGGTTCTCCCCACTCTTCTTCTTTTTACAGGTGCTAATCTTACTAGACAAAATAGTTTTGATATAGAAGCACAGGTATAATAGCTAATAAAGCCTTTTTCCTGGGAAGTTCTTCAAAAAAGCAGAGTGGCTTTCCTTTGACATGTCATCTGCCATCCATAAATGACTTGGCTGATGAGCAATATTTAGTTTTCAAGTTCACAGGCAGATGGGTATATTCTTTGCATGTTTAGATTCTGGACTCTCTGTACTTAGAGTCCAAAACACCAAAACACTGGTGTTTGTTTAATTCTGGTAATTCGTAGACTGTAGTAATTACATTTTCAATGCAACTATGTAATGGTATGAATGGCAGTTAATAATAGTGGTAAATACTAATTGCTTTACCTCTGACCCAAAGCTCACCTATTCCATAAACAAGATGAAAGGACACAGATGTACATTTCTGCCTCTTCTCTACATGTAAATTAAAACTAAAACCATGCAGAGCCATGTGGAATCAGGTCCTCCAGAAAAGCAATGGAGCAAGGTTGTTTGCTTGGTCTCTCTGTACAGACAATGACTTGGCGAAGCTAACTGTAAAACTTTATTGCTTTCTCAAACAGACTACAGCTCCAATACTAGTCCATTACTGGGACAGTGTAGTGATACCACATTGATACCACTTTGGTTTGAAAAGACCACTTTGGTTTGAAAAGCAGACACTTTGTCTGCTAAGAAAGGCAGAAGTCTTCCTTGAAATGGAAAATTTAAACCCCTTCCCTCTGAATTATTATTATTTTTAAATTAAGGGGCTCTTAGGAAAAGATATGGGAATAGGAATAACAGTGCTTTACTAGGAAAATTAAAAATACAAATGTAATAATACACAAAAAAAAAAAAAAGAAAACAAACTACAGACAGAGTCTGAATATGGCCTGACACCCTGTTGGTCAGGGTGTTGATAGGTTTTGATAAAATGGTGGTTGATAGGTTTGATTAAATGGTCAAGTTTTGATTAAATGGTGGTAGTAATCTTTTTGGAGTGATAGATGTGGTTTTGTTGAAGCAGTGATTTTGTAGAAGGCTGTAGTTTTCTTTTGCAGTTCTGGTGGTGGTGTAGATGGGCCTGGTTTTCTTCTGGAAATCTAGTGGAGAAGACAGCTGTTCCTCTACAAATCTAGTGGGAAAAGACTGCTCTAAATATGAGGTTCTATCCAGGTAGGAATGCTTGGCTCCTCCCCCTGGGTGGAGTATCTCACAGAGGGATGATACGATTTTATCAGTCGTGCAGTGAGACTCAATGGCCCATTAACAGAAGATATTTCTTGGAGGTAGGATTGTTGGTGGAAGAGATAAAGAAAACTGCCTAATGAACAGAAAATAACCGCCTCACTTCTAACAGATGGCAAATGTACAACCCAGCTAAATCTTTCAACCTAAGACATGGTCCAGTAAGTAGAGAACTATTTATCCAAAATGGGTAATATCATGAATCTTTCTGGGAACAAAAGACCTAAGACTGCAAATTCAGAGATGTACTTTTTCTTAAGATTTCAACTCTGAACATCATTGAAAGCAAAACGTTTCTTCAATTTCACATTTGGATCAGAAGCAGAGACTTGAATGCAATCTGCATCGTACACTGAACAGGGCAAGATACCAGATACTTTGATTGGTTAAATAGTGCATACAGTGCTAAATACTATTTGGACAATGATAAACAGCAGAGCCATACAACAAATCATTCTGTACGTATTGCTGTGCTTTACTTTAGTTTTACCAATTCATCTGTCTATAAACTCCTGAACTAGACATGTCAGGTTCCTTCCATTCTAATTTTTTTAACTCTAAAGAATATGTCATGCAGGACCTCCCAATATTGCTAACACAAGAATTGCTAATAAGATATTGCCCTATCTTTTCAAATATTGGAACAACTGTTGCATTTACAAGTATACCAGAGCACATGTTGCTCTGGACAACATGTCTTGAAAGACTTCTGAGGAAAGCTTTTAAAATTAGATTGTCTGAGAGTTGGGTCTGTCAAATATGTGGCAATCTCTAGCAAAATACATTTAAAAAAAAAAACATTTAAAAAAAACCAAAACCACCATAATCTGACAAAACCAGACTCTCCTGTAGGTATTATGTGTCTGAAGAATTATGATAAGGTCAATATGCTTTGTCACTTATTTGGCTTCACTTCTCCTCTATGGGGAAGGCCTGTGGCATTAAACAATCCTGTTTGTGTGTAAATAAATCCCTTTTTAATTTGTCATAATTGCAAGTATTTTGTTTTGTAGTTATAAATAATTAATGTACCTTCTATGATTTTTTTACTCTGTTTTACCTTACAGAGCATACTTCCCCTTCTATTTGTATGTGTAACCTCCAATACCAATAATAACAGCTACGAAGTATGTCCGCAGGGAAGACCATTTCCCAAAGAAACTTTAAAATGTAAATCTATGCACCATTCTTGCCAACATGCATGCTTCTGTAAGTGAAACTAATATTTGCTACTTGCAGCATAATAATCCAAAACCTGTAAATTTCAAACAGAAGTTATGAGAAAGTTTCCAATTTTAGCTCTGTATAACAACATACATGGTGCTACCTCCAGTAACCGAAGCAACTGTGTAGTTACACCATCTGACTTTTGAAGTGTAACTTCTATGTTGAAATGAAGAAGAGTGTTATATGTAATACTGAATGCTTCTGCTAGTATGACTTATTCTACTCTTAAGAGCTCCATGAAAAAAGATGGTGATCCATCCTTGTTTGAATAAAGACAAAATGCATAACCACATACTTAATATATTTAGATTAGCAGCTATAACAGTTAGGATCATAGTTACCTTTGATCTCAGATTGGTTTTCTTTACAGCTTAACTCCACTTAATGCAATGGATTACTCTTGCTTTATAGAGCCAGGAATAAAATTTGATCTATAATAAATTATTACCATTCTCTAAAAATAAAAATGGTAATTAGTGTTTTTTAACTTGAAATTTAAGCAAATGCTGTAATGAAAAGTATGATATTGTGTCTATGCATATATACATATGAATATACATTAAGAAAATTATCCTGTAATATTGAAGAGTAAGGCTATAAAAGAGAAGTACATACAATTTTTAATCAAGGTAGTACTTATGAAAAGTGTTTATTGGTCCCTTTTCAGGTTCATTTCTAAGTTCAGGGATGGAATACTTCAAGCATAGATAAAAAAATTATAAATATTCCTGAGTCCTTCCTCTCAGGGTACTTCTAGGTCCCTAAAATATTTATTCTACCCATTCTGCAGTGGAGCATGCAATAACAATGCCCATACCAAATATGATACACACAGTGATGAAACTAAACAATTATTGTTATGAACACTTTTTTTTTTTAGGGAATAAATAGTTCTGTGTCATAAATGTAACCAAATGTGTTTTATAGGCAAAATCTTCTCAAAGTGAAGTTAGTACTTGTGACTCAGAGCAGAATCAGACTCTTATTTCATTGGCTAGATCCTGTTCCCATTACTATTTTAAAAGGCTGCATCCCCAACAGCAGCCTAATGAATGATTTAATGGACACATAGCCTTGTTTCTGGTGACCCTGTTATATCTGTAAAGACTTCTTTTCTCAGTTTACTTCTCCTTCATGTTTTCCAAAAAATCTAAGCAGTAAACCATTAATATTAATATTTTATGTATTTAAGTAAATCAGCAAGGCAGGCATCTCATCCAATATTGATTTGACCATGACTATATTACAAATTGACCTGAGAAATGAAATATATCAGAATGTTAATATTAGAGAACATAAAATGAGGGTTTCTTAGATCCCCGTCATCTTCTCCTTAAGTTCTTTCTGACAGAATATTTTTGTAGTCATACTAATCTTTTGAGGAAGGCTTATGATATAAAAAATTGCTTGCAATTTTTATTTACAATCACTTGAAAACCATGTGTAGACACATCAACTATTTGTAGCTTGTTAAAACATTTAGCCTTGAAATACAAAGTAGATTCTCTTTTCTCGCATTTGAAGGATCCCACAAGATTATAGAACACTAATGGCCACACTCCTTACAGTAAAAAAGCGTTGACATAACTTAAAACATTGTGTGTCATTGTACCTGATGTAACCCACACTAACAAAATCATTGATACGTTGTGACCCTCTTTTTCTAGGGGGAGCTGGAGCGGTCCTATTTTATAACAAAAGGAAGAAATAATTAAATATGAATGGTGGATGTCTTTCAAATTAACTTTCTAAAGCTAGTACCAAATATATCCATGAGACCAGTTGTGTACTCTGAACCCTAAGAATTTACTTTGCTATTTGCTAGAACTGTGCCTGCATGGCTCTTCATCAGTGTCATCAGCTACTGTGTGCAAGAGGGCATTAGATTACTGTGATGCCAATTGCCATTACAGTTTCATGTTTATTGTATGCACAGTTGTATGTTTACTGAAAGGGCTCAGTTTCTCTGTACAGCTATGTTGGCATAAATATACTCATGCAAATATTTTTAATACAGGCAAGGCCTAATGGAGCACAACACTTTGAACTTCACTATC
The DNA here is from genome assembly GCF_027887145.1 of Ammospiza caudacuta. Lineage (NCBI taxonomy): Eukaryota > Metazoa > Chordata > Aves > Passeriformes > Passerellidae > Ammospiza > Ammospiza caudacuta. Next base: position 37,699,342 of record NC_080632.1, read on the forward strand.
ATCTACTTAATATATACTCCAAGGATTTGACAAAATCTGAATAGAATTTAAAATGTATGTCTACTTTAGAAAAGCAGTCTGTATGTTAAAATCTTTCTGAAAGGCATATCCCATACAAAGCCAAATTGCACTGGGAAGAATTATTACACAAGTGGTGCTGCTGTACATCATGAGTACTGCTGCACTTTTGACCATTTTTTTGTCCAAATAAACTTAATAGAATCACTGCATTTTGTTTTAGTCATATCCCATAGTTAAATCCTGAGCAACAGGAAAAATAACAATAACATTCTCATCTTGTACTTATCTAATCAACTGTGGCTTATTCATTGAACAATGATACATGGAAACAAAGTGTAACTTATGTTTTAAATTTTATGCTGGATTTAAGAAAGGCTCATGTAACACACAAAGTTGGTGGGACAGTTATAGAGCATTCAATGTCCTAGCTATAGCAGAGCCTCTGTGTTTGATTAAAAAAGCAATATGCTTTTAGCACATGCCAGACTGAACAATGGAACCTGTGAATAAAATCTTGAAAATTACTTTTCTTAGTTAAAAAGTGGAAGAATTATTGTTAAAAATATATATTATGTAATATAAATATGTATAACATAAGTATGTATAACATAATATAAATATGTATATTTGAGTATTCAGCAGAGGAAAAGGCAGTTAATATTTGGATTTTTCAATCCACCGGCTGTAATAAGAGCAAGCAAGAGAAATATTCCTTAGTGATACAATCTTTTTTCATAATTTAGTTTTCCAAATAAAATAATAAAAATAAAAACAACCAAAGCATACAATGTACAAAGACCTGTGTTTCTTAAAGTTAACATGTAAAGTGGTCTGCATAAGAAAGTGTTGGTACTGGGATTGCATTTATTGATACTATTGAAAATAGATAGGGCAGTACTCCATTCTAGCTTCATAACATTAGGTTTCTTTAAAATTTTTGTATGAGCAAAAAAAAAAAAAAAAAAACCAAATAAACCCAAACCACCAAACACTCAAAGAAGCCCATCAACCAAACACCACCACCACCCCTCAGCCACAAACTACTGGAACTTATGATGACACTTAAGGTTAACCTCTGTTTGGAAAAAGAACCAAGCCACGACAGAAGGCAAGAAGCAGATAAAATGCTCATGGAGCCTCTGCAGAGGCAGAGGAGCAGCCAACACACCCAGTGGAGCAGACGTGGTCCATCTGCAGGGGCTTTACCTCAGTTGAGCTGCCTGAGAGCATTGACACCAAAAAATAGTCTTATGTAAAGGAATAGGGGAAACCATGACCATGGTAATATTAGTAGAAGCAATGTCAACAAATACCAAAATAATACCAGCTTTAGCTGACCTTATGTTTTTGGGTATTTTGTGGTTGCTGCAAACATCTCTGCATTATGTCCTTCAGTCTTAGACATATATATGTGAAACACATAGCATCTTCCTTACTTCTAGTTAACACAATAACCAGCTGCTGCATTGAGGGAAAAGTCATCCCTTTATAAATTCTAAGACTTTTTAAATCATTTTGTCTAACTTCATCATGTGTTGCTTGGTGATCTTGGTTGTTTTGTTTTTTTAAACATTTCCAAACATTTCCCATTTTCCTCCGTTCCAGGCCAGGCTCATCTTGTTGCACCAGAAGGGGTACGGCGGTGGCTGGGCTGGCAGCAAGCGGGGCCAGGCCCGGCCGCAGGCGGCACCGCACCGCTGGAGAGAGGCAGGGGCCAGCCTGCCGCCGCCTTCACTTCGCAGGCGAACCGGAGAGCTAAGCCGGACCAGCCCGGCCTCTCGGTGTCATCCCGGCACGGCGTGCGCTCCGGCAGCCGCGGGGAGACACACTCGGCGGGAAGGGCCGCGAGACTACAGGCCGGCAGGGACGGGACCGGGCACCCCGACCGTGCCCCGCTATCCCCCGGATACCCCCGCCCGCCGTCGCTGCGGGCGGCCGCCCAGCCCGCCCCGGTGAGACCCGCGGGCGGGGGCCGCCGGATTAGGTTTCAGGCCGCCGGGGCGTGCCCGAGCGCGCTGCCCCCGCGGCGAGGCTCGCTCGGCGCCGCTACTCGGGGGCGGGGAGGGCGGAAAGCCGGGCCGGGCGGCGGGGCCCACCGAGCCGCTGGGGTAAGCAGGGTACTGCTGGGCCGGGCGGCGCGGAGCGGGGCGAGTCCGCCCGAGTCGTCCCGCGGGGATGCGGGCCGGGAAGGGCGGGGAGGGTCCGCCGCGTCGCTGGAGTTCGAGCTACCATTTAAAACGCGTTTGCCTCTCGAAGTTTTATTATTGTTCATTTGATCCGAAGGGTTTTGCCGGGGGGGGCGGGGGGGGGGGGGGGGCTGGAGGAGGAGAGAGGCCGTGGAGCCGCGGGCCGGGGAGCTGAGCCTGTTGCTGTGTCCCGGCACATCCCCTCTTCCTCCGCCTCAGCCGACCGCGGGCGGCGGGAGCGGCTGTGGGGGCCGGGCTGGGCCGGGGCTCTGGCTTGCGGCGGGCGGGCGGTTCGCGGGCTCTGGCGGCCTGGCGGGGCGTCGTCCTCACGTAAACAAAAGCCGAACCTCCCCTGACATCTGCAGGGAGCCCTGCTGCCCATTCACGCATTCTTTATTTATCCCCCGCGGGCATTTCATGACGGGAGGCAGTCTCCTCATCTGCCCCCGCTGCCACCGACCTTGCTAGCGGCCGCGGCCCGCGGCCGGCACTTGTGGGCGGCGGCGTTGGCTCTCGCTCGCAGCCAGAGCCGGACCGGAGGCCCCGGCGACGCTGGCCGTGTCCTCGGGCTCCAGGCGGGGCGGTGGCCGCGGTTCTTCGGGACCTGTTGCCGTGCGGGTGTCGGCGCTGCCCGCAGGTCGGACCCCGCCAGCAGCTCCCCGGTAACAGCTTTGGCTGGGTGGAAACGGAGATGTGCTCTTGGATGAGTCTGGGTGCGCAAAGGAAAGGGATGGTTCGTTTTTCCTGTTCCCCCTTGCTGCCAGCACCTCCCTGTGTTACTGGAAAGAGTATTAGGAGGAAAGAAAGAAAAAGAAAAACTCACAAAGCCGACCTTTTGAACTCCGTGTACAGCATTTAAGAGGTTTGATTTGCCGTTTGGCAGAAAAACGTTGGTTATAATTTTTTTTCCTTTTTCTTGATTTTCCTTTTCGTTTTATAAACACTGCATCGTCCAGCTATACTTTTGTGTCCTAATAAGTGTAGAAGATTTTTTTTTAATTAAAACTGTGGGATAGGAAACGTCCTTACTGGCTTTGGTCCCTGAAAGGGTGTTGGGAGTCTGTCGCAGTAGGAAAGCAGAGATTTACTGAGATAAAGAGGAAGGGTCTGAATTCTGCAGTTGCGGAACTTGTATTGTGTGATGCCCTGTGGTTTCCGTATCACTTCTGCGTTTCCCAAGGAAACAGCAACTCCTTGGTAGGGAGGAATAAACTGGAAAAGGGGAAAGTGGTAAAATACTTTTTGGGAGTGTTACTTGATGCTTCTGTGGAAATTGAAAGTAATTGTAACACTAGAAGAAAAGAATGCAAGTGGAAAATAACTAAGGACATACCCACTTTAACAAGCAGCATTATTAGACAGAGAACATAATTTAGAAAAAAAATTTTATCAATTTTTAGTTGCCGATTTTTATGTCTCCTATCTTGTTAACAATAACATGCATGTAACATTTACTGATTAGCTGTGGTGTTTCTAATGATTTCCTTAGTGCTTTGAAGAGGCTTTCACTAGGAACTGGATACATTCTCCCCCCTTCATGTGGAAGTGCACTAGGAAAGTTAGACAGCTGTCAGCACTACGGAAAGAGAGCTGCACTACGTAGATACTAATGGATCTTTTCATTCCGCCTGGCCCTGGTGGGGCCTTGGTCTGTGAATTCTCCAGGCAAGAATGCCTTAGATCTTCTCAGTCATGCAGATAGCTGTAGATGGTTTTGTTTTAACAAGTAGCACTTAATTCAGCATATTGAGAACTATTGTAAAGACCTTTTAAATCTCTGCTCCATGTTTCCAACACAAAAAAAAAATTAAAATTTTGTGAAGTGCATCCAGTACACTTTCTAATTGGCTTTATATTTGAGCGTCCTGGTTAAGCAGTTTTGGTTAGTATAATGCCATGCTGGGAGGATACTATATTATCGTTGATAAGGACAGTCTTCTTTCACTGCTGGTGTTCCTGACAAGTCAATAGGAAAATATGCTATTTTTGTCTTGGCAATAATAACATATTTCTTTTGTAGGCTTTTCAGACCCTGTCCTTATATCTGAAACCCCTCGCACAGTGGTCTTGTTAAACAGGGTTATGATTTAATGTATAAGTCACTTGTTATTGTCACAATACACAAAGAGAAATTTCTGTTTTCAGTTTGTAGGGAAAATGATGACTCTTTGTTGATGCTTACTAGAAGCTGTTCAGAGAGGCTTTGTGTTTATTCATTTATGTATGCCGTGTCACCTCTGTGAAAATCCAATATACGTTGAGGTGCAACTGTTGTAAAATCTGTGCTTCATCAGGTTTAATTGAATTTAATGAATATGGTTATCATTTGCCTATGCTTGAAAACATGAGGAGCCAATATTAACCATGCCTGTATTTCATCAATTCAGTATATTCACTGGCGTCCCCTATATTCTGTATATGCTAAAAGTTGCTTTTCACTTCCTGAAGCTAATGTGAAAGGATGCCAGTTGATCTAAATTTAAGATATTTACTGAAATTTTTTTTTTAAAAAGATGAGCCATTTGTTTCATTAACAAAAAAATCCCCAACAGACCCCACCAGAAACACCCTACCTTCTATGCTGTTATTTTTTAAATGCTCTTTGCAAATCAGTTTTAAATACACTATATCACACACATTTATCAGTAGGTGCAATCATTATGGATAGTTTAGTTGCATTTCCCGGTTGCAATTATTAGCATGTCAGTTACCATGGATATTATATCTTATGCTGATGTAGGGCTTCTTACATGTTACAGAAAATTATTAATTATACACAGGGAACAGATTGCCGGTTCATGGAAAAGGATTTTAAGTTTCTTTAATACATTAGAGTGATGCATACAGAAGATTAAAAGTAGTTGAATGTTCAAAATTCTGTTTTCGTAATTAATTCAAAGTATATGGTGTTGTTCATCAGCTCTCTCACAGAACTTTTCTTCAACATACAGAACCACTACCTCTATATGTATTTTTGATGCATTCGGCATTTTCCTAAATTCAAAGAGGCTAGTAATGTTTTTTCAAAGTGCTTAGAGTCTTAATATAGGCTGTGCAATACTGCCTTTTTATTTCTGCTTTGAATGTTTCAGAACAATTTTCATCAGCATAGCTATCAAATGTAGATGTCAAGCATCTCTTGTTTGCTTGTTACATTCCAGGTAGTTGATGGAAATCTGCTTTGTTCCTTGTGGAACAGTGCACGTTAATTTTGTTTTTTCTTTTTGTTCTCTTTTTCCCTGTTGGTCATTGCTGTCTTGTATTTATTTTCACACCCTTTGTGTGCTTAAAAAAGTACTGTATGTAACAGCAAAATTGCATTGATAGAAAAGTAGCTAGAAAAAAAAAAAAACAGAAAAGCATGAGATCTTTGAATTAACTGTGAATAGTTTCCACTGCCTTAATTTTCACAAGACTGCTCAGTGTCTGGGGATCCACCTCAGTTTTCCTCCTGGGGTTAGTAGCCATCTTTAAGGAGGTAAGTGGGAAAAATGAAGAGCTCTTAGAATCTGCAGGCAAGGCAGAAAGTTAAGCAGTAATGAGCATCTTCCACTTCCTGTGTGGTTTGGTTGCTGTTCCTGCACTGCACGGGTGCTAACATGATATGCCTGTTTGAGTGATAGCCAGAAAACTGGGGAGGAAGATGGCATGGGATAAAAATCATGTACTAAAGGATATCTCTAGCCCACACAAACACAGGCCAAAGTGTTGGATTAGAAGTTCCGAAATACTCTCTTTAGCAGCTATAAAATGCATGTTGTGGTTACCTTGCTGCTTAATTGAAATAGATTTAATTTTAATCTCATGCAACTCCAAGCCAGAGTTTGGGCCTAGAGATCGCTCTTAAGATAGGCATTTCTTCTGTATGCTCAGAGTATTTCAAGTAATGCAGGAGCTATGGGGCAAAGCCTATTACTATGTTTTCTATCTTTGGCATTGCATGCTTCCTAATCCATGCTATGACCATTAGTTTCCAAGGTATTATCTAAAATGGCTTTGTGAAGCAGTAGATGGAGTATCCGTCAATGAAACAGAGTAGGTTTCCTTGTAGAAACAAAGTGATAGATGTGAAAGAATGATCAATGGAAATGCGTCGCCTTACTATTTTCACAAATCTTTTGTCTGTTTAGCTAAATGCATTCTGCAATTGTAGTGGAAAGGAGGTGATCAAATAAATTTCAGAAGTTAAAAAAAATTCTGCCACCTGTGCATTTTAGTGTTTCAGAAGTGGACAGATAGAAACCAGAGTTGCAACATGCCAGCTGTTTTGTGGCAACCAATGTTATCAAAGAAGGGTAGCATGAAGAGTGGCAAAAACCCCCATTTTTGTTCGTTAGCGTTGGAAGAATCAAATTTCAAAAGTGCAAACGTAAAAGGGATCATCTTTAACTTTGGTTTGTTCTTAGAGTGAATATGGTGTGTTTGTCACCTTATACCTGTCTAAAATTCCTTGTGTTTTCTATTCTAATGTTCTAAAAGAACATTAGGAAAGTGAGAGAAGATGATGAGATTTGATTTTTTCCTTTTTTTTTTTTCTTTTTTGTTTGTTTGGCTGTTTGTTTTTTGTTTACATCACAGCTTTCAGCTACCTGTGTGTTTTGAACTTGAACATAGATTTAACTTGCTATTTGTTTAACTGTCTTTCTTCGATTTGCCTATTTGCCTATAAAGTCTTGACTCAGACAGCCTGTGTTCTTATTACTGTGAAGATTAATGAACTTCAGCACTGAAATACAAAAATAGTTAAATCTACTTTGAGCTAAGCTACTAAGCTCTTTGAGGTGTGAAGATTGTTGTATCCTGTATAGAAGGGTTGGTTTTGGCTTCAGGTTCCTGTGATACAGACTGCCAGGAGATTGCAAAATGAGGAAATCAGAACTAAACTCCCCATTAGAAATCTACAAACTCCCCATCTAGAAATCTACAATCAGAACTAAACTCCCCACTAGAACTAAACTCCCCATCTAGAAATCTACAATACCATTATAAAAATATTCAGTATAATAGAATTAGGCCTTTCAACAAGTGATCATGCATTCCACTCTACTTCTCACTAGCACATTGTTGCTACTTAGAAGCAAGCTGGTTTAAGGGCCAGTGTGTCCTGTAGTGGGTGGTGGTGTTTATGGATATGTCTCTGCAGTGTATTTTGGAGAGATGTGTGGTTGCTTCTCCAATACTTCACTATGTTAATGTGCCATTAAGCTGGTGCTGGCAGATCCCACTTGTTAGCATTGATGTGGCACAGCAGGAGCAGTCATGTGTCCATTTGTCCTTTCAGAGTGCAGGTGGAGCAAACAGGGGTCAGCTTGGCCTGCAACACTGTAGAGGCAAACATGAGTGCCTCAGTGCATTGCATCTGCCTCAGAGGAGGTGTCTGGGGGAAAACATTCTGATGACAGTTTTGGTCTTTCTCATGCTTATTGCTGACTTCAACAAAAGCATTGAGCTGGCCAGCTGGGAAGGGATTTCCTACTAATAGAAACCCAAATAAAGTGAATAAATGGAGAGTTCAAAATAGATTTGCTGATACTAGCATGGCACTAGAGCAGTATTCACTCCTCTCTAAAGCATGAGATAAATAGAAAGTAAGTAATGAGTGTCTTAGCAGAGCTAAGGACTTCTTTTCATTGCAAATTACATGGCATAATCTCAACCTATAGATATGTTTAGGACTTGTGTCTGCTTGTAGAATCCTCTGCTATAAGTTGTTAGAGTTCATATCTTCAGAATTACATCAACACAAAGATGATTGTGGGTACTGTCACTTGTAAAATTTACATTTCTCAGCACAAGAAGAATGAAATTTTAGTCAAATTGAGTCATAAAATAAAACAATATCCAGCTACCCCAAAAGGTAGAGACATTTTACAACTGCATCTCTTCTTGAGGTTCTGCAAAGCTAAAGCAGAACAGTAGCTTTCTATTTTTTCCTGAGTAGTTTCATCTGTTGAACATGTCATATGCTTGTGCATATAGTGCTGTGATAAATAAAATAACTGAAAAAATACTAAATTTCTGATTTTTTGGACAGCTCTCTGGTTCCATCCCCTACACAGCCCCAAGGGTAGGTATTGAGAAAGAAATGGAGCAGTGACACAGGAAAGAACTGCTTTGATTTGCATTGGTACTGAGGAAAACATCTACAAGCATGGTATAAATACCTCTGATTTTAAATAGTGGCTATGAATATAAGTGATAGTAGTTTTTAATCTAGAAAGAAAAGCTGTGGGTGATAAAGGTTTGGGGAAGTCAGCTTCCTTCATAACATTTAAATCTCATCCAGCCCTTCCTGTGTAAAATAGACTTTGTTTTGTCCTGTTTTATAGAGTGACAAGGTGAAAAAACAAGATATTTGGGTCGTTTTTCAGATCTGGTAATCACATTTTGGGATTTTCCTTGCCAAGTAAGAAAAAAATTATGAAGGCTTATTTTTATTTAAAAGCATAATTTGGACCATGGAGTAACATTACTTTGACAAAGTCAGGTTAAGGGGTTTAATAATAATCCTAAAAAGGATGATCAATGATTCTGTATTGATGTATTGTCAAATTCAAATGCAGTCTTCAGAGAGGTTATGTACTCCCCATTCTTTTACTGGGCTGGACTGGGCTCTGAGTAACCACATCTAGTGGAAGGTTCTCTGCCCATGGCAAGGTTGGAACTAGGAAGCTTCAGGCATATTGAAACTAGGGAAGTCCTACCGATGGAACTTGAAACCATTTTAAATCCATTTGGTTTGCTTTTTCCACACTAACTGCAAACAGTATAGGCTTGACAAAATGATCAGATTCTATAACTAATGATCCTGTTAGGCTGTCTTATCTAGTGATCTGTCAATGTCATTCCTTTTCCTCTTTTTATCCAATGTCTCAAGAAAGAATTACTTTTCTTGAGTGCTTTGAGATCACAGTTCTGCATGTTTTTAGGTTCTCCAGATTCAAATGGGGATGCTGTACTGTTTTTTCCTACTATAAAGAAAACAAACTATGAAAGATAAAATCAACAGTTCATACACCTGCAATGATATTTGAGCTCCTCACTTCTCACCTATCCATCTCCATCAAACATGTTCTTTCACTGCAAATTTCTGAGCAATTGCAGATGTACATTTTTAAAAAGCCCCAAACAACCCCAAAAAGCAGCAAAAAAGAATAAGCAAAGCAATTTCAGAATTTCTTCCTCCCAATGTGGAATTTCCTTCCTGGAAACCCACACTGATAAAAACTCAGGTATCATCCACATCTGAGTGTCAATTGCATTAGATATTAATAGTGGAGGCTCTAGTGTGAGAATCCTACAAGCTTGTAGCCTTGTGGTTTATATGACTTTTCTTTCAAAGGTGACTGTAAGAAGTGTGCTGTGGCTCATGCGCCTGAAATTGTCAACACAGAGCTTGAAAACTGATCCCGCAGGGAATGTCTTTTGTGAATCACTGAAAAGGAAAGCAATGAAACTGTAAAATTTCAGTGGCAGCTATGATTCATAGTGTCTGATTAAAGCAGTGCAGGACATGTTGTGCAACAGTAGGCAGACAGCTACTTTGATATGGAAATGCAAATAAGTTACAAAGTATATTCCTAAAGCAATTTTCAGGAAGATTTTGAACACCAAAGTGAGTCAGAGTTTGAATTTGAGGTTATTTTAATTATCTGTGAAGATGGTTTTTTTGTGGATCGTTATTTTGCAGTTTATTGCTTTCAAAAGTCAACCTTTTTTCTTTCCCTTCAGAGCTTAGTATTTCTATAAATGTGACCTTTTTTTTCTTCTGTTATTTTTCAGGGAAGTATTTACAGTCTTTTTCCAGTTTTGAAATAGAAGCTGAGAAGCAGAGAACATGTTGGAAACAATTGGTAATTTTTTTTTAATTTGTATCACGATATTTTTGTGGCCACATTGAGTGTGTGTGATAGATTTGGGATATAGGTGTATACTGCTGAGAGAGGTTTTGAAAAAAAATAATATACTGTGCTTAGAAATGCTGTTGTGTTTGGGTTTTTGTATTTGAAAACAAAATTTCTACAATCATATGTTTAATGTATTTGAATTTGAGCCTGTTGTCTGGATTTCATTGTTGTAATCTTTTCTTGAATTAAAAATTTGCATGGAAAAGAAAGATGTTTTCTATTATGACTATTTATGCCCCTATTTATTTGCAGTGGACTGTAGCCACAGTTCCTGTAACTGGATTTCAATGAAGGCTCTTTCATTTTGTAACTCACTTCTTGATGGACAAAAATACAATTTTCATTGGCTTCTGATTTATGCAGTCTAGAAACTGGTGCTGACTAGGAATGATTATTGCTACAGATACTCATCGGGCCCTCCAGGCCATGGAGCGCTTGCAGACAAAACTTCGGGATCGAGGTGACATTGCAAATGAGGAGAAACTGAGCCTATTAAAATCAGTGCTGCAGAGTCCTCTTTTTAATCAAATTCTGAGCCTTCAGACTTCTGTTCAACAACTGAGAGATCAGGTAGGAAAAGTAGTCCTGCAAGTGCAAGGGGAAACTTGCTAAGGTAATGCAAATATGTTTGTGTTTCTGCTTTTTGAACAGTGAAATAGCTTAAACCAAACATCTGATCCAAAGGTTTGGGGACATACCACATGGACTTTTTGGGAAGCTATGTTTTGTGTATGTGATTTTTATGTATATGTGATTTTTTTTGTGTATCCTTCTTACTTAAAATGTGCAGGGTAGGGAAATGGTGATATGGGTGGGGGGGGTAACATAAAGCTTTTTTTCTCTGACCTTCAAAAGGAGCATGTTTTCTATGAGGTCTAGAACTTGTTTCCTAGGAGCCTTTTATTGCTCCTTTGTGTCTTACCCTGCTAAAATAAGGATGTAGAGGGAAGCTGTAGAATGGTTGACTTCTGAAGGAAATTAAGATCTATTTTGTACTTTGTATAGGAATAAAAGATCAAAGAGAAGCCAGAGCTTTTGCCTCCTTTTTGCTTGCTCAGGGTATTAAGTATTAATTTTCTGCATGTTTTCAATGAGCTTGAAAAAAGGGTCAGCAACTTGGCTAGATTGACTTTATTTGTTGCTATAATTTTCTGGTCAGCAGAATAAGAATTTGAAGAATATAAAAAGTAGTTCAGTAACTGAATTAGGACTAAACTATGTATCTGGCTTTGCAAATTGTCATTCCTGTTGACTCCTCCAAGATGGCCAGCTCTGTCAGGTATGCAGAATTGCTGGTGGGAGGGAGCAGACTCTGCGCATGGACCTTATCATCAGGGTGGAGCCTCATCTGGTCTCTGACCAGACTATGATGAGACAGATTCCTCACAATCCTCACAGTACTTCAGCTGTGCGGCAGAAGAATGCACTGCACAGACAAGAAGTAAATTAGAGTGGTGTCTATGTTGTATTCATCACAATGGTTTTCAAATTTTGTCTGTTTAATATTTAGAGACTTAATGACATTGGAGTAATTTAAAAAAATCTCAGGAAAAAAAAGCTGTCCTGAGGGTTTGTTTGCACTGCCATTTGGAAATGAGAATTTAACAGTGACATCCAGAAATTGTGTGAATTACATGGCGAAGACCCTAGGAACATGTAGTAAGAAGTAAAAGTATGCCTGAAACTTTAATAAATATTTTTTAAATGGCAAATTAAATTTTCACTTTTGGACATTAGCTATGAAGTTAAAGGATGGCTATCTTTTTAAATACACTTTGCTAAATTAGAAAATGAAGCAGGAGATGCTAGGATGGGTAATTTAAGGCATGTATTTTTAAAAAAGCAAATAATAATTTCACTTTCTGTCCTGACTGCAGGTTTGTCTGTGAAGTAATTTTAGTGCTCTGTGCATGTTGCATGGTATGTACCCTGTTCTATTTGACAGGGGAGCTATTTGGATGTGAATTCCCTTTTTTTTATGTGTGCTTATATGAACACTTACACATGTAAGTATATGTTTCCAGCATTCTTAGATTTTGTCAGTTCTTCATCTTATATTTTTTCTGTAGAATTTCTTCCCTACCAATATGACATGAGATTATTTGTTTTTATTTTGTGGTAAATATTTACAAGGCATACTGAAACAGGACACAGAATGAAATCATAAAATAGGGAGTTATGTTAAAAAACCTGTGTTTTCATAGGGGCACTTTTGAGGACACCACTCAAGGACACCCTTTTCACAACTGTAAGGGTACTATGCTCTTGAAGCTCTTAAGCAGCAGTTTGATGAAAACTGCAAGGCATGTGAGTAGTGACCAGGTTTTTTTGGCCAAGCTGTGTCAGAATAAGGAGAGAAGTTGTATCCCTACAGTTGCAGTCAGAGCCCTGTTTGAGACAGGATGACAAATGGTGCTGGCTTGTGCAATGACAAGATGTTGCAGCTTCTACCCACTGGAGATAAGGATGGCTAATTTTTTTATGTTTAATGATGAGCTGCAGTGACAGTTTAATGGGCATTTGCTTCTTTTCGAGGTGAAGTGTGACAGTCTGTTTAACTGCCCCTCTCTTTTCAATGAGTTTTTAAACAGCTGCAAGACTACTGCAAAATTCTTGAGGAGGTCATCTTTTAGGACAGTGTAGTTTGAAAGAGGGGAAGGGAGCAGGGAAGACAGAATGGCAATTTACTTTACAAGTCAAACAGATTCTTTGCAAGTATCCCAGCAGATGTAGGTCAACCAGTGAGACTTCATTGTGGACCTCTAGGGTCATCAATAAACTTCAAGGTAAAGATGTATTCCTGGCTTGAGGCATTGTGTCTTGAAAGCACAGAGATGATAGTGAAAGTCATGACCTCTACTTGGGCAGTATGTGGACTGGGTGGTATGTTGCTTTATCTTGAGGCATGGTCTAAAGTCAGAAAATCTGATGCCTTGATTCTTATTAGTAGGCTTTAATGTCGAGGAGTATTTTTTTTCCCTAAATGAGCGAACAGGGTTTGTTTGTACTGCTAAACTGTCATTGTGAAGTTAACTGAAGTGGAAAAGTCTAAGCACAACAAAGGGATGTTTTTTTGTGAATTATTGTTTTGACTTCAGAAGTCTCTTGAACTGGGGAGCACTGAAGGAAAAAATGATTTTTTTCTTGTCTCTTTCTGTCCTTGTTCTTCAGTTAATGCTTGTTTTCTGATGTTGAAGAGCAGTCTTGTTGTTTGAAGTTAAGACAGAGACAGAGAAGAAAAATAGAGATTGTGGTGTTTAAATATCTTAATATTATTTTATTTTCTTTATGAAATATTTTAAAGAAAATGATTGGACTATGTTAGCATCCCTGTCCTGCTTCTTTTCTATTCCTTTTTGTCTCTCAGTTGTTCACCTCCTCCTCTACACCTTGTCCTGTCTCCTTTCCACTCAGAGCTGTGCCAGAACAAAATATCTAGTGGTTGGCTCAGATGGCAGAGCTGCATTTCTCAGTTTTGGTTTTTTTTTTGGTTTGATAGTTTGTTTTGTTTTGTTGGTTTTTTGTTTGTTTTGGATTTTCTTTGTTGGTTTTTTGTTTGTTTTGGATTTTCTTTGTTGGTTTTTGTTTTCTTTTTGTTTTTCTGTTGTGTTTTTTGGTTTTGTTTTTTTTTGTTTTACTTGTGAGTTTGACCATAGTTTTTTCTTGACAATGTAGTGGTGGGTAGCAGCTGGGTGTCTGTACAAGGGAGGATTTAGGGAAGAAGTGGGATATTGTCTTTTTCTGTTGCTGGTGAACACTTAACATTATTAACTCAACTCTGTACTTTGGACAACTAGAGACTTTTAGTTCATGTTTTGAGCTCCTCTTGGCAACAATACTGTTTGTGCTTTTAAATGAAGTGATAACAAGAAATGCTAATTTGGGATCTACTTCATCTGCTCTGTGGATGGAGCCATAAAGGTGCAGCGAGCAGAGTGGTGCTGGTGCCAATTCCTGTTCCTGGCAGCTCAGGGCCCTTTCCTGCTGTTGTGCATGTTCTCTAGCTTATGCTTCCTCAGTTCCAGTGTGATTGCAGTTGCAGCTGGCCTTCTTGCTACTCAGGAATCTTGCAATCAGTCTTGTGCTTCTTGGGGTGTCCAGGGTTGCTGCTCAGTGGTTGCAGTGCAAAAATACTGAAAATTTCTTTTTGTTGAATAAGTTGAGACCTAGAGATGTTGAGGACATTGCTTTAAGTTTTGATACAGTACAGACATGGATTGTGTTGCTTTTATGTTAAAGTATTTTGAGCTACTGCCTGTAAGCACTACTTGATTTTATTCTGTGTCTGTCTGTGGGACTAAAACATATATTTTGTCATACTAAGTGGTATTTATGATTTCTCCTTTTTATCTTATGCAAATTTTGTCCATGCTGGAGATATTTATACCATAAGGAGAAAGCCAATCAAGGAAAAACAGCATAAGCAAGCTTATAAAACAAAGCAGTAATGTCTCATTCTGTAATTATACAGTCAAGGGGCTATAAAGCTCTTTTTTAATGCAATTATGGTAGTTTGCAAAAGTAGTGCAATATGTAAATTAAGAAAGTAGTGCAATTTGTAAGTTAAGAAAAATACATCATTTTAAGATTTGCGCTTGAGGTTTATTGCTCCCCCTGGAGAGCAATGGTTACCAAGAATATATAGCAGTTGCGCTCTAGTTTTTCATGCTATAAACCTGGATTTCGTGGGACATGTGGAAGAGAGTGGTCATCACATTTCTGCTTATAAATATGTCTTGGAATTCCGAACTTCTACATTAAGAACTACCGTAAATATCACTATAAATGTTTTAATAGTTCTTAAGGTGTAACCATGTCTGTTTCCAAAGAGGAGATGTGAAATGTGAGGTTTTTGCACACACACAGAGAAAACTTTATTCTGTTAACAGTTTAACTTTTTTTTAGTTTTATTGTTTCTTGGAGTTTTAGAGGTCAGATGAAATTTTATGTGAGGTTGGCTTCATGCACTAAGCACATTTTCCATTAAATATGAGCTGTGTTTGTTTAAAAAGGGTGTAATGAAAATGAGATGTTGCTGTCAGTTGCTATTGATGTGACTGTGTTCAATACTGTATTGTAGCTCTGCTGTTGTACTGAAATTTTAAGGAGAAGGTTTGAGGACTAGGTATTTCTAGTCTGAACTGGAAGGTTATTTTTTCCTTTTCCTGCTATGTATATAGTATGCAAGACTTCCTTTCAGTGGTATTTTAACCATTGTGCAAATAAATATAATCCAGTTTTTTCAGAATAGTGGAGTTGTTACTGCATTATGTGTATTAGAAAAACAAGAACAGTTTCCATCTTTTGCTTTGAAAGACAATGGGAAAAGTCAGTCTATTCCTGTATATCTATTCCTGTATATATCTATACTCAGAAAAGTATGGAGAAAGGATGAACTTTCAAATGGAGGAAATAGCCACTGTATTTGCCAGTTTGAACAGGACTTGGTCAGTGAAAACATGCAATATAGAAATTAAAAAAAATCATTGGCGTGAAACAACTACTGTTTCAGCATGAGAATGTGCAAATTCTCTACCAGAGAGAAATCCAGAATTCCCTAAGGACATTGCCCTACCTTTTTTGAAAAAGTCCTTCAAACCTGAGTGGAGAAAAGGATGGTGATACTGGATAGATGTTCAGGTGGAAGTTGAAGTTCCCATCATGATTACTCTGCTCTTAGAACACTGTAAACAGTGCAGTGAGCTACCTAAAGCAATCAATCCACTGTCCAGTAGTACTAGGAGAATATACTTAAATCACAGTACAAGTTTGAGTGGTACAAGTAGTATTTTGGATTCAGATTAAGCATGTAATACTAGTCATAATGGCAATATGTCATACTCTAAAACGTTTTATTTTTGATGTGTAGTTCTATTTGTTCTTTTGTGATTATATATACAGAGAGTCTTTTATGGTATACTAGAGAAAAACCGTATCATAATGCAAACACCATTTATAACATCCATACTCTTGTAAAACGGACATAATTTTATTTACTGTGGTTTGATGTAGATTTTTATGTATGATTTTTCTAGTGCAATTTGCTCCCTACACATTTGTGTGTAAAGAAGTGCTTTAGATACATGAGGAACATAGGCTTTTTATGCCAAGAGGGGTTTCACAAACTGGGACTGTCTCTGCATTAGCAGTCTGAAACATTGTGTGGTGTCGTAGAATAAATTCAAAGCAGGGGGCTCTCAGCTGCAGTCAGTTTCTGTGACATAAAATTCTGTTTCTCTCCTTTTTGGCTAAAGTGGCTTGTTTTTTGTAAAGTAGAAGGTGCTCTAGCTTTCTGTACATTTCAAATTTTGCTTTTAGCATTGTTACAGAATTTTCCTTTTTTTGTCTTAGAAACTGACTACACACTCTACTCAAAGTAGGGAATTTGCACACAGTTGGGTTTTATAAGACTATCAGTAATACCAATGACTTTCTACTTCTGCTACCCTGAAATGTGAAACATCCAGAAGCTCCTGGATGAAGGAGCCCTCAGGACAGAATAATGCAGTTAGAACGGTGCTAAATGAAATTGCAGATATTTAATGTATTTTTCTCTAGGTATAATCATACTGATTGAAGTCATTACCATGCTCAGCTGCTGAGCCTGTCTCACTTAGTTTGAAGTTACCACTCCAAAAGCTGCACCAAAGTAGTTTAGTGAGCCCTCACTAATGAACATTGGATAAAATTGGTAGTTTTTACTCATACTGTTCTGTTCTTTGTTTAGGCTAACTTTGCTGGCTTTGCCAGAGCAGGTGATAAGTTCTCTAGGGACTGCTTTGACCAAGAGTGCTCTGAGGATGGTAACTTACAGCAGAAAGGGTAACTCTGCGCTATTTTCTGCAATGACCACTGCGATTTAGAAAGAGAACTTGAATCCTATGACTTACTAACATTTGTGATACCAGACCTGTATACTATGGCCTTTAGGTGCACATGAAAGGTAGTTTGGTGTGTATCTCATATATTCTTAGGCTGTTTCATATGAATGGTTAGTTGCCATAATTTTAGATACTCCTAGGATTAATGATTTCAACAATGACCAAATTTTGTGGGAATAAGCATAGCAACAGTCTCTATAAGAAGATTTGAAGATGGAGGAGAATAAGAAATAAAGCACATAACTGACCAAGTTCAGCTATACAGTTTTATACGTTGAAATGGACAACACTGTGAAGGTGGAAGTGAATTAACCTATTATATGGCCTTATGCAGATAAGAAACACAAGTATGTTGTAGACTTTACTAGTTTCAAATCCATTCATATAAAGTAAGGGGAAGTCTGACATTCTCAAAAGGGTAGAATTTGATTACGTCTCTGCGTATTGTTACGTGTGATGAACTGTGAAACAAGGCTTATCTATCTGTGCATTACAAGCTTTCCAACACGAATGTATGCAATCAAAGAAAGTGCATATGTGCACATTTTAGGTGTTACAATTTGTTTGAAACATAACCCAAATGATTCCTCACAAGTATGGATAAAGAACATAATTGTTGGGATATAAAAATCACTGAGTTCCAAACATCCAAATTTTCTTCTTTACAGTTTTTTTTAGGTCAGAGCTGACTTAGAAATGCTAATGAAAACTTTTCTTTTTAATGCTGACTTGTGGTATTTTTTCTTTAACTTGAGGCCTTCCCAGCCATATAAGTTATTCAACAAATGATGTTTGTTTTTTTGCATTTTCCTAAAACACTCAGATGAGATGGAATTGTATGATGGAGAACAATATTGACCTTTTAATAACTGGACTGTTGGAGAACTGATATGATAAACCCAATAGATGTAAAATGCTTGAACAACTGAGACTGGTGGAGTAGATATTTTAGAATATATTTACTGTTTTGAAATTTTTATTGATACTTGAAGTATAAAGTACGACTTTAAGGGAGGGGAACCTTAGGTTTCTGTACTGTGATGCAGAATGCTAGAAAGTGTGCATTGTAAAACTATGAAAAGTATTTGAAGTTGCAATATAATAGTATGCCAGGCCAGTAGGAAGCAAATTTATCTGGAGTAAAGCAGTACCAATTGAAAGTCAACAGACATGTGGGACAAAATACAAATGAGGGTTTCTGCTTTACCTGAGCTTTATACCACCAGCAGTTATTAGATTGGTTGGCACAGATAGCTGGGAAGAGGTGATTTACTATGGCTGTGCAAAACAGAGGTTTTTCTTTTCTGTTCTGAGAAAAGTGGCTGTAAAGTCTGTGTAAATGTATGATTGTGACTTACAGATCAGCCTGGTGATTTCAGACTTGTTCACTAATCTTGTATTTAATCCTAGCTCATGCAGATAGTAACACTGGTAGGTGTAGTACCTAGTGATGCAGAAACCCTGACCAGTGAAATTTGTTCTCTATGTAGCTGTGTGATTTACTTATTTTTTCATCAATTTGTGCATGCTTCTTTTTAAAATTGTAAAACAAGTGATAACATTTTTTGTTTTGTTTTTTGGGTTTTTTTTTCCTTAAATACTGATGTTGTAGGAAACCTTTGTTCTTGTTTACCTCTAGCATAGTGATGGAGTACTTCAAGATGCTATCGTGATGGGAACAAATGAATTTTAGACAGAGTATGGAAAATAATTTTAAGTTATTCTAATCAATTTGTTTTGTGGTTGTAGCGTGCAACTCAATTGTACTCAGTTGGGTATAAATATTGAAGGTAATTTTTCTCCTTAAAATGTCTGTTTAAAATTGCAAATTGGAATTTCACGTACTTTTGGGGGTCAGTTGGCTTATGATAATGTCCTTACCTAAGGAGGTTTCTGCTGTGTCTATAAATCTATGTTGCCTTCAATCTTTTACAGGTAAATATTACTCCTTCCATACATTCCAGTGGTGAATTCCCTCAGCTTCTCCATCATGGTGTGAACATGGGGTCCTTGCCACTTAATGAGTCATATTTGTTGGCTCAGCAGAATGGCAACCTAGCTAATGTGTTAGAAACATCAATGAGGTCCATTACTCCTCAGATTAATGGGAAATTCTCCAGTGATGACTTTGAGCAGCTGATCAGAAACATGTCCCAGGTAACCCTATCATATAATAACTACAAAATATGGATTACTGATTATATGAAGATTAAGGTATACGTATATTTATTTAAAAGCAATTGAGTTACTGTACGAACCACAATACCATTTATGTATAAATAAAAGTAACCATTTAGTTTGAGAAACAATTAGTAAATGAGAAAGTAGTTTAAAAACTAGCCCTGACATAGTCACTCATGAGCTACTGTCCCTAGCTGACCAGTGTGTGTATTACAGATCAGCATGCCATTATTTTTTCATGCTCATTGTAAAACTGCTGCTCTGTGCATGAGGGAGATACTTTGTCAGAGCCTGCTCTTGTATGCATAATTAACGAAATCTATGTGTTTCTTGGAAATAAAATGGAAAATTTTGACCTTGCTGTGCATTGTTCTCTAATCTTACTACTTTTCTGTAGTAGGCAGAAGTGGTGCACGAGTCCCTTCAGTGGCTGGAGCTGGGAGAGCCCAAGCATATTTTCTAGGATTTATCGATTTAATCTGTAAGAGACCAGGATAGGAGAAGCCTAGTGGTGTACAGGAGAGCCTTTTTGCATAGTCCAATTTTTTTTCATCTGTCTGAAATTCATCTATTTCTGGTTTTGCTGCTTGAAAGTGGTCCTGTGGTCCTGTACCCTCTAATATATATATATATATATATATATATATATATATATATATATAAAAATTAGTATATAGTATATATATATAGTATATATACTGTATATATATACTATTCAGTCACTACTAAACCAAAACTTTATATATTTATCATTTTTCCCTGATTTCCTCTTTTCCCTGATTTCCTCTTCTGGGCTGTAATAATATTTATTTCTCAAACATTTTCTGTATGATAGCAAGAAATTGGAAAGGAACAACTGTGTTTCAGTTATTAGCTTGTACAGTTTTGCTCAGCTATAGTTGTCATTAATTAGTGACAACTTATTTGTTTCAAAAATTAATTTCCAGTTGTTTGCCACATTTATTGTTGCTGCTTTTCAGCATATTTAACCTTTGTTCATTTTTAACCTTTTAACATTTGTACGCATTTTTTAACTTTTGCTGAACAGGATCGTCTTGTTGAGACAATTGACCTTATTAAACCTCTAAGTGGTGGTCTGGGCTTCAGTGTTGTGGGACTCAAGAGTGAAAACAGAGGAGAACTAGGAATATTTGTGCAAGAAATCCAGGAGGGAAGTGTGGCACATAGGTAACATTACCACTGAATATTTTACTATACCATGTGTGTATGTGACGCTGCAGTTCAGTTGTGTTACTACTGTTATTTTTGTTATTTTGTTATTTTTGACCTTCTGGTACAAGGACATGTTTACATGGTTCTCTTTTCATATTCTGAGCATCATCACAGAGGTAAAATTACTTACCACAATTGATATGATGTTGAAACAGGCATCATATGAACTGTTCTTATTTTACAGAAATTACAGATGGCTTTCCCTGGGATTTTTAAATAGGGAAAAAGAGGAAGCTACTGTTCTGTGTCATGTCTTTTAAAGTAGGAATACATATTTTGCCATTGTTGAATGCACTGAAGAACAATTTGATGCAAAAAAGTCAGCTGTATCTGGCAGTGTTATTTGTTAGGTAGAGTCCCATTGAGCAGGTGTGAAACCCAGATTTGACATCAGGCAAGTCTTGACCTAAAGTCAGGGATATTCACAGAGATACTCAGCTGATATTACAGAAGCTCAGCAATAATGCCTTGCTGAAATTATGCTTCAGACTTAAACTCAAATTCCACAGCTAATGTTGAGAGAACTGCTGAGGAACCACACAAACTCAAAGGTAAATGGCAGCAGCACTCATTCACTGCAGGCTAGTAAAGTGTGTCACTGGTCCAAGCTGCTTTGTGGTGTACTCTGTACGTTGTGTGGAGAGGCTGAGACATGTTGGTGCTGCTTCTCACTGTGCTTTAGGGAGATATTTTTGGATTATTTGTGATCTGAATATTCACTGTAAGTCTAACAAGAACATGGGCAAGAGAGAAGAACTTGGTATACAGACTTAATTGTAGTTAATCAGGTATGAAATGCAGCTTGCTTTATACCCTATGTTATTTTTTAGTCTCCTCAATTTCCACTTTCTCTTTTTCTTTTCTTTTCTTTTCTTTTGGTTTAGGCGAGGTGGCTTTTTTTTTGTTTGTTTGTTTTTTGGTTTTTTCTTCTGTTTGCTTGTTTCTTGGAAGTTGAAGCTAAATAGTTTTTCCCTACCTTGGTGCTCTACTTGGGTTTCTTGAGTGTGGGGGCTCACAAAGGGTGTTGTAATAGAGATTCTTGTTTTCCTTGCTGCCCTTGCTGCCCTTTTTTATCAAAGCATTCCCACTTTGGGATGCAAAGAATTAGTGGAAGAAAGAGAGGGTAATTCAGCTTCATGCACTTCCTTTGGTGTAGATCTGAGGAAGGACTCAGTATGTGATTTTACAGTGATGCTTTCTTTGTCAGAAAGTGAAGAGGTTTTTTTAATTTGTTCAGGGATTTTGTTTGGTTTCTTTCTTTGTCCTTTTTTTTCATTTACTCTTTTCCTCCCCCCCCCCCCCCCCCCCGCCTTGTTTTTCAGCAAAACAAAATTTGTTTCTGTAACATACTGATGAAAGTGTGTTCCACTCTGTGGTTTGATGAATATTCAGAATGGGTGCACTGAACAAAGTGGAGCACTTGGTCTGTAAAGCAAGAGGCTCAAAGTCAAGGATAAACATAAATTCCCAGGCTGTGGTTGGGAGCAACTGAGATTAATGTACTTAGTCTCGCATGGGGGTTCAGGGAGAGAAAGCTGGCTAGGGGGTAGTCACGAGGGGAAAGTAGCAGTGGGATTAGCTTCAAAGGGAGCCATCACCAGGGTGGCACATCAGCTCCTTTCAGCAACACTGCAGGGGGGATTAAAAAAGTAGGGGGAATTGAGGTTATTAAAAATCCTGTAGAATTGTCAAAATATTGCAAATTCTGTGTCAATGCTTCCTTGATTTTTCTTATTTGTTTATTTTGTCATCTGTTTACACCTGTGTGACAGAGATGGAAAGCTGAAGGAAGGAGATCAAATCCTTGCTATTAACGGACAAGCTCTTGATCAGACAATTACACATCAACAGGCTATCAGCATTTTGCAGAAGGCAAAAGATAATGTCCAGCTAGTTGTGGCTAGAGGCACTTTTCCTCATATCATCAGTCCTGTAGTTTCCCGGTCTCCATCTGCTGCTAGCACAGTTTCAGCCCATTCCAACCCGGTGAGTATAGCTCAAACATCTGTGTATTCATTCCTGGATGTACATGTACTTACTGCATATAGTCTTTTGAGTAATTTTTTATAACTTGTATGTACATTCCTTCACAATTCTTGAGGTTTTTCTTCTATTTATCTTTATTATACCTTTTCCCTTTCAAGACTAGAAAATATTCTTGCTTGCTGGGGGAAAAAGTCTTAATCTTGGATGTATTCTCTGCTCCATCTGCCAAATTATCTGTATCCACCAGTGCAAATGCAGCATGTTTACCTTATTTGATGAAGCTTTATTTTGAGGTTGCACTAAACAGGATATTTTTTCTTTGCATTCTGCTTAAGCAAACAATTTTTTGAGGCTTTGCAATCTGATCTGCACCACCAGCTGGATGGGTGCTTTCGTGTTTGTTTCTCTGTTATCTGTTAGCATGGGAGCTCCAGTGAAATTACAAGATGCGCTTAAGGACTCCCTAAAAAGCAGCTCTGCTACAATTCCTTTCTTATGAGAGCTTTTGCACATCTAGGTGTAGACAGCACAGTTCAGAAACATGGTGGTGTCAGGCTGATATAAACTGTACTTTCTCTTCCTCTTACCTCACTCATGTAATGGATTGTCCTGGGATGAAGCAGCCTATATTCAATTTTTTTATATTCAAGTTCAGTCTTCTGTGGCCCTTCTTTAAGGGAGTCAATTACCAGAAGTGTAGAGAGCAATCATTCTGGAAAAAGGAACTGTTTTTTTTAATCATTAGTATAAAGCCTTTAGTGGAGGAATGTCAGAAATGTTCTTTATATCTGTGTACAGGAGGGCAGCTGACTGACCTAACTTTTCCTGCCAGCACATAGGGGAAGCCTGCTCTTTTCCAGTATTGCTGTGACAAAATTGTTATCTATGTGATTGCCTCTGTAGTCGCTGAACAGCTTCCCTTGCATGAAAAGATGTTCTTTACAAACATTCCATAGCTGCTTCTGGTTTGTTTAGCATACCTTTCCCAGTTTTCATGTTCTCTTTGCTTTGAAATGCAACATACTAGGAGCCATTCTTTTTCCTTCAGGCTTTGCTTTATTATACTGGCTTTATGTTAAGACTGGATTTCCAAACAGGTACCACAGGCCTTTGAATTTGCAATACCTTGATTATTCAAAAGAAAAGCTTATTTTAAGATTATACCTGGTGTAGTACCAGCTGTGTCTTTAAGTTTCAGGTGAGTTTACTGTAGGAGTTCTTGTTCAGAAGAAGGAGTACCATGAGCTTCCAGCTGTCCCTTCAAGGAGTGCCCCATGCGAGTGAGATAGGATTTGCCTTTCTTTCAGAGCAGTTTTGCCCCTCTCAGAACACAGTCTGCCGTCAGAATGACTTCATTCTCATGCTGTTGCCATCAGACAACCCAGAAGAATACTACATGGGGCATTTCTCTTACTACCTGCCTCACAATATTTGGTTCTGCTTTCAGCCTTAGAAGTACTGAATTGGGATTTTGGTTTCTCTTTTGCTTTGTTGTAATGGCTGATGTGAACATGCCTGAAGAACAGATCTGAAAATTTTAATTTCCAGTCCTGTGTGATTTTCTAGAAGCAGTATTTACTGACTACAAAGGGGCATGAAGGTGGGCAGTGCTAGGCTGCTGCCTGTATTCATTTAACGAGTTCTTGGAAGTTCTGACTCATTATTCAACTCTGGTTTGTATCAGAGAAGTTCCACCTGTTATAGAATTAGTTATTTACTGATTAAATATTATGTAATATCACACCTAATAGTAAATGTTAAAAAGGTATTATATGTAAATCTTCCTCCAACTTTCCATTATTAAAAACATACTCAAGAAATAAGAGAAAATATGCTGCAAATTCCTATATACGTATTAATAGTTTGACTTGATAATTGTAAAGGCCTTTTTACACCTGAACGATTCTATGATGCTATGTTTTTAATCATTTGCAAGCTTTTATTTATTCCTTTTAGGTTCACTGGCAGCATGTGGAGACCATAGAGTTGGTCAATGATGGCTCAGGTCTGGGATTTGGGATAGTGGGAGGAAAGTCAACTGGCGTGATTGTTAAAACCATCCTTCCAGGAGGGGTGGCCGATCAGGTAAGTTCAACCTACCTCTCTGTTACTGTTCAGTAAGGTGTGAAGTTACTCATTACTTTTATGATCAGACCAAATAGTAGTAGCTTTTATCCAAATAAATGAAGAAAAAGAAACAGTAATTATGGAAAATTTTCCTCTGTAAAAGTGGCTTTAATGCAGGAGTCTGCATTTGAAATCTAAAGATTAATTAGGTTCTAAATTTCATTTTCAAATCTAGTAACATTATAAATGTTGTGTGCATTTACAGTCTTAATTCTTTCACAAGTGTACGAGGCTGTAATCAGGGGTGGTGCGGATTGCAAAGATTGACTTTCTGTGCCCTAATAGCTAAGAGCATCTGCTTTTCTCTGCTGAGCTTACTGAAGTTGGTAGTAGATATGTGGCTTCGTGTGTCTGCTTCAAGACACGGGCTCTGCTCTTGCCTGAAGGGGTCATGTGAATTGAATTTGGTTATCACACCTCATTTCAAGCTTGTTCATTGGACAGGTACCTTGGGCTGCATTTATGATGGTTAAGGATTGAGTAGGCACAGAGACTGGTCAGTCTTCCAATAATAGTAGTAGTGGCCTGATAACAGGGCCTGGAGGGGCATGGACAGCATTTACTGCTGTCCTCTTTCCCCTGAACAGGTAGATAGGTTCCTTTTACAAACATGTCTTTCTAACACTCATCATATGTCCTAAATTCATATGAAGCTTTTTTATTAAATAAAGGTTAATCAGTAAGAGACTAAACAAGTGTAAATCAGTTTATATAGCTGGATCATAGGAAGAGAGAAATGAATTTTATTTTGAAGTCATGGTTAATCCTGTTACTATTAGTAGTAGCTTTTTAGTATCAGTGCAAACCTGAACAGGCATTTGTATTCTGTTTTTTGGATGTGTGCTTGAAAATGGAACCCAAAGTTCTGCAATCTACATGCAATTGTTAAATACCATTAGGAGCTGGTAGCTGTAGCACATTTTTGTAGCTAAGCACATTTTTTTCTCTGTGCTTGGATGGTGTCTTGTTAAAGGATCTCCTGGATATCTCTGGGGAAATTCCTAATAAAACTTGTGTGCCATTAGGCAGCCTTCTTTTCTTCTCCATGTTATCAGGATATTGGCTTGGCATCCAAAAAAAGTCACCTGATTCATCTGTCAGAAGTGACTAAAGCTATGTGCTATTTTTCTAGTTGAATAGTACATGGGAGAAATGGCATTTTTTCATCATTATTTTTCCTTCAGCATGGAAGACTGTGTAGTGGAGATCACATCTTGAAAATTGGTGATACAGACCTAGCTGGAATGAGCAGTGAGCAGGTGGCACAAGTTCTAAGGCAGTGTGGAAATAGAGTGAAATTGGTAATTGCAAGAGGTCCTGTTGAGGAACCCCTTCTACCCGCAGTTCCTCCAGGAACACCAGTACCCACCTCTACACCAGAGAAACAGGTACGCAATAGTGAACATATGTAACCCATTGCAAATTTCCTTTCTTTTTAACTGCTCTTTGAATGTCTTTTGTGTTAATGTTCTCAGAAGCTAGGATTTTGTTCCCCAGTAGCGCAATTCTGGGAGAATTTAAATGTAATGAGTCCACAGTGCAAGGAACTGTATTCTTGAAGACTTTTGGGATTAAGATTTAGGACTTCAATAAGTATAATCTGATTAACAACTTGTTCTGAGTTGCTTGTAAGGTATGTTATTACATTGGGATAACTGAAGCAATGCAGTCTTTTCTTCAGGACTGAGCTAGTTGAGTCTTTAGCATTTCTCTCTCTGCCTTTTTTCTGTATAATTTCATCTGTTCATCAGAACTTTTCTCCCTGTGCCAAGCAGCACACAGATGCTAATCCTTTCCTACATCACCTGTCACTGCTCATTTGCTAGATATTTTCTAAAAAAAGTAAGCCAGCTGCTGCCCTTACTCCCCTGCTGATGATTGTACTTTGTATCTTTACTCCTCTACAAGTGTCAGCCCCTTAAAAAATGCTGTATATATTATCATGACTTGTGAGCTCAAAACCTCTACAAAATAGGTAATTTACATGTTTGTAACAAAGTCTGGTTTCATGGGATTCAGAAACAGTACTGTTTTGCCACATATTGCTATGACCAGATACATTTAAATGTAAATATTTTAAGTAAATTAATGAGAGAAGAAAAGGTTTTTTGCTTTTGAGCCTATCCTTAGATAGAATTTTTTGTTTTACTTTTTCCTGTTGTTTTTCTGGACATTTTCTTCAGTTCCAATGTAGATTTGAGTCAAGTCATATATGAAGAGAAGTCCTTGCAATTTATGCATGGATATTATGTTACAATTTAGATGGTGTTACCATCCTTTTGTCTCTGTCCATTGTAGTAATATCTGTGAAAAATTAACATATATTCATCCCTTGTTTTGTGGCTATAAGGCAAAGAAAGTTGATTTTAACGTTGAGATTTCTGAGCATCAAAGATAAGAAACAAACTAGTACTTTTGTGTCTTTACAGCTCAGAGATGTAAAATCTTTCTGCATTTTAGATAAAGAGATTAATATTTAGCGCTAGTATTAGTTGTCTGAAATGCATCTCTCAAAATAAAAGCTGAATTTGATAATTTAATCTGTGCATTATTTCTGCAGTATTTGCCTTTTTGAGGTTATATTATGCAATGTTTGAAGATCTATCTGCAGCTGCAGAATATATGTGATTTCTAATACTGACAAAATAGCAAAGGGACACAATTTGAGGTTTTTGCCACCTTCCCAATTTTAATACTTTTCAAAACCTTTTTCCTGCTACTTCTTTCCTGGCAGGAGGCAGGCTATTTTTAAACTGCTCCTGCGTACACAAAGTCACGTTCTTGGAAGGAGCACCCCTGTTACCAGTCATGCAAAACTCATTGATTTGGGTCTGGAGTGAAGATGATGATTCAAACAGCTTGATTTTTAGTTTCTTCCTGTCAGATGTGATGTAGGTGAAGTCTTCATGATGCTCTTAAAACTATTATTGGGACCAGAATGGCTTTGCAAAATGGGTACTTCTTGTCATGTTACCTGCAGGTGTCTATCTTGTATAAATTCAGGAGGCTACAGGAATTGGATCTTTTTTTAGTGGCATTACTTGTGGCCTAAATAGTTAATCATCAGTGAGAGGGATGATTAATACATTAGAAATTTATTTTTTTCTTGTGTTCAATTTGGTTTCTGGTGGAGTTGCTTGGATAAAGAGCTAAAGTCAGATTCTGTTGGGAAGTAGCATCATAGCTCTCCTGAAATCTTTTTTGGCGCATACTTACCTAGTCAAACTGGCTTTAGTTAATATCTGCCTGGTTTCCATATTGGCACTTAAAAAAAAAATTAACTGCTATTTGGCATGCAGAAGGGACAGAATAAAAACTTTTGATACAAACCCCCAATGTTAAAATAGGATTTTAATACATATTCCACTTTCATTAACGACAAGTAATTAAATAGATCCAAAATCCATTGGTACTGAAATTCAGAGAGTTATAGCAGGTATTAATGAAGATTGTAATTATTTAGCTAGCTGGAAATATAATTGTTATGTGCTGAAATGAAATTTTTAAGCCTTTCAAAAGCAAAAAATATAATTGCCTGACTCGTGATAGCTTTTAGCATATTTTAAATTAGCAAGTTTTAAAAAGACACCTATAGGTAATGAACAGAAATTTAGACAAGTAAAATAGAAAATACAATTTGGTTTTGTTTTTTTTTCTTCTTTTTAAAAACACAGCAGTCTAAAGCTAGTTCTGAGGAGGTCCCAGAAAATCGGCAAGCTACATATTCATATACATATGTATGTAACTTGCGGTACAAGAAATGAATTGTTCAATTTGGGCAAATTTTGCCAATCATTTTATTAATTAAATAATGATTTGATAGGTTGAAGGTGGTATCCCAGAACAGTGGGGTGAAGGAGGACATGACCTGCCCTGCATTGCTTTACTGTGAGGAATGTTACCTACTCTTGCTTGACAGATGAACAGCAAATAAGAACAGAACCAAATTTCATACTTCCTTTTTTGTGGTTTTATCTAATTTTATGTGTTACTGACATTAAAGAATGTGGTGAATATTTAAAGAAAAAGAGCTTCCTTTCTAATCCCCCTTTTCTTTTTAGGATGATGCTTCTGTTGATAGCTGTGAGGATGGGGAGAAATTCAATGTTGAACTCACTAAAAACAACCAGGGCTTAGGAATAACTATTGCTGGTTACATTGGAGACAAGACATCAGGTAATTGTTGATTCCTGCGCTTTATTATGCAGTTTATTGCATACTATGGTATATGTGCATCAATGACTTAATTTTGATATACCTTCTCTTAAAAGAACCCTTAACCATTTAAAATATATTTGAAATTTGAAAAGGAGAAAGAATTGTTTTCATTTTGTAAAAAGGATGTTCAGAATAAAAGCAATCGATATTATTAAAAAATCACACCTCAGTATTTTTAAATCTCTTTTTATCTTCACTTTTGGCTAAACTCATAGTTGCGTGTTTCTGAAAAGCAATGGTAAAATAGTTTGAGCCCTTTCTGTTAGAAGTAGCCTTCTTACAAGGCAACACAGTAGCATTCTGAGTAGTTTTTAGGGATTGTTATTAATTTTTAAACAATGTGCATAATGCTGCTTGTGCATCACAAATTCTTTACTGACTTCTGGATGTAATAAATGTTTCTTCATCTGTGTGCTGTGGCAGAGAATACATAAGTTTATTTAAAGAAATAAATGAAAAAATGTTCATGGACAGTTACTTATTTTTACTTTGTAATTTCCACTACATTTTTCACAAAAATAATCCAGAACTCTCTTGAGCTTTCTTAGGGGAAATTTGGCAAATTGAGTAATGCTAGGAAGGGATGTCTTTTGAATGTGTCATAAAACTTCTCAAAGAGCTGTTGCTTTGGTTTGTATGTTGTTTGAAAAATGTATGGATTATGGTACATTCCATATTCTTGGCAGTTCTAGCTATAATTTTTTGGATGAGAGATAAATGGACTTCCATGGGACAAGACAGTCAGAGTTCATGAAAGTCCACTCTTTAGCAGCTTCCAGTTGAATTTCAAAAGACAAATTGAGACGTAGAACATGTATAGATCTGAGAGCACATCTTGACTGATTTAGTGTTTGGGTGTCATTGGTCTTCGGTTTGAAATTACTGTGTTGCATGTATCTATGTTAGAGAATATCCGTGTCTCAGGAACTACTTAGGTAACTCATTTTGTGGCATAACAGTTGTGGAAGAACTTGGCTGTCAGAGAAGGAGCAATAGAGCTACTGGACAACAAATAACATTTCTGTATTTTTTATAAGTGACAAATAACTTTTCATGTTATCTTACAGCTGTTACAGGATATAAGAATGCTTGGAAGTTAGGAGGACCAGCCATGTAATTATGCACAAAGCCTGGGCAAACAAAAACCCACCCCAACCCCCTGCCCCCCCCCCCTCCCCCCCAAAAAAAACCCCAAAACCTGACACAAATAGAGAGACTTGTCCATGAGGTGACTTGAATATATATGTAATCTTATTTTTCCTAAGCTGAGTCATTAACCCTCCTTCCTTATAACTTTTGTCATATTGAGGGCCAGTAAAAAGATAGCTTGAGGTCTGCAAAGGGTGTGACAGCTTTCAAAATATATTTTGTAGTGTATTATCTTCACATCAAGCATATTCATTTAACAGATAAGAACATTTGTTGAGAAAAAGTAGATGCTGTTAAGATTTCTGATACCAGTGTTACAGGCCTGAGACCATCAGAGTGATTTCATGCCTTTTTATGCTGTTATTTTTCCTGATTTAATGTAAGCTGTGCAAAATGTGCATGTAGGAACTCCATATATTTGTATTTTATTGAGCTGTTGAAGTTGTTTCAAAGCAAGTGTGTTTTTCTTGAAATGTTTTCTTTTAGTAAAATGTCCCTTCTGTAGGTGTTTTCTATGTATTATTTTCCTTTTTATTCAAAAGTAGTGACTAGTAAGTAACTAAAATGTTTTTGATGGGTGTTTTTTTGTTTAATTTTGTTGTTCTGTTTGAGTTTTTAAAACTTTGTAACCTTTTTATCAAATAGTGATAACGGCAGTTAAAAATTGGTTCAAAGTTGTGTTCCTGTTCATTTATAATTTTATCAATGTGGCAATTCAAACATGCATTTTTTTTAAGCTGTTATTAGGTACATAGAAAATTCAGCAATTACCAGATTAGTGTACTCCAGCTGAATTTTCTGTCCAAATCTGGCAAAAGTCAGAAATATGTTTTTTGTCTATGCTGGTTTCAACGTTTAGATTAAAGGAAGTTAGAATATTTCTTGTTTTGCATCAAGAATATTTCTTGTTTTGCATCGGGAATTGTGTATTTGGCATTGTAAGGTTTTGAATGAAATCTGAGCCAATGCAGACAGACAATCTGGCTCATCGTTTAAGATGATAATAATATATATGTTTTTCTAAATCATTGCCTTCTTTATGATTCTTTTATTATCTTACTTAGAGATAGTTTTTTTCTTTTTTATCCCCTTTTTTGATTGGTGCCTTTAGTTGCATTATTTAAATTGTTTCTAAATAAATCAGTTAATTTAATTTTCCCTGTTTTTTTATCCTAGAACCTTCTGGTATCTTTGTGAAAAGCATTACAAAAGGCAGTGCTGTTGAGCATGATGGCAGAATCCATGTGGGAGATCAAATTATAGCTGTAAGTAAAAGCGGGATGAACTGAGATCGCTTGTCTACAAGACTCTGCTTCTTTATGTTGCAAAGAAAAGCTCATGAACTACTTATTTAAAATACTCAGGATCAGTGTTGCAATTCTGAGTCCTTTCCTGACAGAGTATCTCACCACATAGCAGTATCTCTGATTATGCTACCTGCATGTAACTTGTATTTCTTAAAAAAAATATTGTATGTGGGACTATATCATTATATATCCTCCTTATCAGTACAAGGTTGGTAAGTGTGAAATTTCAAAGTCTGATTCAAGTTGTGCAACTGTTTTCAAAATTATTTTAAGAAGTTGTGTCCAAAAGTTTTAGGTGTTCAGAGAAATAAGAACATATTTTCATCCGTAAACTGTTGGTTTTGTGGTGGAAATCAGATCCTGAATGCAGGGAGTGCATTTTTGTGTCTCTCATATATCTGTCCTTGCATTTGTGTGAAAAGAACTCTTAAGAACAGATTATGGTCTCTCTCCAGAAGTGCCTGCATATTTGTTTGTGGAAGTACATATATTTTTTCTAATGATTTACATGCTGAATACAAATGCCTAAAATGGATTATTCCAAAGTTTGTTTTCTTCTTCTACTGCAGCCGCAGAAGGAGAAAATTATTTGAGTAATCCCAGACGCTGAAGCATAAAAAAATGTTTTTTAAATATGGTTTAAGTGTTGAGGAAAAATTAAATAGTCACACCTGATTTTTAGTTACTTTAGAAGAATTTCAGAGAGGGACAACAAATGACTAAGGGTCCAGGAGATTTATTCTTAATTTAGGAGGACTTAAAATAATGAAGATTGTGTAGATAGGCAGAAACAAATACAGGAGTCACAGAGCATAGTATTGTAAGAAGTATTTGAGAAATTTAAGGCACTGTGAGGTAGATGTAGAAATAATAGAATATAATGGAGTTTGCAGGGAGAAGAAGAATAAAATATGGTGGATGCTAGGTAGGGGTAATGGGATAGAACTGAGAAATATCAAAGTTTTGAATTTCAGAAAAAAACTCAAGTTAATGAGATAATAAAATAATTTCAAACAGAGGAGGCCAAAATTTTATTCTTTAAACTCTTAAAATGATGAACCAGCGATAATGTCTACTTGTTTGCAACAGTGTTCTGTTTGTAAATTGGGATTCATGGTGCTCATTGGTAGACTTCTCTGTATCTAAGTTTAGCTGACCTCAGAACGACTGCGCTCTGTAGGTCTTTCTGCCCTAGTGGATCAATGTGTGTCTCCTTGTTGTTTCTCCAGAACTCCTAGCCATGGCTGTGTTGTTTATTCACCCAGTATTATCCCTCAGAGGTAGGGATGGCTGAAGTGGCTGAGTGACAGGCTGTACAATATGCCCTGCACAGCACATGCTATACCCTCTCCCACCTTGCAGAAATGATCTGCCTGGCTGCACCATGGTGGGTGCTCCTCCCCTCTTTGCTGTGGTGCTGGTTGTCACCTAGCTCTGAGCTACTCCAGTGGGTGTGCCTAGCATATCCAATTCCATAAAACTGTATAGGTTTTGTTCTTGCCCCTCCACTTGCTTTTTGCTTAGGCTAACAAATGCTTTGAGCTCACTGCATTGTTTTGCCCTGAACTTTTTCTCTGTGGGTGAGCTGAAAAGCTGCTTGATCCTGCAGGTGGATGGAACAAATCTTCAGGGTTTTACTAACCAGCAAGCAGTTGATGTTTTGCGGCACACGGGACAAACGGTTCGGCTTACTTTGATCAGAAGAGGTCTTAAACAGGAAAATCGTATTCCACTCCAGGAAGACTTCAGTGCTCCTGTTGAGCAGGACTTACTATTTCAAGCAAGGGATAGTACCACAGCCAAAGGTAATTAAAACTGGCTTTGCTGTTAAGTTGGCTAGAAGCATGTTTCTTTTCAATTGCAAACTGTAAGTAAAATGGGCCAGATTCATTCTGGGTAGCCATTACAGATGGTACTGGGTAGCTGCTGTACATGAGGGTGGAGTTTTGTCTGCAATGGTTTGATTAATCTTTTAGACACAGTGGTATTATTTGCTACATTTTCAAAGTGAGTGTTGAAAGTTCTTTCCTGCATTGCACTTCTAGCTGAATTGCTTCAAGCCTTTGATCCTGCAAATCTTTGAATGGTAAGAAGGCAGCAAATGTTTTATTCATACTCAGGAGTGAGAGCTGCATTCAAAAGCAATCAGAGAAAGGCCCTCCTTGATGGGCATAATCAATCTCATCCCCTTTTACTCTTGCTTGTTACAAGGTAGAGGAATGAGAGGAGTAGCCGGTATTTAGGGGCTGATAGGATATTGACAATGCATGTGTAAAATGTTCAGATGCCAAAGACCAGTAGTAATTTTGCTGCTGCTGAGATTAGTGCAGCTTTATCTTACATACTCTGCACATATTTAAGTATATGTGCCATGTCTTGAAAGTCAGTGTTTGAATGAAAGTTATCTATCTGCACAGGGGCTGGAAGCACAAAATAGCTGCTTGTGTTATGGTTTGATGTCAGTGAAAATATGTCACAAGTAGTCAACAGAGGCTTAATCTCCATCATGCACAAGACTTTCAAAGAGCCAGTAGTATCTTACCTGTATTTCATCCTCCCATTCCCACCATTAACAGAAGGTATAGGCCAGTGTTCAGGATGCTGTTTCTCCAGCCAACAGGTATTCAAGACATCTGACAGGTCACAACAGACATAACAGAATTTGGTGGTAAGAGAGGTTTCCTAGGTATGAAAAGTGTGCCAGGTATGCAGCTCTCCAAGGCTGAAGCATTTTTGTTTCCAATGTTAGCTTTCTGAATTCCACAAAGGAAAAAAAAAGAAATTAATATAAGAATGTTAAAGAATGTTATATTTAGATGTATTTTTAGTCAGTCATAGAAATGCAGGTACTGATGATTGTGTCGGATGAACTCACTGGAGAAGGCAATGCATTAACAGAAGACAATGTCTTTGAAATGTGATTTTTTTTTTTGGGCCACACATGCCAGATTCTATTTGCTGAATACGAGTACTCTGAAGTCCAGTGAAGGAGAGAGTACCTGTGAGCTTGATGAGTATTATGACATATAAAATAGCTAAATAGCTGAAAAGATTTCCTCTTTTTTTCAGATAACAATGAAACAGAACAGATATCCCCATCACTGCCATGCTGTGCCAGTGTGGTAAATATTGGAGATGACATGAAACAACAGGAAACAGGTTCTCAAGGTTTAACATTTTATTCTGTGAAAATGCCCTTCTATGCGCTTACACAAAGATCAGGTGTTTTGTGTGTCTTTCCATCTTCTGCAAGCTCTGTAGCTGAGGTAGAACTAGAAAGTCAAAGTAGTCATACATTTCATCATGGGCTCTTAATTGTAAGTTTTGGCAGAACAGGACTGCTGTATGTGACTGAAAATAATTATATGCTGAAGATATCACGTGAAGCAGTCTGCTTTGGCTACTTGCTCAACCCTCTCCTAGTCTAGTTTTGCGTATTTACTCTTAGTGTAGCCTAGAAAAAAAAAATATTTCTTTCCCATTCCCTGTTATCTTTCCAGTTGTCTGCAGCTGTGCAACTACATTCCAGCACTTCTGCACCTTCTGATAAATTTCCTTTTCCCAAATTCTTGAGCTTACATTTCATTTAGTATTCTCTGGTAATGTCTAAAATTCAGTCAGTTCTGGTTTACTGATACTCTCCAAATTTTCCCATACTTTTTGTCAAAATTCCTATTTTCTACTGTGTATGTTTTTCCTGCTTGATCTCCTAGACCACTGTTCAGCATTTTTAGAAGTCCTGTGTGATGATATGCTTTTCAGATTTAGACATAACTTGATGGGTCAACTTGTTGTGGAACATTTTTGTGCTTCTGAAGTAAAAGGAGGAACTGAAAAGTTCTGCGATATATATTTTTTCATAACTCATGCTTTCTGATTTTCTTGGATAGCTGAAGGAATTTCTTTTTAACTTCTTTCCTTCAAATACTGCTGTATCTTGGCTTTGGAGAAAGTATTGTCCTCTTTGAATACAATGCAACATCTGACTTTATATTTAGTAATGTCTCTGGGCAATGACTAGACTTAAAACACAGTCTGAGGCTCCTAGTCATTTTCTATTCTTACAAAAATCACTTTGAGAACTTTGTAATGAAGATTCTTCTCCTTGCTTGTGATGAGCATTCACTCTGAAGAGTTTATTTTGATACTTACTGTAGACACAGCCTAGACCATGGACCTTGAGTATGTAGGATCCTGTTAAACTTGCTGTGTTTGCTGGCTGCTGTATCCAAATACTGCTTTTTATTGGTTTCTGCCATAGAGCCTAGACAATGTGCATGAGGAGGAAATGAGCAGAAAGAAAGCATTTCTCTGTTTTTTAAACCTGCAAATAAACCTTCAGTCAAATTAAGATTTGCCGCAGTTTTCTACCTAGCCTGTCACTGTATGACTGTACTTCTCCCGCTTCCTTCCTTTCCAAGTTTGTTACTGTTCTTTAGCTATTAAAATATTTTTTTTTAAAGAAGCAAAGAACTTGGACTTTTTGCATTCTGTTACTGACCTTTAGGGCTTACAGTTTCAGAAAGGTCTTTCACAGTTGCGCTCATGGTTTTAAAAATAATAATAAAAAAAGATCTCCAGATTGTGTTTTTTGGACATTCTCTGTAAAATACAGGGTCTGTCCAAAAGGATCAGTGTGCATTTTTAAGTATTTTAGCCATCCCCCTGAAATAATCTGATCAGCACATGTAGTCTGATTTAACATAGGGCTTGAATACAACGTTTTCATTTCCTTTGTGTCTGTTATCTTGAAAAATTGCAAATAGTTGACTCAACTCGGAGGCTAGTATGTGTCTTTTTTCCCAGCCACCAAACTATTTGATTGAACTTCATGTCTTTCAAAATACACAGTTAGTTTTTCACGATTAGAATCTTTATATTGCTTTGCAAGTTTTTGCTGTGGTAACCCCAAGCTTGGTGAGACTAAACATGAGACTAAACTAAGTTTTTAGTCATATCTAGGAGAGTTCTGGCATCATGGGAATGATTGTGTCGTTGTGCATGTTCCATATACTTTTATCAGTTGTAGGAGTTGACTAGTTTTTTTAATTTTTTGTCACAATAATCTTAAATATAAATTTTAGATTTCCCGCTAACTAGTACAGAAGAAGCAGCTGCAAAGATAAAATGGCAGAGGATTATGGGTTCGAATTATGAAATAGTGGTAGGTAAATTTTGTTTACTCTTGTTAATTATGCATCTCTTTCATCTGTGCATCTATTATGTTGACAACATATGGATAGAAATATGTTTGTATTGCATTTGTTCCTTCATGTATGAAAATAACACATATGCTCCTTAGTATCTTGAAGATTATTCTAATTATAGACTTTGAATATAGATATGTATTTTTCTGTATTTTATCAAAACCATAGCAGACTTGGATGATTACTGTGCCCCTGACTATTGTTTCACTTATTTTCTAGTTTCAGGAGAATAAATGTGTTTAGAGAAAAAATATTTAATGTGAACTTCAAAGCTCACTTCATTAGCTAGGACTTGAACCTTCATTCTCATTCTGCATACTGAATAAATTATTTCACGTAATGATCTAAATAATGCATAGAACATATACTGTAGATACAGAAGAAAAGAAGTATCTCATTTTAGGAGATCACATGTCACAGATGTAGTGTCTGCAGAACTATGTATTATTAGATACATTGTTGTCATAAGCAGTTCCCACTTGTGTATTGCCAAGTGGTGATCAATGAGTCACTTTTTACCTGATTCCCCATTTTACATGATAGTACTTCTGGTTTCTCACTTCTGGAATTTTGACCTAATTGCATGTAAATTGAAGTGGAAAGTAACAGATCTGGCTGTAAATATGACAAATGTAACCATTTCTTCATCTTATTTTAGGTGGCTGTGGTTAACAAATTTAGTGAAAGCAGTGGATTAGGGATAAGCCTTGAAGCTACAGTGGGTCATCATTTTATTAGATCTATCTTACCTGAAGGGCCAGTTGGACGAAGTGGCAAGCTGTTCAGTGGAGATGAACTGCTAGAAGTAAGAATAAGTACTGCTTTTTCTTAATCTGCATTTAGTAAGGTTTTTGAGCAGTAAGTTTCTTCTCATAGGCTGTGACCATGAGAGTGATGTATGCCTAACAGCATGCCAGTTAGTGTTTGAGTAGTCACTTCATATGTACTTACATGTATTTATGTGAGTACATGTGCTTACATACATTTCTCTGCTGGCAGCTGATTTTTTGATAGTCCAAGGTCTCTTGCGTAGTCTGAGCTCAGCTGGCCAGTAAGCACCATGCAGCCACTTGCTCACCTACCCTCCTCACCCCCAGTCTGCTGGGATGAGGAGGAGAGTCAAAAGTAAGACCTTGTAAGTTGAGATAACGGCAGTTTAATAATTGAAACAAAGTAAAGTATAATAATAATAATAATAGTAATATTAGAAATATTAGTAGAAAGAAGAAAAATCTTCAAGTGATGCACAATGGAAGTGTTCACCACCTGCTGACCAATGCCAGACCCTGTCCCTGAGCTCTGATCAGTGCACTTTCCAGTTAACTACCCTGTTATATACTGGGGACATGACGCTCTTGAGTGTGGAATATCCCTTTGGCCAATTTCGGTCACTTATTCCTTGTGTGTTCCTTCATAGCTTTTTCTCCTTTTTTGTACCTCCTCACAGGCAGAGCATGAAACATCAAAAACTCCTTGATTCAGCTTAGCAGCAGCCAAAACATTGGTGTGTTATCTAATCCAAAACTGAATCCAAAACACACTACTGTGCAACTAGTGAGAATAAATTAACCCTATCTCAGCTGAAACCAAGGCAGTCACCGAAAAAGAATATGTAGCGAAAGTATTAAGATTTAATACGATTATCCCAACTCAGTGAATGGACTAAACATCTAATTACTTTTCTAAATTA
This sequence comes from Ammospiza caudacuta, assembly GCF_027887145.1. Classification (NCBI taxonomy): domain Eukaryota; kingdom Metazoa; phylum Chordata; class Aves; order Passeriformes; family Passerellidae; genus Ammospiza; species Ammospiza caudacuta. The sequence continues at coordinate 37,737,435 of NC_080632.1, forward strand.
TTCTTCTAGAATTAAGATGTGAATTTGGTTTATATTAATGCAAGAAACATGAAAGTTTGTTGTATATGGTGTTTGTAGGGCAGTGTCATGCATTTTAAAAGACCATACATACATTTATTTCAATATGTATCTTGGTACTGAGAACCAAATTGAGTAGAAATTAAGGGTTGGAGGTGTCTATTAGCATGGGGATTTTTGTTGCTTTTATTTTACTTTTTTTTTAATGAGGTGATTAGTGAGTTGGGGTTGGCTTGGGTTTTTTTTACTCATTTTTGTTATTGTGATTCAAATACACTCTAGTTCTAATCAGTGTGTATTCTTTATTTATTGAGGTGAATGACATCTCTCTGCTCGGAGAAAACCACAAGGATGTGGTCAGTATCTTGAAAGAGCTGCCTATTAAGGTGACAATGGTGTGCTGTCGTCCAGTAGCTCCACCTGTTACTCAACCAGAAATACTAGAGAGTCTAAGCCTGTCTGAAGTTCAGCTCACAGAAAAGGTATTTTGTCTTTAAACAATCACTGAAAATGAGAGTTTCCTTGAGAAAAAAAAGATTAAGTTCTTCTATATGATTAGAAATATATTTTAATATTTTTGGAATTGGAGCCAATCTAATAGGAAACAGCAAATAATGTTTATATGCTATTTTTAGGCTCTCAGAAGATATGAATCCTGGCTGGTCATAGGCAAAATATTGTAGGATGTGGGGCTTTCTCTCTTAGTACTATGCTTCTTGTTCTATTGGCGAGATATAGGAGTATAGCAAATTGACCTTGGGTTCTTTAGAATCTGAATGTATTTAATCTAGTTTTGAACTTTGCTACCTGGCTTTGCATTGCACATAGCAGTGTTTGATTTCCTTGACTGACACTTCTGTCACTTGCAAGTGCACAGCTCTGGGCAGCCTGGTGAACTAAACATGTAGGAATGGCCTAGGGTGTAGTATAAAAAGCAATAGCATTTGTATGAAAAGAGAAACAGTTAACTCTGAGTTCTGAGCAAGGCACCAAATTCAGCTTATAGTTTCTAAACTTCTCTGTGAAACCAAGTGAAGAAAAGTCTGTGTACATATGTATGTACATATGTATGTACATATTTGTTTGTTTTTACTTTTATTAAATATTCTGGCTACTGTCAGTATGATTACATTTAATGAAGGCATATTTTAGACATAATATTTAATAACATATATTTCCCAATATTTGAATGCATATACTAAAAAGTTTTTTGAAGATTTTTATTTGACAGAATTTTGTAAATATTTTTGTTGTGAGTACTTCCAGCTTGCCTATGAAGGATAATTGAATTTTGTGTGAGGTTTATCAGTGTTTGTTAAATCTCCTGAGTGCTTGCACTTCTTCTGTGTTTAGAGATATCACTTAGGTCTTATCTTTTTTTTTGTAATTAGGTTTTTGTCTCTAAAGATTCTCAAGTGTTTACATTTTATTGATGAACATTTACTGTTTTTCTCAGGGTCACATAGAACTTGGATTCGTTGGCTCCTCAGACACAGAGGGAACAACTTTGGAAACAGCTGATGAGGGTCAGAGTATGGAAGAGGTGCAAAGCTCATCTCTAGCAATGTGGGAAACAGAAATACAGCACATTGAGCTGGAGAAAGGGAGTATGGGGCTTGGATTTAGCATATTGGACTATCAGGTAATTTCTGCACTTCTTTGGATGCAGGACAAAATACTTTGTATTGTTTGGATCTTGCAGTATGTTCTATGCATTTTAAGGGTCAACATTAATTGAAACTAAGCAATAGAGTAGAACTAATCACAGCTGGTAAGCATTCCAGTAATTATATTACATATTTCTCTCATTGTATTAAGACTACAGTTTCTAATGATAGTACTACTAGTTCAGAAAAACAGATAATCCGTTATATGCTAGGGTTTTCAGAAACCTGTCTTCTAGTGACCCAAGGACAACAAATTATGTAGCCAGCGTATTTAGGCATTTAGCCATGTATTTTGCACCTGCAGTGAGGTGTTTAGGGCAAGATCCAATAAAGGACTTAAATGCTTAAAGCAGGATTTACTAAAATCCAGAACTGTAATTCTGAAATCCCTTGCTTAGCTGCTGTCTGTCGGGGACATGCTTAAACATCCCCATTCATTTTGTGTTTGACTTCAGAATTCATGGATACCTAAAATATGTTTCTTGGTGTGTCCCAGTCAACAGCTCACTGCCTGTCTCTTGCCTTCACTTGGTAAGGATGCCAGAACAAATATTCCTCCTGTTCCCAGTTTTCCAGTGGATAATTTTTAATTGAATATCAAGTAATTTCTCCCTGAGGTCAATGTAGGCTTTTGCTGAGCTGTTCTGTGGTGCCATGGGGATCACATCTCTTTCCAGGTTCCCGCTCGATCTTGTCCATAGAAATGCATTTACATCTGGAGATAACTTCCAGGGGGGAATTATGGCCCCAGGGCACTCTTTACAATTAAGCTGTGGCTTAGATTTTGCATTTGCACACTGATAAAGTGAAGAGCAGTGTAGTGTAATGTGAAGGATAAAGGCATGGTAAAGTGTCTTTTATGAACGCTGAGCACTGACTACTCTTTAAAGTGTTGCTCATGATGCTCTGCAGTGAGACATCACAGATTAGCCTGAGTGTTTAAGTCCATGTCAGCACACAGTAGAAGTATTTTTGCTTCAGCCTCTTCTGAGCATTAACACAAATGGTGGGTGCGTATGTGGTTAGTGACTGAATTTTTTTATGGTTAATGAATAATAGTACCAAAGGCTTGTGGGAAGTGCCTTAAGTTGGTTAATGTATTTTTCAAATATAAGGTGGTATAACTTATATTTTTCAAATAGAAGTTAGTCTTCCAGCTTTACTCAGCTTTCTGACACTTAGCTTTTTTTTGATGTTGTAATATTTGGGTACTGTCATATGTTCTCTCTTTTGATGTGCATTAAAAATTCCACTTTGTCACCAAAGTTTTGCTTTCTTATAAGACTGTCAACAGTAAATTTACCGGGAGATTTACATTTCTATTTTTCTGTTTCCATCATATTCTCAATTGATTTTCAGTGAAGGGTGAACTAAACTTAAGGAGAATTATGCTTGTACTAATGCATTCCTTATGTTTTGTACAATGGCAGGCCTGTAGAAAGGTCTGCATAATTTCTAACCCTAAGGAGGACTGCAACATAGACCACAGAGGCTTGTTTCTTTTTTTTTCCCAAATATGTGTCATGCAGTGCCATCTAAAGTGACAGTGTATTTACTGTTAAAATAGTAAGGAAGATGTCAATGCTCAGCAGCACTGCTAGTTATATTTTGACTTGGGAAGTGTTTTATTGCTCCATGGCATTTTTTTTACTGTCATCAAGTGCTAAGTGTCTTCTTGATGTCCTTCCTTCTTTCCTTCACTCCCTCCCTCCCTCTGCTCCCTCCCTCCGCTCCCTCCATCAACACTTTTCTCTCACACCAGCTTTTAGCAGTCTCTGTATTCCTGTGGCATTTTTATGTTGCTTTGATGGTGTCTGTCCTTTCAGATGTACATCTTGACATGAAAATTTGTTACAGCTGCATGCTGGTTTGTAGATGTTTGCTTTTCTCTACTTTTGCTTTCAGTAAAACTGTTACAGGGTTGCATTTTTTGGGGTTTTTTTTTCTGTTCATGCTCTCAAGTGAACTGCATGTTGGAAGTATTAACATGATGTTCCTTGTGAATGTAGTTCTGTAAGAATTGCAGCCATTTTTTGCATGTGTGATAATTGTTATAGAAGAATTATATATTCCTGTTAATAGTATTTGATGCTAGATTTTTTTAAATAAAATTCAGTATATTGGAGGATGGTCACTTAAAAGCAGTTTTCTTCCTTAAAAGCAAACATCCCTTTGATTTGTCTTGTTGATTAGTCTTATATTGGTATGTTCTTCTCTCATGTAAGCATTTAATTAGGCATGCACAAGACCTTGCCTCTTGAAAATGCTTTCTCATTTGAGCAATATCATGAAATATAAGTCAGTTATTGAAAATAAGTAATTCGTTCCACTGGAGTGCATGTGTTATATTTGCCCCCCCCCCAATCTACATTCCCCACCTGCGTCCTCTGAGTGCAAGGGAGGATGAAGTTTGCAACACTGTTGTTACAGTAGGAAGTTTATGAGTATGAGTTTCTGATGTGCATGGATGACACTGTGCACATATAGTAGCATTTTATATTGGAGATACATGATGGAACATCACCTAGACAGGAGTAATAATTTTCGCATTTAAGAATTGAAATTAATGGAGGTCTAAGTGTATGGACAGTACAGACAGGATGGTTTGCTCCTACTGAAGGTTCATCTAGAGGAGAGCAACTTCTTAATAACACAACTCTAGTCAATAAAAGGTCATGAATAAAAATTCTCCTCTCACGATATAAAAGAGTAAAAACAATTAAATATTTTTCTTCCCTTTTATTTAATTAGGATCCTGTTGATCCAGCAAACACTGTAATTGTAATTCGCTCATTAGTTCCCGGGGGTGTGGCTGAGCAAGATGGCAGACTTCTTCCTGGAGATCGGCTTATGTTTGTCAACGATATCAACTTGGAAAATGGCAGCCTGGAGGAAGCGGTACAAGCACTGAAAGGAGCCCCAACAGGAACAGTTAAAATAGGAGTTGCCAAACCATTGCCTGTAAGGATTTGGGAATTCAGTGTGTATTTTTCATATAATTGAAGCTGGTACATGCTGATCCTGACCTCTCCATACATTTTGTGTGTTTTGAGGTACAGTTGGGTGGCCCAACTATTATCTCACATGTAGGAGTTGCCTGCGTAGTATATTGCTGGTGTAGTGATTGCAGGACCTAGCACACCTGTCTTGCAGATGAAAAAACAGCAAAGCACCTTGCAAACAGCAGAATCTTTCAGGGCTGAAAGTTGCCATGATATTGTACACTGTACACTTTACATGGTTCTCTGAATGTATGAGATGGTGACATAAAGTTGGTTTTGATTTGTGTGGAATTTACCGATTCCTTTGCTTTGCAAGGTATAGTATTGTTACAGCTGCTATTCTGCTTGTGGAGGTTGTTTCATTTATTCTGGGTGTTGTGTGAGAGAAACAAGAAAACATTCAAGAGGTTCAATAACAAATTTCTACTTGTAAGCTTAAGAACATTAAGGTAGAATAATACTTGGCAAATTTTAAAATATAGGTATTTTAGTTAGAAATGCAACCATATAAAAGCAAAAAAATAACACTTCAGACAATGTATATGGGAAAAGAGAGAAAAAGAAGGGATAAGGGTAGAAAGGTATATAGTCACTACCCATGGATCCAGTGACAAGACTTGATTGTTACAATTTCAGTACCCCTTCAATGTGCTGGTCACAGTCTTGATCCACTGGGGATGGGGGAAACCCATGAAACGCAAAGTTCAAGGACTTAATCCACGCTCAGGCTAGGTGAGAATGCCCAACTACCTCCTGTGAGGTGAAGAGTTTTACACTGTCTCATGTAACACCATAGATCACAGGGCATTTCTCTCTTTGATGGTTTAGGACACCTAAGATGTTACAGCTTCCTCTCAGGTTAGCATGATGGAGCCAATTATAGCCCATGAGAAGGTATGAACACCTTCAGGCTTCATGTGAGTGTCCTGGTAGGTGTCTAGAGGGGAGTTTTCACACTTGAGCCACTTGTGTAAGGACATGGACATGGTAAAAAGCACTATGGCACCTTGCAGGATTTGATTTTTACTAGCCTCTTCCCTTATCTGGCTCAAAACCCAGCTTGTAGCCTTGGGTGGTGGGTGTGCACCCCCTCTGTAGCTGGTTGGTTACTTTGTGCTTGGTCAGCAAAGTGCCTGCTCCTTCGGCAAATGTTTTATGCATTCACCATTAACATTCCAGCCCCTCACAAGTATCTATGCAATCTTTGTATTTAAACAGCACACTTTGTTTATGTTATATTGTGTAGTCTTCAGTTTGTATACATCTAACTGGTTATTTCAGGTTTGGTTTTATAAGGTAGTCTGTTAGTTAAGGTAGTTAAAGATTACCTATGGTCACTGAGATAGTATAGCAGTAAGAATGCTAGTGAACGAGCGTTCCTGGTGGGTTAAGTTCAAATCAGGAGAATGGCATTAGTCCATACATACAAGGAAGATACCTTTCTCTATATTAGTAAGTGCAAGTACAGTTTAAGGGGTTCATTTTTGTTTTTCATAAATTTATAATCTTGTAACCCTTATGGATGTAGATACCAAATTTTCATTCTTAGTGGATCTTTATGGAGAGAGTGGGAGGGAATGTTTGTTGTTTAAGTTCCCAGAAACCTTGCTTTTTGTAGTAAGAGAATACATTTTAACTTGCTCTGCTAAAATAATTTTTTTTAATTGGAGACTCCATATTAATTGCAATTGAAATTTTATACTCTAGAAGATGCCACTCTAAAAGAGAAAATGCATGGGGGTTTTGTTTCCCTAAAGTTGTAAATATACAGCATTTGCACTTCAATATTTCATGTATTAAGTTTGCCAAGTGATTAAATGTTGCAAATAATCCCTGCTTCTTTTGCAGTACTGGACAAATGCACCTACTATCAAGTTATGTTGGAAAAAGGTCTTGATTTGTAGTCAGAATTACATTTTGTCCTCTAGAGGCTGACAGATGCAATTGTGAAACACAGAGAGTAGATGAAGTTTTCCTGCCTCCAAGCAAGATTGCTCTGTGGCTAGCAAGATTATAAAGACCTTTGCTGTTAGGCTCTTTCTCTGTTGGCAGCTGTGATGGCAGTTTTAGTATATCTTTATTAGGACCAGAAACTGAAAATGAGCCTAGACTTAAGCTGTGGGCTCTGTGGTATACCTGGACAGACCTTTTTCATTATTTGTGGTTTTAGAATGAGGTGTGAAGCTGAATCAATTCAGGTAAATTTGAAAAAAAAAACCTGAATACTGTGACTGTGATTAAAATGATCTCTTTGCTGCATTTGGAATCCATTTGCCTTTCTAAACAGCCCCCTGCCCCTCTCGCAGAATGCACACTGCACCTGCTGTGTCCAGGCCACTCATCCGACTCAGAGCTTCGTTCTTTCTGCAGCTTTCACCTGAGGAGGGCTATGTCTCTGCTAAGGAAGATTGCTTTTTCTACACTGCCCAGTCACTTGAGGAAGAGGGGCCAGCTGATGCAGCCCTCTTCCATGCTGAGCTGGCTCTGGTTAGTGGCCCAACTTACCACAGATTTCTTCAATCTTTGCATTTTGTAGTGAAAGGAGTTGCCTTGTCACTGTCCATGCTTATTTTTTAGTGTTCACTGTCTCCACATTACTCATCCACCGTAGGTGGGATGGATTCTGACTTTGTAGAAACTGGTGTCTAGAGACTTCGTCTTTTTGCATGAGCTGTGAATCTGGCCTCTGATATGTACAATGCTGGGGAAAAAAATTATTTTGCTGATGTTTTCAAAAGTGCATGGCTATCCACTTGTCCTTGCATGCATTGAGCAGCCCTTTGGAAATCTCATCTTTTCAGATGTACACCTTTTCCATGTGCTTATTTTTCCATGTGTCATAATACATCACTTTTCTGCTGTGGAAGGTTTTTGATATTCCCTTTTTGCATGTAATCCAGCCTTACAAGGAGTACTCTGTCTTCAAAAGCTGCAAATACTTCCTCCTAGTAATATTCTTCGGCCTTCAACATCAGCCAGTGATTATGAGATTTACAAGGTCGAAAGGTCTTCACTTGTACGAACAATGCGGCTTACCTGAGCATTCAGTGCCTTACATAGCCCAGAAGTTGCCAATAAGATCTCAGATTAAAAAGACATAGGACCTAGGGCACAGCAAAAAATCCCCCAACCTCTCCTTCCACAAAATAAAATAAAAAAAAACAATGAAGCAACAACCCAGAATACACATGTTTATGTACGTATTCTAAGTTTGTATTCTCATGGTTGTTTGTTCTGTTATGGGTCTGATATTGAAATTATTAGGCCCTCATTTTCTGAGGACCTGAGCAGGGAAGCAGCTTCTAAACATGAGAACTTAGTTCATTAGAGAAAAAGTCAAAGTTGAACAGAAACCTGAAATGCATCCTGTCAAGGAAAAAATCTCTGCATTACTGCTTCCAGCAGGTTTGCTGTTTTTTCACATTTGTATTTGGCAAGCTGATTAATAGCTTGCTTTTAAAGAAGACTGCCTGTTTTTAATTCTTCAGTTTGTTACCTTTAGCAGTTAGGTAACAGTATTTTTCTTGCTCCATTAATTTAGAAGAAGCATGAATTTTGTATTCTAAATAACCTTTAATTGAAGATGTGTTGAAATGATCAAATTAAAACTGTCTAAAAAATTTGACTTCCATCTGTGCTTCCAATCCAAAAAAACTTGTGAAAAAAGCAATGAAAATACATGACATAATAAAATTGTCAGTCAAGTTTGTCAGTTGTCTTAATTAAATGTGCAAAATGAGAAACTAAATGTGCAGTCGCCCAGCTTAAGATATGTTTTGAGAGTGCACATATGAGACACTGTTTTTCATAGATCAGTACTCAGATTTTACAGATATGTTCTGAATTTTCACAATATTTTTTAGGGCATAGCTTTGGTAAAACGAATATGCTTTTTCAAGAAGATGAGCTGAGAGTAAGTTACAGCAAAGAAGCAGTTTGGATTAGCAGTTAAGTATGTAGGCTTGAAATAATAAAAAAAAAGAATCCTTTTTACCCTGAAAAGGAATCAGTGTGTTGAATTACTGCAGGTTGTTGCTACTGCTATAATGGATTTATAATATGATGAACCACAGGGGCTGAAAAACAAGTTAGATCCCATCTCAGGTACACTCATCTGCTTCATACAAGTTTATCATACGAACATGGCTTTCAATCCAGTGATCATTTTGTTGGCCTTGAATATGTTCTTGAGCTCTGCCAGGGAGATGAAATAATAATCAAAGTGTAGTGTGCAAAGCACTATAAATTAGGGGTTTTAGGGCTTAATTTTATTATCGTATTTAAAAGAATATGAGTATTTGAAAAAAATATGTTTCATTTTTAAAAAAAGACAAAAATACTACCCGTGTCAATGTCTGAAACTTTTAAAAATTTTCTCATGTAAGCATAATAGAAATACACAAATCCTTATTGTAATTTTGTTGTCAAAAGCAAAATAATTTAAAATCTGTTAAAAAAATCACATAAAGATTTTTTCATATAAATACACTTTAAAGCTCTGTAGTTTTCAAAATTGTTTTTAAGAGAGTTTAAAAATAACTGATCCTAAGAAGTTGAGTGAAGAGAACATTCCTGACACGTGCTACCAAGTGAAGTTCACTATTTTTTCCATGCTGAAAAAAATTAAAAAGAAAAACAAAAAAAGCTGTAAAGAAATCAAAATATAGACACCAAAAACTACAGTGGAATTCTCCCAACACGTTGTACTTCCATTAAGAGGCATGAGCGTGCCTCAGCCCCACAACTTATTCTGGTTCAGACTCTTGCATTACTTCAGATATTCTTTGCAACCTTTGAAGAAGTAGTAACACAGATTTACTGGAAGCAGAAAATTTTTCTACTGCACTGTGCAAATGTAATTTCAATCTAAAACATGGAATGAAACAGAAAAGAAGAAAAGTATCAGTATGTAGTGGCTGGTGTGCATGTGTTTGAGGCTTATGTGGTGTGATGGCAACAGCCTGGCTGATTGAATTGCTTTTGTTATTAGGTGGACTCTGGCGAGGCAGATCTAGCGGATGAGTCCACCTTAGAATCACAGTATTCTGTGGAGAGAGACATCTTCCAGGACTCAGTGACAGCTCTGCACAACAGTGCCTGTAGCGGTGAGGTGAACGACAGCTTCTCTCTTCCATTATCAACTCCCAAGGTAAAATTGAGGATGGTTTTATTGATGGCAAACTCTGATTTTAAGTGTGAGCAGGCTGTATGATCAGATAGAAACGTTTTGTGTCATCCTGGTTCAAAATGCTCTATTTGCTAGCAGGGTAAATTTTTTTTTTAAGTAGTGCTGATATCTTGCAGATGTCTTTGTGCCTACTATGTGCCTCTCTGTTCAACAAAGTTTGGATTTTGCTAGATAAAGCATGATTTAGCCAGAGTATGGTGAACCGTTTGTAGTATTAAAGGTGTGGTGAGCAGTCTGCTAGAAAAAAATAGTTGTCTTTCAAAGTATAGTAAAGAGTGGCAACACAAAATTACTCTGTTGCTCTGTATTTTAGTATGAAAAACAAGAGTAAATTTTTATCCTTATTTTTACTTTTATCCTTAATAATTTGTTTGTTTCTGTGGTTTTGAATGAAATTTTCATAATGATGCTGTCATGAAAAGCAAATCTGTGTATGTCCAAACTCTGCTAATTGTTTTCATGTAAAGCAATAAATGGAGATTTATTTCAGAGTAATAAGAAGATAATAGCTTTTTTGGTTCTTAGTCACATACCCATAATGATCTGATTGCATTATCTTTCTTTCCGTAGTTTTTCATGGTTTTTTTAATCTTTAGATTTTAATATCACTAACCTAGAGCTTTCCAATTCCATTCTCCTAGCAGTCTTCATTGAAAACCACCGGGTTTGCAGTCTGTGGTCTTGAATAGAGTAGCTGCTGCTTTTTCTGCCACACCTGAGCTGCAGTAACTCCCATTAACCTTTCTGGAATATGTTTAGCTCTTATGAGATGCTGGTTAGAAAGCAAGATTAATCTTCTAATGGTTTCTCCTAATCCACAGAAGAGCACATTTCTGCTGTGCCAGTGGGACAGCTTGCATTGTTTAACTCCGTAATTGTTACTTAAATGGATTATGCATTTTACATGCTTAGGAGCATTTTGTGAGATAGAGACTGGATTTACATTATATATCACATTGAGGCTCTAGAAAGACTTTAGTTATTTTCACCATTGACTTAAAAATAGCTTTACTTTACATACTCTATTAAAATACCATGGTCCTGACTTTTCAGTGTCCATCTCTGTAGACTAGTATGAAGTGAGTACTAAGTTCTCATCAAACAGCCTATTCATGATTCAAAAAACAAACATAGTGGGAAGATCTGTCTGATGAAGACTTTTGAAGCAAGGAAATGCAGTAAAAATTAAAACAGCACTGTTTGATGCTGTGAGGAATGCAAAGATATTTCAGTTATTTCTGGCTACAGGACACTTGGCTGATTCGGCCAGGTCACTTTGGTGTCGCATTTAAAATAGGTGTTGAAAAACCAATTTTAAATAATGCAGATGCTCTAGTGAGGCCACATGTTACTATAGTTACGAATTCCTGGAATTGTGTTTGTCCTAAAAAATTGTATCATTGGCTTTTCTTTAAGTGAAACAAAAATAAAAATGAGTGTATGATGCAACTCTTAATATGGCATACAAAATAAATGTTGAATATGATTTGATGCTTGTTTTCACTGAATTGGAAATGGATATGAAACAAGCTTAAGAGTAGATGTCCCAGCTGCGTTTGAAACCTTGTAAAATAATTAAAATAGATTATAGTATTGTGTTCTGTTCTCAAAAAGGTAGGAAATTATGTCATTGATTGTATCATGCAGATTAGTTGTATTTAGGCTCTACTCAATTATCTTCTCAGCTATTACTTAAACCACTTATTTACTGGTAAGCCTTTTTTGATTCTTGTCTGGGGGCAGAACAAACCTGCATGTACTTCATGAAAGTTGACAAAAATGAATTCTAGGACTCTTGAGACAAAATGTTGCAAAATATCCCCAAGCACATCTCCCCAGCTTTTTGGAGAAGCAAAAGAAGAATTAATAGGACCGGTGGATAACAAGACAGATAGAGGTAGTTGATTTTGAGCTCTCTTATTGCATTTCAGAAAAAAATCTCTAATATTGATACAGAGCCTCTAAGTCTGAGTCCTTGATACATCTTTTTAAAATCTAATGGCCTAACTATTTTTAAAATAACTTACTTTAAAAGGTCAGCTAGAGAATATTTGAAGTTTTGGGTTATTTTTTTCCAGAATGTTGTGATTGTTGGAATCCCTTGAAACATTTCAAAGTCATGGCCTCAGAATTTTGGAAGTCTAAACAAATGTGTAGGGAACTTAGTTCTAGTACTGCAGCCATAATTGGTAGATTTGCAATAATTATTAACTAGTAGGGTTCTGCAATTGCCTTATTGTATTTCATTGTTGTCACATTTAAAATCCCCCATATTCACGTTTTGAGGTTTGACCCAGTTTTTACTTGTCACTCTCTAAAGGAAGAGAAGTCTGAAAGTTTCTGCTCAGTTAAATGGAAGATAACCGTACATTCTTATTGTCTGAGCTGCTTGAAATTCCTCTTTGCTTGCTAAGTGTGCTGAAAGTACTGCAGAATTCTTTCACCTGAGAAAAACAACTGTATGCTTGAATTTTAAAAACTTAATGGAGTTATTCAAGTTAGAGTTAGTAACTTGTACTGATTTCTGGTGTTGTAAAGCAAAAGAAATGGTCTAAGAAATCAAGTTCACTTTATAGTAGAATTAATGCCTGTAGGGAACTGCAGATAAGGTTGGTCTTGCTGATCTCACAGCAATATGTTTATATTCTATTAGATTAATTTTTTTAAGGTTTTAGCATGAAATGGGGTTTTGAATTATACTACAAATGAATAGTGATTGTTCATTGTCTCCTGTGTTGAACAGTCTGTTGGAGAGGAATGCCCAAATGCTACAGGTGATTTCCATGTATCTGAGAAGAGTCTGTACAACATGAATCTGAATCAGAGACTGAGAGATGAAAAATCTGTAGTGGATAGTAGCCTGGAAACTGCAAGTGATTTTACTAAAATAGATCTTCTGACTCTGGAGGTTTCAGATATCAACCAGAATGAAAGTGAAAATACAGCAACGTGGGCAACATCTCAGACAGCATCAGAAGTTGTACTAAATACAAGCCTTGTTACTACTACACAGCTTGATCCCAATGAAAAAGTAAATTCTTTTGCCTTTTTATTTTTTTACAATCATTTAAAAAACATACAGAAAGGCTGTAATTAGACCAAAGAATTTTCTGCAGGAATTGTCACAAGCCAATAGCCATGTATATTTCTTTGATTATTAATTTGCTTTGAATATGTTAGCTCACATCAAAACTTTGGGACATAGTCCTTTCCAAAGCAAGACAGAATTTATTTTACTGTCATCAAGACAGTATTTTCTCAGAGGCTGGCGGTACAAGGGTATATACAAGTCTTCTCAGAACTTGCATCATTGACACTGCTGGGCACCTCCTAGTCAGGATGGGAATTTTCTTAGCTCATGTTAACCTTCACTGGGACATGAGTGCACGTAGGAGGTGCACAGCTGGAATTGGGCCTAGGAAGCCAAGGGGGGCTGGTGTGAATGTCTTGCATCATGCTGTTCTTGTAAACCTGTGCAGTTCAGCTCACAAGCTGATCTGTGATAGTGCAGTGTGCAAACATAATTTTCCTTTATATGGCAGTCACTGTGACATGTGTTTCTTATTTATTCCATTCAGTGATTTATTAAGAAATGCTTAAAAGAGCTGCGATTTCTTACAGGATTTGTTACTTTGTACTGGCAAATTGTTAGACATCTGTGGTGAATGAATGTGAATCTCTTGAATTCATTATACTAATTTTGATATCTCTAAATTAAAAGCGTGCTTTGTGATAGATGTGGTACATTGCCTGAATGAAAACAGAATTTATGATATTTAATGAAAATATTGATCTTTGGTGAACTGACTTCTCTGTCTGTAAAAGGAATCTGACTTATTTATGTGCATGGGTTTTGTGTAAGGCAAAAGTAGTTGAGATCAGTGTGACCAATCTTTTTTATCTTGGTGAACTGAGCTGGTGTTATTTTCCCTTATGTTAGGATCAATTGCTTTTAATGGAAAAGAGATGTCCAGTATCTTTGGAGGGAAATTCCACACCTCAAAATTCAGTCAAAAACATGTATGAGAAGACTATCACTATTGCAAAAGGCAATTCAAGCCTAGGTAAGTTAGTGAACTTTTTTTGTAAACTCTTCAGGAATATGGCTGTTGGTTTCCCTTGTACGTTCCGAGTTTAATTAGTAAAAAATAAGTATTTTCCATTTAGTGGGAACAGGACATTCATTCTTTGCTGCTCTTTCCCTGTTTGACAGTGATGACACTGGATCCATTTGCTGTCATTGTGAACACAGAAGTGAAATGTGCAGTCTAGCTGACAATCTGTTCTCCCATAAAGGAGTTTAGTGTTTCCTAAGTGTTTACAGAACAATTTTAATGCATCATTTTTCAGTGTACTAATGTAGTGGAAAACCAAGGTATAGCCAAGGAATGCTGTAGAGGAACACTGTGGTCAAAGAGCTGAAGATGAGGCTTTCAAATATTTGTAAACACAAAATGATCTTGCTTCCTGAGGATGGTCAGATGGGACTAAACAAGCTGCTTGCTTCCTTGCCTCAAGTTTGAATCCAAAGTGCCTCAATGTTTCTAAAAATCATGTAATTGATAAATTTAATAGGCCGTATTTTTGGCTTAATAATATTATCATTTTGTAGTGAAGTTCTAAGTTTTTTGATATCTGCAACTTCCTGAGCTTACTGACTAGAAACTTATTTTGGAGGGAGCACACACAACAGATAATGTTTTTCATTGTCCTATCCTACTCTCAGGTGTGGCCCTGGGCAGTGTGAGGAGGAGAACAGGAATAGAACCCTCTGAGAGCCCATGCTTTGTGTTGAAAGGGAAGGCTTTGTGTTGTAAGGAAGTGATGTATGCCTCCTGTTAGTGGCTTGTTTGTTTATTTGGTTTCATTTAGGTTCCTAGTATTGTTTCTTCCAGCCAACTGCATAATCTTGAAGACTCTTTGGGATTGGTAGGGTAGGACTTTGTGTAGGTGCTGGCTAATAACTCTGCAGACGCTTCAAAATGGGCTGTCCACAGAATTAGATGTTTATAAACAGTCCCAAATCAGGACTTCCTTGCTGTGCAGAGGTGGATGTCAGTTTTTTACAGCTGTGATGCTGTATTTCAGTGGGCGTCTTAACCTGGAATAAACTGCTTTCTGATGGCTGGATGCTCAGTCTGCCACATACTATCTTCATCAGACAGCCATCCTTCAAAATGGATCTGGTTTAAAATCAGGATCTGAAAATTAAAAATATGTAGGAAAGGGTAATATGGGTGTAAGGTTTATCTTTCATTGGTGTAAGAGGCTTGGTTAACTACTACCTTGGTTAACTGCTACTACTACCTACACTTCATACAGCCTCATTGCCAGGCTGTATGAAGTGTAGGTCACAATGCATTTCAAAGCATCTGGATTTCGTAAAAAAACATTTTCTTTGCAATAAACTCTTCGTTCAGTGGAGTAGGTTTTCATTTATGGATGAATATTTTAAGTGCAGTGAACATCAGAGCAAATTTCATCTCAAGCTTGATACAGCATGAAAATACAAACTTCAGCAGGGTCCATATTGGCAGACATTTTATGCATAAAAAATAAGACCGGTCTTGATATGTACAAAATATGAGTGTGAATATTACTTTCTTCTGGCTTTTGACTGAAGCGTTTTTCTTCCAGTCTGAGTGTGCTCTGGCCTGGGAAGCAACTTCAGCACAATGACCAGTTTAAGCACATGGCTGCACTGCTTTTACCCTTCATTTTTGAAAAAGCAGCTAAGTCAAGAGCTGTGAATGATGTTGCAAGCTGCAGCTGCATTGATTAAATAATTGAGGGTTAGGAGCTGGCACTTCTTTTTTCCTTTCAAATGGTGTCACCCGCATTTTGGAGCAGCTCTTTAATGCCAGCCGCTGCAGGAGCTCTAACATTTTGACTGTGATTTTTTAAAAGATGAGAAGCACCCAAATGCAGGAGGGCTGAAATGCCATTGTCCTGAAAAAAGTTTGGCAACTTTACAGTGGAATTTGCATTTTTAATCTGAAACTGTAGGTTTCCAAAGTGTGACATCAGGCTTTCAGATCTGTAATGATGGTGTCAGCATAGAAAAAGGGAGAGGGTGTCTGTTGTATGTGTGATGTTTTCCTAAAGTGTTGCTACACTACCCTCAGTAATGTCTATTTTACTATTTACTATTTTAGCCAAACAGCAAGGTTAGGTTCAGATTTTCAAACAACATTTTGAAAAAATAAAAAGTATTTATTAAGCAGTATTAAGATAGTGGAAGTGCACTGAGTGGACTTCAGGATTCCAGCCCTGCCTTTCCCACTGCCTTAGTGAAGAACTAAGTT
Organism: Ammospiza caudacuta; assembly: GCF_027887145.1. Lineage (NCBI taxonomy): Eukaryota > Metazoa > Chordata > Aves > Passeriformes > Passerellidae > Ammospiza > Ammospiza caudacuta. The sequence goes on from NC_080632.1 coordinate 37,753,615, forward strand.
TTTCCTTAAACTGTTACTAGGGTCTGTTTCATGAGCACCAACTGCCCTGAAGATAACAGTGACAACTCATGTGTGTAAGAACAGTCACACTGATGCATGAGGGCCATCATAAGTCAGTCCCTATAGGTTCCCCATGGGAGAGGAGAGGCCAAGAGGATATCCGTCTTATTCCCATTACTGGAAAGAAAGTGAAGTTAAAGGGTATAAATATTCAGAAGCAGTATCCTTCTGTTTCAAGTAAAATATTGGGCTGTATCCATTAGCAATATACAGACTTTCAAAGAAGTCAGAATGCTCTTCTGGGTCTAAGCTAAGGCCCACCTAGGAGAGCAAGAAGACAACCAGCATCTTAGTGGGATCAGATTCATGCTTTCTGTTGAAAATAAGTGTGTATTTGTTTTCAGCTATTAATTACCTGTTTAATCATTCCTCCTTTCCAAATAGAGTTGTCATAAACAAAAGTAAATGTGTATAAACTCATTGAACCATTAGAAGAGTGGTGATTTTAAATGGTTTTTAAGCAATTTCATTATCTTTCTTATTTTTTGCTTAAATATTCCACTGTCTTAATTTTTCTTGTATTGAACTGAGTATGTGAACTGATAACAAGATAAAGTTACTGTGACTGTGATTTGTAGTTGCTCTCAAAGGAGGAGAGTAAGAGCAATATTTATAGGCTTGGTGATATTGGCAGGTTGGCTGGCTGACTTTTCCTTTCCCTGTGCCCCATTTCTTTATCTTGGCACCCAGAGCTGTGGCTCAAAGACAGTAACTGTTTCATGTGTTTTTACTATAGGGATGACAGTAAGTTCCAATAAAGATGGTTTGGGAATGATAGTTCGCAGTGTCATCCATGGAGGCTCAATAAGTCGCGATGGACGGATTGGTGTGGGGGACTGCATCCTGTCCATTAATGAAGAGTCAACCACTAACTTAACCAATGCACAAGCCCGGGCTATGCTGAGACGACATTCGCTCATTGGACCAGACATAAAGTAGGTAAAACTAGATGATGAGTTATGGTAGGAAAAAGCTGATAATCAGTTTGGTTTTCTTTATAATTTATGCAACTATTTAAATGCAAATTTTGTTATTACACATCAATTTATCTTTAAGTTGCAGCGTCAGATGGATATTTCACCTACAGATCACATTTGCATGGATTTCAAAGATGAGATCATTTAAGTGAGAGGCTTCAGATACTCTTAGAAATCACGGTCATAAGTATCGTCAATACTGTCCTGCCTAGTTTTACAGAAAGAATAGGATTAGACAGAATTTTGCATTTATATTATGACTCTTCTGAGGAAAGTTACAATTTTCTCAAGATGTTTGTGGTTCTTGAAGGTGAACTCTCCCAGCCCTTGCACAAGTAATTTCATCTAGTTTTTTTCATAGCTTTTGGTTTTGGGCGCCAGACAGAAAGTGTGAAATATGATGTCAGTGCAGAACATTAATGCTTAAAACATTTCAGTACGTCTATGACAAACATTAGAAACACTGTTTTCTGTAGGCACTTCCAATTTTTTATTAGTACATATGAATGAGCTGTTGCTCTTGTGCATAGCTGTCTGCTCTTGGTAGTAGTAGTTTCAAATTTCCAGTAGTTAATACAAGTTTTGAGAATCCCTTTTGAGGAGAAAGTTTCTTTTCCTCAGGCTCACAAAATTACAAAATTTTAACTGCCTTAAAGTACAATTCTTTCTAGTTGCTGTGGTTGTGGAATTAACTTTGCCTACAAGAAGCATCTGGAAATGAGGCTATTCCTGAAGATGTGGGTTGAACTGTAGGCACACCAATGCTGAGTTTACAGCTTCAAAACCTAGTGACTATTTTCTCTGTTTAGCATGTGGTAAGATTTATTGGGTCAGATATGGAAAGGGATTAATGGAGTTGTTGGTAGTAGAAGCCTCTACTTATTGGTAAGGGTGTCCTTGAAAGAATCATTCCAGCCCTAGTGTGGTTACGGGTGTAACTGAGATTAGAACTGGGTTCAGAATGGACAGCAGGGCATTCCATACTCGCCCAGAAGTATTGTAGCTTGGAAGAGATCTAGTGTTTTGGGAACAGGTGGGCAGAGTACCTTCACAATGGCTACTGGGGTTACTTGCCTGCCCCGTAGCTGTCATGCATTTAAGATTATGATTTAATGTAAGCCTGTTTAAATAAAGGAATATGCTCATAAAATTAATTACATTATTCTTAATGCTCTCAGGAATATAAGTGAGTCAGTGTTGATAAAGTCTGACATTGATTATTACTGTAGGGTTCCAAATGATGACTCCTAGTTGTCATGACTGAAGTCAGTTGTATGTGCACATGCATGTGTATGTGTATCTGCTTAGAGACACAAATGCTGCAGCACTATTCTTCTATGAGGAGTCTTTTTTCATGCTATAGTTAGTAATCATAGTACTACATAGTATGTTCACTATTTGTGCTATGCTTTTATAGCTGCTCTATTTTATGCTGTGTGACTACAAATTTTGTTTTCTAGTCTTATACTTTTGCAGTTATGTTTGAAATACTAAAATCTTGCCTTAGGTGTGGATATTCAGATTTTCCAGAGAAGAATGCATCCCATTTCTGAAAGATATTGCAGAAAAGGAGCAGTTGCTATTCATATTCTTACTCAAGATTTTTGTCTTTTGTTTTGTATTGATCTTCTTTTTTGCATTCCTGTGACAAGTTTTAGAGTTTTTTCCCTCCACTTTAGAAAGTATTTTTTCTCCACTTTAGAAACAAAAAGACTAAATCCATTGGTAGCTTCTAAAGGAGTCTTGCAAGAAAAATGACAGTATTTTTGTGACTACATAGTTTTGCTGTAGTACTATTCAGCATAATCAAACTTTTGTTTAATTTTTAACTTGAAGGAGCAGTAGAGGATCCCAGAAAAATATTATGATACAAACATGAGGCTAACACCCCAAATCAGAAATTTGGAGATGAGGAGCTTCACGTTAAGATAGTTCTTTCTGTTTGCTGAGAAGGATACACACCCCTCCCCCATTCCCCTCCCATATTTGTCAATTCAGAGCTGATGTGGTCCGTCACCTTGCAGCATTTTTGATTTAAGGGTCATCATTTCAAAGATTTAAGTTGAATCTCTTTGGTGTCTTCCTTGGAGAACAAGGGTATGCTAGCACTCAGACGTGACCATCTAGATATCATTCCTCTTAGTCCTTACTTCAAAATTTGCCCCTCTTAGATGGAGCATTTTCTGGGTAGTTGGGTGGCCCAAAAAAGTGATTAAGCAGAAGTATTTTGCTTCCAAATCTGTATTTCAAATAGTATTTGCAGATAAAACACAAAGCTGTTCTTATCGGCCATGTAAAGGCATTCTTTAATTCTGTTAAATGATATTTGATTTTGAATAGTTCAAGAACAAGCAGCCTGAGTTTCCGAATTGCGTATTTAATTTTTTTCTCCTCTGTGTGCAGAAAAGTGCCTTACTGAATGTATTCCATTTCACTTCTCACTCTACCTTGCCAGAGACTCTTGTATTTCTGTAATAAAGCCAGTGTTTTGTGCTCAGCAGCGGAGGCTTGTAGCATCTGTCAGATAATTATAAAGCTGAATTAGAATTCACCTGACTGAATGGGGGGGATGAATTCCTGATCAAGAAATGTGAGAGATTGCAATTCCATTTTCCATGCCTCTTAAAGAGCAGATGTTTTCTGGGTTAGATTTAGATGAAGTGGAGGTGGAACAGGAGAAAAAAAAGAAAAGAAAAAAAAAACCAGCTCACACTTCTACATACATAAGTATGCCTCTCACATTCAGCATGAGACATTGATATTAATTAACACCATTGTAAAAAGATGCTGCATCGTATGCTTCACGTTCTAGATCTTCTCCAGCACCTGCTGATGATCAGGCCCTGTGTTATGTGTGAGTATTGGCAATTCAGAAACTCATTATGGCTCTGTGTTGCAACTTGTCTGTAAAATCATTCCATGCTTTTATGACATCAATAGTAATGTCAGGGATATATCCAGATATAGGTACATATTCTCTTTCTTCTCATGTATATTTGTGTGTGCATGCATAGTGGCTGCACATGTGGATGTGTATATATATTTTTTAATTAAGAAAGATACAACTGTGTGTGTATAATTGTATAATATATTTATATGTGGCCTTAAACTTGAAGATTGGAACGTGCTTTCTAAGTCTGGAATGGGAATACCTGAAAAAAAATATTGCTAATATATTTAAATTTCATCTATGACAGCCACCCAAGATGTGCTCAGAGCACGTGTGCATGTTGTGTGTATGTGTACATGGCTCACTTCTAGAATTGGCATGAGTACAATGTGCTGATATCTGGATTAATCTCAGTGTCATATTTTCTGTGGCACTTACATTTTACTTCTTTCATATATGCAAAGGTTCAAGTTGAACCTTAATTGTTAATTACAGTAATTTGTCCTAAGCATTTTCCATACTTTATATTTTATTTGTTGGTGTTTCAAGGTTTTGTGTGGTGTTCAGTCAAGCATGTGATAAATGTTCCTCTGTACTGCATGCAGTGTTGTGTTTACAAGATACTTTCATAAGTAAAACCATTGGTGTTTCCATTGTCACTGCTCTAGTTGCTAGTGCATATTTCTGGGGGTAGGAGAAGTGGTGATAGCTCTTAAGAAAGAAAACCAGAACACTTTTCTTTCAAGCTGTACAGCTACAAAAGAGAAGATGGTTAAACCATGCATATGCTTTTCTTTGAAATTGTTAAACTTTAATTTCTCTTGCAGCAAAGAAATATGACACAGAAGTGGAGCGTACATTTATTTATTTTGTTTTCTCTGCCTTCATGTCTGTTTTCTGGCCCTTGTTTTTCTTACGTTCTTCCCTGTAGCTGTATTAAGACTATTACCAGTCTGTTTTGCAGATGAACTGGTGCCTTGGTGGGGTTTTATTTCTGCTTTACAGCACAAAGTTCAACAGAATTGGCCAGAGGAGCCAAAAACACTTCTTGTTCTGTGCCCCTTCCCTCATCATCCTAGCCACTGGCTGAGCTGTTCAGGATGATGCTGAATGTCTTCAGACCTCACTTTGACTTCCAAGTGAGCTCCAGCAGCAATCCAACAAGTGATGGATTTGATAAATGTGAGGTGTCTGTCCATGAGCATTAAGCAGGGCAATACTCTTTCATTTCAATAATAACATGCAGAACAGAGAGAGTAGGAGGACAGTCACGTCAGTAATACAGGTAATAAGAGCAGTTAACTTTGCTGTTAACTGGACTTTAGAAGTCATTAGCGAGATACAAAGATGAACTCCACACAGAATATAACTCCTCATGTATTTGATCCATGTAATTTGTTTTTCTTTTTTGTATGTTATTTTTTTTGCAAAATGCAAGTGTTCTGGTTTATGTCTGTAAAACAACTGAAGTGTTACGGAGACCTAGGTAGGAATGAACATGTAGATAAGAATGAGCTGTTAAAAACATACTGAATGTTCATTTGAGCGCTTTATACTAGGCTATTAGAACTGTAGTTAAGCACTAGAATACAATTAATGTGTTTTTTCCAAAGAACTAAAATGTAACAGGTGCCAGTGAGATTATCTAAATTTTATTCCATCTGTGGAAATCAGTTAGGATAATTCAGATGTTTAGTTTTAGATCCATTTTTAAAAAATGGTAGAACAACCCTATTTTCTTTATAATTCCAGTGCTGTACACAGAAAAGGAAGCTAAGGCAGCTTTACAGAGACGTTTCTAAGTAGCATTTAAAACTCTTGGAGAGCATCCTTTGAGTTGTACCTTTTTAATGATTCAGCACAATGTCAGTTATTTAATCGTATAACAAAACACAGTAGGGTATCCCATAAGTTGGAATGCATATGATTTGCCTCCCCCTTGAGATCAGCTGAACCCAAGTACTCATGCATAGGGTAAGGACTACTGCTGTCATTGGACCTTGGCAGTCTGCATAATTGCTTGCCTTGTGCTCCTTGCAGAAAAGGACTAGACAAGAGTTGATATATAATGGCCACTGTGCTATCAGAGATCACACTCTGCTATATATATTCAGGCTGAATCTGGGATAACCTATTTCCTTGGTAGGACTGTCCCATTCTCCTTTTCATACTTATAGCTTCCTGCTTCAGTTTAGCACAAAGGACGTTGTCCAGGTGTTCTAGCCAGAAGTTCTGGTTTCTTTACTGTATCTTTCTGTGGCTACATTATTTCCTACTTATTTTTATAAGTGATGAATATAACTGAACGAATGTTACATTTTCTTACATTGAAATGTAACTTAGAGGTCTTACAGTTTTTGTAGAGGCAAGGTATTCTTGTGGACCTGTTGGGTGAAGCTGCTGCATCTGACCATGAGAGTTTTGTGAGCGTAATACTAGTACTTTGCTGTAGCTCAGTGCACTTGGACTTGGAGATGGCTGAGAAATATTAGTCATTATTCTCCAAAAAAATTCTTTTCTCTCTTACTTCTTCCTGTTTTACTGCTGGGTCTTAGCAGAATAGATGCTGCATGTCTTTAGCATTTTGCAGTGCTAGAATGCCCTCAGGAAAGGCCGATAGTGCTTAAAGTTTGTTTCAAAGTGTATGTTAACTTCTCAGCACTCCAAAATGAAAATATGTGGTGTCAAGTGGAGTAAGACTTACTTACATTGTTGAAAAAAGGCCAATGCAGAACAGGGAGATTTATATGGATTATATGGTTTTAGAAATTTCCATTAAAAGAAGTAGGAAGTTCCTTCTGTTCAGCACCCTAGACACTTCTTTTCACTTTTCTAGATATGGTAAGTGTGAGAGAAGGTAGGGAACATGCTTGGACACATACACAAATGGACAAATTAAGGTGACCCTTATAATAGTTTTTGGTAGTGTTTTAGACTGACGGCATTAGTCATATAAAATTTTATTTGCATTTGTTCTGAAGCTTGATGTATTCAGCAGAAAACTACTGACATGAGGGAATCAGTGGTAATCAGGGTGTGACAAAGATGGCGTCAGTCAGGAATGATGGACAGGAGACAGCTCCATATGAAAGCCTCAGACTTGAAAGGATCTCTTCCCAGCAGCTTACATATCCTCGTGAAGTGGCCAAGGCCTTTTATTTTTGATTTAGCCCTGTCTCTTCTATGGGGAAATATGTGTGATGGTGTTCACAGGGGTTCTTGGATGAGGGAGGAGATGAGGCTCTGACTCGATGTTTCAGAAGGCTTGATTTATTATTTTATTATATATATTACATTAAAACTATCCTAAAAGAATAGAAGAAAGGATTTAATCAGAAGACTAGCTAAGAATAGGAAGGAATAGGAAGGAATGATAACAAAAGTTTGTGGCTCAACTCTCTGTCCGAGCCAGCTTGGCTGTGATTGGCCATTAATTACAAACATCCAGCATGAGCCAATCAAAGATCCACCTGGTTGCATTCCACAGCAGCAAATAATCAATGGTTTACATTTTGTTCCTGAGGCCTCTCAGCTTCTCAGGAGGAAAAATCCTAAGGAAATAATTTTTCATAAAAGATGTCTGCGACATATATGTTATTTTTTTTCTTTGAACAATGTGATGTATAGCAAAACGGACATTTTTCCTGCCATTTTTCCATCAGCCTTACTTCTTGATAGACTTTAGTATGATAGTTAAGCTGTAGTTTTTTAGAACTCAAAGCATCATTAAAGGAGGGCTACCTAAGTAGCTGTGCTTATATCGTGGAAGGTACTGTGGTATCCTTTTGCCTCCCAGATGGAAGCTTTTCAAGAAATATTCTCCACGTCTTAATCTTTTTTCCCCTCTTTGTTTCACTCTCCCCAGTTTATTGGACTGTTTCTGGCATTCAAACATCAAGTGGAGTCTGTACATCATTTTTCTGATGAAACACAACTGTCTGACTGTTCTAAACTGGTTAGAAGTGCATGAAGATCTGAGGGAAGGAGTTGAGCAGGGGATTGGTCCCTGTGGCATAGGTGGTGTGCTGTAACACATTTTTATGTCAAAACCTATGAAGCATTCTTTACCAAAAGCATAGAAATCTAAAATAAATACAAAACCACCCATAAAAGCACAAAACCTCCTACAGGCCAACTTTCAGAAACATTTTCAGCAGTCATTAAGAGGGTGGTAATTGTGCCTCAAACCTCACAGATCCTTCAGTGTTTCTCTTTGCATGGGGAATCTATGTTTTGAATGAAGCTGGATTGTCTCTTGTTACTGTCACTGTTCAAGCACCATTTACTTTAATTAGAAAAAATTATGTGCTGTTCAGCTACATAATTTGACTATAGATGTATACTTGTTGAAAGTCACAAAGGATTTGTGTGAGTGCTTATTCCCTGCATACCAGCACTGTTGCTTTGAAGTCGAACAAACTAGTCTTGAGTGGCTTCCTCATATCCATAACTCACACCCACTTAAGGGAGGACTGGCGTTCCCTATGGTAGTTTAATCATGTCCCATTTTATTGCAGTATTACATATGTGCCAGCAGAAAATTTAGACGAGTACAGGGTCAGTCTGGGACAACAGACAGAGGGAACAGTGCCACTTGAACTTTTTCCTTCACATATTGTCAGGTGAGTCGAAAGGCATGCAGCTTTCTCCCGAGTAGCTCGCTTTCCATACACCTTGCACATTTTGGAAGTATAAGTTTTATTTTAGAAGGGGTGAAAGATGGATGATTTTCTTCAGACCGGCAGCAAAAACAGTAAAAAGCTATTAAAAAGAGAGGTTTTTGTTTTGACTAGCAAATTGTTTAGCATTTTTACAAGTCTGTTTGATCTGTCCAAAAAGGAGATTGAGTTCTTTCTTATCCTAGATTTCTCTTAAATACTATGCCATTGGATTTATGGATTGCCACAAATAATGAAGTGCTTCCAACGTAAGGCTTTGGTATCGATGGTTATTCCAGAACATAACTGGAAAGAATAAATTGTGTCATTCTTTTCCTTCAGTTTCAAAAATTCATTGCAGTTACTGTCCAAACTTTCAAGGAGATTAATAATTGGATTTTTGCAGTTTATTTCCAAAAGCAGTAAATTTAGTTGAATGCTGCTGTTGTAATTTCTTCCATTTTGAAAACAGTAAATTCCCTTTAGCTTTGTTTTGGTTGTAGTTCCAAATTGCACTTCGTTGTTTTGTGTTGTGGATAGAAACTTCATTGCAGATAAGAAGTGGATAGGGAATCCCTGAACACCGTATGTATTCTAAAAGACAACAGAAAAAAAAGTTCCTTATCTGAATCCAATGTACAAATTCTGAAACTGTCAGGGTTACTCAATATATGAAATTTTTCAGAAAAATCTAGTGATTATGTGGATTGTTTAGAAATTAGTTGCATGATTGTGTTTGTCATCAGGGAACTTCCAGAGCTTCCAGAACGTGAAGAGGGGGAGGGAGAAGAAAGCGAACTTCAAAATGCAGCTTTCAGTAACTGGAACCAGCCCAGAAAGTAAGTGCAGATCTTGCACATTTTAAATTGTTATCTTAAATTCAAAAATTCCAAAACATATTTTGAGAAGAGTAAAAAACAACAGAATCGCTGCACTTATGTATGTTGTGCATTGCTGGAGTAATTAATGATTGACTTTTACTGCCATTGGGCTAAATCCCTGCAGTCTAGAAGTGTCTTGATTGTTATAGTAATTTATCTCTACTTATTCCAAGCTGACTTGCAGGGATCAAGTCAGAAAATAAGAAGAGAAAGATTCAAAGTTTCGATTAGAACTCAAAACAAGCTGACTAATACTAGACTTAGTTACAGAATTTCTGATCAGCCAGTAGATAATTTCCACTGAAAGACAAAACTTTGCAAGGAGGAGTTATTTTCAAATAATTTTTCAAAAGAATTTTTCACAATAATTGTGCAAATCCAGGTGTCTTCAGTGTGCGTCTTTGTCATAATCACAACAGATTTTAATTTAGTTTGGTCCTTTTTTTATCACAAAAGGGTTGAACTCTGGAGAGAGCCTAGCAAGTCATTGGGCATCAGCATTGTTGGAGGACGAGGGATGGGAAGCCGCCTGAGCAATGGAGAAGTGATGAGAGGGATTTTTATCAAACACATCCTGGAAGACAGCCCAGCTGGCAAAAATGGAACACTGAAAACTGGAGATCGGATTGTAGAGGTACCATCTGAATGCCTTTTGTTGCAATTCCCCCAGCATCTCAGGAGTCACTGAGATGGATGGTGGGCTGACAGCTGTGCAATTGCCGCAGCTGATTCCACTTGAACCACACAGACTGTAGTACCATCTGCTGATGTTTGTGTGCAAACAGCTGCCTGTTAAGTTGAATGTTCAATGTGAAACATATGACTGACTGTGTGAGCAGGGGTCTACAAAGTCAGCAGTTTGGCTTGCCTATTTGAAAACCAGAATGTGTAGGAAAAAGCTTAAGTTTGGTGAAACGAAAAGATTTTACACCTTTTGCACCTCTTCACTGGGTAGCAATAGAAACAGCCAGTGCAAATCATGTAAAATGAATGCCAAAATTATTTCCATCAGAAATCTTAACTGATTTAAGTAGTTCTTATGCATCTTGTGCAAGAGTAAAGGGGGGCACATTTTTTTTCTCCTGACATGAAGAAATCTGTGTTTGATACTTGAGACATGAACATTTTGCCCATTCCTCAGTATAATGTAGCCAGTGGTATTGCAGGGTAGAATTTATCTTCATTTCTCTTCTACTTAGCTAGTCCTGTGCTCATGCAGCCACTTCTGCTTTTGTCACTTAAAGATACTACAGAATGAACATACTGAAGGGAACAGATCTTTCCTGTCAGACATTGCCCTATCTCCAGTGTCAGGCTAATAGAAACTGCCTCCATGTAACCCTACTGAATGTCCTTAGCTGACTGTCCATCAGTAAGAAGCCCTACAAGCAGAGTGATGGAGTTGGTAATTCTGGCTCACACTGGGCTTGACTAATGGTGGTACTAAAACTGCAGTTTGCTGTTTGCTACAGTACTGATATTGAGGAAATAATACCTTAGTATAGGTGGCACTTTCTATAACAGGAACAGTTTGCAGTGTATAAGAAGTTGGGAGGTGGAATTTTGCTTGAAGGCCACAAAGTTAAAAACATTCATTTCACCGGAATAACTGGATTTTTGTGAGTGCAATTGTCTCTGAGACTGATGCTTGCAGAAACTGGAATGGGTGAGTGAAAACAAAATGTTATGTTAATGTGCCTGTTTCTGAATGAACGATTTCAGTTTCTTAAGTTGTGGCATATGTAAACTTCCATCTCTGCAGTGCATACAGTTTTTCAGACATGGGAAGTCAGAGAGCATTATTGTTTTTCTTCAGTTCCTCATAGGTTTAGAATTTCTCTCAGATTGTTTTTGTTCTCTCTTATTTGCATTGGATGATAAAGTTTAAGGTAGAGTTAGACTATTGAAAAGTTTTCAGGATAATCCTCATCATATAAGTTTGTGTGCTAGAATTGCCACTAACAAATAACCTTTTTGTGTTAGCTTCTAGCTTTTATTGTGGTCATTGTGACAATACTTTACTGATGCTAACCTCACCATAACATTGTTCTTACTTGGATAACCGGACAAAATCTTTTACACACCCATACATATACGGACATGAAAAAAAAAAAAACAACCAGGTGCAAATTTGTCCTTAGCTATCCTGTGTGTACATGCATTCTTCTGGAAGACAGAAAACTTTTCAGCTCTAAAAATTTAACTTCTGAAGAAAGTGTCTAGTAGCTAAAATTAATCTTATCTTGTTTTAGAAAAAAAAAAAAAAAAAGGAGGTAAAAGAAAAAAGTACACTGTATGAAAGACTTTTCAGCCCCTAACAAGTTTCAGTTTTAAAGTCTCCTAAAGTCCTGGGTAATAGTTTTTTCTTAAGGTGGGATTTGCAGAAGCAGTATTTGGTAAACACTCCTACTCTCTTCAGATTATCATCTCTCTTCTGTTACATTGCTTGTGGGAAAACTTACGGAGTCTGAACTAAAAATGTTGGAAAACATTTTTAAAACAGAGGAATAAGAGAATATTTATTTGATGTTCTATTTGTGCTCTTGGAAATCCCAAACCTGTGTTTGAAGGACCTCAGGCCAAGTCTGTAGAAAAGTCCATTAAAAACAGAGGGTTGGGCTTAGGTTTTAGTCAAAGTTTCCTAACCAAAACTCAGAACTGACTCATGACTCTTGTAGCTTCTTACAATGTTAAGATGAGGCCTTCCAATTACAGGTGGATGGAATTGACCTCAGAGATGCCAGCCACGAACAAGCTGTGGAAGCCATACGGAAGGCAGGCAATCCTGTAGTCTTTATGGTACAGAGCATTATAAGCAGACCAAGGGTAAGCATAAAGAATGTGCAAAGAGATATAATACATAGTAATAGATGAAGCAAATGTTCAAGATGGTGGTATTTGGGAATGGGATATTTAATCCTGAAAGTGCCATCTAAACTATTTTAGGAACAATGATTTGATTTAAGTATTATTTCCATTTAGAATGAAATCGATTTGGATTTGGAAATACCCTCCAGCACGCCGTCCTCAAACTATTTTGAAAAGCCTCAAGAAAGATAATTTGCTGGGGGGCAGAGTAGGAGTCTAATTAAAACCATCTGTTAGAGATTGACAGCATGTCTGAGGAGCGCATGCAGAAATACAGCACCTGTTAAAAAATTCTGTGGACATTAATGAAAGGACCTAGAAGTACACGGAAGTTTTCTGTCACTAAGCTGCATGGACATTGCAGACAAAAGCTACAGTGCTTTACTATAAATTGCTTGCATCACTAGAAACTAAACTTCCTCTTTTTAGAGTCTGTGTAAGATGCATGTTTATTTACTAGTTGTCTCATAACTCTTGTTCCCCAGCCAGAGTCTCTTTATAGCCCTTCTTCAGCTTCTGCTCCCTGTGGGCAGAAAACTACTAACCCATTTTATCGTCAGTCATCTAAGGTAAAGTTGCATGAAAAAGCTCTCTTGAATGTTGATTACTGACACTCAAACTACTAAAATAATGCTTTTGTATTTGCTGTGATGTGAACAGAATTGCAGCTACTGAGTGTTTTGGCCGATTTGGGATGGAAATTATGCCATTACAATATCACTACTTTTATTTAGAGAATGTTCCTTTGCTATTTTTGATTGTAGTTCTTTATTCTCTATTTTCAAATTAAGCTTGTCAGTTATTTCTTGACTGTACTAACAAACTCTTGTTTCTCTGTAAGCAGAAACATTGCAAATGCTCTTCCTGTACTCATACATTATGTTGTGATCATCATAAATGGCATTATGTTTATTATTTTCATGTTTTGAAGCTTGCATTTGTACTTAGTAAGATCCTGCTACATTATAAGAATTTCCTGCTTTCGTTCGTGTCCAGTCACCCACATAGCTAGCTGCCTGCACACATGAGCTATAATTATTATGGTACCACTATGTATTTAACCAGGCAGTTGGTTTTAAGTGGCATGTGGTTAAGGAGTCCATTTCTTCTGTTTTGTTTCATGCAAGGTTTAGTAGTTGAGAGAGAGCCTGTGTGTACTCCAGAACAGCCTGAATAATGCAGGTGGCCTGTGAAAAGATTGTGATAGTTTTGTTAATGGCAAGTTACCCATCAAGTCTGTGTTTCATACCTATAGCCCTCTGTGTATTTCTGAGTAAGAAACAATGTATCACTGTGATTATGGTCCCATTGTAGTGTTACAGCATTATGCTGTTTGAAATGCTAGCTAGTTTCTGATAACTTAGCATCTTGGACACATGGATAAAATTCTGAATGGAAGTTAGTTGAAAAAAGGTAGTAACAGAAAGAAAAAATCCTGTTACATTAGGCTGTGTTTTGAATTTTAAAAGATAGTTAAAGAGGGAACTCCCTTTATTTAGCATTTGCTCCTCTTGTCCTAGACTGCACAAAAAGTATGCTAAACTGAACTGTTCAGGCAAATTCAAATGCCCGATATTTTATCATAATAGTAATTTCATATTAATACAATGCTGTTGCATGGATTAGTATTAGGGCTAGTATTTTAGGACATCATGACAAAATGAGAAAGGCAAGAATTTGAATGACTGTAGCTGAACTTTTGTTTTACTAGGATTGTACTGTTGATATATGAAGTGTTTGTGATACTTATTTTAATTGCCTAAAATTTCAACAAGATGTATTTTAAATTTCTATGCAGAGAACATGTAATTTTAAAGTGTAATAGGGTGATTACAGTAACAATTTACTTTTCACAAACCTTTCTTTATAGTATTAAAAATCAAATGGGAATCACATATACAGAAAATATTGTACCCTAGGGAAACAGCCTGTTGACTTTGATTTGCCAGTAAAGAAACCTTGGTCATTCATGGCATTACTTTGTCACTGCTGAAGATACAGTAGAGCCAAGACATTTGCTGTCTTACCAAATGGAATTACTTTTTTGCAACATGGTATTTGAAAAGAAATGTTTAGGGATGTGTTTACTATTTTCAGGAGCATTTAAAAAAACAAATGCTTTAAGAATTTTTTTAAATAGCCCTGTAACTTTTGATTAAATTACTCTTGGTATGAATGATCCTGGAAGGTTTTCACATTCCTGTCCATACTATTTTCCAGCAGTGTTAAATTTACAGCCCTTAGGCTTAGAGGTAATTGCCAGATGGATACAACCAGTATAGAAATTACTTCTAAGTATACACAGTATATTTCCAACATACAATTTGAAATCAAAACTGTTTCCTCCTTATTAAGCAGATTCTGATCTCAAAATAGAATACAGTACAAAAACTGCATAAGGAATATAAATGGTCAAATTATATCCTTTTATCTGGTTTAAATGTGTAAACTCTTTTTCTGGTAAATAGGTAGTAAAGAGAGAGTACCTTGCTTCAGGGGAAGACCGGAGTATTTTTTTTCAAGAAACTATAAATTCAGGCAGTTACATATGCATATGTGCATATACAAAGTGTTCTGTGAAATTTATTATTAGATATGAAATCTGCTTAGTGATGCCTAATATTACTAAGCCCTCACTTTTACAAAATAAACAGTGAATGTATTACCACAGAAGTTAAATCAAATTATGA
This sequence comes from Ammospiza caudacuta, assembly GCF_027887145.1. NCBI lineage: Eukaryota > Metazoa > Chordata > Aves > Passeriformes > Passerellidae > Ammospiza > Ammospiza caudacuta. The sequence continues at coordinate 37,768,639 of NC_080632.1, forward strand.
GAATCTGCAGTTTTCAAAATAAGACTAAAGCTATTGCATTATGACAGATGTTTGTGTTAATCCTAACCCAGAAATCCACAATTAATTAATCTGTAAGAGTGTCCCATATGTTTGGAAAAAATTTTCAAATATCACAGCAACAGCACATAAATGCAGCATAATTCTGCACTTGATGTACTTCATGGTCTAGAACAGGTGTGAGGATTAGCCTGCTGACAGAGCATCAGCAAAACAGGGCAAATACACTTTTGCCCAATTTCACATATCTTTGGCAAGTGCAGAACTTGGACCTTGTTCAGTTAGCCCAGACAACAAAATGAATATGTTTTGGTTCATGATTAAAAAGGGTTGGTTTAAAACTTTTTTTTTCTTAGTTTCTATTATGCTTTCCTTTTAGAACCCTTCCCTGCCTTTTCTGCAGAACAGTGTTTTCAGTAGGCCAGCTGTCTTCAGCAGCACTAACCCATTTGCTGATTCTTCTCAGTTCAACACTGCTAAGGTTGGATGATGACACACTATCTTTTCACTCACCAAACATCCTATGTGTGCTTTTCTCCCATTGGTGTCTCTCTGCATTTAAATTCTTTTATACTAGTTTGAGTTATGTGCTGTGCTGATGAGCTTGAGAACTCTATGTAGTAAATTTAAAGACACAGACATGCATATACGTAGAAAAGTTACGGAGAAGTTAAAAAATGCCAGCTCCATTAATCATAACCACTAAAGCTGATCTATTCAGAGCCACCAAAGGAATAGGTTTTCAATTATAAGATCAGTCCCTGATGTATATTTTAAAATATCTAAGTGTAACTCATCAGTGTAAGGTCTTTTGCTGCTATGTACTTCTTTTTGGTTTTTTGTGGTTATGACATTCCAGCTTTGATATTTCTCTTTTATTTTTGCATTAAAAAAACACCAAACTTGCAGCTTTTTTTTTATGATGCTTCATGAAAATATTTTCCCTCTGCTTCTTGAAAATTCTTTTCATGCACCATGATTAGGATGCTGAAGTCTTTGGAAATAAAAAAAAGTTAGACTCTTTTTTGTGGCTAGTGCATACTTACTGCATGTTATTCACAATAGGAACAGTATTAATCTCTAATAAAATACTTTATCCTAATATGCATGCATTTTTGATTTAATAAAATAATTTATAGCTGGTTTTGCATCTTGCAAGTGATTGTGCCCTTTGTCTATTTTCTCATGTTGTTGAAAATATTGCATGTGCAACAAACACTTATGATATGTGGTGTGTAATTGCATGTGTGTTTTGAAATCTCTTTTTGTGTTTGTTACAGTTCTGAGGAAAGGGAGTAGACGTGTAACATAAATGATGACTTATGTTTTCTATATTTTTAAAAGTATTTCTGAAAAAACATTGCATGCATTTTAAGAGAAAACATGATGATCCTGTAGTTTATGCATAATTCCTTTCTTAGCGTTGATCTAAGAATGGCCTTTTGTCATCTCTCCTTTTCTGAACTCAGGTTCATGTGTAGTGAGAAACTTTGATGAATCAGGGTCCTTAGTAACCCCTCAAATACTTTTATCAATTTATAAATTAAGTTAATAAAGTTGTTGCAGTTAGCAAAATGAATCCGTAATTGAAAATGAGATATTGGTTAATATTACTGTGTATTGCCAAAGATGCTATAACATGTGGATTGCTGTTTTCTGTTACTGTAGGAGGTATCGAATCCAATTAGGGTTACCTTCCGTTGTTCCCCAACTAACCCTTTTGCTCCCACACCATTCAAGGTTTGTCTTAATTCCCATCAGTTGGTCCTACTGTATGTGTGCTGTACATTTGTACATGGACTGTGATAACTTCTGGACTACTGCTTCTTTTTCTGCCTGTGCCTTCATCTTTTCAAGTTCCAGACTTGCTGCAATTTTCAGTATTTGCTTGGCTGTGATCAGAGTGACCCTGGTAGCTAAATGGGTTTGGCAGCTGTTGGGTGCTTTGCATTTTAAATGAAATACTGTGGTGTGGCACACTGGAAGTATTTCATGAGTTAAAGCCTTTTAGGTTTCTGTGTGTTGCCCGATTCAGGGAGCAAAAGTCTTATGTGTATGTAAACTGTGGGAACTGGCTTCTGCTTCTGGCTGTTCAAATGTGTCAGGCTGAGTTCTGCAGGCAGGACATGTTCCACTCCCCCCAAATGGCATTGTAGCACAGTTTTTACCCTCCTACAAAGGACCTTTGCTTTTACTTTCATTTCAGCATTTCCTTAAACCTCAAAAATGTTTAGATTACGTTATGTTTTTATACATTCACAATGGTACAAAAAGATGCTTTTTTTTTGTGAGTCATATGGTGGCAGCAGTTAATAAGTGCTAATCTGTCAGGATGTAGCCCTACATCCACACCTTGCAAATCTTCCAGAGATCCTTTACACCAATATATTGCTCCTTTTTTGGTTTCATTAAGTTTTGCTTTTCTTCGACACTGTCACTTACAAACAGCACCTCTAAAGTAATATATTAGTTTTGGTTTTAAAATATAAAAACTAAAGTTTGCTGATCTGGTTTGATCTCACACTGGTACTGGGTTTGTGTTGCAAGATAATGGTAGTTGGGGAGGCTGTGGGGGGTGACTTTTGTCATATTTTTTCTCCTTTGTCCAGCTGAAGAAGGAAGTAATAGAGCAGCTTTGGCGGGCACCTAGCCTTCAGACAGGGTAAACCCACTGTGACACCATGTTTCCTCATTTTCCCAGGATATTATTTAGCTTTAGTAAAACTCTAGAAAGACCTCTGAAAAATGAGTTTTTCTAGAATTCTCCCTTTTGCCCCTTCTCAACGTGGAGGTATTACCAACTTTTCTTCTTGTGCACACATGAATTTTTGATTGTGAAAAATAACATTTAATGTTACTAGGCAGTGTTTCTATTGTTCTCTGATTCTGGTAGGTGACAATGTCTGTGCTAGAATTTTGTTGCTTCAGCTTAGGAATGTTAGGTATCATCTTAGGAGGATGACATTGTCTTAGATAAATTATTTGCTTTGGGGTCACTTCCCACACTTTTGAGATTTAGTGACTTCTTAGTTAAGTTCCTCTAAGAAGTTCCTAAATGAAAGGAACTCCTTTCCTCTTTCTCAAGCAGAAGCAGAATGAGAGACCTGAAATAGGGCATTTTCAATATCTTTATCTTTTGGAGTTAAGAGTGAAGATAAGTAATTTTTATTTAGATATGGGACCTTTCTTAAATTTCAAAATGAACTAAACTGGTAACTTCCCAGGTTTCTCAACACCTTCAATTTGAAAACTGATGAAGTTTTCCAAGGTGTATGTTGTTATTCATTTCACTGTTGCCTCTGATGAAGAGATTATTACCTAAGTGATTTTGCCACCTAAAGGCACGATCGGATGTACTGTGTTCAAATTTTATGATGAAAGTAGTGAGAACTGAAATTATGAGAATAGGGGTATGAAGTGAGGGCAACACACCTGAAAACTTGAGTGTTGTAAAAACTTGGTTTTTATTTAATATTCTTGTTTACTTCAGTAGCTGATCTGCCAAGTATCAAGGTCTCTTGGGCGTACATAAGCAAAGAATGATGATATTCAGAGAGAGGTTTCTTGCTTGCATGTTTACTTTAAGCAAGGAAAAATTATACAAATTTCACGTAGCAAAATTCCTTATCAGAGTCCATATTCCTCAAGAAAACTGTCTTGAATGGAAGCTTTCAAGGCTGTGGATTTGGGCATTTAACCATTATATCGTAGTAGTAGTGTGTTTATACCTCTTAACTTTGTGTGAATATGAATAGAACACATCAAGTATCTGTCTCTTGTGATGTAACCTGTGTCCTCATTTATTTGATCTTCTCTGTGCAGCTCATAAGAAACTAGTAAATGAGACTGAAAAGGTCCAGTCACTATGGATTTCTTCTGTTTAATTTTGGTTTTTAACACTCCTTACAGTTAATATGCCAATTGCTTTTTTTTTTTCCCTGTAGGTATTTTTGAAAGTTCCCAGTTTGTTTTTTTTTGCTTTCTCTTTCCTCATATTTGGCTTCCTAAGCATATGATGGGAGGAAATGATATGTGATGACTCTTAAAATTCGTTATAAATCTTTTACAAATCTGGCATTAAAACAAAGGCACTTGAGTCTTTGTTAGAGGCTTTTTCTGAAACATAAAGTGGCACATAAAACTTTACTGAATTGGGCTTTTACTGTGAGTTGTTTGCTTCCGGATACATTTTGGAGTGATGTTTTTTCTTACCTTGCCTGGTGTTCGTTTCTGTCTTTGATCTCTCTGCCTTTCTGTGCACTGTTATTAATTTAGAGTTTCAGCTGCTTGATATTGAAACTTTGAAGCTATAGTCATTGCCATTTTGACATTTTTGTGTACTAGTTTGCCCTACAGAGAGTCTGCATCTTCTTAACCACTTCATTTTTCTTATTCTCCACAGGCATTTGGTCAGTCTGATACGGAGCCAGAAAAGACTTCGCTTTGTAACTTACCTCTGCCCCCTCCTTCAGCATTTTCAGGAATGAGCTCTGATGTTGCACAGTCATCTTCTATCAGAGTCCCAGAAGATGTGGAGAAGGAGGATGAGTACGGTTACAGCTGGAGTAAGTTTTTCTTGTGGTAATATTTGAAATGCTAAGTATTAAAATTGTACTGTAAAAGACACAAGTCTGGAGGCATCCAGTTTGAACTGTTTCTTTCTCATGTGCATCATGGTTTGGGTGCTAAGGTTGCTATTTTAGTGGTGCTTGGTCAGATGCACGTAGAAAAAAGAAAAAGATTTTGTCCATGGTTCCAGTTCAATGTAGGATGACTTGAAGAATTTCAGTGTACTACAGGTAACAGTTTGGCAGTGATCAATATGATAGTATCTATTACCTGAAAGTGTTACTGGAGAGAAGATTACTTCTTTTGTGTATAAATTTTTTTAAAGAAAACTTAAAATATTTTCTGAAGGTATAAGGAAAACAAGAAGCTAGAAATATTATTATAAATCACCTAAGGCTTAGTTTAAAAGAGTGTGTCCTTTACACTGAAAATTTATCATCCATTTTGGGCTACTTCTGTCAGATACTGCACACTGGGCACTGATCTTGATTCTAGGTAACTTGTGAAACTTTCTAATGTAAATCTAACCCTACACTTCTACATTTAGAAAAGATTGTGCAGCGCTATGGAAATCTACCAGGGGAGCTACACATGATTGAGCTGGAAAAAGGAAAGACAGGTCTGGGACTTAGTCTTGCTGGTAACAAAGACCGATCCAGGATGAGCGTCTTTATAGTGGGAATTGATCCCAATGGAGCAGCTGGAAAAGATGGCAGGTTGCAGATTGCAGATGAGTTGCTAGAGGTGAGTTTTTGCAATATGTACTGAAGCCCAAATGTACTGACTTCAAATACCAGATTCTTGCTGAAATGCATAGGTTTTTCAGTAGACTTTGAAATCCCAAGTTTATCCAAGTTCATATCACTATGCTATAAGATTTTCCTTTTTATCTATGCCAAATAGGTGTAGTGGATTTTTTCCTGGTTATAATTACACCAAGTTATGGGTTAGATCCCTGTATGCACCATTCACTTAAGAGTTGGACTCAATGGTCCGTGTGGGTCCCTTCCAGCTCAGAAGATTCTGCAATTATGAATGAAGGTGTGTTGAATAGAAATGTGGGATGACAGCTGTTTCTGAGTTACTGAGCTGTATGGAATGGCAGTGAATTGCAGGCCATGAAAAATACTGAAGTCCTCCAATCCATCTATGCAGTATTCTAGACTTTCTAATTACTTCCCTTTACTAGAAGTGTGATAATAGCAGAATATTTTTATATTGTGTAACACAGAATGTGGAAATTAAATTGGGGAAACAGGAACAGATCTATTTTTATTATAGACTTCTAACTCATTATATGTTTGGGTGCTGTTTTCTAGTGGAGTAGAGTGACTGAACCACTAAACATGCTACTAACATTTCAAGTACATGTGTGAGCATAATTTGTTTCTATATTCCCACAGCCCAGTTGATGGTACTCGGAGATGTATTCTCTACTATAGCTTTTCCCATTCTTTCTAATAGCAGTAGGTAACATTACCCTCACAGAATTGCTTTGTGTAACTTCAAAGCTCTATGTGGAAGTGTTTGGGGATGTACTGGCAAAGTGGTACAGAGTGGTAACGGTGGGAACAGCTTGAGGGAGACATTGAGAAAGTAAATAACATCGGCTGAAATTTGCAGACTATAAAAAAAATTAAGGGATTTTTGGCACTGTGGACCAAGTCTAATGGAGGGAACTTTGTTTCAGATTCCAGTATTGTGAGACAGTTCACTTGAAGCATCTGTTTTTAAAATCCGAAAGTGGAAGAGGTGGAATACTCTGAAAACATGTTGACACATGTCTGTCTGAAGCTATCATCTTGTGATTTCTTGGGTACTGTCCACACTATAAACTTGCAGGCTACTCCTAAGAAATTGCATCAACCTCTTCTGAGAGGAGACGTCTGAGCTTGCTCCCTATATGCCCAAATAGCTGTCCGTCAGCTACTTGGGAATATAGGGCCAACATTGAGGGCCATGTCCCATCCCCCCCACTTGGCAGCCTGACCATGTATTTTTCATACGGCTGTGGCAAACACTGGAGGGAGTGCTGCATTTGGGTTGTGAACTCCAGTGTAAAGGACAGGACTGGAATCCCTGTAACCATGCCTGATGCACACACCCTGCATAGGAGGTGGTTGGTGTGATGCTCATCCCTCAGTACAGTGTCTTGCATCTGTTGCTTTGCTGTGTTTTGCTTCTGTTAGTGCTACCTATATACATTTTATTACTTTCCCTTTGTGTGGGTCCAGACTGCCCCTTTTCAATCATTTCTCTTTTCTTCCGTTAACTTCAGCACTGAGAATTTTTTTTTCATTTTTTCAAGAAAAAATGCAGCTAATAAAATGCAAACAAATAATGGCCTTAATCTGCAAATTCACACTGATAGTTCATCTCCTGTCTGAATTGTAGACATTTCAAGGTGTTACAGTGACTAATCTGCTCTACCAAATGGAAAAGAGATTGCCAGGTCACATCTTCAGATAACAAGTGTGGAGTCTAGAATGGCTTGGGTTGGAAGGGACCTTAAGGGTCATCTACTTGCAAGTCTTCCTCAATGGCCTGAATTGCCAGCCATGAGATCAAGTTGCTCTGGTCCCATTCAGTCTGGCCTTGAACACTTCCAGGGGTGGAGCATCCACTGGTTCTCTGGGCAACCTGTTCCAGGACCTCACTATTGTCTGGGTAAAGAGTTTTTTCCTGACATCTAATCTAAAACTTCCTTCTTTCAGTTTAAAACCATTGCCCTTTGTCATAACCCTATCACGCTGCATAAAAAGTTACTCTTCCTCTTTTTTCTAAGCCCCTTTTAAGTTCTGAAAGGCTGCAATAATGTATCTCCAGAGTTTTCTCTTCTCCAGGCTAAACAACCACAACTCTCTCAGCCTATCTTGACAGGACAGGTGCTCCTGCCCTCTGATGATATTCCTGGCCCTCCTGTGGAGCTGCACTGACATATCCACATCTTTCTTGTGCTAAGAACTCCATAACCAGATGCAGTACTTGAGGTGGGGTCTCACATGGGCAGAGTACAGCTTCCTTGACCTTCTAGTCACAACTGTTTGGATGCAGCCCAGGATGACATTGGCCTTCCCAGTCCATACTCTTTATTTTGGATTGTCCCAACCCAATTGTAATTGGACTTGTTGCACCTCATGAGATTCCCACAGGTCCATTTGACAAGTGTGTCTAGGTCTCTCCAGATGGCACCCCATCTTTATATTGTGTCAGCTACACCACTCATCTTCATGTCATCTGCAAATCTGATGAGGGTGTACTTGATCTCTAAATCGGTTTCATTGGTAAGGATATTAAAGAGCCCGTCCCAGCACAGAGCCCTGACTTGTCACAAGCCTCCACCTGGACACACAGCCATTGTTCACAGCTCTATGGCTGCCTCCATCCAGCCAGTTCATTATCCACCAAATAGTCCACCCTTCAAATCTCTCTATCTAATTTGAAGACAGGGACATTGTGTGTACCTTTGTCAAAGGCCTTGTAGAGGACTAAGTAGGTGTCACTGGCTGTGCTGGCTGAGATCATCTCCTTGTCTTCTATGTGCCTTAACATTGCTTCCATGAGGATCTGCTTCAGGATGTTTCCAGGTACAGAGATGGGGCTCAATGGTCCATGGTTTCCTGGAGGTTCCTTTCTCCACTTTCAAGAAATGAGTGATATTTTCTTTTTTCTAGTCACTGGGGACTTTATCTGACCTCTCTGACTTCTTAAGTAGGATGGAGAGTGCCTTGGCAACTACATCAGGCAGTTCCCTCAGGAACTTGGATTGCAGATCCTCAAACCCCATTGACTTGTGCATATTCAGTTTCATCAAGGGGTCTCAAACTTGCTTTTTGCTTACAGTGGGAGAGCCTTTGCTTCTCCCAACCTCCACCTAGAGGTTCAGTAACTTGAGAGATGTGAGAAGCCAGACTGTCATTGAAGACTGAGGTGAAGAACTATAGGAGTTCCTCACCCTTCTCCATATCCATTGTCACCAGCTGTCCATTCTTAATTGTTAGGCAGGTACAGTCTCCTTGGTCTTTCTTTTCTGACTTCTACTTATAGAACCCCTTCTGATTTGTCTTTGCATCCCTTGCCAAAACCTCTTTCTTCTGTGCCTTAATAGTCCTAAACCCATCTCTAAACCCATCCAAACCATATCTATGTACTCTTCCCAGATCATCTGTCCCTAGTTCCACTGGCTATTCATTTCTTTCTTACTCCTTAATTTGAGGAGCAGATCCTTGTTTAGCCATGTTGGTTTCCAGCTTGCCTAAGTTGATTTCTTACACATGGGGATGGAGAATCCTCAAAAAGCTACTAGCGCTGGTGAGTTCTCTGTCCCTAAGGACAGTTTCTGAGGGAATCTCATCCACTAATTCTTTTAACAGATGGAAGTCCATTATTCTAAAGATAAGAGTCAGTTCTGACTCTGCCTTTTTTCTAAGCCCATGTTCCTTGACATCAGTAATTTAAGCAGGGCATGGTCACTACAGCCAAGGCTGCCTCCATTTCAATTTTTCTAACAAGCTTATCTGCACTGGTGAGCACCAGGTCCAGTAACACTGCCTCTCTGGTTGGTTTGGCCAATACCGGGACCAGAAAGTTGTCCTCGGAGCACTCCAGGAGTCTTCTGGATTGCTTGCAGTCAGCTGTACCACTTTCCCAGCAGACATGCAGGTGGTTGAAATCCCCCATCAGGATGAAAGCATGCAAGCATGATGATTTCTGTATCTCAAGCAAGAAGTCAACAGACTTGCAGATATCAGGCACTCTGTGGTAGACCCCAGCCACAAGGTGTCCCTCACCGATGCTGTCCTTAATTTTTACCCACAAGTTCCTGAGCTGCCCCTTCTTCCCAGCCTCTTTCTTCTGAGAAGGTTGTAGCCCTGCATTGAAATGTTCCAGTTGTGTGATTCATCCCACCAGGTTTCTATGAGTCTAGCTAGATTTGAATTGCATGGTTCTGGTGCAATTGAGGAACAGGTTTCAGTTCCTCTTGCTTGTTACCCATGCTGCCCATATTGGTGTAGAGGCACTTAAGCTGGATTATCAACCTCTTCACCTTCTGAGAAGAAGCCTCCTTAGTACATCCCCTTCCCTCTTCCTCATCAAATCTCGTTTAGAACTCTGCTAAATGTACCAGTGTTCAGACTTCTGTGTATAAAGTGCCTGGCTCAGGGATTTGAAGTGCCTGAGATTCAATAAAGAATAGCAATCTCATTGCAGGATGTAAGCAATTCATTTATTTGTTATGGTTAGAATTTCCCATGGCCCTGCTTAATCACCTCATCAGTCATGAAGTGATCAATGGCATGTGAAAATAAATCATGTGCCAGGTCAACCCAATGTAACATTTTTAGCACTGTGAAAGTGTTAGTCTGAAGTCAAACTATGGTGAATATTTTTACTGAAAAAAGGGAGTGAAAATAAGACATAACATAACTCTTATTTTTATACAGTTGCTGTTTAGTCAGTGATACGGATTTTTTTAAGGCTAAAAAATTAGTTTAAGTGTAAGGAATTAAAATATTTTGATAAATAATTGCTGCTTTTCCTTATCTAGATAAATGGCCAAATCCTTTATGGAAGGACTCATCAGAATGCTTCTTCAATAATCAAATGCGCACCATCTAAAGTTAAAGTAATCTTTATCAGGTAAGTTCTGGTTAAAGATTTGGCTGAAAAGGTTTAATTTTTAATGCGCTCACGTTGCACATAGCGTTCGTTATTTTTAATTTTGGTAACATAGATGTACTTTTGAAGACAATCTTACTACTTGTTAAATATATCTTGTAGTTTTTTGTTTTGATATTTGTACTGTGAGTGCCAGAAATTAAGAACCAGACTTAAACTTGTCCTAAGAAATGTGGGGCGGTACTATTACCTTCTTATTACATCCTTTAACTGAATATATTGCAGAAACAAGGATGCAGTAAATCAGATGGCTGTTTGCCCTGCAAAGTCAGTAGAGGCTTCACAGTGTACTTCAGGGACACTTCAACATCAAGAGGTAAAGTAAATATTTGTTTTTCTTATTTGACCAAAATACTAACATTGTTCTGGATAGAGGAGGATCCTGTCTGCTTAGTAAATACAGTAAAAGAAAAGGAAACTCATAGAAAAACAAGTGAGATTTTAGTAAAGTTGCTAAATTTAATAAAGCTGTCATAAATTTTGTTTCATTTTATATTCTTCTATACTATGAAGTATGTCTAATATTCCCATCAATAGAGTTTTAGAAGCTTAGGTGGAACTAGAAAATGAGCAGACTCGCTTTAAATATTTGTGCACTTCTTTGTTTTGGTGCAAAATGTTGGATATAGTCACTTACAGCTGCATTTTATTTTTCTCTTAGATTGACATCAGTGTTGCAAACCCGAGTGCATTTTCTGACTTAAGTTCATGTAAAAACATTCAGTATGTGGAACTTCCTAAGGTATGTACTGAATTTACATCAGTCAATAGCCATTCAATTTTGTAATGCTGTCCCTCTTACAGCAAACAGACTCTCAGTTACTAGAAGCTGGAAAAGAGATTTCTAGAGATCTACTCTTCCTGTTTGGGAATGGATCTCAGAGTTTTCCTCACAGAAAGATTGTTTTTGATTTGCTAATTGCTTTGTGTCTCTGGAAGAAGTATTCTTTTGTTCTATTTGCCCAACTTCTTATAACCATCTCTACTGATGGTTCCTCAGGTGAGATCAATGCCTTAATTGTTCAAAGTAAAAAGTGAATAACAGTTTACCTTGTAGATTTCGAAGGAATGGATTTGAATTTAGAAGTGTTTCAGATTTATCTTGGTAGTCAGTATACTGTTTGTTTGGCAGAATCTATTCCAGAAATAGTTTAAAACAAAAATATTGGTGCATTGTGGAACCTCAGACTTGATATGTCAGCAGGCCTCACTGGTCTTTAGTGATTGTATTCTAACATTTTGATGTCACAATATTTAACCATTTGCATTTTCTGTTTGCCCCAGGATCAAGGAGGCTTTGGAATTGCCATTAGTGAAGAAGACACAACTAATGGAGTAGTTATTAAAAGCTTAACAGATCATGGTGCAGCTGCAAAGGTGTGAGATACATTTAAAATCTAATAAAGGAATGAAGAATGTTTTTTGGAGTAGCATCCATAGTTCATATTTTTTATTTTATGTTTTTCCAGGATGGACGTATCAAAGTTGGAGATGTGATTCTGGCAGTGGATGATGAAAGTGTTGTGGGATATCCTGTAGAAAAGGTGCTTCTGAAGTGTCAGGAATGTTACAGAAAGCACACTGCTTAATGTAGGAGGTGATGGTGTCTTAAATTAGTGAGGGTCTCATGACTATACTTAATTTTTAAACCTGACTAAAAAAATCAAAGATCTCCAGGCACTGTCTGGAAAAGAAAACTACTGCGAAATAAGCTAAAGCCTAATAAATTTATAGCTCAGCTGTTATTTTACATTAATGCACTACATGAGTCCTCCTATCTCTGCTTCGAATGTGATTTTATTTTCCCTGTGGTTCAGACCTGATGACTGAGAGACTTAGTAGTGTGATAAAAGCCATGAATTATTGCTCAGTAATGACTCTGCATAGCTAGTCCACTTTAAAGGTGTTAGAACCAGTAAAACTAATATGTGTAAATTTGCATGAGTGAGTTGTTTCAGTGGTAAATCAAGTCATAAACTGTGCTTATCCGTGGGAACTGTCTGTAGTAACAGTCTCATTATATTCCAAGCATGGTATTTCAAACCTTTGGAGAAAAATATCTCCATTCCTAAATAACAAAATTTATTTCTAGCTTCTAGCTCTGCAAACTCAGTTTATGTTCTGTAGTAAATCAAGGAGGCTGTTTTTCTAGCATCCACCTTGCTACCAAGAAAAGTGATTCTTTAGGCATGAGCAGATTACTTTCTGTTCGTTAAAGGGCAATTAGGAGAGCATCAATCTTACTCTTTGGTGTGCTGCTATCTCTGAGGCAGTAAATAAGTAAGAAATAGTGAAGTTGCCTGTAAGGAGGTAGGGGTAGATAAGCTTTGTAAGAACAGAGATTGAGTAAGTAATTTCTGAAAATATCTCTACTGAAATGTAAAGTCTCAAGAGGATTTGGTGTCTGTTCTGTAAGATGGCAATTGATTTTGGAGGGTCTTCAGTATCTCTTTGAACTAGATTTTGCATTACACCTTGGTGTCTATCTTTCCCTTCCATAGTTCAGGTAGTATTTTCAGGTTTTTCTTCCAGAATGACAGTTGCACATTTCTTTAGTTCACTAGATATTTCGGCATTGACTTCTGTGAGATCAGAATTGGGCTCCACCCAGCATTAAAAGGCAATACTTCTGTTTCTCTCATGATTGGTATACAATATAGTATTTTAGCTAGAGAAACAATTGAAAGACTGCCATTTTGTCATCTACTATAGTTTGGCAAAGTTTCATGGAAAAAGTTTTCTTAGAAAAAACATCAATATTTGTGTTTGTTCCTTATGAGAAAACCTGCAAGATTGTGACAAGTAGCTCCAGTTTGCGGAACTGTTACTCTACTTTATTTTTGGTTTGCAACTGAACAATCCAGTTACAGTTTTCATAGGCTTTTCTCTTTGTCATTCAGTTTATTGGTCTCCTGAAGACATCCAAATCTGTGGTGAGGCTTACAATCAACCCAGCAGAGACAGATAACCTAACTGCAGCACCAGCCCTTCCCAGCACTGTCCCAGCAGAGAAGAGGAATATGCAACTTGCAGCAGCTGTCCCAACTTCCAGCTCACCAGAACCAGAAGCAGTCAAAAGTATTGTTTTCCTTGTGTGTCTGTATTCCTATGTGTGTCTATTACAACTGGGGTTGTAACATAAAAACAAAGACCCAGCTTGTAAGTTTTCCCTTTTTGTGTGCACTGAGTTGTCTTCTGCATTTTCTGGTATTTCCAGATTACATACTCATATATGTATAAATAAAGCATTGTGCCCCCATACTGAAGACCTACCTCTTGGCTACCTGTTATAGAGGCAGGAGGATGAAAGATTTTCTTCTCCATCTCAGATATGCAGCAGGTGCCTCTGCCGTGGTTGTCTAGAACTAAGTGAAAGGCATTCCTTTAGGTGAGGGAGAAAAGTCATGTCAATTTTTGCAAAAAAAAAGGATGGTTGAGAATGTCTTGCCATTTATGACTAGCCACATTTGGCTCTTCTTCAGAGTGGAGAATCAAGATGTTTCTGATGGATGATAGTCATTGGTTAATCAAGACACTTTAAAGTTAATAATAATTCAAGTAATGCACTCATCATATAGATGTTTAAATTAAGTTCTATCCTAAATAGGGTATGTTGTGTAGAATATCTGCCTTGGCTGTCAGGACTATAATCCAAGTACTTGATGGCATAAAAGCTACAGGAGGCATGGCAAATAAAACTACAGGATAGTATTTCTCTGAGGAGGAGGGAGAATTGGGAGCCTCATTCTCTGTGGATCAGGTGTTCAGTTACTGCTATACAGCTGTCAGTGAACTCTGAAAAATGCTGTTACTGTAACCAGGGTGTTTCATTGTTGTTTTAGACACAAGCAGGTCTTCAACTCCAGCCATGTTAACCTCTGACCCAGCTACTTGTCCCATCATTCCTGGATGTGAAACAACCATTGATATCTCCAAAGGAAGGACTGGTCTTGGTCTGAGCATTGTTGGAGGAGCAGACACTTTGCTGGTTGGTTGGAAAAATATGTGTCACTCATGTGAAATAACAGTAATGAAAATAAAGTCTGATAGAAGAGATTTTTTTGTCATTTGTTTCTAAAGTATTTATAGAAAGACACAAAAGAAACAAAAACAAGGAAAAACCCTTTCTAAAATTAAAAGTAAAAATGAGCTTCATAAATATTTTGGTCATATTTCATCATGCATCTGACTTTCATTCCTGACTTTTTCACTGATGAATTATAGTGGCAATTTTCAGTTACTTTTGGTTCAAAATGGTGGCTGTTCTTTCAACATGAAATTTTGATGTTGTTTTTGTTGTCAGGGAGCAATCATTATCCATGAGGTATATGAAGAAGGAGCAGCATCTAAAGACGGACGACTGTGGGCTGGTGATCAGATACTAGAGGCATGGTGATTTCTTTGGTTGTTTTTGTTTTCATTGCTGGCTAAGCCTTTTGTATTTGTCTGCTGGAAGGTGCTGCATGATTTGCCATTGTACGCTTTCGTTGCAGGTGAATGGAATTGACCTCAGGAATGCCACACATGATGAGGCCATTAATGTCCTCCGTCAGACACCCCAAAAAGTTCGCCTGACTGTGTACAGAGATGAAGCCCAGTACAAGGAGGAAGACATGTATGATGTGCTGAATATAGAGCTCCAGAAGAAGCCTGGTAAAGGCCTTGGGCTGAGTATTGTTGGGAAAAGGTATGTAATGTACCTGGAGATTCAGTGTCTGCAACTTGCTTATCATGTTTCATTGTGGTTTGGTGCTCAGATCCTGTGGGCTTGAAGGCCATGTATCTTATTTTTGTGCTTAAGCTAACCAGTCTTCCCTAGAGGAACTAAGTCAGTGTTACTCAAGAGAAAAATGAGACAATGTTTATTTGTGTTCCCATAAACATTGCCATCAAACAATACTTTAATGTAAAATTCATGTGTGTACTTGCAGAAATGACACAGGTGTGTTTGTGTCAGACATCGTCAAAGGAGGAATAGCAGATACAGATGGGAGATTGATGCAAGGAGACCAGATATTGACAGTGAATGGAGAAGATGTCCGAAACGCTAACCAGGAGGCTGTTGCAGCTTTGCTAAAGGTATTGGGGAAAAGAGAAGATGGATAAGAGTGAAAAACAGATTCAGGTTTTGTGAAAGCTTTAACTTTATTCAGACCGAGATGAGACTGTTACTGAGATGTCAGTGAGATGACTTGGGGATCCAGATTTAAGCTTCCTGAAATCTAGAGCACTCAGATTTTGATACTTTGCCTGATAAAACTGGGAGTAGTGGTGGTGCAGAAAGCCATATATTAATGAACAAGGGGCTGATAGACGACCTTTATAGAATATCATTACCTAGAACAGCTGAAAACTTAACACTGTGTTCTGTCGAACACACTGATAGCTGGTTAACTGTTTTGCATTTTCAGAAAGATATGCAGAACTGACTTTGAATGATGGAGAATTCAGCAGAGTAGTTGTGCTAGAAATGACTACTTTCATAGCTTATTTACAAGGCCCTGTAGTAACAGGACAAGAGGATACGGTTTTAAACCAAAAGAGTAAGTTTAATTACTTGTTAGGCCTAAATTCTTTAATAAAAGAAATGAGGAGGGAGATGAAATGAGGATGGTGAGGCACTGGAATTGAATGTCCAGAGGAGCTGTGGATGCCCCATCCCTGGAGGTGTAAAAGGCCAGGTTGAATGGGGCTCTGAATAACTTGGTCTACTAGGAGACATGAATCTTTTTTTTTTTTATTGTGTTTGTTTTGTACCACCTTGCATCCATTAAATTCTACAATGCATCTTTCAGTTACCAAGCTTTTGGTGTAAGAAACTGCTTTCTCAGAGTTTGCTGAAGTAACTACCTGCAGCTCTTGGAGCCAACCTATTCTTGATAATTTTTTTTTCGGATGTCCTTCCTCTATTTGCAAATCAGAAATACAGTATTTCCCGTAGTCTGCCAAGAAATCCAGCTGGTTAACTGCCTTGTCTGTTTGTCAGTCCAGAGTTTTGAGACATGCTGCATGGTAAGGATTCCACTGAGTCAGCATTTTCAATGGAAAACTGTTTCACTGGAAAAAAATTACCGATTGCTCGTTGTAGCTGTCTCTTGGATACATAGGCACATGTTCATGCTTCTTAACACTCAGATTCAAAGGTATATTTTTTCAGATCTTGAGCTCGTCCTTGAAATTTTGGATTTATTGGGGAGCAGGGGTCCCAGGGGAGAGCAGTGGGATATGAGAATTTCTGTATTTTCAGTCCGCACCCATTAGTGAGAATGCCGGAACAGGATCTATGTTGCGACACTGAACTTGTTAGTATACTCTTATTTGGTTATAGTACTTTTCCCTTCTTACACTATAGTTTTTTATTTAAGAACACAGCATTTCTTCTTCACATGCTGTACCTCTCCTCTGAATAAAAATGCCTTTACATGTGGGAAATTTGTTTCATTTTGACAAGCATTTTGAAGTATCTAATTGATTCCAGTTACCATTCATATATTCAAGTTTTAAGTACTTCATCATTGCTCAGTAGTAGTTGTAGTTAATTGTCATAGCCCTGAGGAATAGGCTTTTAAAATTCCTTAGACATATTATTGTTAATAATTGTTTCATTCACATAGTGTAAGTGGAATAAAACATGGTCACTCACATGTAGGCAGTCGCTGTTTCCTGTTCAGCTGTCCATTAGGTTTTCATTCGTGAGAGTAGGATCTAGAGTGAATTGTCGTGAACTACCTAAAATGTATTTTGCTAGAAAATTATTTCATAATCTTTGGAAAATTCCTGTGTATTTTAAGTAGAATGATACAAATAGAATGTGTCATCGGTCTGAGAATTCTGTCTGTTCTTGCAGTGTTTCTTTTGAAGTATCCCCTAAAGTATGTAAAAAAACTATCAGCTTTTCCCCTCACTAAACTTACTGCATCTATCAAATGGGAGAATTTAGGAAGAGGGAGAAAGGTGTAGTAAAACTAAATGTGAATTGATTTATTCAGGAGTCCCATTGGAAAGTATTAGCTCCTACTTTTACACAATTCTAAAATCTCATTTGCGGGTTTGTGTATTCGTGAGGATGTGGTAATTTTAGGTACATATTTCCTCCATTTTCCACTTTGAAAAAGAGTTGTCCATATGGTTTAATGTGACTAGATTCATACAAGCAGAGAAGAATGGTTTTGCCTGAGCTTTGATCAGGTCTTTTCCAGGACATTGAGAAATCAACATTATTTATAAAAGCAATTTAGTAATAAATCTTTTTTAGTGTCATTCCTAAGAGAATAGCAACAGGCTATGAGGTATTGAAACTTTGTTTGAATGGATATGTCTGGTTGGTTTTGATATATTGGCTTAGTACTATGGATTTTTCTGACAAATGCATGAATCACTTTTAGGGTAATAAAGTTAAAACATGGCAAATAAAGGCAACGTCATGTATTATTAAATTAATTGAATGCAGAAGTTTCCTCTTACAACTTCCCAGTGAAAGAAAAAAATCAAAATAACAGCAAAACTGAAATTTCTTTATTAATACATTGCAGATCGACGTCTTCTCTTGACACTACTTGTATTATGTTGAAAGTATCATTTTCTTAGCCTTGTGGTAACGACTTTTCTAGTTTTTCAAAATAATGTCTTGATTTTGAAATATTTAATTGCAGGATGAATTTTCTTCTGAGACATACATTTTATGTAGATGTGTGAATACTCAATAGAGTAGTTAAAATCTTAAAGGCTAGTGAAAGGACTTTCCGATATGCAATCAATCCATATCACCCAGCTTATTGCTGGGAGTCAGATGCAGGCAGAAAATTCACTTAAACTATAGATGTTTAGGAAATTTTCTGTCCAAAATTTCTTTGTTACATTGGTGTCTATCCAGAGTAACAGATAATTTCAAAAGTTAGAGAGAGATGAGTAACTTCCAGTTCAATTACCATGTTCTCAGTCATACTAAGATAAATAATGATTGAGATTTTGATGCAATGGTTTTACTTTTTATTGTAAAAATTATATGTTGACATTTCAGTTCAGAAGCTATTCCTTATTAAGTGCAATGTAATAGAATTATTCCTCTTGTGTGATTTTCATGTCTGCATTGTAATACTGATTAATCCAGTATTAAAAAAGTACGCTGCTTGGTATTGAGTACCTTGGTGTGCTTTGTGTGTGTCACTGGTCCTGCCATGAACTCTGTCTGCAAAGCACTCGTTTCAGGATTGCTAGTCCATGGGGGTTTTTTTCCACCTGTCCATGTGTTTTTTTTTCTTCCTCCACTTTCTAGAAAGTCACTTAAATATTGTAGTTTTTACTCTTGTAAAGAGGAGAGATATGTTACAAGTAACTGTTTCTTTAGTGTTCCTTAGGTACAGTAAGACTAGAGGTTGGAAGAATAAAAGCTGGGCCATTTCACTCTGAAAGGAGAACATCCCAGAGCAGCCAGGTATGTAACTATAAAACTGGTTAATTTAGGAGAAATAATGTTAAATCATGAAAGAGTAAAGATAATAAATAATGAAAGAATAAAGAATAAAATAAAGAATAATGTTGAATAGAAAGATCTGTTTTATTATGACAATTATTTTTTACATGCCTGATCCGAGATGGAAAAATTTTGCAGCTCTTCAGTAGCCATTTTATGTTCAGTTTAGCAAATTGTATCTGTTATAAACAAGATCCAGCCAAAAATATAATCCAGAAATGACTTTGCTCCAGACTCCAGCTTGGAAGCATAGAGAACTCCAGTTCTTATCAATACGAGAAGAAGTTAGAATCAACTTTAAACTCATCTGAGTAGTTGGCATGCAGTGGAGTTTTGCTTCAGTAACCATAGGGAATTTCTCCATTCCTTGCATGTCCTTACTGTAATCTTGCATGCCAGAAGCAGGAAACATGTGCTCTTTCTGTCAGACTTCTCTTTATTTTATTGTTGGTCTGATGGTGAATTGTTACAATCTCAAATCAATTTCTGTATTTGAAAGCGTCTTCCATGGTATAACAGCTTGTACTGTGATTCTATCCAGTAGGAGCTATGGTTCTGAAAGCTTAGAAATTACCTTAATAGCTTGCCTTGATTGTGAACTGGGGATGAAAATTATCAAGTATTAAATATAAATAGTTTTAAGACATAATTAAAATTCAAGTGAGTAGTTTAGATAGGACTGACGTTTTAGGCTATCTTCAGAATTAGTATTGCTAAATAGTATGAAAATGTGCAGACTCTGGCTGATCTTATTCTAAGATGAAGTTCACAATGTTGAATATTTTGAAAAGTGTGTCACAGTCAGTGGACTATTTTTACTGGGAACCATGTTGTTCCTTTACTTGCCCTTCAAGTGTAGTGAAAATCATCCTGGAAATTGTGCAGGTCAAGTTGAGTGGAGAGCCTAATTTTAGTTGCAGCTGATGCAGTAGCTGAACATTTGAGAGCCCACATGAGGATGTACTGATATCTGTCTTTTGTTTTCTGTCCTTACTGTGGTACTTGTAGCTAACTTGCAGTAGAAGATCTCTATAAGGTGATAGAAGGTGCAAATACCAGGACCTTGTTGGCCCTCAGAAGAAGCACTTCAAAGATTTGCATGGGGTTGTAGAAGTACAATCTGTCTTGGTCCAATGATGCTTCAAAAAAGAGCTATCTACAGTGACCAAAAAATTTGTGTTGTTCTCTGACTCAGTTTTAACTAGGCACAAAAAAAATGAAATACTGCAGAAAATAAAATGAATACAGTGAGTTACAGTTTTACTTTTAGCACCTGGGTCAGTGAAGCTTGTCTCTAATCCCACTCTAACATTGTGTGTAGGTCAGTGAAGGAAGTGGAAGTCTCTCATCCTTCAGTTTCCCAGTGTCTGGGTCTGGTGCACCTGAGGTCTTTGAAAGTGGCCTAAAGAGGCATACCAGTAAGTTGTAGAGTTTTTTGGTGCTTTCAGTATTTTATACATGTGAACTGGTAGCCGAGATCTTTCTGTTATAGTTATAACATAACTATGTGATGCGTAAATTTAGAACAAAGTTATTTCTGATCATAGTATTGCTAGAAAATAATGGGTTTTTTCTATTCCATTTGAGCTTAGCAGTCTTATTCCAAAAATTATTTAAACGGAGAAAATGATGGATTCTTTCATCTACTCTAGAAGTATTTCAATCCAATTATTGTAATGATGTAATGATGGTCACTATAAAAATCAGATTAAAATGTATATAACAAACAAGCAGAAAGAATCATCATATTGATTTGTATGACTTTATTGAAAAGGTTTTCTAGGAATGCTTGTTTAACTGTTTTTTTAATTTATCTTAATTCATTTGACAGCAGCTTCTGAAATACAGGGACTAAGAACAGTTGAAATAAAAAAGGTAAGTTGTAGCATAGGTAAGGTAAGATAGTGGCACATATCAGGAATAGGTTGTAGATGTTTTCAATAGTTGTCTTTACAGCATGAAGTAAGTCTAGGCCTAGTCATTGTTTTAGGAAAGGAACGGGACATTAATTTGTCTGTCTTTTCAGTTTGGGACTGTACAATCTGCACTGCCTATATTTTTATGTAAAGTAGTGTGACTTATGGTATCATGTTTTGTGAGTTGTGTTGAAAGTAAACGAAGGAAGAGATACTGGGACCTAGTTTTATTGTTACCAGATTGAGTTAAGTGCAGATTCTGTTGTGGTAAAGTCAGGGGAATTGTACCAAAGTTGGAAGGCTGTTTTTTGATATTTGATATTTTTCTTCACACGTATTTTTAATTAGTAGGTTCTTGCATGACAGCTGCCAGATTTTCAAGTGTGAACTTCAGTCACCTTCATTATGCATGCGTGCTTAGTCACAGACTGTATCTTTTTTTCCAAAATATTTATATGTTTTTGCTTGGCATCTGGTTCACTTGATTACACGGATTGCATTCAGTCATTCTTTTAATAGTAGAATCTGCAAATAGCAGTTTGCAATAGCAATTTTTCCAGTGAGGTATTTGGGTGTGGTACAGGGGTAAGCAGCTGGTTTCGCCCTTCAACATTTGGGCACTAGGGGGAGCAAAAAGATTAATTCTAGTCTTCAGGAGATTCATAACAGGATATTCATATAGACAGTACTAAGGACAGCAATCCCATCTCGTTGGTTTTCCTTGCTCAAACCTCTGTGCTGACATTAAGAGTCAGGTGCTGAATTCTGTAATTATTTAGTTTGGTTAAGATAAAACACACAACTAAATCAGCAAATTTTCTCCTACCACTGAGAGAAAGAAATCCATTCTGGTCTCTCTGCTTTCCTGAGGTAGTGCAAAGTGTGTAAGCTTAAAAACTGGCTTGACACGGGAATTCTGATCTTCATAAAATAGGGCGTTTGGCCATCTTTTGAGGTAAGCCTGCCGTTCTCTGTGTTTTTCTTTCCAGAAAAATCTAATCTTTTTTTCATTACTGTAACAGAACCCTACAGATTCACTAGGCGTGAGCATTGCTGGAGGTGTAGGAAGTCCTCTTGGAGATGTTCCTATATTTATTGCCATGATGCACCCGAATGGACTTGCAGCTCAGACTCAGAAATTAAGAGTAAGTTAATTATTAAGAAGGCTGTAAAGATTGTGTGGGTAATGTGATTACTCTAGACAGGCAGTAAACTAGCAGTTCAGTGATGCAGTCATAAGTGCTTCTGGCTGTGCAAAGAATTCTTGCTGTTTGGATTGATGAAAAAGGAACTCAGATTGGTGGCATGGGAAAGTGTAATTACTGACATGTGCTAACTTAAGAAAGGAAGTCCTAAAGCAGTCTTGGATCTTAGAGTTTGTCAGCTTGTGAAAGTTAGAAGCATAGAAAGTGGTTCAGAAGCATGCATTCTATAAACAAGTGCCATTGCTGAGTGTAGTGATCATTCCTGCAAATGTAGGTGTGCAGTCTGTTTTATCTCTTGTGTTTCCTATGCTTAGGATAGAGAGAGTACATTTTAGGCTCTGAGTTAAACAGATTTTTAAGCTGTACTTAAATGCACGCTATATCCAGTCTGCACCAAAAGTGGTTGAATTTGGCTCAGGTTTCTTAGAAAATGTTGTTTCAAGATGAAGTCAGACAGAATCTCTGATGATAATTTACTACATCAGTCTGCCTGTCTTTAGGTGACATGCAAAATGCATCTCTGTTTTTTAACATATATTTCTACAGTTTTAGGATCAGTTCTGTAAAGCATCAGTACTTTTTACACTGATTACACTAAACCAGTGTAATTTGCTAATTCTAATGTTTAATTACGTGCCTTCATACTGGGCCATTTGTAGTTCTGCTGTTGTTGAAAGTGACAAATAAATCTATGTAACTAAGTTAGATTTTCTACATTTTCTTCTGTAGGTTGGGGACAGGATTGTTAGCATCTGTGGAACATCTACTGAGGGCATGACTCATTCCCAAGCTGTTAATATCTTAAAAAATGCTTCAGGCACTATTGAGTTGCAGGTAAAAAATCCTCAGTGACATTTTGAATATTTTCTGAGTACTGTTTTGCCAGCTGCTACATTGAACTATTTTAGTGTCAGCATTCTTATGCCACTGATTTCCAACCTCTATTCCTAGGTTGTAGCTGGAGGAGAAGTGAGTGTCATAACTGGTCAGCAGCAGGATCCACCTACGCCCAGTCTTTCGTTTTCAGGACTAACTTCAACTGGCATTTTTCAGGATGATTTAGGGTCAGTAACTATAGAATGTACAGCCTCTGTAGCCTGTTACTTTGGATGATAATCAACCTATAAACCTTACAAATCTACCTAATAGTGGGTGGCATTTTTGGCTTAATCATGATTAACATGTTAGGTATACATAAGACCTGTGGGCCATAGGTCCTCTTCTGTGTTTTTCATGATGAAATTTACTGTGCTGCAAATTTTTTTGACTCTCTGTAGACTTGTTGTGTGATCTGATTTCTTCTACAGCCTCTATTGTTTCACTGAGGCTGGGTAGCTAGGATTAATTGATATGCCCAGAAATTCTCTTTCCACTGTTGTGTCTGTGTTTCTGTATTGTGCTCTCTAGTGCTGTGCAATCAGGAGTGTCAGATGTTTTTGATATACAAGGTATACTGCTTCTGGTATTCTGCAAGATGCATTATGTAAACAAGTTTTGTGTCAAACTCTGTCATAAATCTGAGGCATTTTTTCTTTTAGGAAAGGGGAAAGAGAAGAAGTATTCTTTAGCCACACATACCTACTTTGAAAAGTAGAATTGCAAAATTTCTTACTATCAAAATATATGTTTGGAAATACACCTATAAATGATCTATATAATAAACACATATATGCAAATACACAGTCGTCTATTAGGAGAGCAGCAATTCAACCTTAATAGCATAAGCTATTTGAGCTTATTTTAGGCTTTACAGGCTTTTTAAAGTAGTTATTAGGGAATCTGGAGATACTGGTAATAATTCTCTAATTCACTACTAACTACTATTAGTGGCACATAGCAGCCATAACTATGCCCTGAGCTGTGTATTGAAATAGCTGCTTTCTTATAATAATGTGGGCATTAGGTAGTTTACAGAGTTTTACATTAACTGCAATAGCCAGTTCTTTATAACAAAAGTATTTGTAGTTGTAGTGGAAAGAAAATTATATTAGTTAGCTTAAAAGAAGTAATGTTTTTTGTTGAATATTATATGTATTAAATCTGAAGTTCAGACAAAATACTCTTTTCCCTTTTCTTAGACCTCCTCAGTACAAGACCATTACTCTGGACAGAGGACCAGATGGCCTTGGCTTCAGTATAGTGGGTGGCTATGGCAGTCCCCATGGAGACTTACCCATTTATGTGAAGACAGTGTTTGCAAAGGTAGGTGGAAATTTGTCCAATCAATCTATTTATTAGTTCACTGCAGTTATTGTTCTAAATCTTGGCCTGGTTTTGCAGTCAAAAGATTGTTACAGTTTCTCACAGCTTTCCCTCTTTAGTGCAAAGGCTGCAAATGTGCTTGCAGCATTTGATGGCT
The DNA here is from genome assembly GCF_027887145.1 of Ammospiza caudacuta. Classification (NCBI taxonomy): domain Eukaryota; kingdom Metazoa; phylum Chordata; class Aves; order Passeriformes; family Passerellidae; genus Ammospiza; species Ammospiza caudacuta. The sequence goes on from NC_080632.1 coordinate 37,792,858, forward strand.
GCAGTCTTCAAAAGATTGAGAATACCCAAATATACATGATTCAGCCTATCAGCAGAGTCTTGTCCGCCTGTAGAGACTTGAATTGTGTAATACTTAGGAAGAAAAGCTCCCTTGCCTTATATTTAGAGTGTGTTTACTTCAGGTAGTATACAAAAGTGTTTTATTGAACTCAGACTGCACCTTCAGAGAAGTTTAGATGCTGACCTGGATTTGATAATTTGGATGGCTCTAGGAAACAACAGAGAGTCAGAGAAAACTGGAATCACAAATGCTAAATTTTTAAGGTATATCAAACTATAAAGCTGTCTTTTTGTGCCATTTGGTGAAAAGTTCTGCAGGTCTTGAAAATGTTACTTTTATAATACTAGGTGTTATGGTTTGGGCCTGGCAAAGCCAGAGCCCCATGGGTACACCTTCTCCCTGGTGTCTGCTGTGAGATGTGACCAGGAATAAGCAAAGCAGGCTCCAAACTTAACATAAAGAAAATTTTATTAACTAAACTACACACAAACAATTACTAAACTACACACAAAAGAAAGAAAAAAAAAAAAAAGGAAAATGAAAACCTCACAAAAACACTCTCCTCCTCCTCCCCCCTAAATTCCCAATACAATACATCCCTCCAAAATCACCAATTCTAAGTCCAACACCACCCTTCAGATTAGACTTTCAGCTCCTCAAGAGGAGAAGGAGTCCTTCCGTGTGTCATGGTGGCCTCTTCCGTCCTTGTTCCGGTGCTCTCACCACCGAACATGGATCAGGGCTGCTTCCAGGGTTGTCTTTTTTTAAGGATGCTTTGTCCAGTTCCAGAAAAACACAGTATCTCACACTCTCACCTTTGGGACATCCGTCCCCCCCATATTTTATATACCCCCTGGGGCCGAGGGGTACCCACACTGAATCTTCTCTGGCACTGGGACATTTCTCCCCCTGGACTCAGTCTCTGTATCCCACGGAAACATGGCTCTGTCCATGGCTACACGAAAGAGTCCAGCATAAAATGCCACTCCCTCTTCTCCCTTCTTTCAACATCTCTCACTCTCTCTCTCTCCGGTCCAGGCCTTCATCACTCACTCATTTCCTTCGTCCTCCTTCACTGTTATCACACGTCTAGGAAGGGTTAATGTTCTGTAGGGTTTTCATTGTCCAAAGGGGTTTAAAAACTCCTCCAGGCGGCTGGACTCCTGGCTGCACCCCCCCCCCCATCTCCTCAGCTGGGCTGCCTGCTGCCAGCACATATTTACTGAATTTCAAGGTAACACAGGCTGCACTCTCTCTCTCTCTCTGTCTCTCTGTCTCCAAAAGGGGGGGGGGGGGGAAGGATGGCTGCCCGATGTCTCTTGTTGCTCTCCACCCTTCCATCATCCAGGGCCTCCTCACTCCCATGTCTGTCCAGGCCCAGGCCTACCGCAGGGCTGCCCCTCCCCCGCCCAGCGGCAGCGGCTGGACGGGGGAGAGCTCCGACCTCGGTCCCTCGAAGTTCCAAGAGAACCTCCCAGGCCCGAAGCTCTGCTTTTAACCCCTGGGTGTTCTCGGAGGTGTGTCCTAAAACCCACTGGCTAGCCCAGGTGCCAATATCAAAATCCAAGCACCCATTGGTTTGACCAGAACATCCCAGAATTCCCACTTCTTTCTGGTCAAACCACCACACTAGGGTTTAAATCTTACACTAGCTGGAAAAACAGGGTTGACCAAACAATCATGTAGTTCCAATTTCTACATGTGGAACTTAGACTGGGCAGAGTGTATTGCAAAACTGGCAGTCTTCTCAGCAATTGGTTCTATCTGTATCCCTGAAAAAGAAAAATGTTGCTGGACTGTTTTCAGGACTGTGTGTCAGGGAGAAAAAGAAATGTGTGAGTCTGCAGTTACTTGTTTTATCATTCCAGGGTGCAGCAGCAGAAGATGGACGCCTCAAGCGGGGGGACCAAATCATTGCTGTGAATGGGCAGAGTTTAGAAGGGGTGACTCACGAGGAAGCAGTTGCTATTCTGAAAAGGACCAAAGGAACAGTCACTTTGACTGTGTTGTCATGAACTGGCTGCCTGACAGGCTTGGGTCAATAAGACAATATTGCTTACTTTCCACATAGTAAAGAGAATGGAAATGTTTGGGTAGTCTTCTTGCTCTTTCAGCTTCACAGGACTGTGTTACAACAATGAAGAAAAATAACATTTAAACATATTTTTGTATACATTAGAAGTACTTCTCTTCCTGTCAAACCACTGGAATGAAATTATATTGACAATGAAAACACATGGATATTTTTCCTATTAGTAATTCACCACAAAAAAAATGTTGCCATTAATAACCACACAAGAAAGTTGAAAAGCAGAGGCTGCATATTTGAATAATGTTGGAAAAATGATAAATTCACCAAGTCAGCATGGAGGTTGCAGGAGTAGCAGAAGGCAGAAAACAGGAATGAGTTTATTGAAGAAAGAAAATACTACTAAATCAGAGATTTGGGAGATAAGGGGAAATGTATGTAGTCTGAAGGCAGATGGTTAATAGACTAGATGGTTCTTTGGAACTAGACAAGTTTTAAGGTTCCTTTCAACCCAGACTTTCCAATGACCATATTATTTCACAATGATCAATAGGAGAAACTAGTTTGGTGACCTGGGTGGATTTTTTTGCTTGTCTTTTTGTGTGTTTAAATTTTTATAAGTCATGGTGTATCTGAAAAAAAGAAAAGAAAAAAAAAGAACACTGTGTTTCACTTGGCTTGGGTTTGAAGGTTTCATTATTTTGGTGTCAGGGGGTTGTGTTGGTAGTGGTGATGATGGTTTTGTTTTGTGTTTGTTTGTTTTGTTTGTGGGACTTGTGCTCAGGGCTGAAAAATCCATTACTAGTGGAAACTTCCTGGTGATTGAGAATGCCCAACAACTGCAGTATTAGAAGAACTACATTTTTAAAGTAGGAATATTTTATAGTCCTTATGGGTGAAAACAGATTTTCTAATATGAAGTGTCTGTAAGCAAAGGTTGTCCTCTTCCAATGTGCAACACCACGTACAGGGTCACTGCAGACATTTCTGCAAGCTGTTTGCTTCAGAGCCTTGAACAAACCTCTCAGAGCAGCTCTGCTTAGCTGCCAGCAGATATCTGGATATTGCCAGTGTGGAAGGAATTGACATTAATGGTGTTGCTGCCATTATCACTAGCAGCAAAGGTAGAGTCCTCCTTGAACTGAGGAGGCATACAGCCAGGAGTGATGGGTTGAGGTTGGGTAAAGACCTGAAAATGCCTCACAGTGGAGGTGAGTAGTAAGACAGTAGTGAGGTTTTGCATCAGTAATAAGCAGAAGAGGAGCTTTGACAGCTACAACTATTATTTTGGGGATATTAATTTTAGAGGCACAGATAAAAGCATCTAGTAAATACAGTGCAACTGTGGAGCTTTCTTTGATCAGCAGCATGGTCAATAAATGCATCACTTTCTCATTACCTAAACTTTATCTAAAAACTGCACTCAATGAAACACTTAGCTGATTGTAACCTGCTTGCCCTTGCCTGCCATGCTCTTAGGTATCTGACAGATAAAGCATGCTTCTCCCATGATTTATTTTCCTGCAGAAAGATTTAGCTGAGTCTTTTGAGAGAGGAAGATACCTGTCAAACTAGTATGATACTTAGCAGGAGAATGCTTTGTGTTAATTAGCAAAAATGGAATTTTTGCAAGAAGGCCGTTATTTCAACTACCATTTACAAGAAATATGAACTGAAAATGCAGGCAATGGTCAGGCCATTATTAGGGGATAATACAAAATACTGGCATTCATTTTAGTGGGTCACAAAAGCAGTATTAGGCGTGTCTCTCAAATAGTATTAACAAATGGATAGCTATGTGTAAGTGAATTAACAAAAAATCCCACTCTTTGTCTTTTTAACTATTCTAGTAGTTCTATTGTGGTAGGCTAAGATGCAGTAAACTAGATGGTACCATTGCTGGATGCTGCTGTTATTGATTTGCTTTTGTACTTTTTCCTTGCATAGAGTGAGAAATGCCTACGTTAGAGTATGTAAAGTCACTTTAAATAGTATCTATATTTGTAACAGAAGTAGTGTACAGCTATTTTGTTACTGCTCTTGTGTCACAATGGGGGATTTAAATTAATAAATTTCAAACTGTCTAGATGAAGTGAAGTGCTGGATTTGTTACTAGTTGCTTTATAATAGCATGCTTGCGTTATTCATTCTGTTGCAAAAGATTAATTCAAAACAATTTAATAGTTGAAAAAAGGCATTACTCTTGATGTAAACCTTAAAGCATCTTCTAAAAATTGATTTTTTTTAATGTTATCTTCACTTGCAAACTCTTAGCAAATTCATGAAACTGTGAAACTGTCTTGCTTTTTTGTAACAGAGCGTTAATCATTGTTAAAAAAACCATTCCTTCAGGCATGGGATATGCCATGAGGGACAAAAATAGTGGGCCATGGAGCTTGGGGCTCAGAGAATGGGCTCTCCCCCAAGCCCCTTGCCAGGAAATTGTTGCATGACCACTACTTAGTGGCTGCCATGCACTAGACCATGTAGTAATAGGCTTTTCAGGCTTAGGATGTTTGGTTTTCTGTATCATTTTGTTTTCAGTGCAACTTTCCAGTCACAGGAGTTAGTCTTCTAAGGTGCTGTGGGCCAGTTCTGCCAAGTTTTATGGGTTTGGTTACATTTTTTCCATGTTACCATGTTACAGGTTTGGAAGGGTCTGGCATCTTAAAGGCCCCATCCCATTGTCTGGGCAGATATCCAGCCCTTTTTTTAACTCTCAACTATGTATTGCTGAGGGGTAATCAGAGTGGTATTAATGAAAAACTTTAATTTTAGAGTGGTATTAGTGAAAGGGACTGTCACTTTTTGAAAGTATGGGTCTGAACAAAGGACAGCTGATTCATAGGAATGCATATATTTCATTTCTTGACAGTGAGGAGGTATTGTTGGCATGGCTGCTTTTTTGTTCGTTCTTCTGTTAGATTTTATTTCTGGGTTAGCTTTATGGTAGCAGTAGTATTGTTAATTTTCAGCTGAGAGAAGGGTTGGAATTTAATAGCTATTGCTGATCCCCTTTCCTTCAATCTATTCAATCTTTTTTTATAAGGAAAAAAAAAAGAAACTGTATATTCTACAGACCTAGAAGAAGAAGAGAGTGTCATCCTTGTTGTTAAGTGTCAGGATGTTTTGTTTTGGTGACAGACACTTGCAAGTGATGTGGAAGTACTTAGGTCATTTAATAGTGATTTGCAAAGAAAGCCTTACCTCAAAATGGGAGTGACACTGGAAAGGGGCATTTGTAAGATTTCTACACACACTTTTACTTGCTTTTTAAAAACAAATAGTTTGAAGCATCTAAAATATTTCTGTGTAGAGGACACTTCTCTTTTAAGCTCCAACTGAAGCTACTTAGAATAAAGTTTTCACATTCTTTACAAATTTTATTAAAATGGTAAATATTTTTAATAGTAAACAGTATTTTCTTGTTTTGAATACAGTGGATTTTTCTTTTGTAACTGGTCATCATGCATGCTTCTCAACAGACATGTAGATCTTTAATATAATGTGTTTTAGTCCATAGCCAGTGTTGCAGGGTAATGCATTTACTTGTGAAGTTTGGCCACCTGTATTCTTGGAAGTGGCAACCATGACAGGTAAGAAAATCCAATTCAAACACTTGAGAAGAATACACCTAGTAGAAAATTATGCCCAAGTAGATTGAGGTTCCTGTGTTCTTATTCTCCTGACATAAAATCTTCCTAAGCTTTCTACTCTCTGTGAAAATGATTGTTTGAAATGGGTGGAAAAAATGTACATACTGCTTCTCATGTCTCAGTAGAAAGGAGATTAAATTCTGGTAAGATATTAATTCTAAAAGCTGCATATACCTGAGCTGAAAACAACAGAATTTTCCAAACTAAATTAATTTGTTTGCAACTGAAGATTTTTTTCTTTAGTTACAGCAGCAAGTTGGTTTATGAAAGTGAGCCAAGCAGGTTTTTACTTACTATTTCACTTCAGACTGCTTTCTGTTCAGTCCATTGTTTTTGATCTTCATATAGGTGGCTTAAATGCATAAATTACATAACAAATATTTTTTTATTACATCAAAGGAGTGTTGGAATCACATATAAAAACAGGTAAGTTGTTTTTGTGACTGCCAGTACTACACAGATTTTTTAAGTGCTTGCAATTAGATGTCCAGTTTGTCCATAGGCAGACAAGAGACAGCTTTTTGTTTAGAAGGAGAGGCTTTGAATTTGTTAACACTTGTTAGTATTTTCTGGTATTTCAGCCTTTGGTATTTTATTAGTTACAATTGCACTTCATTAAGTGAATTCAGTTGAATTAAAACTATGCTCTGACTGACCAAGGTAGATGTTCTACCTAAAAGAGAGTGAGTGCTCTTCTCGAGTATTTCTGTGGGATGTCGGTTGACTTTTTGAGTTCTGTGCAGCACTGTTCAACAACAGAGTGTCAGTTTGGTGTGTTGTCATAGTGTTTTGTTCATGCTCCTCACTGTCCACAGCCACAGAATAATACCAGGCCTCAGAAAACTGAGGGCATGGGGTACATTTAAATGACACATTATCGGATTTCCACTACTGCACACCAGTTAGAGGTAATGAAGTTTCTAGTGTGTGCACCTCACACAAGCACTTAGGCTGAGGCACATGAAGGGTCTTTTCAGGCTGTAACATTGAAATGCCTTGTCATCACAGGGATGCCAAAGCCACTGTGTCCAACAGTTCAAGGTTTCATATTATTGGGAATTTTACAAAAGCTTTGGGAGCAGCACCTTGGGTAGTTAATAGGTAATAAGCTGTACTCTCTTTTTGGGGGAATATTTATCAAAAACTGTCAAAAACATATACAGTTTTGACTGAAAAAAATACATTCATTACTTGTTGTTAAATGTGAATATGTCTGTTGAAAGCAGAAAGACCAGTATTGCAAATGAGAGAGATAGAGAGATAGATAGATAGATTAGATAGATAGATTAGATAGATAGATTAGATAGATAGATAGATAGATAGATAGATAGATAGATAGATAGCTAGCCAGCCCGCCCGCCCTCAATACAGTCCTAACTGTTAAGGCAGCAGATGTTCACTGGAATTCCTGTTTGTGATAGACCACTGAGGATAGGTGATATTAAAAGATTGTCATATGGGAAAAGCATTAACCTTTGTTACTGTCACCGAGACCAGAAGGGTAAAAATGCTAGTATTTACCTCATAATATATTCACTTCATACCCTTTTTAAGCATATACGTAAGGAAAAGTACTGCACTTGAATTTATTGTTAATGTAGATCTAGAGGTTGTTCTAACTAAATATGTATGTTGATTATTTCACAAAAATGTTTATAGACACACTCTCATGATAAGAGTTTTACAGCCTCTTTCACAACACTGAATGACAGTAGTGATTGCCTTTTTGCTAAATTAACGAATTTTTTGTCCTTTGCAATAAGGACAAATCTGGGCAGGAAGGAGAATTGCTTAAGACAAGGTAGGAACCTCCTGATCTGAGCTGATTTTCCTATTGTGACTGAGCATGCTGTCTTCAATCTGTCCCTTATCTTCCTAGGAACGATTGGGCTTTTGTTTGTTTCAAATTGAACCTGACCATCAGAATTCTGTGTATACAGTCTCCCTCTGAAAAAAAGCTTTTTTTCTATTGTAGTTGCTAGAGCAGGAAGAAAAAGAATACAACCGGACCTTTGCTTTAAGTGCAGATTTATGGAATATTAACATTTAGTAGAAATAGCTCATTAACAGTTTGTTTGCTGCAATATGTTCTCTACTTTCCACTCTAAGTCAGAGTCTGTTCAAAGCATGCTATTATGTCAGCAGCCAAACCATTGTTGCCTGCACTTCTCCTGCTCCCATTTCTTTTGATTGGAGTGTGTGCATTGGGCTGGGGTGGGAGGGGGAGGAAATTATGTGTGAGGGGAGGATGTCAAAGGCTCTGTGTGTGCTCATGCACATGTGTGCATGTGTAGATCTGGGAATAGTACTGTGTGAGTGCCAACTATTGGCCTGCAGATATTTCCTACCACATATGCTTGGTTTTTTTCCCTTACAGAAGAAATTTAAATTGGTAATCTAATCCTATTTAATATATATATGTTCTCAAAGGTTTTTTAGAAATAGAATAAATGTCTATTTAATGTCAGAAAAAAACTGCAGCAGAGGCATTATCTGTTTCTTCTTTGTGATTTTGTGATTTCCAGTGAACCTTTTTCTAATGTGAATGTACATCTTTTCTGTTAATCTGGTAAGTTTAACAATGGAACACATTCCAGGTTCTGCTTTCAGGACAATGAAGTCCTATTTGAAGATGAGAAATGTTTGGGTCTGGGATATTGATGCTATGTTTCTGGGGCTAAAATCACCTCAACAAGTGTGAATACACTTCACAGTTCCTCACTCACAGAAGCCTTCTGTTTAGGCCCATGTGGAAGATCTCACATTCATAGAATTGTTCCTTTTATATACAGAAATTATACTCAGTTTTACTTTACTGATGGCTTGAACTCAATGTACATATATTTTGGACTCTCACTTGAGTGTAAACCTTGAATCTGTTGGCCAAGCTAACAAATCACTGATCAAACCAGAAGTGGCAACCTGAACTGTGTTGGTTTCATTCTACATGTCAAGGAGGAGGTGAACCAAACAGAAATGCTGGGCAGCCAGCAGCAAGGAGACAAAGGTATTTACTGACATCTGGCAGCCTGTGTAGTTTCTCTGTTTTGAAAGAGGGCTGCAACTGCCATAGTATGAACATCCAATTCAAAAGTGACTTGAGTTATAAGGAGAGGGGTAAGTTAAATTAAGGTGTAGCAGGAAAGGGGAAGTGGTCACTTATTTAAGAACAAATAGGCATGGAGATGGTTCCGTGAGTGTTTCTCTTGTATTAAAAAACCAACAAGCAAAGTGTTCGTGCAGTCAGCGGCTGGTTTCAGCTTGTGCACTTAGCCTGGGAGCTCCAGGTGCTGAAGCTTTGTGGGAGAGGCTATTTGGCTCTACTGCACAGCCCCATATGCGTACTTTGAAGTCATATGTACGCATAAACCCTGTAAGAAGGACCTAGATCGGTTGATAAAAGCTGACTTGTATTTTGCTACATTCATAGACATTAATAATTTTCAGTAATAGCCACTAGATAGCACTAGAGAATCAAGGTAAATCTCAAACTGCATGGGTTGCAGAGATTTAAACGAACACAAGCACTCCAAAACAAACAACCGCTGGAGCCTGTTGTTGGTGTTCAGCTCATATCAGCAGCCTAATGAAAATTATTCAGTCAGGTGAATGTTATTTTACCTTCTGGTGTATTTAAAATGTCTACACTGATATATTTCCAAGCAGAAAACCACATAGTAGTAGCTTCAACAGTTGCCCTATTCTGACCCTGGTTTTAATGTTTTTGAACTTTATTGAAAACCACAAGCTTCAACAAAATATGCATTAAATCCAAAATGTTCAACACTGGGCATCACAAAATGAATGCTTTAAAATAAAAACACCTCTAAAAATATCTATAGGGATATTATGCTTTCCAAAAATATGCATCAAAAAAATCCTCAGTTTATTTGCAGAGAGAATAAAAAGTCTGTCACTGTCTCTAAGTTTGTCCCTTGCAAAATTATTCATCACTTTTACTTTTTCAAGTATAGTTTAGGATCTTGAAGAAATCTTTACTGATGACCTCTATGAAAATGCAGGGACTGATCTTTCTCATTTCTGCTATGAAAGCTATAAAGGTACTGCTTCGATTTCCTTGCTGATAGCCTTTCAAGAAGTCCCGTATGAACTTGGGTAAGGAAAGGCATAAAGGTTTTAGGAGAAATGCATGGGTTTCTGCCTGCATCTACAGTGCATTTTCACAGGTTTTGCAGTCCTCTTTGCAAACTATGTACTTAATGCACGTAGGTAATTTTGTTTTGCACATTCATAAAGTTTTTTGTGGCAGTCTTGAGGAATACCCACAGGTATGCATGGTGCTGTAGGTGCAGTTTGAGGTAAGAACTTTGTGTCTCCTCTGAAAACTGCATTCCTCAATTCAGTTTCAAAATAACTTCAAAGTAATCACAAATTCTTCTGTTATTTATTAACAGGGGTTTTATACCAAATGCCACATCCTCCCATGATAATGTCTTAAGAGTTTTTCACAAGGATCTAAAATCTGAAGCTTGATGGTCTTGAACTCCTAGAGTAATGTGTCCTAAATGCTTGTCTTGAAGGAGAGATTCATAATCAGCTCAGGGCATCTACCACCTGTGCCTTGCTTCTGAAGTACGTTAAACAGACTGATATCAAACTGTGCAACTGTATTGGGGCTTGTTTGCTATAGGTGTGCTTCATCTTAGGAATGGGGACTTCAAGCACCTCAGTCTTGGCTGTCATCGATACGGGCTCACAAGAGTTCCCAGTGGACTGGGCTGATGCATATGTGAACTCATTCAGCCAGTGAACTGTTTCTTGCAGAAATGACAGCCTGCTATCAGGAGATGCATGGGCTGTCTTTGAGGCTTGCTTGCACTTGCAGCATACCCAGATAATCATTACCTACCAGTTTCTATAAATTCACCTTTTCTTGACAGTATGTGAGAGGCACATGTTTAAACAAGATAAGAAATTTAACGGAACTGAAGGTTGATCATCTGTTTCTCCACAATTTAAATGAAGATTTTGCAGCTCTCCTGTTTCCTCCCACGCCAGTTCCTCAACTTCAGCTTGGAGAGCTGAACTTCCTTAGTGATAAGAGGCCATAATGCGAGGATGGAGCTGAGTAAGGTTCTCTGTCACACTTTTAGGCTGCTTCAGGCATCCTTTAGTAGTTGACAGCTATTTGCAGTTGACAGGCCAGTAAAGCCTACAGGACTAGGAGGTGAACAAGTGTGACGGTGCAACTAAAGACTGGCAACTGACACTGTACTAGAAATCATTCCAGCCCCTTTTTGACCTTATAGTTATTGTACATGTAAAACCATACTAAACGTGTTACTTCATTCTCAAATGCAGCTTGTTTTGCTTCAAGTGCCAGTGGCAGGGAAGCTGTTTTTTTAAGTGCTATGAAAACAAGTTCCAGCAAAACTGATCTTTATCAGATCCCATTGAAAAAGCTGCACATACTGAATAGTGAAACAGGCCAGTTAAATTTTAATCTGGGTTACATAAAAGGCTGTTCTTAAAGTGGCACATACTGGCATTGTTCTCACACCCATTAACTTACAGCCAGACAGTGAGAAGACCAAGAGATGTGTAAAGTCTCAGTGTGAATCCATCTGTGCATGTGTGTATAAGCAACTTCTAGGTAGGGTAAAGTACAATCTCAGAAACCTATCTGCAGCATCCTGCTTATTGCAGTTTTTTTTTTTTTCTATGTGGGGTGTGGGGACGGTGCCTTGCAGATTATGAGTTGTGTAATTCAATAACTCTTTTAGGGGGGAGAGTCCTTGTTTTGGAAACCTGCTGCTAGAACACTGAGAATCTTTTTCATGTGAGTTTAGAGACCTGTCAAGGCTGTGCCCATAAGCTTGTGTGTGGCTAGAGTGGGGAAGATTTCCCTAGTAAAGACAAAGGTATGAAACACTTGGGCATAAGACAACCTGCATTCAGCATATTAGAGGTTGTAAAAATTAGTTGAATTGCCAACATACAATTCTAACCAGTTATTTTTGAAAGTTTGGAGCCTTGTTTGCCATTCTTTTTGAAGGAACTGGAGTTACCACAAGGAAGTAGTAAGTGAAGGCACACATGCTTTGGTAAACCAGACTATAATGCCTGGAAGCTGTAGGATGGCATTAGTGCAGAGTAGGAAAAATGAGAACAGAAACTGATGTTTTAGATTTTTGGGTTTTTTTCTGATAGTATTTCTAATCTGTAGTGAAACCTGAAGCAAGATTTTTTTCCCCCAAGTAATCTCTGATCTTGAATATATAGTTTAAAGTATTTATTTTCTTTATAAAAGGTTTCTTTTCCAATTAACTTAATTTTAAATTTACATGGAGTATTTGTAGGGAATTAAGAACAGTTTTCTTGTGTTATAAAGTTACACTTTAGGGTATTTTAAGATCTAAGAGCAAGTAAGTTATAGCATGCCAAATTGAGATATCATTTACATACCTGTGATGCCTATTAATCGACATCAGAGGCCTTTCATATTTACTCCTGTGTAGCTCAGATGATGAAATGGCCTGAGGCATTTGGTTACCCTTTGGTTTCAAGTGCTCTTTCATCAGCATTGGGTATGACTTCATTTAGATGCAGGACTGCTTCTCAAATTACCATGGGTAAATTTTTCCTTGTTTTACTTTTTGCATGGGAATTAAGTCATAATCAAAATCCCAGGAACACTGCTGTAGCTAAAAGTTAATCAAGTGGATTGCAATGGCCAGCTGCTGGGTGAAGTAGTAGGACCAGGTGAGAATGGTACATGCAGAAGCATCTGAAGTGACAGAATGCAAAACAACCTCAAGAGCTGGAGGGCCAAACTTAATTTCCTTAACCTATTTGCTGCTGTATTTGGGAAGACACAAAACCTCCTTGATAACTGTATTTGGTCCTCAATACAGTGTTGTCTGTGTCTGCAACGCAGTGAAGTCTCAAAATGGTAGGTCATTCAGCCCTCATCTGTGAGAAAAGGTCAGAGCAGGGGCAGAGTAGTGACAGTGAGATGGTCCTCCATTTTGTCACAAAAGCTGGTTGTTTTATTAAAGCTTGATTTAGGCTCAATCCATAGCCCAGAAAAGCTAACCACACAATAATATAGCATGGTTTGTTGAACAAAAACAATTGCTGAACCCGCACTTGACACATTTTAATGATTAAACCCAACTTCCTCTGCTCTGTTGCTGTAGTCTTACACTTGCTTGCACCAAATTTGTGTGGGTAATTGTTTGCTTGTATACACCACCAAGCATTATTTAATTTTAAAAAAATGTGCTTGGCAGGGGAATTTGTCAGCTGGAAAAGACAGAATTTGTGTCAACAACACATGTGGTTCCTGAAAAAGCAGAGTGAACGTGTGAGATGGCAAGAGAGATGGTGTGTGCAAGACATAAGCAGTGCTGTGTGTGGTTGCTGACAGTCACCAAAAGCAAGCATTAGCAAAGGTATCTGACTGAAAACTTTAGAAGCCACATATCACTATGCTATCCTGTCTCAGGAGAAGTGCAGGCAGGCTTTGCCTTTCTGGTGCTCTCTGGACCCTGTTCTAGTGCTTACAGTACATCTGAGTAAAAGGCCCAGCTCAAGAAAGGGTGAGAACATTCCTGCCTAGGCGTTTCTGCTGATAACAAGTATCTTGGGAAAATCATGCTCTATGATCTGCTAAACCATCTCCATTTGATTTTCATTAAACAGCAGACTGTCTTCTACATGTCCTACAGACACACCAGAGATTGAGACTGCTGTATTTTAATCCCTGAAGACAGTTAAGATTAACCAGGTACACTACCAAAATAAAACAAAACTACTTGTCTTTTTCAAAGTGTAGCAACCCCAAAAAACTGCCTTTGGATTATGTAGTGTTCAGAGGAGAGACGTGGTGACCTGAAAGTAAGCAGCAGACAGTCCAAAAGATGGGTAATGTCTGAAGCTAAGCACAACTCAAGAGAGAAGTAGTTACATGTTTTGTATGTTTCATTGATAGGCCGCTGATTTAGGTGATGTGGGAAAATAAATCCGAATTTCAGCTGGAACGTTTTCCCTCTCTATCCATGTAATCATTGTTTCCTTCTTTGCTTTTCCAAAGACCTACTGCTTGAGCAGACAAAACATGCAAATGGAATTAAGACAACTATAGTAAGCAGCTGTCTTTGTGATACTGAACTAGTCAAGCAGGGCAGATCTGAATTAAATTTGCAAAGTATAAATTTTCCTCACAGCTAAATCATCTGAAAGTAACTCATCCTTTATCATCTGTTCAATAAAAGTTTCCAGCAGTTGTACTGTAAATATACCCAGAAACTACTGTTATGGAAAAATAATTGTCAAGCAGTCCAAATGCTTTAAGGCATGATCAGTCCAGTGGTGTCATCAGAGCTCCCTGGCCCTCAAGGGGCCAGAGCAAATGCCCATTTTTCATCCAAATGTATATTTTTTCAGCCAAAATGTAGTTGTGATGAGATTTCAGCTGCACAATTTGACCCATTGAAGGTAAAAATTCCTATTCATTGCCATGGGTACATGTTTGCACATTATTAAAGCTATTCTCTATCTTGCCTTAATATGTAATTATTGCTTACTGCTTAGAAATGTGGCATTTTAATGCTCTGTGAAATGTCAAAAATTACAGTTTAAACCCTAGAATCATATTATACATACTTTTTGCTTTAGGGAATGAAAAGGACAAGGTGTGCCAGGGAAGATGTGTGAGACACTTGTTTCTGTTCAGAGGGAATTGCAGCTGGACTGGAGAAGCAGGCCAGGTCTGGCCCAAAAAGCTGGTGCACTTTTTTCAGCAGGGATCCCCCTCTATTGTGCTCCATATTGCATGGTGCATCAGAGCAAAGGCAGGTCAAATTCCAGCACTTTGCTGGAATCTGTGTGCTGGATCTGGCACACCTGGAGAGATGAGAAGCAGTGTGCACTTGTCTTTGGGTTGTCACATGACAGCTCATTCGAAAAAGGACTTCAGTGCAGGGGCTTTGACTTGGAAGAGCTCCATACAAACTGCTTGGAATTCTGGAAATGACCAGTTGACTGTAAGCCTAAAAGAAAGCTGAACTTGGTTACGTCCAAGTAACCAAAATGATTGTCCAAGTAACTTGGATGGTCTTAGTCCTCAGACCCTACTCCTCTTGTCCTCTCAAATACTGGAAACACTTGTCACGGACAAGGGAGCACTTGCCATTTCTCATGGTTGATGTGCAGAAAAATGTCAGTAGAAGCAGATCTTTTCCACATGGCAGTGACTACTAGAGAATACAAATTATCAAATCAGTTCAGTCAAAGAGAACAGAGAAGATGGAAAATGTTTAGCTGTAGAAACTATCACACTATCACTGTTCCCCTGAGAGATATCTGGGATATATATATTTATATGGTGTGTGTGTGTGTGTGTGTATAGTCTTCTAAGGCAAGGATTTTTTTCAAAATAGCACTTCCTTTACTTAGAAGAGCTCTGGCACACAGCATTCCAAGTATTTTGTTGTCTGAACATCCACTGGGACTACCAAATGCCTCTCTACAGAATAAAGGAAAAGTCAAATATCCACAAGTAGTCTGTACCAACAGTTCTCAGATTAATTTGCCACCCACACTAGTTAACTGAATTGCTTTCTTAGGTTTTACACATCACCTCAGCCTTCATTCAGTTAGGGCTATGAACCTCAGTCTTTCCAGTGTCCAAAATCTTGAACATTTTCCTCAGGGTAGGAAAGGTCATCCAGGAAGACATTACTTCCCAGCACAGTGGGGAAAAAGGCTGACACCCAGCTGTTTACCTGCAGCACCACTGGAGCACCTAGCAGGGGAGTTACCAGCTCACAACTGCCTTAGTGACAAATCATATGATGTTCTGCTCTATGCAAAGGACTGGAAATTTCTTTGGGCTGGCACCTGTAGAGGGTGAGACTATTTATATTGCTCACTAATTGCATCACTTAATTTATAAGTGATAATTATAAAGCTATAAAATTTTTAATGGATTTAAATTATTTAAGCTATTGTAAGATATTCATTGGAAGCAGCTTTCCCTTCTTAATAGTAAATTAATAGAGAATTAATAATAACTAGGACTGGAAAGGCAGTAATGCCAGCACCAATGTTATTCAATAAAGGTGTTCAAGTGGGAAAATGTAGATTTTTGTAGCAAGATACTGTATCTGATACAGAGTTGACCAGGGAACTTGTATTTGTCTTGAAACTATTAACACAAGAGAAAAGTTAAAATGTTCAAGGAAACCTGAAGCGTGTTTTTAAAATTGACAGTCATTTCTGAGACTGCCAAAGACTTTGCGTCAGCTGTTGGCAAGCGGAGATGGGATTTGGTTGCGATGGAGATGGCATAGAAAATGGATCACATTTATAGGCTAAAAATTTCATCGTAGCTGTTGTCAAGCTTGAATCCCGTGACATATAAACGCACAAATTGGAGTAGTGAGGAGAACTCCATTTATCTGGAAATGTATCATATGTCACTCCATTAGTATGGTCAAACTATCAGCCCAAGATCCACCTCCAGTTTGTCAGAATCAGTGGTTTAGAGGGAGGTGGTAGGAAAAAACTGCCAGGATATCATCCCAGATATGTCAGTGAAATTTTTCTTCATGTTGGCTCACAGCCAACTGGGTTAAACTGGGTTTTCCTATATAGCCTGCAGAGTTGCCCCCAAACCTGGCAAGAACCTTATGAAAGACTAAAAAAATACTCTTTGTTCTCAATCCTTCAACTCCACAATTTGCAGCACCACCTGTTACGCACGCTTCAATGGGAAGTCCCGCGCTCACCAGAATAAACTCTGACCACACTGAAACCAATCTCAGCGCTCTGGTTTTAAGGAAGGCAGTATTTCACTGGGGAGGTCTATTGCTTAGTGTCAGAAATGGCAGAATCTCAGCAAGAGGAAAATAAAACTTTAAATGAGGCACCACTGAGAAATAGGAGTCTGTACCAGAATTGTTCCCATACCAGCCCTGAAGATGTCATACATAGAGACAGGTAAGCAGCAGTACTCACATAAGGTGCATTTACAATTGCTGTGTGATGTTGACTCAATTATGGTTGCTGAGAACATTAATGATCTGTTTAATGCAGTAAGTGTGATGGGTTAGTAATTGAAACTCTTGGCTCCTACTGCAAGGACGTGAGATTCTGCCCTTTATTCATATCAGAATTTGGCTGTTAACTGGCGTAGATTAACTGTGCACTGGGATCTCTTTTGTTACAAGGGCAATAGTTACATATTCCAGGAAAAAGAGAAAAGGCAAGTCAATGAAACAAGCTGGAAGAGGCCCATAACATTTTGTTTCTAGTAAAGAACAAAAAGTAACACTTTTAGATTTACTTCTGAAATAAAGAAAGATGCAGTTTGGTTGGTCAGTATGGATTCATGGATAGGCCTGGAGAGAAGTAGAATAACCAGTGGGACTCCATAATGAATTTCCCTAATAGGCTCAACATGAAGGAAAATTAATTGGTGCTAAAATAATAAGTAATTGGTGTCCAGCCCTGTGAAGATGGTGAGTTCTTTCTATCCAAGAAATTACTTCATGCAGGAGGGAAGCTTACAGACCATGGGTAAAAATATCTTCATCTTTGACCTTGTGTGTTGGAGGTTATATAAGTTTTCCTAGATAATTTTCTTTCTGCATTGATGAAAACCTATTGAGCTGTTATTTAATGCTTAGCTACTGCACTATGCTTTTGAAAAGGAGGTCAAAAAATATTTTCTGTCTCTGGCTGTCATAAAATGGTGTACAACATTTTGTCCTGAGTCTGTTCTCCTTATTTCAACTGAAGTTTTTAGTCCTTTGAGCTAAAGAAGTTGCTTTCCTCTGAATCATGGAAAAATACAGTTGCCTGTGACAAAATACAGTTGCCTCTCCTCTATAGTGGAAGAGTAAATTCAATCAAATACAGTTAATTTTCTGGACTTGCTTTGTCCGAGAATGTTTTGTTGTGCCTTCCACTTTAAAAGCAAAAAACTCCTGCGAGAAGGAAACTACTGATGCTTCCTACTCATTTCTAAAGCCACAAATCATCCTGAATTACGTGAATACATTTATCTGCTTCTACCTACATTTCAGAGCAGAAGTTCTGGCAGAAAAAACCATCATGTGCACTTGGTCTGATTGTTTTGGTGTGCAGGATTTGCACCTGTGTCTATGCAAATCTTCTTAGTTCATAGTAAAGCAGCATACATGCCACTAGCCAAAAAGCAGCAACTCCTGCCAGGGAGTGGTGGGCATCTCATGCTGAGTGGCAGGCACATTGTCTATGTGACCCTGATTTTAGGTTGTTGTTCATACCCAGGCTGCCTTCCCAGTATACATTTATTTAAGAAATTTTAGTCTGATTTCCCAGTAAGTTCAAGGGTGATAAGATGTCTAAATAAAATCCTGTGATTCTGGAAATTTGTCTGCAATTCATGGCAGCACTTTTAACCTCACTGAACTCTCTTTACCTATTTACATTTAAAATGAACATGCCTTTTGGTGTTAATGCCTCTTAAATCTTAACTGTAACAAGTGATTGATACTGTAGCACGTGTTTGATTTTTTTTTTTCTTCCCTTGGTTTATTTAAGGTTTTTTTTTTTTAGTTTTGTTATGGAAAAGAACCCAAAATGCATGAAAAGGAGTAGTGTAGGCATTAAAAAGTCGGGAATCAGGAAGCTGAGAGGGTCAAATGAGTCAGTAGGAAGAAATTATAGCCACTCCTACCTCTCATAATTTTGGCTGTGTATTATCCCTACAGATTTGAATTCTCTAAAACAGCTCATTTGAATTTTTAAGAAAGTCTTCTTGCCAGATGAGATAAATAACACCATTATATATATTATGCAAAATTTTTGCACTTTTATCTGAGGTGTTCATATTGCTGTTCCTAAAACCTGAGTTCAAGCACTGGAAGATCCTCCTATCACAGTAAGAATATTTTGCAATTCAGCCTGGTTTCTGTCAATCTTATTATCTTAATGAGGGATTTTTCTGTTTCTCCCAATTCTCTGACTTCCCCTGAGATAGTGAAGAAAATTGTGGATAGGATTTCTGTAAGCAGCATCCAGATATGATTCCACTGACACTCATTAGAAAAGTGATCTGCATTCTGTGGGAAAGTGCCTTCTCCAAACAGGAATCTCTGTCTCAGAGTAACCCATGCTGTTTAGGTGGGATGCCCTAGAAGATAAAGATTCAGCTTGGATCCCACCCAGCTGCACAATCCTATCTCAGAGAAGTGCGAGCACCAACAGGGAGCAAAAGTGAGCAGAAAAAACTCTGTAGAGAAATAAAAATGAGACTATTACAAACAGATGGAGGGTGATTGGCACAGCACCATGAGGTGTATAAAGATCAAAGAGCATTTTGTAAGAGAAAAAACACCTACATAAAAATTGCAAACTCTAAAGAAAGAAAGCAAGAGCATAATCTAAGGACTATTTGTAACCACCAAGCCACCAGTGTAAGGATGTAGCTGGAGCTGGTGGCAGAGGGCAGAGCAGCAGGAAGGAGCTGGTCTGGAGAGCTCCAGGCAGTGGCTCTTCTTCCCCAGTTTGCTGATGCTTTCCTCATCAGCAAAAATCTGCAAGTGCCTTATCAGCGTGGCAAGAATATCTGAATTCTCTTGTGTATATGTGATCTGACAAACATCTCTTTCATATTTTTTATTTGTGCTTGTCTTGTCAAACTGTGCAGGGTTTTTCCATATGACTAAGGGAGCCCAATTGGACTCACCCAGAAGGTGGTGAATTTAAAATTGAATAAAGGGGAGTTTGTGAGTTTGTTCCCTTTTTTTAGTGATTGTTATTTATTTGCAAAATTTTCTGGATGTGAATGCACAAAATGTCTGAACTGAGTGATTGCTGAAAACACATTGCTTGAAGCAAGCTGGTTGTACATGCCTTTGTGATGGAAATGACAGCATAGAATGCCCAGCAGGAATACTGGGTCAGCAAAAATATATTAGGAATCATTAACTCTGACTATGTTAATAGGCAGATTTCTGTAATCAGTGAAATTAAAATAACTGCCCTTTTTACTTGAAAACTGCCCTATGAAAATAGATGCCCTCCCTGTCTGCCCACGCCCCACCTTTCTTGTAATGTTTTTGCTCTTTGGTTATTTAGTTCTTCAGATTTGTCTTCTTCTTTTTCTTAGTACTTCATCAATTATTAACTAAGCCCTCCTCCGCTACATATATTTAAAACAGCTGGTGTGACTTTAGCAGTCCTTCATTATGTTTTTGAAACCTGGTGATTTACAGCTAAAAATAATAACTTTTAGTTTCTTTCCATGCTGCTTCTTTTTTTCCATCACTTAATTTGTAACAGTTGTCTAATGGTGCTTTTATGTTATCTGAGACAAAAATGTTACATTCACAGGCTTGGGAGTTTGAATTGCTGTACCAAGAAAGGTTTCATGCTTGGATTTAATGAGTAGGAAGTCATAGGTTAATTCTGATATGGCTTCTTGGAATTCAGCTTGGCCTATTCATAATGTTGTGTCTAACCTCTTCTTCATTCTTACAGATCGAGGAAGAAGAAAACAGTCTTGGTCCTGGGTTTACATTCTGGGAGTTAAAGAGCAGCTCAGTGAGATAGCTTTTAATTTGGACCCATAATTTGGTCTGTTCATTTAAATGCTCAGCTCCAGATATTTCAGTTTTAACTGGCCTGGCCTGGCTGTTCTGAGAAGCTGCATCCCACCGCTCCGGGGTGCGCGTTGTTCTCGACGCGGTGCCGCTGAGCGCGGTTCGGTCACTCGGGTGTCCTGCCTTCGGTGGCAGCCTTACACACAAGGCCTGTAACTAACCCTCTGCTGGCAGGGACTGCTCAGACAGTGCCCTCCCCCATTCTCTCACACAGCTTTTCTGTCTCAGGAAACAGGAAGGCACTGAGTGTTAAAGCTTTAATTCTCGAGAGTGAATTTCTACTGGGTGACCATTTCAGTGACACTGCTTTTCTTCAAGGCTGATGGCACAGCCCAACAGCCTGCTTTGTGCAATGCTTGTTCATGTGGCTGTCAGAGGTTAATTGCCATGGTGTTCATTCATTCTAGTGGAGGTTGCATACATTTTTCAAGCAATCAACATGGTTTGCATTCTATATTTGTATTATTGAGCTCTCTACATAATCTGTTTCAAAACTTTACTGCATGAAGTACTTCCTTTCCTGCCATCAATACAAATAATTTTTGGAATCAATAGTAAATTCTCCCCAGTCTGCAATATCAGACTGAAACTCAGCTTCACCAGATATTTTTGGGTAATGAGAAGCACATAATATGTTGATTTGGGCCTGTATAATAAAATTTCTATATATGTTCATATATACCTTTAACTTTGCCACACTCTGAATTAAATATTTACATTGTGTTTGATTCTTAAAGAAACAGATGACATCTGGGAGACATTACATGGATTTTATTTTTTTTTCTTTTAGGATTGGGGTTTTTTTTCCAAGAATAATTGCCTTTAAATTTTCTGGTAACTTGTACCTATTAAGAAATTGCATCTTCCTTTTTTTGTCTCAGTCACCTATCACAGGTGAGAGCAAGAAAACTCCTTCAAGTTAATGGCAAAATAAAGTTAGTGCTAGGATCTTCCAGTTCATAGGTATCAGAACTCGATGGAAGTCCTTTTTCTGTATTTTACTCCCAAATGATTTGGCCTTGCTGTGTAGCATGGTCATGCTTGCATGTGAACGTGCACATGTAATGCAAGACACTATTGTTCTAGGAATGGAATTTATTTCCTGCAGGTACTGGTGCCAAAGACAACAAAGAAGAAAAGTAATATTTCACATAAAACAAGAACTTTTTAAAGAATCAAGGATGTTAGTGGTGACTGTTGTATTTCAGCTTAAGGCCACCACATAAATTATATGTAAAAAATTACCCATGGAAGGTTATGCACACCTGTTTGTGTCAGTGTTATGAAATACCAATTTTAGTGTAGCTTCTGTTTAACTGAACATGTTGTTGCCTTCTGAAAGTTATTTTAGGGTATTCCTTGAGTTTAGGCAGACTATTTATTCTTCCCTATCTTTACTTACAACTGGTTGAGGCAAACGTGTTAAGTTATCTCTCCCGATAAACCAATGTCAATGATCCCTATTGAGAGCATCAGTTAAACTTCCAGAAAATTCAGGGGACATTGATTTGCTTTTCTACACAAATTACCTTTCGTGCTGAGGTTACAGACAGAATTCCATTGATTGGTTTTTTCAGATGAAGTTGTAATGCATAATGTATTCCTGTTCACCTGATTTTTTAATTTACTTGGAAGATTTTCAGCTGAATCCTGTGCATTCAACTGCCTACTTTTAAAAAGTTTGCTAAAATATAGAAGTGGTTGTTGACCAAGTTTGAATTGAAATACCAAATGAGTGATAAAAAAGCTGGTAGGTGGTATCACAGTATAGGCATAAACAAATAAATTTTCCTCTCTATAAATTACTGTAGCTGCATTGACTAGTCCATCTGCTTCAGCATGTCCCAGGAACGTTACTATTTTTTTAAATGTATCTGTGATCTTATGAGGAATGTTAAAATCTGGAGTTGTAAATATACTAGTAAATTTGAAGCAACAAAGATTTATTGTAAATCCATAGTACAAATACGTTACTGCAAATTACAGAGAGCATGTATTTGAGCTGTGCCTCTTTCACCCTTCCTCTATGCTGGACATTTCTCTTGTGTACCCTGTTGACCAAGAGGTGTTGTAAGATACCTGCATATTGAGGTAAATCTTCCCCAACCCTGCAGCCCCTCCCCTCCACTCATCATCTGTCCCAGCCTAAAAATCAAAAAGATATTGCAGTGAAAATATTTGGGTGGGCACTCTAGATGTGTGATTTACCACATAATCCTAAAGCATGGTTTGGTTTGTGCTAATAAGATGACACTCGAGACAATGGATTCAGTGTGATATTTCTTCTATTAGGTCAAATACAACAGTGACTCTTTCCAGAATATGCAATATTTCTGTGAGGCTTTGCACTGTGGAAAAATATGCCACAGGTGCTTGGAACATCTCTTAACACGCTGTATTTTGAAGCACAGTTTGCCCTCTGCCTGTGTTGCCCAGAGCATTTGGGAGCCAGATTCAAACCTCAGGCCAAAAGAGGAATTTGGTTCAAACTGCTTTCTCTCCTGCCTTGACTGCGTCTGGTTGATGTATATTATCAGTGCTTGGCCATTGAATGATGTGAAAAACAGCTGATGAGAGCTTATTTGTAATTCTTTGTCTAATTTCATACAGATGATTCGAGTAAATGTGATTCTGGAATTCAAGATTCAGATGAGAAGTGATCTGAGGAAAGTGTGTTTGTTTTTTTCCCAATGCTGATATGGAGCATACTGCTTCTTTGCCCTTCCTGGCTGTTTGGCTTGCTACTCATCTTGTGCTTGAAGGATGTACTTATATTCCCTTTGCTAGGCATGAACATAGGGGTATCTTTTTTGACCTTCCTTTTTCCCTGGGAAAGTGCCCAACTATGACACATGGCAGTGTTGTCTTCCTGATCTTACAGCAGGCCTGAAAAACAGGTTGCAGAAAACAGTGCATATGCTTCTGCACTTTGAATTTTAGTGATCTCAATAAAATGCTACAAATATTTCTCTTTCCAGCTGTGGGAATCCTTCTGGGAACTGGGAAAACTCCATGGAAACTGGGAAAATATTGAACCTCCTTGCCTTGAATTGGAATTGTATTTCACCGGATGTACTTTAAACCATTTTTCTCCTCAGTTTCTAAGTCATTAGAACTCATCATTTGTCATTCATCAACTCACAGAATTGTGTAAGAATTACCAGACTGCAGCATGATACAGATCATGGCACAGCTGATCATTTCATGTGCTATTCCAAACAAATATTCTTCTCCTGTATTGGGTGTAGTGATGACACTTTTGTCAGTGGTGATGCTCCATGATTTATCACTAGCCTGCAGTGACAGCAAATGATTGCCTTCTGGAGAATCCATGCAAGCACCTCCAGGGTATAGGAGATGTTCGCAGATGCTGTTTTTGGCAAGAAGGAAAATTGACAAGGAGGTAGGAGATGGTAAGAAATAACAAGAACCTTGTGTATGCCCTTTATCTGATAATAATACCCTCCAAAAATTTGAAGATTCCTGGTAGAATGCTACATAACTGTGTTCATACTATATTTTCATGCTTATATAACCTTAATAACTTAGGTTCTATAAAATGCATTTAAAAACAAAAAGAAAATAATTTTGAACAACTTCATTCTGTGGGGAAAAAGTCCCGTTCTCACTGTTCCCACAAATGGAGTACAAAATAAAGCTTTCTGTGATGTGAGGGGAGGGACAAAATGTGCCATAAAGTTAACCAGAGGTGACCATGGCGCTGATTTTTTATTGGAACTTGTGAAAACTGCACCAGAGTGCATTTGGTCTGCAATGAGTGGCTTGCTTTTGTGTTCTAACTGTTCAGCATTAATTCAGCATGAAGTCGGTTTAAGAAAGATGCTGAATATTTGCAAGACGGTAAAGGTAGGTTACAAGAGAGCTGGTATGGAATATCTTACCTGCACTACCTAATATGGAGTGATGATTTTGGATTTTCTGTTTTGTTTCTTATCTTTGTGCCAGCTGTCTAGCTATTCTTTCCTTGGTGTGTTCATCTGGGCAAATCCAGACTGGAGTTTCCATGATATCATCATGTAAGAACCTAATAAAGCACATTTTGTATGTGTGAGTAATACTCATCTGTGTTAATGATCCTGCTGGAAACACTGATGCTATTCACAGGAACAAATCTTGAAAAATCAGATCTAGACTTACTCTGGTGAAACTGGAAATGTAGGTAAAAACTCTTTGGGATACCATATTTACCACTTAATATAAACTTTGAGGTAGGAAGGAGCAAGAAACTGTAGGAGTGCCTTTTGCTATCTGGCATTTCTCAAAACTTGTTATGACCATTCCTCCGCTATCCTGAAGATAAATGGTCATTTTCCATAGACCATTTTACTGGAAGGGGCTCAAAGCATGCCACTAAATGCAAGTGACACCTCCATTATAAGTGCAGTAGTGTTATACTGAATCCTCTCCCGTCTTTTGGCTGTGGCAAAAGACTTGCTAATCCATAGCCTGTCAGTATTTGGTCTTTTTTCTAAATTCTGTTCAGCCAACATCCTTCCACCTGGTATAGATGTGATGTGTTCATCTGAAGCAGATGAATAATTTTTCCTTTGTTAAATTTTAGAGGACTGGAGACCCAGCTTGTTTAGATTGCCATCAATTTGGAAGATTTGCTCTATTTCCTTGTGCATAGGATTGCTGGCTACAAGAAGGCATGCATGAAAGAAGCCCTTGACGAGGAAACTCCTTGACTTGTTCTTGGCAAAGTCAGCCAGTCAGTGGCTCCTGGGAAGACACTCCCCAGGTCCCTCAGAAGAGTGGGGGCACAGGTTCCACACTCAGCACCAGGATCTCAGTCTCTCTGCAGGGATCTGCCTTTCTATAGACCAGGCTCCCGAGACAATGACACAGTCCCTTTGGCATCTGCTCTGAAGCACAAGAGTCTTTGTGTGGGAGCTTATGGAAGAATGCAGAAATCTCTGAGCCAAGAGGTGAGATCACGATGTGTATTTAAAATAACAACAGAAAATTGCCATCTCTAGAGGCAGTGGTGTCCTAAATATACTGTTGAGCGGCACAGTGTTGGAATCATCCTATGGCTGCAAAAGTGCAGGGGCTGCTAAATGTCTTGATGCTTGAACACTACTTTACTAATACTGATTCTAGGCAGCTACTAATTAGTAACATCCACACAGAGGAATAAAGTAGTCATGTTGTGATAGACCACACCTCTTAGAGAGAGTATTTGCCAGAACTTCTTCTGTGCTCTAGACTTGGCAGTTAGTAAAAACAAAATTTATGAACCCCTTTTATTACTGGAGTTTTATGCAATGGCCCATTGTTGCAATCCACTCTAATCACAGAAGAGCAAATAGAACCAACTCTCTATGAATAAAGGAGAAAGGACGCTGAAATATTCCCAAAAATATTATTAAAACCAAATGAGGTTAGATGTTGACACCAAAAAATAATCAATATATTTTATATAATAGTAAAAGAGGGAAAGAGAAAGAAGGAGAAAAGAAAGAGAAAAGAAAGAGAAAAAGAGACAGAGAGAAGGAAAGAAAGAAAAAGGGAGGGAGGGAGGGAGGGAGGGAGGGAGGGAGGGAGGGAGGGAGGGAGGGAGGGCAGGCTGACCAGAGGCCTTTTTTGGCCATGAATCCAACACCTTTGTCCATGCCCCTGGCTCATGGGAGTGCGCAAGCCTGGCAATAATAAGCATAGGACTATAGCTGCCACCCCAAGCTGCTGGTGTGAGCCCTGCCAGGGGTGCTCTTCCTGTCTTATCCATCACTTCCCAGATGCTTTGAACAATAGTGTCACTTTCTTGCCTCTTACCAACTTGCAGTCCAGGGCCTCAGTCAGGAGGCCTATTCAGGGTGCAATGGTCTTCTGTGCAGCTTTTTTACACAATTTTTCTATAGTAAACCAAAGTCCTTCATGAAAATATCCATAGACCCTAACATTTCAGTCTCCAACACTAGCTTCAGTTAGTTAATCCCTGCTGGGTCCTGCATGTGCACTGCAACAGCCCCAGGCAGAGCTGCAGGCTTGGGTCAGAGAGACTTGAGAGCTGCTGGGCAGAAAGAGCAGGAGGATGCTGACTGACAGCCAGCTGGAGATGAGCCAGCTGTGCCCAGGGGGCCAAGAAGGCCAGTGGCATCCTGGCCTGGATCAGCAGTAGTGTGGCCAGCAGGGCCAGGGCAGGGATTGTCCCCAGCGCTGATTATACCCTGTTCCCCACACTGGTGCGGCTGCGCCTCAAACTGTGGATTCAGTTTCGGGCTCCTCACTAGAAGAGAGACTTGGAGGGGCTGGAGCATGTCCAGAGAAGTACAGTGGAGCTGGTGAAGGCTCTGGAGCACAAGTTCTTCAGGAGTAGCTGAGGGAATTGGGGGTGTTTAGCCTGGCGAAAAGGAAGCTCGCACAGGACCTTGTTGATCTCTACAACTGCCTGAAAGAAGGAGGGGGTTGGGCTCTTCACTTGGGTCATGTCTCAAGTGAAGTGGGGAAAGGAAATATCAGGAAGTTGTGCCAAGGAAAGTTAAGGTTAGATATTAATTTTTTTTTTTCCCTGAAAGAGTGCTTAGGCATTTAAATAAGTTACCCAGGATATGGTTGAGTCAAGAGTAAGAGTCCTCTGTACGTGGCACTTGGGGGTATTTGGTGGTTTAGGGGTGACTATGGTGGTGTTGCATTGGTAGTTGGACTTGATGATCTTAAAGGTCTCTTTCAACACTGATAGTTCTGTGCTTATATGTATTAACAGGTTTTTCTTTAATTTAGACTGCCATTGAAGGTTCTGGTAATTTGCTTTGGAGAACAATAAAAAACCTTTGTTGTGTGGGTGCAAAAGAATATTAAAAAAAATCAAGTCATGACATGATGTACCACAGTGAATATATAAGGGAAAAAAAGGGAAGTAGGTAAACAAATATGCTTTTCCTTCAGCTCATTATTCACAGGATAGTCTTCTTTAGATATGGAAGTGAAATAAGAACAAATTTCCAAGTTAAGATATTTTTTTCTTTGTTATGTTTTTCAAAATTATTTCTTAGAGAGGAAGAAATAATTTCAGTGGGGAAAAAGATTGATTGTCAACATAGAAGTATCTGCATAAGGTGGGAAAATCTGTTTCTTTCTACCTGTCACAGAATGGCTGAACACTTATGCTTAAGACAGGGACAACACTCAAAGACATCTGGTACATTTGAAGTCATGCCTTTCATACTTTTGTTTTTTGGATACACTGCTGTTGAATTTCATACCAATTTTAGTTTCCATGTTAAACTTAAAGACATGTACCACTTCTACCTTCAGCACTATGAAGAGAGCACTGTCCATACTTATGAGAATATGTGTTCACTTTGGTGCCTCTTGTGTTCCTCTGCTCTTGAGTTCTGCTTTTTCTGACATGACACCCTTGTCCTTGCAAATGACAAAGCTAGGTGCTGTTACAGTAAGGACATTTCTAATCACAGAGAAGATTGAGACAAGCCTTGCAAAAATTCTTTGTGGATCAGATATGAGATCTCAGAGATGACCTGAAATAATCCTGTAAGTGCCTTGTCATTGTGGAAGTGCACATAGTCATGGTCTGTCTTAGTCTTCTTCCAAAACGGCTTGAAGAGGTTATGCTTTCTTTCCTAAATCAGGACACCTCCTAATACCTTCACCTTCCAAGGTGCAACTCTCCATGTCCTCTGCTTGGGTAGTTTTATCTCCTCTCTGCATGATTTGTGTATATACCTTTCAAAAACTCACTGAATGTGCTGGGTGAGGGAGAAATCGGTCATTTTGTTTGCTCCTTTCAGAGGTACAGGGTGTCTCACGGTAAAGTCTGTGGAGGGGGCTTAATATCCGTGTGGAGTGGGGAAGAACAGACTCCCCCACTCTCAATGCTCTGCCCAGAATGCAGAGATGGAGCACATGCTGACTTTTGGTGCTTGCCAGGAGATGCTAGTGGCAGCAAGGGACTTCGGGAGAAAAATGCGCTGGAACACGTACACAATATATCTCTAACACAGCTTGCCAGACCTTTTTGTTTCAATATCTGCTAGCATAAACATGAGAAAATCAAAGTTCTTAATTTGAGGAACGAAAAAGGGAAACGTACCATAGATTTTTATCCTAAAAGCAGATGTTGGGAATGTTTATGGGTGAAAAAGTCAAGTAGGACTGTCAAGACTGCCTTAATACTAGGAGAAATGGAAGTTTTGAGTAGAAATATTTCCTTTTTTTTTCTTTTTTTTTTTCTTTTTTCATGACAGGTATTTCTGAAAACAGTCATAATTTCTTAACAGTGTTTTAATTTTACTGGATTTGACTGGTCTGAGCTATTTTTCTCCACTGAATCTTTCTCTCCTTATTCACATGGAATATAAATTAATGAAAGTATTTGGATCTTAGTGATCCAAGTCTACTTAAGCATCATTATATTAAAAAATCTTTTGGATAATCATCTGAAACTATACTTAAGGTGCCATGTATTTTATATAAATATACATACATATTTATGTCTTGATCATCTGCATCAGACAATGGAGTCTGGTGTGTAATTGAAATACAATATAACATGTTTGTGATTTGGGATCATATCTGAAAGTTATTCCATTGAAATTGATGCAGAAAAATCTAGATTTCTGCTGGGATTAATCAAATTCAAGAGCTTTTCCTGTATAAAATATTGCAATAGCAGTCCCCTGTAAATTTATCTGACAGCTATGAAACTTTTGACTAATTCTGACTTGATAATTTCATAAGAAAGTTAAAAAAACCTTATGCAAGTTGGTGAGAGGCGCTGTAGAAAGATTTACCAGCTCTTGTTAGCATAAATATGGCTTGGTGAAAAGAAGGAAGCTTTTTTTGAATAAGTTGTGCTCAGGAAAAGTCACTGTTGATATGTAGGAAAGCAGACATATAGGTTGGACTGGAAAAATATTAATGATATAGGAACAGTGGTACATGGGCTTGGTGAATAAATGAGATAAATATTTGGTTTGAACTTCTGACATGAGTTTTATTTTTCTTTTTATATTGTGTTTGTTTTGTTTTTCTTTTTATATTGTGTTTCTGTTTGGAGTCCAACAACTTTTTCCAATTTACTGCACCAAGCTGATACATATTGGAAAAATGATTTGCTGTTAACCAGGTGGAAAACTCCACTTGTAAACATCGACAAGGAAAACTTCTGTGGAAAGCAAAGTGCTTAATACTGTGCTTTTATGACAGGCTTTGCTCCTTTTGCTTTGGGTGTTTGTATATGCTCTGACATAGGTCACAGAATACATGTTTTGTGGTGCTACTTGGCATCCCATCTCTGACTTCCCTGCTCCAATGAGCACCAAAGCAAACACTTCAAGAGAGCAGTGGTCTGTTGCATAGACAGGACTTTAGGACAACTATTTTTAAGGCTTTTCAATAGATCAGTATTGAGGATATAATATAAATACAACGACCAGACTTGGGGCTTCAAGGGACAAAACCCCTCTTTTAATGTGTTTTGATCATGTGGGAAGTGGTGCTCTGGAGAAGAAGACACATGCATGTGTCAAAAGGTTGAAGAGGTTGAAAAGCACTACATCTGCCCACAAGTGAAGGAAAAGGAAGGCAAGTAAGTGGGGCAAGGTTTCCTCAAAATGTCAAGCAGAGAAACTGCTGTTTTCCTGCTGGCTGTTGATGTGCATTCTGCCAGCCCCTGACCAGCTGCCCACACTGACAGGGTGCAGGTGGATATTTTTTTCATGCCACATGTTCTACCACCAGGCCAATGGCGTTGACCCTCTCCATTTTTTCAGTTGTTTTCATTTGGGGTTTTCTTCTGCAGCTGTATGAATGCTTTAGACTTCTCACCTCGCTCATTTTGTTCAGTCTGTTTGGCACCATAATCTGCCATGAGCTGAGGGACCAGAATGCTTGAATTTTTCCTATTTGTTTTTATAGCTTATTTCTATCTCTCCATAATTTTTTTTAAGATGTCTGATAGATAAAGTATGCTTTTAAGTTTGCCTGGCCTGAATGCTAAAAATATTTAGAAAGGATTACAGGACACTAAATGTCTCTATAACATAGAACATGCTAAAAATTATATTTAAATTTATGAGGGTTTAAATTTTCGAAATGCTATCTCTTAGTAGTCCTCTTTCACATTACTGCTTAGAAACAGACAATTCAATGCCTGCATTACTGAGAAGATCTGTTGCCTTGTTTTTTTTTAAATAGCAATTGACAACAAAACATTAGAACAGCAATATTATTGAGATGAAAGAAAAGAAGAATGAGAAGCTTTAAGGTTTTCAGAATGTAATTTTTGGAAAAGTTCACGTATACACCTGCTTCCTCAATACCTTTACATTTTATGTGTATTTTATGTGCATTTTTTTCCCATTAACTGTGCACCATACTGTGCATTTTTCTTCTCAAGCTCTGATAATAGAAGTAGTCTCTTGTACTTTGGAAAAATGAATAGCATATGTGGAAATATGAAGATTTGTGAATATCTGAAATATCTTAATAGAGTTTTTTGCTAATAGGAAGAACTTTATTAGCATGCATGAATACTAAACTTTTATTTTTGTTAAATCAGAGACAAAGGTTTAACAAACAAATTCTACTTGTTAGACATATTCTTACTATCATAAATTTTCTAGTTCCTTGCAGTTTTGATTTTTGAGCCATGATGATTTACATGTTTTTTTCTGTTTAAATCAAAGTTTCTTTAAAATAATATCAGATGTAACTGCAGCCTAGTTATTCTTAAAAGATTTTTAATCACATGTGTCCAAGAGTAAGGCAAGCATGTCATGACAATTCTTCTGAAAGCGAAAAGTGAAATAATCAAAGAAATAAAAATAAACTGATTTTAGAATAGTTTGCATGCAGTAAAATGACAACATTTAATTTAGTATGATTTACTGGACAAATGATAACAGATTACATGAATAGCATTTTTATAAAGTTATGAAGGTCAGCTTACTGACTGTAGTCTCTGGCAATCAGTCATGTAGATAAGCATACAATGAATATTTGACTTGCACGGTGTCTTTGTCATAAGTTGCATTTGTTTCAAACTAGGCAAAATGTCATCTCTGATAATTACACTGTTAAAAAAGGATTTAAAAAATAATCAAACAAATAGAGACAACAGGGAGATCTCATTTCCCAGTGATATTTACAGCAGATGAACCATTTTGATCTGGTGCAGGACTCCATCTTGGCTTCCTTTTTCCTTGTTCTTACATGCCAAAATGCAAACTAATTCTCTATTGTGCACAGATTTCATCCCCCAACTACCTGCAGCAGTCGATTGTGGCTGTGAGGATCTGAGGCTGCTGGCTGCAGTAATTTGTTTGTTGTGTGGCCATGGTGAGTAGAGGCTGCTCAGGCTCCCATCCCACTTAGAGCACCCCAGTGATAAGACAGCTGCCAAATAACCTCCTGTGTACTTTGGACAGAAAAAACCCTCAGTCTGAAAGTGTTTCTCCATGACTCGTTTTTGTTTGTCTTGTCACTACAGAAACAAGGAATTGTATTTTTGTGGTTCTATTATATATAATTCCTTTTCCTGCTGATGACCTTTAACTTGTAAATTTTTAGTTACAGGCTGGTTCAATGGACACAACTCCCTGTTTCATTAAAAATAATTCAGAATACTCCTGGCATTAAAACCCAATAATTTTACGTGGGCTAAGGAAAAAAAAACAAAACAAAACATAACAAAAGCCTCATGTGGGAGAGAAAAGGAGAAATGTGTTTGGATTTGAATCTCAGGTCTGCTGACTTTATCTCAGATGCAACATTCTTAGAAATTTTATATTCCTGGCAAGAGATTCCATCTCTTGCCCGGAATAAAAAAATAATCAGTTTTTAAAACATTTTTAGGCAGAGCAAATCACAGAATCACAGAATCACAGAAATTCTAGGTTGGAAGAGACCTTTAAGATCATCAAGTCCAACCCATGTTCTAACACCTCAACTAGATCATGGCACCAAGTGCCACATCCAGTCTTTTTTTAAACTCTTCGAGGGATGGTGACTCTACCACCTCCCTGGGTAGATGATTCCAGTATTTGACCACTCTTTCTGTGAAATACTTCCTCCTTAATTCTAGCCTGTATCTCCCTTGACGCAGCTTGAGACTGTGTCCTCTTGTTCTGTCTGTTGTTGCCTGGAGAAAGAGGCCGACCCCCAGCTCACCAAAGCCACCCTTCAGGAGGTTGTAGAGAGTGATAAGGTCACCCCTGAGTCTCCTTTTCTCCAGGCTGAACAACCCCAGCTCCCTCAGTCGTTCTTCATATGGCTTGTGTTCCAAGCCCCTCACCAGCCTCGTTGCTCTCCTTTGGACGCTCTCAAGCATCTCAACGTCCCTCCTAAAGTGAGGGGCCCAGAACTGGATGCAATACTCCAGGTGAGGCCTCCCCAGTGCCGAGTACAGGGGAAGAATGACCTTCCTGCTCCTGCTGGCCACACCGTTCCTGATACTGGCCAGGATGCCATTGGCCTTCTTGGCCACCTGGGCACACTGCTGGCTCATGTTCAGCCGACTGTCAACCAGCACCCCCAGGTCCCTTTCCACCTGAGCACTGTCCAGCCACACTGTCCCCAGCTTATATCGGTGCAGGGGGTTATTGTGGCCAAATAACTAGTCTTCAAGCTATCCCTTTTCCAAGGTTAGCAGGTTGTGTTTCCAGAAATGATATTTTACTGTTAACAAGTGTAGAAGTTCCTCACTAGCCAGTGTAATGTGTGTCATTACATTGGGGCTTGTTGTTGTGGTATTTCCCTCGCTGATTTATAAAAACTCTGTAACTCCAAATCTATGGAAATTAGAACCCTGTTTTGCTAGAGGCCCTGCTCTGTGTGAAGGCCTCAATGATGGAAAACAATTCTGTTCAGTTACTGTAGCGAGAATACTTATTTACAAACATGCAACTGAAATACACTGACAGAAAAATGAACATTTAAATGCCAGGCTACAGACTGTCAAATCAAAGAAAAGGAGATTTGGGTAGATAAACTAAGCTAAATTAACAGCATCAAAGCTTCCTGAGGGCTGCAGTCAAAAGCTTTGTGCGTGAAATAAACACTTGAAATCAATACAAATATCATGCTGCAAGGGTGAAAGCACCACGGGGGCAGCTCATTTCTTCTGGCCTTCCCTGACAATCCTCTGCTGTGTGGGTGAAGAGCAATGAAGGAACAGACCATGTGCTCCATCTGGAAGTGAGGGGGCAGCACAAAGGGCAGGGCTGTTCAGTTTGGAGCTTCAGTTGCGCTATTGTACGAAGCACAATTCTGCTTTGCATGGGGAAACATGGAGGCAACCTCAAAAATTGCCACCACAGTGTGCATCAGGTTTCCTCCTAGTATCTGCACACTGATTTTTGTAATTGACAACAGTAGCCCCTTATTTTCTTCCTTTTCAGAGGCATGCAAATTGTATGGTATTGAGCAGGATATAATCAGGATATTTAGTATCACTTTTTAGTGTTTCAACACAGCGGCACTAAAATACATCTGTAATTTCATATGAAAATGATACAAATAAACAAGGCACAGTTAATAGCCCCTGCTTGTGGAAGGCTTGGCTTTTGTATTATAAACAATTTCACTCATGTGGAACAGAGATTGCATGTCATGGATTCAATGATTTGTTCTATAATTCAATTCCTGTAACACTGCCATGAATATGTTAATAAAAACATATTGCTGGCCTTGCAAATTATAAAAAAACTATTCAAGTGACCAGTACCTCATGCTGATGCAGTGTTCTGTGGAAAGACTTGATTTTGGTGATTTAAGTTAATATATATGTAGTTAAAATTTTTTTAAACAGGATAATTACAGTTTTACTGCCAATGTGTATGGGTTAAATATAGAGCCATAATTAGCTCTGTTTTTCACACTTCATTGTAGCAGCTGTTCCACAAATAGACAACTAGACTAAGGTTGAATATTTTGTTCAATGTCATAATGTATGATAAGTGTTACACATTTTAGGGGAACTTAGACATATCCCCTTCAAGGACATTGTGGCTTCATAAACCACTCTTTAAAATAAATCAGGGGTTTTGAGGTAGTTAGCAAGAGGTCTTTGGAGTGGGCTGTAGAGTACAGTTGTCCTTTCCAGCAAACCTCTTGACACGTGTGGAAGAGAAGCACAAGATCTGCCAAGCCTTTTTGTTCAGAGCACTGACACTGTGAACACCACATCATAACAACCCCATGAGAGCACCTGCCCATCCTGCACAGCCCAAGAGTACAAATCAGCTCCACAATTTGGAGTGGGTTAATGCTGTACATACAAGATAATCATGTGCTCCGCAAGGGGACAACGTAATAATGCTGTGGTAAAACAGACTGAACCCACAGTGACTGCTGCTCTTTCAGATTAAAGACATTTCTCCAGGGAAAGTTTGGTTTAGGGCTTAGTTCACACTTGTGAGCACTGGCAATCTGTATGAAAATGGGTAAGAATCTTCCTATGAATGGGGTTAATCTTCATGTGAAATGAAGCTGGAATTATTAGCATGTGGTCTCTTCTCTCTTTATAAATGCTGATGTTGATTTACTGGGAGAAACAGAACGGCAGGAGAGCATCTTTTCCTTTGTTTTTCCCATAGATTTCCCCTGAGTGAAACCTGGTATTTAGTAAAAATTCAATGTATTTTCCAGGCTGTTTACTCTGTGTGGTGAAAAAAGCTTTTCATTTTTTTTCAAATATTTATTCTTTATAACCTTTATCTTCCTTTCTGAGAGCATCAGGGACTGCTTTTAAAATATAATAGAAATGAAGTTTGAAAATAATGATTTTCCACAGCCATGTGGCATAACCTTTGAATGAAGAGGTGTGTTTGAGAAGAATTGTGGCTGGTATGCAGCACAGGCTGCAGAAGGGAGTAGAAAATTTTGATAGGCCCAAAGGCATGGTTAAATTCTCCCTGAATAGTGAAAACATAATGTAATATAAAATTCTATCTATTTTCTGCCACTGTCAGCTGGATCCAGGAGTTATACTCAGGATAAATGGGTGAATTATCATGTTACAACTAGAAGCAGACTCTTTGTGTCCTGTTTTCTGTGTGATGAACTGCAGAATGGGGGGTTATGAAGTACCCTCAGCTTTTTGGCATAATGAAATAGGAACTTTAGGACTTTGATCTTAATTTTTCAAATTTCCATCTTATTGCTTTGGGCTGGCAGCCAGTGTAGTGACAGCATTTCTACGCTGTATATCTACATTGTGAAGTACTAGGTTACATCCTCTCTCTCCTTTAATATCTCACAATCTCCAAGCAAGGTACAAACTGTTCCGTAACAACTCTTAAACATTGGTGTTTGGCAAAGAAGGGAAATACACAGCACCTCTCTTCAACGACTGAAAAAACATTGAGTCAAAGTGAATCATTCACTCCCCACTGAGCACAAAGCAAGATAAACACCTGTACACTGCACATACCCAAACCAGCTTGACAGAAACCTCCCTTCTTCTGTGACTAGAGCAGGACTGCTACCAGCAATACAGCAGCAACAGACTGTGGTAAAATATACTCCAGTAACCTCTTCTCTTCCCGGCCTTCATTCGCATCCAGGTCATGACAAAAGACAGCAAACAGGAATCCTCTCTGCTTCTGTTGCTTTAAGAGGAGTAACCTTATTTCTCTGTCAGTAGTTAGACCACATATTTAATCTTCAAGGATGCTGTGCGATTTCTAAATGTAGCTGTTTCTCTACTGATGGTGTGGGAACCTATCAGATGAGGACGGTTTTCAGTAAAGATGAAAAAAACTTTTTAAACTTTTGGTTATGATGTCTGTGTGACTGGTGGGCACCCATTATTGGCAGCACCAGCAGAACATTAAGAAGAACCTTGAGTTCAGTGCAGGGTCTGAAATAAGGGTTCCCTTCTCAGATGCTTCTGCCATCAGCCCATGCATGAGAATTTTTCATTTTCTGTTCTTCCAGACATTAGAACATCCTGACATGAGTAAAGAAGGTGTTTTGTTAGCAATGGAGATATATTCTTTTGCTCTTTCATCTGCACTGTGTTACTATAACATTGTTTTGGAGGAATATTTCCCTTTGAGATAGGAATTGATCAGCCACCAAAGTTACTGCAAAAGGGAATAGAAAGTTACAATTTCTGTCTGAGAAAAGTTATGATTTGTCTGGAGTATAGTTTTACATAGCAGAACTAGGTTTACAGAAAAGGAGCTTTACCCTGTCAGTAGTCACAAAACCATCAGTAATACTACAATAAACTCCATTTTAAGTTGGTTTGTGTTTTTTTAAATTGCAAAGGAATTTTCAGTGGCCATCAGTACATATTCTTCAAATATAGCAAGTTAATGTGCTCCTGGAAAAGGAAGGAGAAAGTTAGGGGGAGAAAAATGGGATGTGGGGGAACATGTAGCTTCATCATGCTGAGGATTGGGAAGATTGTCACTGATAATTTTGTGTGTCATGCAGTGGGAAGAGTTAAGGAGCTCTTCTGGGACAGGAAAATGGATGTGTCGTGGGTTGACCTTGACTAGATGCCATGTGACCATCAAAGTCATGCTACCTGATGAGCAGGGGAGAGAAGATACTACAAAAGGTTTATGGGTCAATATAAGGACATCATGGAGACATCACTCCCACTTACTGTCACAGGCAAAACAGACTTGATTGGGGAAAATTAGTTGAATTTATTACCAATCAAATCAGAGCAGGATAATGAGAAATAAAAACTAAATCTTGAAACTCCTTTCCCCCTACATCTCCTTTCTTGCCAGGTTTTGCTCCTGAATTCTCTAACTCCTTCTCCTGAGTGGAGCAAGAGGACAGGGAATGGGGGCTGTGCTCAGTTCATCAAATGCCTCCAAGGTTCCTTCAGCCTCAACAGGAGGCCACTCCTGCTGACAGGAGCTGTCTGAACAGATAGGATTGGCAGAAATTTTCAGGCAGAAATTTTTCTGACAGGATTTTCAGAAAAAAAAAAACAAGCTCAGGCAGGGTCATCAAGCTGTAGAAGACCTGCACCACCCTCTAGACTTGCTGCTCCTGCCAATGATGGAGAGATAGAGATTTCTGTCACAGAAAAAACCCTTTGGTCTTACAACGTTCCACCAGCTTCTGTGGCAGACATCAGGCTGGATTGGAGAGGGTAAGATCAACTTTGGGCAGCTGGGGTTTAACAAATGGTGGCTTTCTCTCTCCATCTCAGTGACTGTTTCCGTTCCATGACAGTTGATAGCAGGGCCAATGCCATTCTCAGAATCACAGAATCACTAGGTTGGAAGAGACCTTCAAGATCATCAAGTCAAACCCGTGCCATAACACCTTCCCTAAATCATGGTACTGAGTGCCACATCCAGTCTTTTTATGAACACATCCAGGGGTGGTGACTCCACCACATCCCAGGCAGGCCATTCCAGTGTTTTATCACTCTTTCTATGAAAAACTTCTTTCTAATATCCAACCTATATTTCCCCTGATGCATCTTGAGACTGTGTCTCATTCTGACATTTTTTGCCTGGAGAAAGAGACCAACCCCCCCTGACTACAGCCACCTTTCAGGGGGTTGCAGAGAGTGATAAGGGCACCCCTGAGTCTCCTTTTCTCCAGAATAAACACCCCCAGCTCCCTCAGCCGTTCCTCACAGGGTTTGTGTTCCCAGCCCCTCTCCAGCCTCGTTGCCTCCTCTGGATGCGCTCAAGCGTCTCAAGGTCCTTCCCAAACTGAGGGCCCAGAACTGGACACAGCACTCGAGGTGTGGCCTCACCAGTGCTGAGTACAGGGGAGAATGACCTCCCTGCTCCTGCTGGCCACACTGTCCCTGACACAGGCCAGGATGCCTTTGGCCTTCTTGGCCCCCGGGCACACTGCTGGCTCATGTCCAGTCGGCTGTCACCAGTGCCCCCAGGTCCCTTTCCAGCCACACCGTCCCCAGCCTGGAACGCTGCAGGGGGTTATTGTGGCCAAAATGCAGGACTCGGCACTTGGATTTAGTAAACTTCATCCTGTTAGACTTTGCCTATCCCTTCCACTCTCTGCAGAGCTCTCCTACCCTCCAACAGATCAACACATGATCCCAGCTTAGTCTTGTTGGCAAACTTACTAATGAAAGACTCAATCCCCTCATCCATGTCATCAGTGAAGATATTGAACAGAGCTGGCCCAGCACAGACCCCTGAGGACACCACTGCTGACTGGCCCCAGCTGGATGTGGCACCGTTCACCTCCACCCTCTGGGCCCGGCCACCCAGCCAGTTCTGAACCCAGCACAGAGTGCTCCTGTCCAAGCCAGGGGCTGCCAGCTTTTCCAGGAGTGTGCTGTGGGAGACAGTGCCAAAGGCCCTGCTGAAGTCCAAACAGAGAACATCCACAGCCTGTCCTGCATCCACCAGGTGAGTCACTTGGTCACAAAAAGGGACCAGGTTGGTCAAACACAACCTTCCCCTGCTAAACCCATGCTGGCTGGGTCTGATACCCTGCCCACCCTGGAAGTGCTGTGTGATGACAATCAATATAAACTGTTCTGTGACTACCTGGTACTGAGGTCAGGCTGACTGGCCTATAATTGCCAGGGTCCTCCTTCCCACCCTTTGTGTGATGGGTGTCACACTGGCCAGCTTCCCGTTATCTGGAACCTCACCAGTGAGCCAGGACTGCTGGCAAATGATGGAGACGGGCTTCACAAGCTCATCTGCCAGCTCTGTCATCACCCTGGGATGGATCCCATCCGGTCCCATGCATTTATGAACATCCAAACATCTCAGCAGTTCTCTGACTGTCTGCTCCTGGATAACAGCGGGACCATTATGTTCCCTGACACCACTGAGCAACCCAAGAGGGCAGTTTTCCCAAAGGCAAGTTGTCTTCCCACTAAAACAGAGGCAAGAAAGATATTAAGAACCTCTGCCTTCTCCACATCTGCAGCTACCAAGTTCTCTTCTGCATCTAATAAAGAACAAAGACTGATTTTACACTTCCTTTTATCTTTAATATTTTTGTAAAAACATTTTTATTATCCTTTACCAAAGTCGCCATTCTAAATTCAAACTGAGCTTTGGCTTCCCTAATTTTCCTTCTACACACTCTAGTAGCTCCCTTAAATATTTCCTGAGAGACCCTACCCTCCTTCCAAAGATGATACACCCTCTTTTTACTCTTAAGTTCCTCCAAAACCTCCTTGCCCATCCAGGCTGGGTGTTTGCCTTGTTGCCTTGTCTTTCAGCACACGGGGACAGTCTGCTCCTCTGCCCTCAAGATCTCTGTTTTGAAGCACATCCACTTTTCCTGAACTCCTTTGCTTTTGATGACTGCTTCCCAAGAAACTCTTTTAATAAGCCTTCTAAGTAGGCCAAAGTCTGCCATCTGAAAGGCAGCATAGAAGTCCAGTCTAAAAGTCTTATTAATGTTCTTCCTGACTTCACCAAATACCAAGAATGCTATAATTCCATGATCACTGTGCCCCAAGCGACCTCCAACCACCATCTCCCACCAACCCATCTCTATCTACAAGCAACAGATCTAACTTTCTCTTACCAACTTGTTACCAGGATTAATTATCCAGCTTTTTTAAAAAGTTGCAGCCATGCCTGAGCAGCCTTTGTGCTTTTTCTTGGTCTAGATGATTTCTGTGCAACAGCCAGGATGTAGGGAAATGTTTCACTTCAGACACAGTCCTGTGGCCAACCAAAGGGAGGTCAGTATGCAATATGCTCAGGGGAGCCTGCTCTGCTGGCAGCAAATCCCAAAGAATCTCCTAGGATTGGTGCTTGACCTGGAATTCTGAGTCTGTATTTGGTGTATGTGGCTTTCCACAGCAAGATGAAGTTCTGAAGGAACCAGGCTGCTCACACAGCTCAGGTACAAGCACTCTGCTCTAATATACAGGATGAAGGTATCCAAATTCAAATGCAGCCACAACCACAATACACTGCTCACATCTCTCCAGCAGCTTCTGGTACTGGTGCTGGTGCTTCTGGAAGAGCAGTGCTGTTGAGTTCATAAGAATTTTAACAAAAATGAAGGCTTGTGTTTAACCTCAGCTCACTTTTCAGTCATCTGGTAGCAAATTGGATTTAATTCGTGTCATCTGATACATGGTTTAAAAGTCTGAGTTGCCTTCAAATGCTTGCTTTCAGCTACCCCTGAGCACTAACCTGAGTTTGAAGCTGTTTGAAAGTGTTCCAGAGTTGTGGACTGAGAAATGCTTTGCAGACAATCCCCTTGCAAGGACTTATTATTTTGGTCACACTCTTTAAAATCTTGTGCCTGTGTTTGGCAATATAGGTCCTTGGACAGCAAAGCTGGAGCTGCATTAGTGCTTAGATTCCTCCCAACAATGCTGGTGAAGATGAAAAGAGCTACAGCATGTTTTTCAAAAGTGGGTGGTGCTTTTCTTCTACTACTCTTATCCTGTAGCCACTATGTCCTGTTATTCCTGATTCCAAATTAATTTTTTTGAGCCATCTCCTCCACACATATTAAAAGTAATAGTGTTTCACTCCTCTATTATCTAAACAGTAAATTGTTCATGGATTTTACCTTATATGACCTAACTTTGGTAAATTTTGACTGTACGACTTCCCTTCATTAATAAATAGCTACCTGGTGTTGTTTTGGAGCTCAAATCCCAGAGAGCATATTTACTTAATAATAGATGATCTATGCAGCAACATATGGGCAGGTCATTAAAAGGGGTTCACATTATCTAGTTTGAGCTAGCCCACTATTTGACTTTCTGCACAGTGAATTAAGGCTTGGCTCACGACTCTGCTTCTCTGCTCCCCCGGGAACTTCAGTTCAACACCAGGCTAAAACTTTAACTGACCCTAGTTGAACCATTTTCAGCAAAACCTGCCTCTCAGCCCACAAATGACTGTCCCTTCCCAAGAAACCTTGAACTGTGGGTGGCTCCCTGAGGAGCACATGGGTGTGTGTTTCCCTTCTGCAGATTTTACAGAGCATCCTGCTTCATGTCTATTTCACCATGGACAAGCCTGCTGGCTGTGGAGGCCGGGAGGGAGGAGGAAAGGTAGGACATGGCTTTTGAATGCCCTAAGGAGCATGAAAGGCCACCTAACCTATGGTTAGCTGTATCTATACTATATCTATATCTAGCTTTTCTAGCTTGAGAAAGAAAAGACTAAGAAAAGAAAGTTTAGAGGAACCCTTATCACCATGTTCCCATATTCAAAGGATGGCTACAAAGAAGAAGGAGATTCCCTTTTTATGAGGAGTCACACAGAGAAGATGAGGAGCAATGGGTACAAGTTACTTCTGGGGTGATTCCAATTAGACAAAAGAGATTTTTTTTTAAAGTTAGAATAACTAACCATTGTAATAATCTCCCTAAGAAAATTGTGGATTCCTCAAGATTGAACACTTTTAAGATTCACCCAGACAAAGAACAGGGCCATCTTCTCTGGACTGTGCTTTTGCTAAGAAAGGTTGGACCAGTTCATCCTTGAGGTCTTTGATACTTACTGCAGGCTACTCTCAGTCCTTGTTATAGGTGATTACTTAGTGATGAAATTTATCAACAAACAAGAAACAAGGAGTTAAGAAAAAGACTAACTCTTTTCTGAAAATGTTATCCTGTTCTGCTAACTTAAACTTCCAGTAACTTTTTTTCTACCTATAAACATAATTACAAAAGAACAGCACATGCAGTTTCTTCACATAATATTTTCTGAACATCATGTGATTCAGCAACTGCTTCTCATAGTGTTTTCTTAATGCATGTGGCAATGGACTGTTCCTTTTCTCAACAGAGCACCATATTTCTATGAGGGGATTCCGAGGCTATGATTGATATACAGTCATTGTTCTCTGGTATATAGTCTAAATATAGCATGCAGTTAGATAAATCAGGGAGAGAAGAGCTCAGAATACAGGATACAGATGGCAAGCTGGTTAGCTTCTGGGATGTGCTGGCCCAGGACCTCCTGGATGTCTATGCTTTCTGCTGTCTTAATTCAGG
The DNA here is from genome assembly GCF_027887145.1 of Ammospiza caudacuta. Lineage (NCBI taxonomy): Eukaryota > Metazoa > Chordata > Aves > Passeriformes > Passerellidae > Ammospiza > Ammospiza caudacuta. The sequence goes on from NC_080632.1 coordinate 37,835,107, forward strand.
CTAGCAGACTCCAATGACCTGTTGCTGTATGGCTGGCTTCTATTTTACCTTTTGAGTCATGCTGAAACAATGCTGTAAAAACACTGTCATCACAATTATTAGTCTGTTATAGGTTACTATTGCAATTCTAACCCAAAACAGTTTCAGAGATGTCATTTTTAGACAGTGATTTTTCTTTTATCTTTGTGACGTGGTCTAGGGTGGATACACAAGAGCCTTTCTCACAGAAAAAACTTGTTTCCAACACATTATGTGATAGCATCACACCATGATATTCTATGAAAATCCATTTTAATAACACACTAAGAATTCATGCTTGAACTGGTTCAGTAGCATGTGAATCCTGAAAAGCTGTTCTCCTACAGTCTGTGAACAAGTTGGTACAGCTTTACACAAAACGCATTCCAACATGTTCATTATTGTATCTCAGTTCCTCAAAGCAGGAACTTCTGGCAGGTTGAACATCTCTGGCAGTGGAGACCAGCTTATAGAGTAGTCATAGCTCACCTAAACAGTTCCAGGTTATCCATGCTTGCATGGACTCTCACAGGTTTGGGTAGAGTCCCTTTGCCAACTGACTCAGCCAGTTGTGAAATTTTCAGTTCCCTGTTTGAAGAACCTGTGAGATGTTGCCTGCTTCATCTAGGAAGTAAAAAATTCCAGGCTTACGTCTAGGATTGGGCATAGCTCAGAGAAGCCCAGAGTCTACAACAAAATTCCAAAGGGCAGATGTGTGAGAGTTTTGCTTCAAAGAGGCAACTTTGGAAGCCCAGGGGCTCTGAGTTAGACGAGGGAAGTGCTGTGCATGTATGCTGGAGCTATTTAATTTGAGTACATATGTACTTCAAAACTGAAACAAAACCAACTCACTGGGACGCTGTTTAGCTTGAACTGACTTCACATAACTAGTATATGTTTTCAATGCACTTTTCCTATGTCTAGAATGCTAAGATGTCAGAAGACATTGAGCAATAAAGCCAGGTGTTTCTCCTGGGCTTGTGGTGGGCAAAATGATTAGACTCAGAGATCAAATAGAGACAGGTTTTTAAATTTAGACTTTTCATACATTGCCTTATAATAATGGGTGTCTCCACTAATGGTCCTACATATTTTTTCATTCTGCTCACAGCAGAATGCCAGTTTTTTTGAAGTTCATCAAACTAATATTTAATCTAGGTAGAATTAAGGTGGTATGCATATTCCTTTAGTTAGCTCATGATAAAAGACAACTGCCATATACTGGAATTATCTGACAAAAAAAGCATTAAATATTCAAGTAGCTGCACTTGTTTCAGTGGGATTAGTTATGTGCCTAAAGAGAGAAGCTGATGTGGATGTATTACTGGCCTATGGCTACTGTTAGCACAAACCTGAGTCTGCAGGAAATGCAGAATTAGTATTTTCAGGCTGACAGTTTTCATTTTGCATGCTCAAGATTAAGCGAAACATTTTTAACATAACTGGGATGGGATAAAAGCTATGAACAAAGAGAGAGCTAAGTTTACTAGTGATTTATATTTTTTCTTTTGTATTTCCATTTTCTCCATTCACTTCTAAGTATGAACATCTTATGGTTCACTTATTCTGGTGAGCCTTGAAAAGTTTGCATTAACTACAAACAGTGACTAATGCAACAAACCAAAATGTATGGTTTGTTCAGATTTGTTTCAAATCCCTTAACCATCTGACTTTATGCAATAGAGATTCTAATTCTTCATCTCTCTAAACACAAGAGACAAATGAGATTTTACTAGTCAGCATATGGGTCAACAAAGATAATACTATTTTTCAAGATTGTTTTTTACTGCAGATGTCTAGACTTTAAAAAAAAGGGATAAAAAACAAATATTGTGGGGACCACTCCAGGATAAGGACCAAAAGAGAGAAAAAAGGAGAAGGAATATTTTGACATTCTAAGTTTTTCTGCTGTATTATTCAAGATTTCCTCTCGTGAATCAAACCAATGCTGAATTTAGACTCCTGCCACTAAACTTGCATTCAACTTTATTATGACAATATTGTGATACTGGAAATTTTCTGAAGAGAGGTATTTCATTGCCTTAAATCTAACAATCACAATCTTATTTCAGCTTACTTTTCTTCTATAGATATTAGAAAATAAGTTCTAAATGAGTTTTAACAGTAAATATTTCTGAGAAAATCACAAGAATATGAATGAAACTAACCACAGACCTCAGGCATCATGTTTTTAGTTATGCAAAACAGAAGTCCTCAGTTGTAAAAGTGGAGGAATAATTTTATTTCTATTGCTTGGATATAATAACTAGGCCCTGAATAATGTTTCTTCTTTGTGTATTTGAGTGAAACACCAAAATTTAAAGCTAATAACTTGCATGTCAGAGTGACTCACTTATTAGATCAAGAAAAGGCTGGGGATGCTGTGTATCTGGACTTTATAGTAAAGTGTGCTGCACAGCATCTTGGAGAAACTGGCTTCTCCTGCTGTGAAGGGGTGCATTCCTTGCTGAGTGAAATGCTGGCTGGGTGGGTGGGTCCAAAGGGTGGTGGGGAATCCAGCTACATCCAGCTGTCAGCCAGTCAGCAGTGGTGCTCCCCGGGGCCCAGTTCAGTTTGATATCTTTACTGATGATCTGGATGAGGGTATCAAGCACACCCCCAGTGAGCTCACAGACAGCAAGCTGGGCAGGAATGTTGATCTGCTGGAGGGCAGGAAGGCTCGACAGAGGGATCTGGACAGGCTGGATTGATGGGCAGAGGACAGCAATATGAAGTCAAACAAGATGGTTTAAGGCCAGGTCTTGCCCTTGGGTCACAACAATCCCAGGTGGTGCCACAGGCCAGGGGCAGAGTAACTGGAAAAGTTGTTCACTGGGAAAGGACCTGGGGGTCCTGGTGGCAATGGCTGAACATGAGCCAGGGTGTGCCCAGGTTGGCAAGAAGCCCAATGGCATCCTGCTGTCACCAACAGCAAGGCCAGCAGGAGCAGAGCAGGGATTGTCTCCCTGTACCTTGGCACTGATGTGGCCGCATCCCAAATCCCGCATTCAGTGTTACACCGGTTGAGAATGACATTGCTCTCTCTATCTACAATAACCTGAAAGGAGGTTGTAAAAAGGTGGGGATCAGTTTCTTCTGGCACATTTCCAGTGAAAGGACAAAAGCAAACAGCCTCAAGTGATGTCAGATTAGACAGCAGACATGGTGAGTAGAGGTGGAGAGTCACCCTCTGTCAAAGTGTTCAAGAGGCATAGATCTTGGGGATAAGGTTTAAAAGTGATTATGGTGGTGCTAAGTTGACAGCTGGGCTAGAAGATTTGAAGATCTTGTTGAACCTTGATGATTCTGTGATTCTGTCTCCGGATTTTGCAAATTAATTGTGGAAAATAGGTTTAAAAAACCATCTGCAGTGGAGGCTTCACAACCTATCTCAAGTAAAGAGGTTTGTACATGGAGTAACCACACTTCTATTCTCCAAAATACCCAGAGTATTCTTTAATTTCTGTTTCCTATAGAAAAAAAAGCTAACTCTGGACAACCTATGGTAAACTGTGATGAGAAAGAAACCACCCTCAATTTTAAATAGCTTAAGGCTGGAAAACATGCTGTCTTTAGACTCTCCAGGGTACTTCAAATGGTAAAATAGCAATTGATATTTAAATACTCACTAGCTTTTAAAAAATTACTTTAGCTAATTCAGTATTTTCTTTACCTCAATGCAGCAATAAGATTCTGATGACATACTTGATTGTTTTATTTCTTACATCACTATGAAAACACTCCTCTTTTAGAAGTTCTTGCTGCTCTTGGGCACTGCCCTAAAGTAGAGACAAAATGAAAAAAAAATTCACGAGTGACATGTAAGATATTTCAGCACTGTGTTTATTGCATTCCTTCAGGATAGGCAGCAGACTGAACCAAGATCCAGCCCAGTATGACACTATGATCACTGGGGGAAAAACAGCGCTGCTGTAAAGGATGACAGCACAATCATGAAGTAGGTTGGCAGCTTTCAAGGATGCGCTCTTTGTTCAAGATAATTATTTGTACTATTAATGTCACTAAAGGTATTTGATGGCATGGATTGATGGATTTAAAAATACAGTGGAGAAAATCTTGGTTTAAAACTCCAGAAAGGGAGATAGAACTACACTAAGGGTTTTTTCTAAGAGTTCTAGTGGCAACTAAGCCCACTCGCCATAGCTAAGACTATTTTTTGAGGAAATAATATACTAATATTTTACACACAATTCCTTTATGTGATCCCTTTTGGAAGGAATATTTCAGGGGGAGTGGGAGAAGGTAGAGTAAACCCTGAATTAATTGTGTCGTCTTGACATTCTCCCCAATAAGATGGGGTGCTTTCCCAAGCAATTTTTTTTCCATGAGTTTACAATAAAATTTCTTGGTTAAAAAGGCTATTGCTTCAGTAGAGTTGATTTTATGATAACACAAAAAAAGTACAGTTCCTGGTATTACATGGAAGTCACTGTAATGAATTGAAGTAATTGCAGAAGAACATATTTTGATATTGGAAGCCAAACTTCAGGATGTTAGGCCTTATTCCAAATTGGATGAAAACCCAAGGTATTGGCACATACAACCACTTAAGAATTTGTCTCTTCCACATGTTTTATTTACATCATTGACAGAATTTTCATGGGTTTTTTCCAGTCAGGTCACACCTAGTGCAAGATCTGGGGAGACAAACATAGCTCTAAAGAAGCTAAATAAAGCAGTTTGGCCAGGTAGGTTTCACCTTCAGTTTCGTTTTTGTGAATTTTTCTGAACTGCACTCATATGGAGCTTACTTTAAATTTACATTAGTATAATTCATTGCAGCACTTGGGTCCAAGTGTCAAGTGTGAATAAACAAATCATTTTAAGAAGAAAAATGAGGCGTCTGGTTCTCTGTTCTTGTTAACCTTTCCATGTGATAACTTCTCTGCAGTGCACGTTCTTCATCCTCAGTAATACAGAGGTGGCACATTCATGTTCTGAAGGGAAGGAAGACATTCAGCAGGCAGTTCTGGAGGGAAGAGATTGATTACATCCTGATAATAGTATGAATAATTCAGAAGTCTAACATAATGAGAACCTGAGTACTGGTGCTAAGAAAGCATGTGGGGGATACCCTCAAGAAAAACTTGTTCCATGCCTTCCTCACTCACTGATGAAATAAGTTGAATATTCTCTTACCCATGTAAAATGGCCACCCACTTCATCAGCTGGAGTTTGCTTTAGATACAAAGAAGGTCACAGGACAGTTTTATTTTAAGGGCAAAAACCTGCAGACGTAATTCCAGAGACTGTTGGTGAGCTCTTTCAACAATATGACCTGGGAAGTGACCTAGCTCCCAGCTGACCCGCCTCAAAAAAGTACAGAGAAGAAAAGCAAACAGAGCTTCACCAGTACTGTCGCAGACATTTCTCCACAGAAATCCTTCCTTTCATATTTCTGTGTCTTCGGGAGCCAGAGGCCCCCGAAGAGAAGGTAAACAATTATTATCAGCTGCTGTGGAATGCAATAGGATTCACCTTGATTGGCTCATTTTCTATGTTTATAATTAAGAGCCAATCACCAGTTCAAGCCAGGGGACTGAGTCCTTGGCCACAACTTTGTTGTGGGTTCTTTTCTATCTCTTTTCAGCTTAGCTAGCTGCTCTGCAAACCTCTCTCTATATTCTTTTTAGTATAATTATAATGTATTATATCATATATTAATAAATTCAGCCTTCTGATCAAGATACAAGATTCACCGTCTCTCTCTCACCAGCTGCGACCCACACAGGTCGCGGTAATACAGTACTTCTGTGGAATTTGATAATTCCGTTGCTAAAACTTCTTTTCCGCATAGTCAATGGATTATTGCAAGAGTTATGAGGCAGGTCGTTGTTGAAGAGGCCCATAATTCAATTTCTCACCACCTTTGAAAGGTTACACATTATGAATTTTCAGATCTTGAATGTTAAAAATGGTTTCTGATTTATGACAGTGGAGATTAAAGAGTTACTGGAATGTCTCTGTCTGACAGGGGTTTCAGGATGGATTTTACTACCTCCTCACTGTGCCTTTCAGTTTGGCAACTTCATATGTACTCTAAGTACAAAAAAAAAAGTATGAAAAGAACACAACCAGATTTTCCTTAAGGATAATTATTCAGATAGTGTCTTAGATAACAATTTATGAGTCATTGAAATTATTCCAGACACCAGGAAATAAAACTCAATTTTTTGTAGGAATGTGGTTAATGGGAGCGAATACTTCTGAATAAAAAAATTGCATTCCTTTCCAAAAAGTATAGGTTTACCTTGTTGAAGTAAATCCTGGTAATGTATAAAAAAACCCACATACAAGTGGCAGCAGATGATGGATCAGTTGTTACAGAGAATGATTTGCATTAGGGTTTCTAGGAGAGAAGAGAGGACCTTCCATTTAGATTACAAATTGAACTGATTATCAGAAAATTAGTTTTCATTGGAAATGATGGTTATTATAGTTGGTTTATGGTATATCCTATGGATTTCTCTTCCAATGGCTTGATCTATGCTATATTGGTTGTCACTATCAAAGCAAAAGTCAGCCAAGGGGCACGTTTACGTTACAAGAATTTTTGCAAACTGCAATGATTTCCAGTTTAATGATCTCATACTCAGGATTCACTTTCTAAAAACAACTTTAAGTTGTAGCAAAAGACTTCAACAGTAAATACTAAGAAGTAATTAGCTCACTAAAAGTATGTTTTCCAAAGTAAAGCTCAATGTTGGGAAACATGGATAGGTGTATTAGCATTTTTCTGGTATGTTTGAGGCTGGAGAGGCATTTTAGTGCTCAAGAAACTTCATCTGAAAACACCAGCATCATGTCTTCTGCCATGATTATGGTTTCCCATTGTTTCCAGTGTATGTTTTTATAAGACAGTGATGAAAATATACTCATGTGTTGTAAATTCAACTATTCAAGCTCTTAAATGTAAGCAAACATGTTCAAGTCTTGATCTATGAGTAACTGTTTTTCCAGTTATTTTCCATAAGTTTTTTTCATGTGTTTTGGTATTAGAAGACACTGACGTAAAACCACAACATTTTCCATAGTTCAAAGAGTTCTGATAGTGAAATTTGTCTGGATTATATATGTCCATAGTAAATATTTTGAGAGCATCAGCCTACATAAGAAAGTCATTGTTCTTTCTACTGAACATTCAAAAAGCCTCCTCTCTGCATATATTTTGACTATCATCCACTTATGACTTTTGCCTGTTATTTTGCTTCTTGTATTCAGAAATCTATATGCAAGATTTTAATTGTTGGAATGGTTTTGCTGTCAGCAGCTGAAAACTCCTCAGGGTATTTGCTTATTTTTACCTTTTGCTTTTCTGCAAAATATTTATTTTTAAATAAAATTTTACAAAAATTGAATAATTATTTAAAAATTCTATTACATCATGTTGAAGGTTTTTATATTCTTATGTTAATACAGAACTTCTATATTCTGATAGAAGAGCAGCTCAAAGGTCAAATAAAAATAAAGGTCTGTAAATAAAATTTTTAAGTAATCTGTTGCTGTTCTGCCTTATGTTGTGAATAGCATATTAAACCTTCCCCTTTGAATCTTTACCAATTTATTTTATTCCTTGGCACCAGACAAGCAGTCTTGTATGGAAATGAGATTCCATTCTGGAAAAAAATTATTTCACACTCATCCCAAACCCCGCAGAAAAGAATTTCATTCCCTGTGTTTGAGCACTTTTAACTGCAGAAAATCTGGAAGTTGAATACTACTTCAGCTATGACAGACTTCTTTAAGGATAGGCTCAACAGGAGAGGGAACTGGCAGACCGGCCTTCTGAGGCACCACTTTCTGTGCATTGGGGTCTTTGTTCTCAAAGCTGATCTAAAAAAGCACTGTAGACCTGCAGTGTTGGCTCAGAAGCATTTCCAGGATGACTAGATGCTCTCAGCAATATCAAACGTTGAGATCTTGTTGCTTTTTTGGACATAATCACTGAGATTTGCACTTCCTGTGGCTGATTTACCTCAGAATGGAATGAATCAGACACTGAATATGATGTTTTCTAATGACTAAATTTGGAATCTATCCAGGCAGTTAATGTTTTCTACAACCAAAGTTGAGTGAGATCAACTCCACTCCTAATGAAAAGTGTTGGATTTAAGAAATCTGTTCATGCCCATTAAAACTGACCCACAGGTAACTGGAATGTCATTGAAGAGGACTCAGTACTAATCCCTGTGTCACAAGTTGTAAATTATTGATCTTAAGCCCTTTATTAATACATGGTTGTGTTGCCATATAGCCAGTGCTGAGGGAAAAACAATATGTTATTAATTCTGAGGAAAGGCAGACTGGACAACAAGAAGTAAATACTAAAACAGAAAACATCTAGCAGTCCCCCTAAGTACCTCAGTGCCTTCTCCATTTATTGTTGCTATTCTGTACAAACTGGATCTGGAAGAGAGAGTGACATCACCAAAGGCATCATAGAACAGCCTGCATTCAGCTTTGAGAAAAAGAAACTGTTGTTACTTGGCAGAAGACTGGGTTTAACAGTTATAAAACACTGATCACAATCTTAAATGAGTTTAAGACTTTATCTATTGCAAATTTAACTAAAAAATGAAGATATTTAGCACTGAATGGATGCTGGTTTGGTATTTGGGTCAACACAAGGTTGTTCTACTGTAGATATGCAGATTTTAAATCTGCATTAGTTTCAGTAACAAAATAAGTTTAATTATGGATATCATTGTGGGTATCCAAAACAAAACCTATTCTTCCTTCAGTCTTTTAGGTAAGGACAGTGTTAAAATTGCTGAGAAAATTTTGGACACTCATGTCTCAGTTGGGACTGCTTGTCATGAATCATTCAGAAACTGTGGCTTTTACTGTCCAATACAAAAATCAAGAGCTTCTTCTTACTGCCGCTAGAAGAAAGCTTTGCTCATGAAGGGTGAAGGCAGGTTGTAGGACTGGCTCCAGGGAATCGGTTTGATCCCAGGTTTTTCCTTTGCAAAGGTTACCTCTCGTCACCGTTACAATGGTTGACATCAGTCAGCCTTTGGCTCGCTCAGAAAGGTCAGGATGGACGGGGTGTGCCCTGCGTGGCTGGGGCGCCCTTGTGGCATGGGGCACTGCGGCCTGCGGGGCCACTGCTGCCCTGCTCCTGCCGCTGCAGGGCTGGGCACGGCTCCCACTCTGCTAAAGCCTGCCAGTCAGGCCCTCACAGGACCGTGGTGGGCAGAGAGGGACCTTCAAATAAAGTTTGTTAGCAAAGACTTTCCATTGAGGCATGTGGTCTAGAAAGAATCCCCTTGTTCTATGAACTTCTTAGAGAGGAGTCTAGGTAAGTCCAATCCTAGCCCCAGACTTAGTCAAGAGTTTATATCTAAAATTATACAGGTCTAAATGGACCTTTATATGATTTTACCCACAGAATTAAGGATGCCAAATAAAATGTACTTATACAAGCATATTAAATGATTTATTTGAGTCCTTTCACCTTTGGGAGTTGTGCTAGAAGTCCTTACTGTGCCAAAATGGGACTGGCCTTTCATAGTATAGAGTGAATTTAATTTTTATCATTTTACGCATTTTTAGATTTTGTGTTGTCATGTTTACTCAGCAAAATATTCCTTGCTGCTGAAAAAGATGTTATCAGCTCTTTGTTTTTTGCTGCTTGAAAATTTTGACTCTCATTTCCATATGAGGGCCTGCATATCCTTGCTGCTCACAGGCCCGGCCAGGGAGCATCTTTCTTGCATATCCTCACAAATGGGTTTGATGGACCGTCAAGCAGGTCTCAGCATTCTTCAGGACTAAAACCAGCAGACCCTTCTTGCTTGATCTTATCACTGATAAGAAGACCCTCCTTGCTCAATCTACCACTGGTAACTTGTAAGCCAGACTTGTAAGCCAGTTTGAGCTGCTGTATTCTTGCTCAGACAGAGCAATCTGCTACAAGTAAAGCAGTGCTGCTTGCTTCCACTGACTAGACTTAATTAAATTTGTCATCAAAACACATCAGCCCTTACCACTCGCTAGGCAGAGGATTGTAAATACCAGAGAGATGTACCAAAAAGGAAAACTAGTAGGTACCACAGTTGCTTGTAACTTGTGAGCTGTCAAGTGCAAATTTCCCAGGGAGTTTTAGGGTACTTCCAAGAGAGGATGGATGTCTCGAGGGTGTTTCCATAAGAGTGACAGCAGTGCCACATTGCTGTAACGAGGCTGCTGATATCTGTTAAGGTTACTACAGGGGTTCCTACACTGAAAGGCACATATCCCAGCAGAAGTGCATCAGTACATCAATATATCAGAGAGAGATTCAGAAGTTTGCTCAGTTTCATGTTGAACATCTAATCCTTTAGCTAAAAAAGCTGATGGGCTTGTTTGCAAACAAGGACCAACTCAGTATACCAGTAAATGACAGCTGCAAGGGAAAGTAAGATAACAGCATGTGTTCAGGCTGTAATAAGAAGTAAGTTCTCTCCTTGACAAGAGGAATTCTCCTTAACTCATTATATGTCACCTAACAAAAAAAAAAATAAATAAAAGCAAATAGTTAAGTGTAAAATTTGCTATATGTATGTATTTATATATATAGTTACATATCCAAATATATAAAAAACTTCTTAATAGAGTCAATAGGAATCTCTAGATGCATAATCATGAACAAAAAATATACATGCATTTGAAAAAGCACAATCTTGAAATCTTATATATCTTAGATATCTTGAACTCTTATAACCTGCTCATCTAAGAAAATCTGTTTTCACTGAATTTTAGGACACTTGCACTAAACTTAACTTCAGAGCTGGACACAAATAACTTTTGCTCCAAAACTGATGACTCAGAAAGCCTATTTAAGCGGGGAGAGGCAGGTGGGAAATTCAAGTCTTTTCCTTTTGCGATATTTAAATGTAACTCTTCAGGCTATGCTAAACAACTGCTAGGTCACATAGTCTGTACATTTCTCCTGCCAGATCTATAAGATTTTATTACAGATTTTATTACATTATTGCATTTACAGATTTTTTCCTTACCAAGATTAAATTGTGTTCAGCAAGTTTTCTCTTCACATTTAAGCCTGGTTTCTTTAAGTATAAGTTTATTGTAATATCATAAATTAGGATGAAATTTTAAAATAACTACTGAAGTAGCATTTGCAATGGTCCCAGAAATGATATTTGTGGTGTCATAGATGAAGGACTTGGGAATTTTTGGCCCCAAGTTGAAATGCCATAATTTTTGAGTAAAGAATTGCTACTGATCTGTGCTGGCATATTGAATAATTATAGGGCAGTTTTTCTGCAAAGATGATGTATAAAGCACTATACATCCAATAGCTAGTGGAGATTGCCACATGTTGTTTCATGTGGAGAGAACAAATCCTACTAGAATGGGAAAAACCTCGCTTTAACATAATTTAAAAACTTAAATAATATTTAGAAAAATTAAATAATTAATGAGGAATCCATTTAGGAAATATTCACTCTTGCCCATAATTTACAAAGCAGCGGATTCCCCAGAGAATAACAGAAAAAGAATGGAAATTTAGAACATTGGTCTATGGTGTCCCATAGTCAGCACTGTGCTGAAGTCAAAAAAAAACAAGGCTTCTAGTCAAACATGAATAGACAAGCAAAGACTTCTTCCACTTCCATGAGCAAAGTAATTTGTGGTATTGCCTGCCAACTTAACTGCAATGTTGAAATTCATAGAGGTAAGGTAAATACCAGGAAGAAAAAAAGGAATGTAATAGAAAACACCACTGATTGAGCCTAAAGATGTGGACCACTGAAACTTGAATCTCAGGAAAGATACCTTAAAAAACTCCTAGTGCTCTAAGGGTCAGAGTTCAATTTTCAAATGAAGCAAACATTCAAACCTTTAACAACATGACAGCATCAGTATCTATGTAAAATCCTTTAAACTTCTTTCAGCACTGGCATAAGAGGAAATTCAGCGTAAGTTGTTCCCTACATACTGCTCACATCCTGGCAGTTTTCCTGAGGAATGTAATTGGCAGCCAGTGCTTGGGGGGCATAGGGATACAGTCCCATCGCATGCATATAAGGATATATATATATATATGTATATATATACATATATATACATGTAAGAAATATTTAATATATTGTGTACTCTGATCTGTCTATCCACCTATCTATCTACTTATAAAAAAAAGGCAAAGAGGAGTTTGCTTGCTCCAAATAAAATCAACTCTGAACAAGTTATATCTCATTGTCTTCATTTTATAAGCAGTTCGTTTCACGCTGAGCTCCAGATTTCCAAAGGAACAGAAATACTATTAATCAGGATATCCTACAACAGATCACCTTCAGATGTTAAATGAACTGTTGGGAGAAAAAAAAAAAAGAAAATAATATAAACTACCATTGCTTAAATGTTTATTGATCATGCAGAAACTTTCCACTTTGCCTAGAAAATATCTAATAAATAGAGCACCGAGACAGCTGAAAACCAGTGATTAATGCTAACATTAGATCTCCTATTTCAGCAAACTGAAATCTATATAAATGGGTCCAGAGCAGAAAGCAAGGTTGTGTCACTATTGCCAAGGGTTCTAGCATAAATAACATTGCAGAAGACAGAAATACAGAAGTATGAGGAATAGAATAAGTGTTCACAGAAACAAAGAATCATTAAAGTTGGAAAATACCTCCAAGACCATTGAGTCCAACTATTACTCCTACATGCATTTCTGCAAACTTTGCATACATTGGTAATGAATTGAAAACTCAAAGCGAGCTGACTTCTGTGATCCTGACAATTCCTTATAAAATCAGAATTCCTTATAAAGGGTTCCATGATGAAACTGCAAAACTGCAGAGCAATTACAGTCATTTCCCACACTTTCTTACTATACCTACTAGATCAGTGTAAGTAGCTTACACTTTTAACACTCTTGTTTAAAGTAGCTTAAATCATAGGACTGTATTTCATATTTTCCTCTTTCTCCAATGTGGTTTTCATGGATATTATGGACAGTTAAGTGTGGTCATAAATACCTTAGTAAGCAGCAATGCTAATTTTGGGTCCAGATACTTTATTGTCAAAGAGATGTTAGCAGACTAAATGGCAATAGAGCGAAGAGGAGCCCTGACAAAACTCTTTTGAAAGCAAAGGTGATCAATTTTGTTTCAAGTAAAGAATGAAAATAACATAAAAGCAGCTGCAGATTGAAATCTATGGTTAGGATTTCTCTATAATTGCCAGAAAATGCAAATAACTTTTTTTCCCTCATGGAACCTTTGCTCCTTACATCTGCACATCTTCCTGGTAAAATCCGTTCCCTAGAGACAATTACATTCTATGCAGCTCTGAAAAAAAAAAAAGGAAGGAAAATATGAAAAGTTTGAAAATGTAGTATTTTCTTCTCTAAAAGGACATAAAAACAGATATTCAAAAGAATATTTTCTCTGGCCAGAATGTGCCTTACATGTTTTTGGGGCTCTTCCCTTAGATTTTTCTTGGTTTTGGTAGTCAAAAATACCTATCATGGACAGTTTTTCATATGGCCTGCTATTGCTGTGCCCTGGCTCTCTGTATATGTATATGTCACAGTTATAAATGGAAATCAGACAACAGCATTCCTCCAAATATTACTCACCGGGATTTTGCATTTGTGTGGCCAGAACAAAATCTCTTTTATTTTGTAATGTTAATTTCTTCAGTCTTATTGCAGAGAGACAAGAGCAGAGAGAAAATACAAAGTAGTATGTTGTGTTACCCAAAGGGTAAAGCTGCTTAAATAATGATATGGCCAAATTCAAATTCTTTCTGGTTTGTCTCAAATTATGGTGGTAAGAAATGACATTAGAAAGGGATTTTTCTTCGGTGTTTGAAAATGAAATGCTGTCATGTTAAAAATAACACGTTTTTACTAGCTTCCATGTAATATTTACTTGTTCTTTGGTTTTTGGATGTCAGATAATTTTTGGAGTTCATTATCAATTTGGCAGGAAAGGCTATCAGCAGAACGTCTAACTTGTTTCAAACAATTCTTAATTAAATCATGGCCTAGGTAAAAACAAACAAACAAAAAACTGTAATTGTGATTACCAATGAACCAATAATTCATCACCACTGAACTGGCAATTCTGATGAATGGCTGATCAGAGAAAATATGTTTGTGCTATGAAGAACAAAAAACTATTACACCAGCCATATTAGTTAAATGTAAATGACTGACAAAGAAAAAAAACTATTTTCAATAGGCTCCCTGGAAAAAAACACTCAACCCAAAGATTTTGGTACATATAATAATAACAGCTGTAAATATCAGTCTGAAATGTTAGAAAGAGCAATCATTTATGTCACCCTATATCCCTAGGTACTTTCCAATTCTAATAGAGAGCGACTTTTGCAGTAAATATGCCCACTAAGATGCCTATTTAGCTTCATCTTTTTGTTCTATTTTTCAATGGACTGGTAATTGTATAGAATCACACAATATGCTGGGTTGGAAGGGACCCATCAAATTCATCAAGCCCAAGTCCTGACCTTTCACAGGACATCCCAAGAATCACACCATGTGCCTCAGAGCAGCGTCCAAATGCTTCTTGAGCTCTGTCAGGCTGCTGCTGTGACCACATCCCTGGGGAGCTGTTCCAGTGCCCAACCTCCCTCTGGGTGAAGAATCATTCCTTGATATCCAACCTAAACTGCCCCTAACTCACTTTCATGCAATTTCCTCAAGACCTGTCATTGGTCACAAATAAAGAGATTGGTCCCTGTCCCTCCTCTTTGCTAATGAAGATAAAGATTACAGTGAGTCTCCCCTCAGTCTCCTTTTCTCCAAGTGACCTCAGCCACTTCTCATACAGCGTCCCCTCAAGGCTCTTCACCATCCTCATTGCCTTCCTTTGGACACCCCTTAACAGTTAATTTCTTTTTTATATTGTGACACCCAAACCAGCCCTCAGCACTGGAGGTGAGGCTGTCCTAGCTCAGGGCAGAGCAGGACAATCCCCTCCCTTGCCTGGCTGGCCATGCTGTCCCTGGTGCCCCCCAGGACAGGGTTGGCCCTCCTGGCTGCCAGGGCACTGCTGACTCAGGTTCAGCTTTTCATTGACCAGGACTCCCTCCTCCTTTTCCACAGGGCTGCTCTTCAGCCTCTCATTCACCAGTGTGTTTGTACATCAAGAACTGGCCCAGATGCAGCATCTTTCCCTTGTTAAATTTCATATGGTTGTTGATTGCCCAGCCTTCCATTCTGTCAAGGTCTCTCTGCAGGGCCTCTCTGCCCTCCTGGGAGCCAACAGTTTTACCCAATTTAGTGTTGACAACATTACTTATTATTCCTTCAAGTCCTGCATTCAGGTTGTTAATGAAGATATTGAAGAGCACCAGGCCGAGGATGCAGCCCTGTGGAAGCCCACTAATGACAGGTCCCCAGTCGGATGTCACCCCACTCACTGTAATAGCTTGTGCACCAGCCATAAGCCACTTGCTTGCCCAACACGATGTGTTTATCCAGCTGTGTGCTGGACATTTTGTCCAGAAGGATCCTGTGAGAGACAGCATCAATAGCTTTGCTGAAGCCTAAAAAGATTACATCAACTGGCTTTCCTGGATCAACTAGGTGGGTTCCTCTGTTGTAAAAAGAAATCAGATTTGATTAATAGGACGTTCCCCTCATGAAACTGTGTTGGCTCAAATTTTAACCAATTACTTCATTGTTCTCCAGATGTTTTTCAATACTGCCTAGAATAATCTTTTCCATGATTTTACCAGGCACTGAAGTAAGAATGACAGGCCTATAGTTTCCAAGGTCCTCCTTCTTGCCCTTCTTAACAATCAGGACAATGTCTGCCAGTTTCCAGTCAGCTGGGACTGTTCCAGTTTCCCAAGGCAGCCTGAAAATCATCAATTGAGGTTTTGCAAAGCTATCAGCCAGCTCCTTGAAGATTCTTGGATGAATCCCATCAGGCCCCATAGAGTTGTATAGATCAACAAATACAAAGCAGAGATTGATCTTACCTTATTTTGGTCTTTCCAGTGTGCCAAGAAGTGAAATGATTTATGTATCTGAAGCTCATGGTGAAGTCAACAAAGCAATACCTAGATCTCAGAAGTTACTGAATTTTTTTTAAACAGAGCAAATATTTTTTCCAGATTTGGTCCTGCCATTTTCCCCAGTGTCATGTTACCTTGGGGACTGTGGTCAGCTGAGAAAAAACTGCAGCACTCCATAGTTGCACTGCAGGAAAGTACACTGGTTTCATACCTTGTGGTCTAATCATCTACAAAAGAAAATATCTGGAGAAAAAATAAATATATTCTGTCAGGCTGTAAGGCTCCTGTACACTATGCCATTCACTGTCTGAAAGAATGCCAGCATAATAAAACAGAGTTCTGGAAGTTTTGCAGTAAGTTGGCATAAGTTTGTCTTTCACCTATGTGGATATGAATGTGCCTGCACAGCATAATTTCAGTTCCTCTATTTATTGATCTGAAGTAAAATATTTAGCTTGTCCAATGCTGGTGCCCCTACAGTACTGGCATTTTTTAAATCACAGCCCTCTGCAGCTGCTCGCCCACTCTCCCACCAATGGGACTGGGGAGAGAATGGGAAGGGCAAAAGTTAGAAAACTCATTGATTGAGATGAAGACAGCTCAGTAGCGAAAGCAAAAGCTGTGCATAAAAGCAAAGCAAAACAAGGAATTAATTCACGGCTTCCCATGTTCAGGCAGTTGTTCAGCCATCCTAGGGAGATGCACCAGGGCCGCATTACGAATGATGGTTAATTGGGAACACAAACTCTATCACTCCAAATGCTCCCTCTCTCCTTTGTATTTCTTTCCCCATTTTATACACTGAGCATGACATTGCATGGTATGGAATATCCCTTTGGTTAGCTGAGATCACCTGTCCTTGCTGTCTCTACTCCCTGTCTCCCATGCATCCTCAACCTTCTGGAGTATGGAATGCAGGGCTTTGGCTGTGTGTGAGCCCTGCTCACCAGTTACAAAAGCATCCCTGTATTATCAATCCTGTGTTCATCACAAACTCAAAACACAGCCCCATACCAGCCAAGAAAGTTAACACTACCCCAGCCAAAACCAGTTCAAGTACCTTACACAAGATAACATCAAAAACCATCTCTTGTTTTGATCACATATTCCACATAGCTATCTGCCCTATTGTATGTCCTTTCTACTTTGTTTATGACTTCAGTGATGCATGCTGAACTGGAAAGAATCAACAGCAAAAATACAGAACACATAAGAGGTCAGGCGTATTGTTGGAGGTCATCAGTGTCTGCAGGCTTATTATCATGGAAAACCCTGTAATGAGACAAAATGTTGACATGAGCTAATCTGCGATGAATCTGCTGACAAATAAATCTCTAAATTGTCCCATAACAAAAGAACAAGTAGTAAAAACTTTAGGCAAACAGTTAAAAAAAATTCTTATTGCAGTACAGAAATCAATGCAGTTGAAGAAATTGATATCCCAGAATATATTAAACCCTGTGAATATTTCTGTATCATAATCTACCTTCATTCTCAACAATAAAATCAGAGGAATCTTCAAAGAATCATGTATTAAGAGCGGGGCAGGACTGGGGGAGTGGAAAAATCAGTGCTAAAAATCCTTGTATTTTAGACCATTACAGCCTAGAGTGCTGATACTGAGTTTGTGGACTTGGATTGCATAGTTCTGTGGATAAGAAAGGACTTCAGATGAATGGAAAATTTTTCACAGTGTTTTGGTTTTTTTTAATCACAGAAATCTTTATCCAACAGTAATTTTTCCTTCTAAAAGCAAAACGCATAGTATAAAATGGAGAGAAATATCTATGTTAAACTGCATACATTTAATCCCTTTTGTCAGCAAAGAATCAAAATTTCTTTTAAGTTGTTCATTGTGGAGAAATTTTAGAGTTTATTCTGGTTTTGCTGCTACCCAGACATTTGTTTCTATGTCTATACTTTCACCACTAGCTCACATCAAGGCAAAGCGTTTCATCCACATCAGTGCTCTTGCAGCACAACAATTACTGCGTCCTAGATTCTGGTTCTGCTATTTTCAATGAATGCCCCATTTTGTAATTTTTTTAAAGATTCTTAGAAGAAAAACTCTTTCATAACACATGTAAATCTTCATTTTTTGCCTTTAGTTTTCCAGCTGTGACAGCTCAATATTCTAATTCGGCCAAAGTAGAAAAGGGACTCAGGCACATTGTAGTTTTTATCCCTTTAAAGACACTTTTATCCTGATCTCAGTGATTAGTTTTGTACCACAGAGGAGTGAATATTGTGAAGATGAATTTTATAAGTAACTATAATTTTAACTATAGTTATTAATATTTCACTTAATGTTGCATAGGAAAAGCGTTTTAGAAAACATTTCTGCATGTGAATATTAAAAAACAATGTTTATTAATGGATCTTTTTTTAAAAAATTAGAAAGATTCTCAAAAGAATTTTGTACTTTCAAATTGCTGAATAAAGTATGAGGTCACCATGCATAGAACCATTTCAATAAATCTATTTATTAGGGGATTAGATGCTTCCCCCCTGTCTTTACCTGAGTTCACCCTAAAGTCTTTCACTCAGCAGCTGTCAGGATGGGGATGGACATTGTGCCCTTTGCTGCAGCACTGAGAGCCAGGCCCTCCAGGGCACTGCCTGACTTGTGTCACTCGTGCCTCTTCTGCTTCACACTCCTCAAGCCTGAATAAACCATCCTACGGTTTTCCACAACCTCATAGTTACTTAAAAGTTTTCTCAAGTCATGGCATTTCAACTCCTCTACCTTGCTTTACAAATGAAAGGCTACTTTACTGTTTCATAGCTCCAGACAACTCCTTCAGCTCTGTTTACAGCTTAGCGCAATTACTAAATACCCTGCTGTGTGCAAGCACAGACTACACTGATTTTTTTTTTTTTTAGACAGACGATCTCAAGTGACAAAAACAAAAGTTTCCTCAACTTGCTCTTTATTTCCTTCTGACATTTTCCCCTTTCTCAGACACTGGAGACATTCCTTTCACAGATTGAGACTGGCTTCTGAGCCACCTTGAAAGTTTGTCTCTTTTCCAGGTTTTCAGTAATTAGGGAAACTGGAAACTTCTGGCAAATAACTACAATACAAAAAAATATTCATAAAATTCAGGCTTCTCTAAAGTCATGGTGATGGAGAAACCAACTATGTCACATACACTTCATTTGCAGACTGCAAAAACTCCTTTCTATGTGAAAAAGTTTAGATTTTCCTCTCCTGTAAACTGAGGAACCTGCAACTTAATCTTCTCAGGAGACATAACCATGCCAAAGAGCTTCAAAAGAAGGGGAAAAAGTGGAAAGGGAAAAGTTAGGATTGATTTATTTCACACACATCCCTACTGTTTGACTGCTCTTTTGAGAAATCTGGCGTCAAAACTGTTCTGCTTTCCTCTTATCTGCAAATCTCTTTGACAAACCAGTCAGACAGACACTGTAAAACTCAGGATGGATAAGCTTCCTCATCAGTGGCATTTCTGGTATTTTAGTGTTTATATAGAGAGTGGAGTTTCAGTCCATGTGATTCAATGGACAAGAGTAATGAGGCTGTATGCCTTTCAGACCTTCAGTTTCCCACAGTGAACTGTGTTTGTTAGTTATCCAAAAACAAAGTATAAAAAAGAAACAGTACATTTATCCTACTGACAGAAGGGGTTTTTTTCCTGTTACTTTGTTAAGCCATGAGGCTAATGCACCACCAAATATCTAAACACAGCAACGCTTTGAAGGAATTCTTAAAGAGACATTTGGTGAAGATTTACCTTCTTAGCACTTGCTTAGTCCTTTTGCATATAATTTCCATTACCATTTGTTTTGTGGAATAGTGTGTGTCTATGGGGCTACTGCCAAAGGAGAAACAGGGAGAAATAAATTTGCAAGAAGTGCGCATGAGTGCTCCTAAAAGTCACTGATTTTGGAACATTTCATGTGGTAGATGGGATTTGTGAGGCTGCAAATGGAAGATTCTCAGGCATGGTGGAGAAACCAGGGTGTTTTATGTAAATATTGAAAAGCAGTTTCAAAATTAAAGGTAACTTTGGATGCTCTGCTCTTTTAGTCCGAACATTGTGGAGTAAATAAAGTTTATGCCTACTGGATGCTTAAGTACTTAAAGATGTAACTCAGCATATGGTAGCTTTTTTAAAAATGTGCAGTCTAACTTTGCAAAGATGTTCAAGATTAACTGGTTCTTGATGCATTAAGAAATTTCACTGAAATTTCTTAGAAGTGCATATCAGAAGTGCAACATGGTCCTCAAACTCTGATTCTGGCCAAAAAAAAATCTTCAAAAATCTAAATCCATTTTAAACCTGTGAACAAGTGCATTTGTCTAAAATTTCACTTCCTTTCTTTCATATTAGTAAAGGTATTGACCATCTGTTGATGTACTAATGGGCCAGCAGAAATCCATTTGGATTACCTGTGTAATGACATGAGCATCTTCTAAGACATTAAAACAAATGTCCCATAGTCTTTGTCATTGGCTCTTAAAAACAGCATGATGAAATCTGAACAAATCCAGAGAAGTCTGAAAATTTTTACTAATTTTACTACTAATAGTAAATATTTCCATGAAGGATAAAACCTTACTTTGAATTGTAAAATGGAAAATAAAAACGTGTCATTTTTATGTTCAGATCTATAAGTAAAAAAACCAGTTCTGAAAGAAATAACCATTTTAATAGGATTTCATATGATTTTTTTCCTGATTATATATTTGATTCTGAAGGAAATATTGCAGTTATTCTTGTCTAGAGGTTTCCTGAGTGAGTTGGGATGCTAGCATTTTCAAGAACAAGAACACAGATGTTCACAGATTACTGAGGAAAAAAATGGAATTCTGAAATATTTAAAAGATAGATGCTTTTTCTGGGTTAAAAGTTAAAGTGTAGCTTGCATTACACAAGAATTTTATTTATTAAAAGAGATAAAACATGCTATGCATATAAGGTAAGGATTTTTGGGAGGACCAGAAAGCAGTAAAGCTGTGTATGAAACACAATTATTGTTTTATAGCATTGGTAGTAATGGCAGCCATCATTTTCTAGTTGATTTGGTGAATTTGTTTCTCCTACCGGTTCCTTTCAGAATCACGGTTGCATTCTTTATCCCCAAATCCTACATCAGAGTAAATTTTATAATATCTAAAACAGTCTGGGGACTCTGTTATCAAGTTCAAGGGTTTTTTTTTAATAAACATGATTTCAAGACCTTACTCAGTCTGATTCTCCTTAATAATTTGTGCCTGTTGATGACAGAAAACTTGTAAAGCACTGTACTGAGCTCTTCAGTAACTTACATTACTTGACATCCTGCAGAAAATGCAGCTAGCTGGTAACAGGGTCTCCTATGCTAAAGGCACAGGCCCATTTTAATTTGAGAAAAATTAAAGTGCCATTTGGCAAATACCAGAGTTCACTGTTTATAAAGGCAAAAATCAGAAAAGGATACAACTTGCTGCTTACAAATCTGAATTCATAAAATATGTATTGTTATAAAAGAAAACAGACATCTTTTGCAGGAAAAAACAGCTCAGTAGGGTTTCCGGGAGATAGAAATTACATTTACAAGGAGAATCCATGAGCTAAAATAGAATTGTTTGTCACAGATGAAATGTATTTTTTGATTTGTTTTTAAAACAACTATTGTTTGATGCAACTGCATTGCTGAAGAGCAGGCCAAGGTGCTCCTGTTCATTCTGTAGGGAAGAATTGTGAGACCACATCTTCATACTGCCATTGACTCATTTAATTTCTGAGTTTAGTGATCCAGAACTCATGATTTAAGAAACTGCAGACAGCAGAAACTGATAAATAATAGGCTGTATAGAAGCTTGGGGAATAGAAAACCAACCCTGGCTTGCCTTGAGATGGCTGAATAACTCTTGCTTTGAAAGCCTTTCATCATGTTATTGCATAATTGTCTTATGTAAAGTGGTAGATAGAAATACCATAGGAAGGAGAAGACACCTGAAGATGTTGTTGTCACCCAGAGAACTTTGCTAATCTAGTATTGATTTTTTTTTCTTTTGTATTTCTAGATTTTGACTCGAGGTTATACTGCGACTGGAATTTCTAGCCTTGTAAAATTCTTTGAATAAGTAGCAATATATTATACTTTAGCTGTTATGCTTGCACAATAGACCAACCCTTGCATAGCCTTAGAAACTCATATCTTATTTGTCTTTTCACAGGGTTGAACAAGAAACACAATTTTACAAATGACAGAGGTAACATATGAGGCTTTGAATATTCAGCCTTCCAGAGGATGATCAAAATATTTTGAGTTTTGGAATGAATTATGAAAAGTAAAGCATAATAAAGAAGCATACCATATGTTCTAAAAGCAAAGATCAGTGATAAGAGCAAATCCATTCCTGTTTAAAACAGAAAAAATCTTATTCAGGCTTACTATTGCTCTTAATTCACAAGGATTTTCTGTTACAGTTCATTGGTCTTCTCAATCTTCTTTTAATTAAAACTACTTGCTACCCTAGGCTTAGGCTAATCCTTGAGAATTACAGACACGAACAGGTATATAATCAAGAAGAGAAAAAATAGTTACTGATAGGTACTCATGGAAAACAGACCTGGGCTCTTTCAGGTTATCACACATGTGTTTCAGAGGTGAGGATTGTTGCATAGGTGGGCATTTAAGATTTTGTTTCAAAGTAACCCCAAAGCATGAATATCCACAGTTTCACTCTGGTCCAGATCTAAATAGCTACAGCAAACCAAGGCAAGGGAGTGTGAGAGCCAGTGGGGGAATGAAGGCAGGAAAGGATGGAAAGAATGTAAAGGAGAGCAACACAGTCACTTAGCAATATGTTCTGACTGTTGTATTCTCCCCATTAAATATTCCCAAGCCTTCTTCCTCAAAGTATAAATAATTCTGCTTCTTTTCAGGACTGCTGTTCTCTGCATTGAGGTAGGTAACAAACAAGGACTACTCCCATGGTACATTCAATGAATTTTTGAATTATAATGATTTCAGATTTGCTCTGCTTCTTGCAGATTCAGCAAGTAAAACATTTATATTTACTACAGAGATGTAGAGTGAAATGTGTTCAGTCATCACTGGACTTTAAAATCCTCATGTCTCCTAAGTGTGATTGGGGAACAGAAAGGAAATTGAACTACAGAAAATATTGTAATGTTGACTTCATCAGGGAGTCTCATGGTTACAGAGGCAGTTTAACCTGCACAAGTCATTTCAACACAGAAATGAAGGGAAGGAAGACTTAACTCACACTGTTTAATAAGATAATTTATTTAGATGAGGCTTTGCCCTTAGTTTTGAGCAATCATAAAGTGAAAACACCGTGCATATTTGTAAAGATCATCTACAAACTACTCCTGCTGCAGCCAGCAGAATGTAGATGGGGAAAAAACCTGTTTATGACAGTGTGGCTGATTTCTTTCTTCTCTTCTATAACCTATTGTTCAAGGAAGTATTGTACACAGATAACTGATAAATGGTACAAGAAATGGAGTTGCCTTTGCTCATTTATTAAATGGCTATCAAGGGAAAGCTGTCAAAGCAGTAAACAAGTTTTGATTCTCTACTGAGTTAAGATAAACATCTTCTTTAAGGTGTCCTCTAAAAATTTCTTTATCTGATCCTAGGTACGTGGATTAAACTTGGAACAAATTGGCAACAAAATTTCTGTTGTTCCTTGCCAATGTCTTGTCAGGAAGCAAGAACATTTTTCTCTATAAATGCCAAAGAAAATTACAAAATTAAGAATTATTTATATATTAGATATTTTTCTTTTTATATAAGATTTTTTTTTCTTTTAATGTCAGAAGGACAAAATAATAATTACACAAAAACAATTGAAAGAAACGGAGGAAAGATAAATCTTGAAATAGGAAATAGAACTGCGTTAAGTATCTTCATGTGTGCACTCCAATCTAAACTAAGCTTGCTTAAAATCATGACTTTCATAAGACTGGAATCCCCTGACTGGAACCAAGGAATGCAATGAATCTGATTTGTTCAGCTCCTTCACCAGCTCTGAGGATGCCAAGTTTTGATAATTATACTTCATTAACTGGAGGAAAGGCCTCTCTACTGCTCCCTGATAAAGAGTTGTGATAGCAGCCTCAAGAGCCCAGTTACCTGTCAGTCCTTCCTTTATGCTGAATTCTTGTTTGTACATAAAGATTTGCTCTACTGACTTTAATAATTGTGCCTTCAATTGCATGTATCAGAGCAATTTACAAACAAGCATTCATTAATAAGAACAAATGAGTAGGGGATTAACTGTTTTAGTTTGTTCCTTTTTTTTGACATCCTTATTACTGATTTGGAATACTAAGCCAACACCAAGCCACTGGCAAATAAAATACAGTATTAATTCCTTATATATGTTTTTCATTTCTTCACTTCCCACCATATAACTAAAATTTTCTGTGGACTTATGACCAACACATTTTACCAGGAATTCAATGGTCCTTACATGTTTGGAAAATTTTACTGTCTTCTAATCCAAACTGCTAAAAAAAGAAAAGGCTCATAATATAAAAATAAAGGAAACAGGTTTGGAACATAAACTTTTAGATAATAAACACTTTATAAAGGAAAAGAAAAAATTATTTTTTAATATATGCTTTGACTATTGAATTTTGTCTTTTAGAACTTTTTAATGTCCTTTTTAATTGAGTAGTTTAGAAAGACCTGGAAACGGATTTTTTTAAAAAGTTCTACGTAAAACTGATTTATTGAGATTAGTTGTCCAAATGATCTGTACTTGTGCAAAATGTCCATGGCAGCAGTAGCTAAAGAACACTATTAGAAAGAAGCATTTTAGTCTTCCTAATACTCAGGGCAGACACTTTGTGATAGCTAGGCTGTCTACTGACAAACAGGAAACTTCTAACAGGTAATGCAGCAGCTATTCTTGAAACAACAATGAAGGGCTGTTTGACATCAGAAATGTTTTAATTGTGAAGCAAGGACTGATCCTGGAAGCCTGGAAGCCTCCAGGAAGCCTGGAGGAAGCCACTCAGGAGCCTCAAGCTGTTTAAAAGGTTAAAGCTTAAAAAGAAACTACCCATTGCTGGGCAAACAAATGGCTATTTGGGAACAGGAAAAACCCTGGGATACAATGCTGCTGCTCCTGCAGAAATGATGTTTTCCCAAGTTCAGAACAGCTTTTCCACATTTCACCTACGCTATTTCAGCTTTGTGGAATACAGGAATACAAGCTTGAATGACTGGAGAGCTAATTTCTTAAATTTTTCTCAAGTTCAGGAGAGCAAAGCTCATGACACGTCTCAGAACCTATAGGAATTTCATATAGTTTGGCCAGTCTCTTCTTCTGGAATGACAATATGCCTAATAGGTGAAATGCCAGAGGTGAAGCACCCAGAGTCTGTGTCATACTGCCAGTGTCAGCTTGCGGACCACAGAAATTGCACTGCGCATGGCAAAAATGTGTAGGAGCCCTGGCCTGTGGCTTTTTTGCCTCCTGAATTAGCAGACCCCAAACATAAAGAAATCTTAGCCACAAGCACCATAATAGGCTGAGCTCTGAAGCATGATCCGAAACTTTCTCAGTACACAAAGGAGAAATTAAGTTCTGAGCAACAGTGCAACACTGGTATTTTTGCACTAAACTAATAATTTCTGTTTGAATTCCACAGCATCTTTTGAAAAGGCATAGTGTATTGATTCGGGAGTTTCAGGTGGAACAGAAATAGTTCCACTGTTAATACAGTGCTTTATTTTTAGTTGGCATTCACCTCCATCAGCTTCCTTCTCTTGATCTCTTTACGCTTTCTTTTCTGCTAAAATCCATAAATCTTTCCTATGTAGATACTTCGAAAATGAGATCGAGTCACAGGCTAACCTCCTGTTAGATTATTTGATGGATTGATAGCTTAAATCTTCCACAGGAGAAGGATCTTAAATCTTATCCTTCATAGTCCATTATTCAGATTTCAGACCATCTCACTAGACATTTTCCAATTTTATATATTGCTTTTAAATATGCCTTTCAGACATAGTAATAGCCTCACTGATGCTATAAAGTGTAAGAGCCTTTTCCTCCTTCTCCTAATATTCTTCAGCTGCTCTCTTCTCAGACTGTACTTGAGAGGTGTTTCTCTAGCTTCTTCTTAAATCAAACCCTCTAAAAAAAGGTGGAAATTTTAGGAAAGCATGCCATCCTTGGATGAAATTTTTCCATATACCTTTTCAACCAAGTTTGTCCATTCAATAGAGGCTATACTAATTGGATGGTGTGTTTTTAAAATCAGAATATGTGAACTGAGCCAAAAGTGTTCTTGGCCTGATATCATCCTACTTTGCAGCGCTGTATTAAGTATCAAAAAATATGGTCCTCAGTCAATGGAGGACCAGAGTTTTACTCTGAAACACTTTCCTCTCAAACACGATATAAATATTTCTTCAAACATTGCTGCTCAAACAAATGTGAAGAACAAAATGCTGCATGTCAATAAGCATACCTGGTGCAATCTTTCCCTCAAACATCTTTTGTCTCTGAATGCTAAGAGAAGCACAGGGCTTTAGAGCACAGAACACTGGGCCTGCAGTTTTCCACACTTAGTTGAAACAGTGTGGAAAACAATTTCCACTCTCTTGTCCTTTGAAAATGAAAGGAGAAGAAAACCAACCCCATTTTGCCATACGGTTGGGAAGGGTAGAAGTAAAAGAATGTGGCAGTGGCTGTATCTGCCTGTATCTGTTGGACAAGAGCTTCTTGCTGTATATATTGCATGGTGCAGTGCTCCACTGTACACCTATAACTATGTTGAACCAAACACAGGTGTTTTTTTGAAGCCATGAGGAAAAAAAAAAGTGAGGCCATCCATATGGAAACATAGCAAAAAGGGCTTTTTGAATTTTACCTCAAAGTACTTTATAGATATGAACTCTTTTGTTACCAGATTGAAGCTCTGGAGATAGAACTACTTGTCCAAGGTCTGAAAAAAGTTTAAGACAGAGTTGGTTTCACAATCATTCAAGCATCTGTACCTTCCTTTGAGAGCTATAAGTAAGAATGTAAATTACCAAGATTTAAACCCTTGAGATAAGAGCATTGCTGTGGGATATCTGAAAAGCATCTAACACATTTTGACAAAAGAATCATTATAGTTGGGTTTTCCAGTGAGCACCTAAAAATATATGACAGTACATCATGCAAACCATTTCTCAAGAACAGTGAATGATTCAGTGAAATCATAGAAAAATAGGTCTGAATCTGCACTGCAGAATTCCTGAACCGATCTCTACATCTCTCCAGATTTTATGTATGGTGACTGAACTTCCCCTATTCCATCTCATTACAGAATCAAACCCACCAAAGTATATTTCAATGCTATTTATCATTAGGTCGGCTCAAACATTTTCTCTTGATTGGTTCTGCTGAAAAAGACTTTTTTTTTCTTAAATGGAAATATTTTTCCTTTGTGAATTTTTGCTGCAGAGCCAGCAGGGCTTCATTTACCTGTTTTGTAAAGCAGGATTCAAAGTCACCTTGTCCCCAGCTATGTGGCAGATTGCAGACCAAATCAACAGGACCTGGCAAATGAGCCAGAAAGGATTCCAGGCACCTGTTGTGATATTTCTTCTTCTTCACAAGGTTTTGCAGGATTTGGTGAATTTTGAAACAGTCTGCTTCCAGACTGTCTTGGAAATGGAATTCTCCATATAGATCTTGAAAAAAGAGGACACGTGATGATTGGATAAAAATATACAGCAACACAAAGAAGAACCCAGCTTTTTCCGCTAAACACAAAAGTGTGAAATGCCCTCAACAATACCTGTAGGTATTGTGCATGTACCAAACATATACTGACATCTAACTGCCTAGGAGTATTGTCTTTCCAGAAAAGACTTCACTTTGCTGAAGTCCTTTTTGACATAGGATAGGTCTTTGTCAATATCCATGACACTTTGGATCAAACTCTGTGATAGGAGTCTATGAAATATTTCAGAGCACCGGTTTTCAGATATACCATGTTAACCTTCCAAGGCTTTCTCTGTTTTGGGGCATTTTTTGTGGCTTTTTTTGTTTGTTGTGGGTTTTTTTGTTTGGTTTGGTTTAGTTTGATTCTTTTCTTAAAAGGAAAAAAAATTCTCAAACCAAACCCCCTTATCCAATAAATCTAAACTTCGAAACTTTAAAGCATCATCCCGTTTTCTCATTTTCTCATTTGGTTCTAAGCATTGAAAAACTTTGTGGGAGTATTCCTACATCCTATTTGTAGTACAATGTCAAGTAAAACATTATTTCCTCTTCAGCTGATAAAGACCACAGCACCAGTGGTCCTTCATTAACAAGAAAGTGAAGTTCAGACCTGTGCTTGATAAAACTGCCTTCCTACTTTCAATGCAAAGATGTGTTAAGCACTTTCTCATTCCTTAAGAAGCAACAAGTCTTTTCAAGGTTGTTAGTCATGTATGAATTCTTTCCAAGAACTGTTATTAAATTCCTTTTGATACTTGCTCAGAACAATTCAGAGTGTGGTGATTTTGCATTTTACCAGCCTCCTTTTTCAACAATATTGTGATTAAAGAGCGAATACTTTGAAGCAGTCTTAGAATTAGTCTTCCTATGGGAAGATTAAATCTAACAATGCTTTTCTTTCTAAAACTGAACACAGATTTTACATCATTGGAACAATTCTCTATAATCATACTGAATCTTCATTCTTGCATTTTACAGGATAACTTTCTCAATTATTTCATTTTTTATGGAACAATATTTTCCTTTATTTCCAATACTTTAAATTTCTGCAAGGGTTACTTAGGACCAGGACTTAATATGATGTCAGGGTTAGGGTCAAGGCACAACAAACCTAAACTTCTTCTTAGTCATAACTTCAGCCTTTTGTACTTTAGTTCTGAATTTACATTAGAACATTAATAATGGCAAGTTAATTATATTTGAAATTCTGAGGGTTTTATGTACAAAAATAATATGTACATATAAATTCCAAAGGCAAAGACATTGACATAGGTATGACTCTAAGTTGCAAATTAATTTTACTAATCTGAACTCTTCTTATACCAACCACTCCCAGGAAGGAAATTGGGCAAAAAAATATATCAGACAGCCCATATACAGATTACACAAGGAGTTCTAGTGAAAATATTAATAAAAAGTAATGCTTTAAGTTGAAAAATAATTGATAATCGAGAGCAGTAGATGTCAAAAGATCCACCTTAACTTTTATTTCATTTATTTTGTTAATTGATGAACTTAAAGCAATAATAAGTGCAATGTGAGTGATATTTACAAATGTTAAGGTTTAATCTGGTAAAAAAAGAACACCAAAGCCAGACAAGGAATAAGAAAAGTTAGAAATTTTGTCAGAGAAAAAGAAAATTATATCTAATTTGGAAAAGATGCAGGCTACTCTAGGGGAAGAATAGCCTGAAAAAAATATGAGAAGAAGGATTCAGCCAAAATCCTTCAGGGTGACTCCAGATAGCAAATTATGAGACTCTTGCAAAGGAACACAGCAACAAAAAGAAAAAAAAAGCCAGTGTAAATTTAGGTTCTACGTGTAGAGGCACAACGCTGTGGCCTCGGGAGAAGATCACTCTGGTCTGTGTAGCACGAGAGAGATCACACCACACACACAGCTTTTGGGAACAAGCACCTCTTTGCCAAGGAATTCAGCACGCTGGAGGCAGCTCGGAGAAAGCAACAGAAATAAACATGTCGTTGTAGGGAGTATTTTATGAGGAAAGTTCAAATCAAACCAATACCTTGATTTCACTTTGTAGTTACTAGTCAGGAATATGATTACATGCTTCAAACACTTCAGGACTGTTATCATCAAGGAAGAAGATAAATAGGAGATCTGGCTCTACATCTATTTTCAAAATGTTCATATGCTTGAAAACAACTTCTGAATTGCCTTCCAGATGAATTCTTTCTTCTTACATCAAATTTCCCTCAAAAATTGGTGTATCAGTATAGAAATCAAAATGAAAAAAAAAATTCTTTTTGCAAAACTAAAAAAAGTTGAACTTAAAATATTGTTTTAATTTTATGTTCCTTTTAGCTTGGTTTATAGAAAACATTAGGAGAAAGGTTAGATCTTTAATAGAGGATAATTCTTTCAAATTTTCCTGATGATGTAGCCCTATTTTGTACAAAATAAAACCTCATTGACAGCAAGTCTGAAACTCAGATGTGTCAGTTCCTAGAGGAGTGGTTTAAACTATAAACCATATGACTGAATGGGGAAATATCTAGAAGGAAAGAAATGGAAATTGAGAGTAGAATGGATCTGAGTCAGGATTCTCACATCTTAATTGTAGGCTGAATAATAGGTTTCAAGAAGAAAAATAACTTCCTTCTTATTAATTTGGGAGGCAGGGTTTGGTCTCCTCTCTAAGGCTAGAGAGGAAACTTGAAATAGTATGTTCACAAAAAATGAAAACGAAATTTCTTGCTATTTCAAACTAATTTTCCATTCAGCTCAATCTAAGCCACTAACTGAGTAAGGGCTGGATTTATAAACAGTTTTACTGTGGCAGAGTTGACATTTTTCAACTAAGACAGCTATTAAACGAAACATGAAGCAAAAATAGTTCTCCACCTTAGAACTCATTAGGCTATAAGTACTTCCTGTGCAGATCTGTTTATTCAACTGATATCCACAGCTTTGCTGATGCTCATAAAGTCCAAGTCAATTTTAAACTTGATAGAGTTAAATTATTAATGAAAGTGTTCACTCATGTGCACATTTAATTGATTAATATGAAGTTAATGGGCGTTCTGAACTTAGCTTCCCCACTGGGGACTTACAGCTGGTAAAATTAGTCTTTCTTAGTGGAAAGATGTTCGATCTGGCTATGAGTAAAGCAACAAGCCACAATTAAATCAATAGCCAGAGTCATCTTGGTAGGACTCCTGTAAACACAGTTGAGCCAAAATCTTCAAGCTAACTGAGAAGAGAAGAATTTTGGCCTACTTTCTTGAATTAAGGGACTTTGTCATATGCACCTCATTTGTGCACTTACTACACGTTTCCAGACACAATTTACGTCACAAAGACAGAATTTAAGATGTTAATACATTTCTGCTAAGATGTTGTCAATACCTTCTGCCAAGTAAAGAGCATAAATGTGATGAACATGTAATTCCATGGTGCTGTGGGATACTGGACTAATACCATGTTTACTGAAATATAGATCTATTTGCTGAGTTTCAGGCAATACATGTTTAAGCTGTTGACTTTTATTTCAGGACAACTTATTCAAGTCAAACTATCAAACTCTCACTGAATTCAAAAGTAGTTATTGTTAAAAGTAACTAAGCTATATTATAATATTGGCAAGAAAATCAATATTCATCTATTTTTGTTGACAGAGGAAGTCAATCTACCATATAAGAGATTCACATTGAAAAAGAATTGACTGCAGCTGCATCAACTTTTGAAAGCACTAGGCTACATACTTCTGTAGGAAAAACATAAACATGAGTCTCACATATGGAAATATCTCCAAAAAGCAATAAAAAAAATTCGAGGACATTTCTATGCAAGATTTTTTGACAGGGTTTGCTAGTTCTGTTTTCACCTTTTTGGAAAAGAAAGTTGTGTTTTGTCTATGTACATTGATACTGTTCATGATCCAGTTTAACACTTCTGAGATGCTTGCCCAAAATATTTGTGTTCTCCCTCAACAGTCTGGAAGCTTTTCCCATGTAATCAGCATGGAATCCCCTGCAGCTATTCTGCTACATAACTTTACACAGTGAAGTGAATATAAATTGATGGTTTACTCCTAATGCAATTGCAGACATTCCAGCTCTTGTCAGACTAGATTGGGCCCTTCTAAACATTTAGACAGTTCTGAAAGTATTTATTCCACCTGTATTTTCTGCCACAAAGATATTGTCATATTTTGACAAGGAAAACTGTCCCCATACTGCTTCTCTCTCTCAGAGAAAGTAGCAATTAGATTAGGTAATAGTTTCAAGGGCTTTTTCCTATGCTTAAACAGAACAAAGCTTTGAAAGTTAAAACATTTGCGTGTATTTATACGCTTATACCCTGAGGACGCAATATACTGTAATTATTCTTTTTTCAACAGCCATTGATTCTTCTGCACTGGTCAATACTTACTTAATTTCCACAGCCTATTATACAGATTTTTTGGTTCTTGCAATCTATTTGATATAATCCATTAAATGTGATCCAGCCAACCATTTGTCTGAATGTCCTTGAGCTTCACAGTGAATCAAATGATCATTTTCTAAACAATATTGCATTTCCAACAAAAACATAACAAAACAAAACAAAACAAAACAAAACAAAATACCCAAAACCAACCAACCAAAAAAAGGTGCATATTTTGCTAAGTATGTACCACTTTTATTATTAAATTGTAAATTATACTAAAATAAAAGGAATAAATAGCTGGAAATTTTCTTTCATGACAGTTTTGCATTTAAAATAACAAAACCCCTCATCAGAGCACAATAGAAATGGATTTGATCTGTAAAATGAGGGTTTGGTTCTCCTCTTTTGCAAGACTGCTTGTTCCAAGCCTAACAACCTTCTGCATTTATGCTGTTTGTGGTCTCACACTAGTCTGATTGTTCCTACCAGGTCTAGGTTATTCAGAAGTCACAGTACACACGTGTGAGAAGAAGACAGTACAACAGATAGAAAATAGTAAATTACATAAGTCACATTATGTGGCACTAATATTTAGCATACTGTGTGTCCCATATTGTCACACAAGTCATTCTGGAAAAATTTCTGTGACAATTTGGATAAAAACCTCAACAAGTGTGCAGTTTTTGGCAGAAAGAAGGTTAGTCTTCAAGCATTTTTAATGGATTCTGTTCATGCCAAGATCTTACTGTTATATTTTCATTTTAAATGTGAGCTATTTCTGCTATCTCATCCCTAGAACCATAACGTCTGTGTATTTTCTGCTTATGGGGTCTGTGAGAAAGCATGGAGATAGTTAGGTCACATTTAACTTTTTCTACTCATTTTAAGAGAAAAAAGGAATATTTTGGTTAATCCATACCCAGCTCCAGAGACACTCTATGAAAAGTTGAATAATATGTCTGAACTTCTTGATCAGAAGACACAAATTGCACTCCACAACAATACCGTGTACACTTATACAGCCCCAATGAGAAGGATACTTTCTGATGCATTTATCTCCCTTTTTCTGGGATAGCCTAATGGCTCCCTAGGAGAAAATAAAGAGAAGAGGCTTTTGTTGCTGGTTCTTTATTGACAGGCAACAGTGTAATGCCAGCATAAGAAAAGCATTAGCTAAAAGCAAATCCAACCTTTGCTTATAGTCTGAGTCATGACCAGTTGACAATTCCTGGAATGAGAATATGACTAAAATATTATCAGGACCTAGGAAAAGCATTCTTACAGAACAGAGAGAGAATTACAAGTGGATTCACCTCCATTTTCCTGATCTCACTCTTCCATATTTGAATAACACATTTATTGTCTTCAGGGAGAACATTACAGTATGTTAGCAGACAACTCGGGGGAGTACAGGCTAGCAATATTCAGGATTGATCTGCAGGGAAAGAAATAGGAAGTGCTATCTTTACTCAGTAAAATGAAACAGCTTCCCTAATCCTTAAAAAAAGAGGGGGGAGAAGCCATAGGTATGTTTGGTGGTTTTTTGTTTGTTTTTGTGGGGTTTTTTTGGTTGGTTTGGGTTTTTTTTTGGTTTTTTTGTTCTCCCCTACTCCAGCATAATTTGAAGATATCTGACAAGTTGACAAAGAAATCAGGATTGTTAAACATCTTAAGCAGGTGCCATGATACACAGTAGTACTGAATGAACCATGACTGAATGATCAATATTTACCCTACTCTTGTCACAATGCATATTTTCCCTTCTTTTTGAAAGATTGACTAAAATGTTTGCCTAGATTACAAAAAAAACTTAAAAACAAGTGCTGGCATTAAAAAAAGGAAAACTAAGTCATATTCTGACTAATAAACCCCCTGCATTTTGACTGAACCCTGGTATGGCCACCATTTCCATTACACCATCATCAGAAGATATTACTACATGATGATCTCTGTAAAGATTAAGAAGAAAACAGCTGAAAGGTGAATTGTCTGTCAGTAATGTGGTGATAAAAGAGGAATTTTAGAGGCAGTGAAAACAATGAACTCTGGATACTAAGCAAAGACCATTTGGCAAACTTTCATTTGGAGAGATGCAGTGCCTGCACAGAGTTGTCTCTACGCAGGCTCAAAGGATAACCAGAAGGAATTAGCTCCTGATTCAGCCAGGCATTTAAGGACATGAATAGTCCCATTGAAATCAATGAGATTACTCACTCACTTGAAGTTAACCACATACTTAAGTATCCTTCTGAAGTGAATGCCTAATGGATGCCTACACTTGAAGAACGGTTGTAGGAAACTGGTTTGCCGGGGACTGGCTGCAAATCAGCTTTGTAATGTTTGCGTGGAAAGTGTCAGAACTTTCCCATGAATAGGAACCTTTTTCTACCCTGCTGAACTGCCAGGACAGCTAGGGGCAAGTAGGTAAAACAAATTAAATAGTCCTTTGCCTTATTCTTTAAGAAGATTATGCTGCGGCACAGAGTAAACTCTTCCCACTTTGCCTAGAGTGTCAAGAAAGCCAGTTGTTCTCCTGACTAAATTTTCTTGTATTTGTATCTTAATGAGTGAGCTTATTAGTGTAGCAAATGCTCCTCCTGGGAAGCACTTCTAAAATGAAATTAAAGTGCTGATTGATTTGCAACATTTGCAAAATATTATTAATTTGTTGGTTTTTGTTTCAAAAGGCAAAAATACCCCAACATCATTGTGGCAAAGGTTTCCTATCAGTGTTAAAAATGAGCACTCTCAGTTGAAATAAAAATTAAGCTAAAGGGGAAGATTTTATTTATTTATTTATTTATATTAAATATATTATAATATTTATTTATATTAGACTTACCTAAATTCAATTAGCTCAATGAAAGGGAGAAACCAGTCCATGTTTTTGGGTTATGAAAATTAGAAACTCAAAAAAAATAAATGAATCATTTATTTCAAATAATTTTAAACAAATTTAAAATATAAACAGTAACTGCTTAATATTACTAAACAATGAATTTGTACACACAACGAAAGTCCTCCTAATTTTCAAGATGAGGCTAACTGTCCAAAAATTCTACACATAAAGCATAACATACATAGAAAAAACATGAAAATATATACAGTATAATTTTTTTTCCTTACAGGCTGAAAGCCGTCAGCCATGTTTGAAGACAAGATACATATAGCAGAGAACAGTATTCTGTCAGAATAAAAAGGTGGTCCTTGATAAAGTTATGTGACTTAGGTACTCTGATCTTTATTCCAGTCTGTACTTTGAACTTCTCTGACTGTCAAGGAAAAGTGACAAAACTTTTTAACTTATTGCTCCATATAAAAAACATAGAGAATTCTTTTTTGTTTGTTTGCTTTTAAATTTATTTTTAATTTCTTTGTGGAAGAGGCTAGATTTTCTGACCTGCTATTTTTGATGCTTTGACACAATAAAGACTCATTTTGTATACAAACTGCTGAAAAAAAAGCACAACACAGACTGCTGCTGGGAATTATGGAATTATAAACTTTAAATTTCTCCCTTCACCACTTTTTGGCTAATAAAATTCTGTTTGCTGTACTGATTAATAAAAATCAGCAGCTGGTAAAGCCTAGAGTGCAGTTCTGAGAGGGCAAGGTGTGTTGAGCAGTGGACAGCTCTTTCTGTGCCAGGATTCCTTCCCTGAGTGTCAAAAGGTAGAGAAAAAGCTTTTTTCACAGGCTCTTTCTGAATTGAAAAAGGAAAGTAGCCTGGGACAAGAGGTAGAAGAGACAAGGAAGATGTAGTTAAGTGGCTTGTCAAATTATTCCCTATATGTGTAGAAAAAGCATGTGAAAAGGTGTCTTGTGAGTGTACATATCCATGAGATCTGCAGTGGAAATAGAG
Source organism: Ammospiza caudacuta (assembly GCF_027887145.1). NCBI lineage: Eukaryota > Metazoa > Chordata > Aves > Passeriformes > Passerellidae > Ammospiza > Ammospiza caudacuta. The sequence continues at coordinate 37,871,110 of NC_080632.1, forward strand.
TGGACAGATGAGATGAGATGAGATTGTTTTGCCAATTCCTTTCTTTCAGGACTGATCCTGCTTTGTGATTTTGGTTCCTAACCAGCATTTGGAACTGACAGGACACCAGCATCTATTGACATTGGCTGTGTTATAATCCTTTCTCTCCTCTCTCTCCAACTCCTAATCTTTCTCACTAAGTCCCCTTCAATATCACACAAATGCCAACTTTAAGTTTCACATCAAATAACCTGGTGGTGATGGAAACGTGTGTTCCTTTTCCAGGCCTGGTTGTAAGAAAAGCCTGTAGAGCAAGCTACAGTTTTTATCTGAGAACATGGCTTCTGTTCAATAACATGTCAAGTTTGTCAAAATTGTCTGACTGAAGCCCTTTATTATCACACAGTGGTGAAATTATTTGCCTGAAGGGGAAACAGAGCATTAATAAATGTAATGAATTGTACATTGTTCATGATGGTCTTTAATGGTACAGTCTTCTGTGTACTGCACATTCCAGATACCACTGCAGGTCCTACTAATTAATATTCATCAGTGCAGAAGCACAAAACTCAATTTGGTGTTTGCAGCACAAATCAGCCATGCCCAGGATGCCTCACTGAAAGCATTTCCCAGGCTAGGTCATATGCCGCCTAGTCTTAAAACATGTCAATATGTTCTGTTTACCTTGTCAGTGGTTCATCAGCCTGATGTCATGGAAAAACTAGCAATTCAGGCTTTAAATACTCATGTTATAAGTGTACAAGGTATTGTTGTGGAGCGCAATTTGTGTCTTCTGATCAAGAAGTTCAGGCATATTATTCAACTTTTCATAATGTCAGGATTAGCCTCCACTTAAAAATGTGGAGGAAACCAAACTTGCCCTAATTGCCATGGTAAAGGATCTGAAATTGTGGATGTTGCCCTATACTAACTTTTAGCTCTTTGAAAAAAAATATAAGAAATCTTTCTTTCTAAATAATTCCAGCATCTTCAAGAAATAACAACAAAGCTTTAAAAGCCTTGCTAGAATTTTGTTGGTCCAAATGAAAAAGGTAAGGGAACCCCCCACCTGCCTTTTAATTTACTGTATCCTGGATTTATTACATTATGGAAAAGAGAACTTCAAAAATCATTGAATTCATATTGTGCAGAAATGTGAGGAAACCTTGGTCCAGGATTGATTTCCTAAGCAAACTGCTCCAAGGTGATTTCCTACCATGGAAATTCAAACGCATACTAAAATATTTCATGCATGCAAAGGTACAGAAATGCCAGCATTTTAACAGAAAGTCCAACTCCAGGCTTGGTGTTAGCATTATTCAGTAAATATCGTGGTGGTTCAAATCGCCAAATACTTGAAAGCACAGACAGAAAAAGATAATCTAAACCATAGATTAGTTCAAATATAAGTTTTTTACCTTACCATTGCACAGGGTAGAAAAGAGCCACTCAAACAACCAAACCTCCCCTCCCACAAACAAACCCCCAAAACCCACGGCCACCAAGCATTTACCCATAAGGTAGTTTCCACAAATACAGTTTCAAATTTGCTGTTGTTTATAAGATTCAAATCCAATCCAATTGTAATTGTCTTCCAGGACCTTTGCTAGTGCCTACTTAACTGGGATTAATTGCATAGTCTGTTTATTCAAATACTCTCATATTCAGTCACTCCATCTGTCTGCTTCACTTCAGCAAGAAACTGCACTCCCTGGATAGCTTATATTCCCTCTCTGAGATAAAAGTATGACAAAAACTGTCCTTCAGCAGATTCAGGGGAACATTCTAAATTTTAATTCATTTCAGAGCAAAAAGTATCATGGCAATATTTTCATAACATTTTTGATAGTATCTTTCTCTTTTATATGTGTTTTGGTGTAAAGGGTCGTCAATAAATCAGTCTTCCTTTTAAAAGCTGAAACTCATCCTTCAGCTTTCATCAGTGGCCAGACTAATTTAAGCTACCGTAAGACAAGTGGAATGATAAGACTGGAAACCCTAGATTTATGTTATTTTTTTAAAAACACTATCTGAAAGCGTTTCTCAACTCTACCTTTCCTGATGATGGTGTGCTGAAGAGCAACCAGTTCTATGTGAAGATTAAACAAATTGGCAGCTCCCTGTGACTCATTCTGAAAATCTCTGTGCTGATATCAGCATGTTGAATACCAGAAGGAAAGTGACCCAGCAGTGACTCTGGGTAGCTTCATGGACGGAAGCAAATATTTACACTAATTCAGACAACGAGGAGGTGGGGTGGCACAATGAAAGCCATATTTGTCCTAAGAGTTATGTCACTGTTCCAAACACAGCTTCTCTGTGCAAAATCGAGGAGCATTTTAATTACCCTTCTCCTCCCCCCTCATCAAAATATTTTTAGGATTACTTGACTATGCAAACTGTGATAGCCAGTTATCACGAACAAAGGGCACTGTATTTCTGAAAGAAAGAAATGGTCTAAGCAATCAAAATTCTCAAAGATGCACAAAAGATTATTATATGAACTGGACAGTTAATACCTTTGCCTAAATAACTGGATTGTAAAATATATACATATTGTGAAAGTCCTCTCATATTCACTGGAAAAACGCGCCTTTTAGAAAAAAGCGGGTCGCAGAAAACAAATAAGGGAAAAATAAATATGAACTACAGTTAAATACAGTTTATATTCATGCGCTACTCTAATATAACTGTAGTTGTTTTTCCTCAAACATTTGAACAGTTCCCTGGAAATCAGTATGTCTTAAGGACAGAATAAGCAATCTGGAAAGCCTGACTCCCAAATGCCAGGTTCATATTTTTCTCCCTTGGTGTAACAAACACTTTTAGATGGAATTCAGTAAAATGAAAATGCAGAGGAAGTATTCAGATTTGTTTTCTATGTATAAAACATTTAGGCTGCCTCCTGCAAGCCTGGCCATAGGGTCAGACTGTCCATAACACTGAGGTTCCCTATAATTTCGATGCACACAGTACTGGGTGTATTGACAACTATTCTGTTATTGTCTCTCTCTTCCTTCCTTTTCTAGAGAAATGGTTTTGGTTTGCCTTTTTTTCTCTTTTCCTGGTGTATTTTTTTTTTTTGTATTTTTTCCCCCTAAAAAGGCAGCATCATCACTTACAAATACTTCTTTATGCTGTATTGCTTAATTCTGATTTGCCTGATAAGATATATGCAATTGTTTAAACATCCACCCAGTAAGATGATGGGAACACTTCTGACAGTAAAGCTTGAAGAAAGAATTAACCAAGCGATTTTTTACAACTTATCTCACAGATAGCATTTTTTGTTCTCTTTCCGTAGTGTTGTTTTGTGGAAATTTATTTGGAATGCAAATAAAATGATATTTGTAGAATCAAAAAGAGATTTTAAGTCTTTAAAATGAAACTAGTAGCAATGACCACATTACCAAAAAAATACAGTTAAAGTTACAAATTCTAAATCTTAAAAATATATTTTAATTCAGTATTTTAGGCCTTGTTTTAATGCTTTTTCAACTTTAAAAAGTTCTGATAAAGCCTCGCATAATACCATCTGAAAAAAAACCCCATTTTATTCTTTAGGGATAAAACATGCATTGATGATAAACAGTCTTCAACAACATTAAAGAGAAACACAGGATACTACAATACAGATCTATACACAAAAAAGACCTGTAACACAAAAACATTTTTGCTTTTGTTGTGGACTTTATTCTTTGGGTTCATAATTCATAACCCATAAGGTACTGTATTCTAACAATAACACTTTCCTTCAAAAAATCAAAGCAGTATCCTTTTTATATTTGAAAGGTTTCCATGCTCTTACAGTTTTCCAGAAGATGAACAATGGAATCATTGTGTAAAATGATTTAAAATATTATAATGTTATATCTGTTAGCCATAAAATTTTGGACCCAGCAATGCTGAAAATTTGCTGAGGATAAGTGTTCACAGGTAAAAGCATGATTTCAAACCTTTGGGCTCAAGCTTGCTGCTCTCTCTCTGTATGCATGTCAAAAAATGTGGGAAAAAATTTTCAAAACTGTTCATGAATATCCACTTGGTTTTTGCAGCCAGCTTTTGAAAAAAGAAAAAAGAAAAGAAAAGAAAAGAAAAAAGAAAAGAAAAAAGAAAAGAAAAGAAAAGAAAAGAAAAGAAAAGAAAAGAAAAGAAAAGAAAAGAAAAGAAAAGAAAAGAAAAGAAAAGAAAAGAAAAGAAAAGAAAAGAAAAGAAAAGAAAAGAAAAGAAAAGAAAAGAAAAGAAAAGAAAAGAAAAGAAAAGAAAAGAAAAGAAAAGAAAAGAAAAACACAAGAAAAAAACCCATCTACAAAGCGAGAATAACACTTCCTTCCCTATTTAAAAATTTTGTTACTGGTAACATTACTAGGTATTTGTATCATGTGGCTCCCTAACAGTAACCAAAAGACATATCAAACATCCTTCTTTTGAGATCCAGCTAACATAACAAAGAAAGATCATAAGGAAATATCAGTTTAGAAGACCAGACAAGTCTGCTGCAAGAGCAGGCTTTTAAAAGGACTTCATAAAGATTGCTTACCCAACTGGTGGTATGCCACAGCATAGAAAATTCCATGATGGGGGGAAAGAAATTGTTTTATCTTCACTCCAGACATATTTAGTAGGGAAATTTAATCTCTGGCCAATGGGAAGGTCAAGTGCAGGAAGCATTAATCTCTTTTTAATTTATGTAAGGGAAAAGCTTCCGTTTGTTTCAGGGTAGGATGCCCTTAAACTGTTTCTATAGTAAATTCATAGGTATTCTGAGAAAGACAAACTTGCTGTAAGTGCATTTAAGCAAAACAAAGCCTCCTTTGCTGTAAGGTGATTGATGCTTTCTACTGATCTCATGTTTATTTGGTATACACTAATTCTTTATATCAAAGACACATCTTTTAGCCTTGGTTCAGAAGTGTTGGCAAGATTAAAAATACTAGCACAAGGTTTTTCGACAGCTTAGTAACTGCTTAAGATTATTAAACAAAACCTCCACAGTTTGTCAGTTGATTACATAGGATTACATGAGATGCAGCTACCAAACATTATTTCAAACTTCACCCACCTTGACTAACCAGTTCTCCTTTTCAAAGAGAAATAGAGAAAGATTTTTTAGACTTCAAGTGATTCAACAGTACTTCCAGCCTTTTACCATTTCTTCAAAAGTCAGGGTTTGCTTTAAGAAGATACACCAAATTTCTGTATTTTCTAAGAATCTTGTTTCTCTTATAGGACAATGGTCGTTCACCTTCCTAAGGCAGAGATACTTTATTGTCTTTGGTCTCCTAGTGTAATGTCTCTGGCCTCCTGATGGATGATTCAAGAGCTCCTGCTTGGTTCTTCATGAGCCAATGCAACCTTGAGATCAATACTAGACTTGGCAGCTTGCAGAGAGATTTCAAGGAATTTTAATTGGTCTTTTGAAAGTGACTCAAAATGTCATCACAAGAGCAGCTTGGCAGAATCTTCAAAGTCCCAGTTTTCAGATGTGAAAATGCTAGGTTTTTTTCTCCCTTCTTTCAATAGCTTTTTGTGGACCAGAGCACATCCATTTACTAGCTGGTTCCCATTAGTAGGTAATAAGCATACTAAAACAGAAAGCATACTAAATTTACCTTATGAGTATCCCTTATTGTCTCTGAATTACACAGCTTACACAGCAGAATGTCTTTAAAAGACAAAACTTCAGTCAGAGGTATAGAAACAGGAATGGACTGAGTGTTGCTTGTCACATGTTGATTTTACAAAGTGTCTTGAAACTGTTTATCATTCCTGAAAGCAAGCTAAGTCTCAAAAGAGCTAAGGTGATAAAAAATGACACAGAATAAATGAATAAAATTCAGTATTTATCCATACTTTTAATTTTTTTTTTAATTCTATTGCTTTTATCCATTTGAAAGAGACATAGCTTTGTGCTTTCAGATACTTTTCCTTATTCTACTCAATTGAATGTTTTTAGTTCTGTAAATAGATCAAAAGTTAAAAGAAAGTCCATGCTGGAAAAGGGCATCCAGATTCCCAATGCCACACAAGGACTTTGCAAGACCAAGGTCAGCCAAGTATAGAGGAAGCTGGAAAAAAAAATGTAAACTGTTTAAAAACAAGGTTAACAAGCCAGTAGGAATAGTTGTTTAATGAACATTGGATTTTCCAATGTCTAAACAAGTTGTAGTTCACTTCAAAGTTATTTGATTAATTTTAGATGTTCAAATTTCATGGTCTGTCTTTACACGGCAAGCCCAGAGTATATAATTATCTTTTGATTATGAAACCCTGTTAATTCCCATTAAAACATACAAGTCGCTCTAAATCTTTGAAGCTTTTATGTTTCAAAAATCAAAACCAAGGTGTTCATGTTCTTGGATATCAGAAACACAACACCTGGAAACACTTGTTTCCTTCTAGCAGTCTTCTGACATCTTTGTTTTGGTACTTGTACTCTTTCCCCACTTCCAGTCAAGAGATACAGAGGAATAAAAGCTTCTAATCACATACAGCTCTTGCTTTACTGCTTCTACTAGTAGGGTTTTTGTTGCCCTATCTTGGATTCCTATTACATGAACTTTGAAATCATAATGTGATAAATCTATCACTGATTAAATTACTCTTTATTCAGTGTTACAGTTGGGAGTGAGTAGGTGACACATACAGTCTGTATATTCCTTCAAATAATTTCAGCATAGTTTGATATTTGAGAAGCTATGTTAAGAATATTCTTTTTCTTCATAGTGAAAAAAATTTATGTACTTGTTGGCCTACTGCCCAAAATCTCAGTTGGAGAAGAAAAGACTGTATATTGCACATTCACATTTCATTTAGAGAGTGTATACTTCCTGATGTTCAACTTCCATGCCAAGCAATAAAGGTAGAAAAACTTTCAAGAGACTCAGTTTTATATCAGGGATTTTTGTTTAGTTCTGTTCCCTAGATTAGAATAACTGAAAATAATACAATTTATTTTGAATTCCCAGTCAATATTCTCTTAAAATCATCCTGGGAAGAATTTTTTGCCAAGTTCTTTATCATGATGACCAAAGCAAAGTATACATCTTGTTTTTTAATTCTGAGAGACACAGACATCTCCTGTACTGAGAAATGATGGAATTGGTCACAGAGCACAAATTACCACTATCCATTTCTTGATTTTTTTTACCTTTTCTTTACACTTGATGTTGCTCAAGACTGGACAAGATGGATCCCTGGAATCATGGCTTGGATGAACAGAACCTTATTGGACTACCTCAGAATTAACCAAATCCACATACATCAACTTGTATTCCTTCAGAATCTGGGCAATCGTTTTTAAATGGGAGCCTGCCTTACACTTAGTAAACACAACTTTAGTGAGGGAATTCATGCCTTCACTGGCAATAGGAATACTGTCAAACTTGGTGAAACAGAACACTTTTAAATGATGCGTAAGTATCAATAACTCTTGCTGTTTCTTATGCTGGAAATATAGATTCATCATCTGTTAGAGTGTCTTGTTCAATTTTAGTTCTTTTACTCTAATTTTCTTCTTACCATAGAAGGATAAAATCTTGGGGGATTTGTTATAATTCTGAAGCACTTAAAAGAAAAATCTACCTCCTAATCTTTACAAAAGCAGAGACCAGTCTCAAAACAGAGGCTCTACATGCAACAGTTACTGTTTTACTTCTGAGGTACTTCCAATACAACTGATTAGCTGCAGCTCTCTACTGCACTAGTAGGCACAAAAAAGTTAAGGCAAACTCTTACTTGTAAAACAGGAAAGGAAAAGGCAGCAGGGTAACTGCTGAATTAAAAAAAAAAAAAAAAAACAAAAACAAACAATTAGACAAGAGACAAGAGAACATAGCAAAATGAAAGAAACCCCACACTGAAAAGTTTAGAATACTTTATATTTCAAAGGAAGACTTTACAGCTTATAAGAACCAAATTTCACTGCTTAGAAAAGGAAAATTATTTTGTAAGGTATTTTCAAGATTCAGATTTAAGGCTTAATAAAAACAGTGTCTTTGGAAAGACCAGACACAGTAGTCAAGAAACTTTATGACAACATATATTTTTCAGATGATGTTTTATTAACAACAAATACAAAATTGTTAATCATTGTTTATTCATTCTCTGATGTTTAATTTTAAAGATAAAGCTTTTCCTTGACCAGTTTTACAGACTTGTAAATATAGCATTGTAAAAAATTAAAGCAAAAATAATTGTGACAATAAATTAAGAAAATGTGAGAAGGAGGAGGATGAGACAAACCCAACCCATCAAGGAGAAAATGCATTAGAAGCAATAGAAAAGTTAAGCAATAGAATTGAAGTATCATATTATATTCTCCTTCCAAGAGGACTTTGGAGGTTTTGCACATGAAATAAAATAGCAGCAAAGAAAAAGGGTAAGTACAAGTGCATTTGTGTCCCACTGGAACTTGTTCTTATTAACCAAAACAGTAGTACTCATCAGAATCAATTTTTGGATGCTTATGCAGAGACTGTGAGTCCTCCGTGACAGAAGAATCACTGAATTTGTCCAGATCTGAAGGGGTCTGGTGACCAGGAACATCATCCACTAAGGTGTCCAAGTAACTCCCCACTGATATTCCATCCAGTCCATCACTACAGTCTTGCAAACTGTTGCAGCTGCCATGGAGCGATGTCTCCTGACTTTCTAGCAAGCTGCACAGGCTTCCACTCAAACTGCTGCCTCTGCTGGCTATGGCTTTCTCTTCAATCATCCACTTGATTGATTCAATACTTTCATTGATGAGTAGGAGCTGGCGCATAAGCTTCACATCAGTGGCTCGGAGATTAACCTACAAGGCAAAAATAATTTAAAAAATTACTCTTTTCATAATCAAGCCAAGGAGCAGGCTTGAATGGGCTTCAATAAAACACAAAAGAAATTCCATCTTTCCTATCTAGGACAAATACATTTCAGTAACTAGTAAAAAACCTCACAAGCAAACAAACAAAAAGCCCCAAAAGTATACCTATACTAATACTGGTCAGCCTCCCTAAGCAGTCCATTAACAGGACTGATAGTCAATGGAAAAACTTGTATGCACCCTGGTACAATGCTGTTTAGATGAGAAACACAGCTGCTATGACAGCTCCTGGGGATAGCCTTCCAGTAATGAGAGAAGCAAGACACAAAGCCATTTCTATTTACCTCTACTCTAAGCTACTTATGGCTACAGATGTCTAGGCATTCAGCCCTAGTTATCCTTACTATGGCTACCTGGGAAACCTAATATTTTCAGATGTGCATAATTTGGAAAAAAGCTTGTGGATATTCAACTTTTACTCACACTCTCCTTAGTGGACACTAAAATCTGCTATATAAATGTCTGAGAGTTGAAATATTTAATTTATTGAAACTGTAGCTTTCAGTTATTTTAACCCATAATAGATGAAGGTGATGAAGTTCAGAGTTAACTACATATTACAGGCATGGAGCAAACATTTGCCATAGCTAACTAAATAAAAAGTGGACTTTAAGAACCAACTCCTACTTTCTCACTTAGTTGTAGTGGTTGATGCAAACACATAGAAGGGTTAATAGTAATGCACAGTGGAATATTACAGTGTTGCATTTCACAGATATATTTGAGTTAACCATCCTAATGTGTTCCTTAACAGGCAAACTGTATAAAACCATTTTTAAGTCACTTCAGCTGACAAATAAAGGTGAGACTTAAACCTTATATTCATTGTTTCCTTCTCTTCATCTGAAATATCATAGGTACTGGAAAAAATAATCTGTAACCCTGCCATATTGAAAATTTGAAATTCTTCACTCAACTGAAAAATAAAGTAAAAAGAAGTAAGACCTATTACATCAGACAACAGATATTTTATACAATTCTTCAAGTCCACAATTGTACAGAAAAATAGTACCTGTATTGTTCATACACAATGGACTGGAACAGAATGAGTATTCTCAGGAAGCAAAGACTGTATCTTGTTTTGCCAAGAGTATAATCTGAACGTGATCCTTTCCATACTCAAATGCCATCTTCTCAGTACCCCAAATTTCCCCAGCCGGATAGAGTTGTTTAAAAATTACTTTAATGTATTTTTATTCTCTTAGACACTGAAAGATTGTAGTGGATCCAGCTAGGACTCTTCCTAGCAGCTGTTATGGTTTTGCTCCCTGTATCTGTGACCAAAGCATGTCAGTAGCATTCCAGTGTTTCAGCTCTTGCTGAGCAGGGAGTGCAATCAAGGCCTTTTCTGTTTTTCACTCTGCACCCTCAGCAGGTAGGCTAGGGCCGAGAAAGATGCGTGAAGTGGACAGAGATGGGACAGTTGACCAGAATTCATCAAATGGTTATTTCTTGCCATAGAATGTTGTGCTCAGCAATAAAACCTCTGCATTTAATCTTTCCTTTACAGCTGCTGCTTGGGGGCCGGCTTGGTCTACTGGTGGGAGATGGTGTGTCACTGACTTTGCATCACTTGTTCATTTAATTTATTTCCTTAATTTTTAAACTGTCTTTGTTACAGTCTAAGTTTTTCTCACTTTTGTTCTTCTAATTCTCTCCCCTGATCCCACTTGAAGAGGAGAAGAGAGTGAGTGAGCAGCTGGGAGTGATCTGGTGCATGCTTAGTTGCTGGCCAGGGACAACCCAATGCAAAGACATTTTGAGCTTTGCCAGTAACAGACTGCCTGTATAACCGTCATATGTATTCCCACTTCCTTCTCCAGTCCTCAGAATGACTTCTGAATTATTCTCAATCCAGTATCACAAGATTTAACACAGCTAACCTGGTACTGTGCAAAACAGCTCTACCTACCATTCATAGTTTTAACAATATTGCCCATCTATCATTGTTTGAGAAGTGAGGTTATGAAAACAGATTGACCATTTTGTAGTTCTCCTGCCCAAGCCAATTCCTCTACTCTAACTAATAAATCACTATAAACCATTTGCTCGGCAACTAGGCTGTCACGAAAGCAGTAAATTACCCAGCTTCTCAAATGCAACTACAGACTTCAGCAACTTGCTGAATATAAACATGCTCAAAGACAAGTTTCCCAAAGGGCTGATTAAGGAAATGTTTAACAGAACTAGCACCAACATGACTCAAATGAAACAGTCCCTTTTAGATAAAGTAGACATCTCATATATTTCAGATTCAGTTCACAGGAAATATTTTTTTTTTCTCTAAATACAGCAACAGCTTCAGCATTTTTGTGGAGTAGCCTTACTGGAAACAATTCTTTGCATTCCTGAGTACTAGAATCCTCCTCCTCCTAGCTACCATGTCATTCCAAATCTCCCATATCAAGAGTGTGCTTTTCCTAAAGCAAATACTAAAATGTAGTTTAAGAAGTGTCATCTTTCTTTAATATGGTCTATTTCATAATCTGTTCAATAACACAAAAATGTCAAAATGACATTTTTTGCCCCTTATGTGCTCTAGCACAGAAATAATCACATGAGTTTTTACTCACTTATGTAGCTGCAACCCATTTATCTTGGAAGTTGTTGGAGTACACAAGTTGGAGTGTTCTTAGAGTAAACAAGTCAGTTCAAGACTGGTTCAGC